>NC_089515.1:23966421-24569755 GCF_036850995.1 Saccopteryx leptura | reverse complement strand
AGGCCCTGGCTGGTTGGCTCAGTGGTAGGAGCGTCGGCCTGGCGTGCAGGAGTTCCGGGTTCGATTTCCGGCCAGGGCACACAGGAGAAGCGCCCATCTGCTTCTCCACCCCTCCCCCTCTCCTTCCTCTCTGTCTCTCTCTTCCCCTCCCGCAGCCAAGGCTCCATTGGAGCAAAGTTGGCCCGGGCGCTGAGGATGGCTCCATGGCTTCTGCCTCAGGTGCTAGAATGGCTCTGGTCGCAACAGAGCAACGCTCCAGATGGGCAGAGCAACGCCCCCTGGTGGGCATGCCGGGTGCATCCAGGTCGGGCGTATGCGGGAGTCTGACTGCCTCCCCGTTTCCAACTTCAGAAAAATACAAAAAAAAATAAAATAGCCCTGGCCGGTTAGCTCAGTGGTAGAGCATCAGCCTGGCGTGCAGAAGTCCCAGGTTCGATTCCTGGCCAGGGCACACAGGAGAGGCGCCCTTCTGCTTCTCCACCCCTCCCCCTCTCCTTCCTCTCTGTCTCTCTCTTCCCCTCCCGCAGCCGAGGCTCCATTGGAGCGGGGATGGCCCGGGCGCTGGGGATGGCTCCTTGGCCTCTGCCCCAGGCACTGGAGTGGCTCTGGTCCCGACAGAGCAATGCCCCAGAGGGGCAGAGCATCCCCCCCATGGTGGGCAGAGCTTCGCCCCTGGTGGGCGTGCCGGGTGGATCCCGGTCGGGCACATGCGGGAGTCTGTCTGACTGTCTCTCCCCGTTTCCAGCTTCAGAAAAATACAAAAAAATAATAATAATAATAATAAATAAATAAAAATTAAAATAAAATAAATAAAATAAAATAAATAATGCTATGAATACTGGTATACATGTTTTGTGTGGACACATGTTTTCAGTTCTCTTGGGTATATACCTAGCAGAGAAATGCTGGGTCATATGGTAACAATTTTTAACTGCCAAACTCTTTTCCAAGGTGGTTGTACCATTTTACATTCCCACCACCAACTGAATTTGAGAGTTTCAGTTTCTCCATATCCTTACTAACTCTTGTTATTATTCTTTTTTTCTTTTTAATTATAGCTACCCTAGTAGGTATGAAGTGGTATCTCATTGTGGGTTGTTTTTTCTTTTTTTTATTTAGTGAGAGGCAGGGAGGCAGAGATAGACTCCCACATGCACCCTGACCCGAGATCCACCGGACAAGCTCCCTACAGTGCAATGCTCTGCCCATCTGGGCTGTTGCTCCATTGCTTGGCAATCGAGCTATTTTAGCACCTGAGGCAAGGCCATGGAGTCATCCTTAGTGCCTGGGGCCAACTTTGCTCGAACCATTTGAGCCCTGGCTGTGAGAGGGGAAGAGAGAGAGAGATAGAGATAGAGCAGATGGGGAGGAGAAGCAGATGGTCGCTTCTCCTGTGTGCCTTGACTGGGAATCGGACCCAGGACTTCTACATGCTGGGCTAACATTCTATCACTGAGCCAACCAGCAGGGCCTCTCATTGTACTTCTGATTTGCATTTCCCTAATGACTAATGAAGTTGAGTGTCCCTTCATTGTGCTTATTGACCATTTGTATATCTCTTGAGAAAAGTCTATTTAGATCCATTGCCCATTTTTAATTGGCTACTTGCCTTTTTCTTATAGAATTGTAAGAGTGCTTTATGCATTTAGGATACTAGTCCCTTAACAGCTACATGAATTGCAATATTTTCTTCCATTCTGTGAGTTATCTTTTTACTTTCTTGGCAGTAACCTTTGAAGCAGAAATGTTTTAATTTTGACGGTTTAGTTAATCTCTTTTTTTGTTTTGTTGCTTTGTTTTTATTGTCATATCTAAGAAACCATTTCCTTCTAAGAATTTAATAGTTAAGCTCTTCCATCCAGGCCTTTAATCCATTTTGACGAATTTTTGTATTTAGTATGAGGTAGGGGTTCTACTTCATTCTTTTGCATATGGCTTTCTTTTTTTTTTTTTTTACAGGGACCAAGAGAGAGTCAGAGAGAGGGATAGACAGGGACAGACAGACAGGAACAGAGAGAGATGAGAAGCATCAATCATCAGTTTTTCGCTGCGACACCTTAGTTGTTCATTGATTGCTCTCTCATATGTGCTTTGACCATGGGGCTACAGCAGACCAAGCAACCCCCGCTCGAGCCTGTGACCTGGGGTCCAAGCTGGTGAGCTTTTTGCTCAAGCCAGATGAGTCTGCGCTCAAGCTGGCGACCTCAGGGTCTCGAACCTGGGTCTTCCTTATCCCAGTCTGATGCTCTATCCACAGGATCACCGCCTGGTCAGGCTGCATGTGGCTTTCAAATTGTTCAGCACCATTTGTTGAAAAGACTATTCTTTCCCTATTGAATTGTCTTAGCATCCTTTTCACAAGTCGATTGGCCATAAATGTAATGGTTTATTTCTGGTCTCTAAATTTTATTCTACTGATCTATATGTCTTTCTTATACCAGTACTGTACTGGTTTGGTTCTTGTAGCTTTGTAGGAAGTTTTGAATTGGAAAGTCTGAATTCTCCTACTGTTCTTTTTTATGATAGTTTTGATGGTCAGGATCTCTGGCACTTCAATATGAATGTTTCTGCAAGAAAGATATTTGGAATTTTGATAGAGATTACATTGAATCTACATCAATCTGGGGAGTATTGCAATGTAACAATATAAAATCTTTCATCCATGAATATGGAATGCCTTTCCATTTATTTAGACACTCTCTAATTTACTTCAAAAGTGTTTTGTAGTTAGCAACGTATTTTCAATCTTTTTGTTAAACAAAATACTTAGGAATAATTTATTTATTTATTTTTTAAAATAAATTTTATTTATTTTTTATTTATTTTTTACAGAGACAGAGAGTGAGTCAGAGAGAGGGATAGACAGGGACAGACAGACAGGAACGGAGAGAGATGAGAAGCATCAATCATTAGTTTTTCATTGCGCGTTGCAACACCTTAGTTGTTCATTGATTGCTTTCTCATATGTGCCTTGACCGCGGGCCTTCAGCAGTCTGAGTAACCTTGCTGGAGCCAGCGACCTTGGGTTCAAGCTGGTGGGCTTTTTCCTCAAACCAGATAAGCCTGCGCTCAAGCTGGTGACCTCGGGATCTCAAACCTGGGTCCTCTGCATCCCAGTCTGACGCTCTACCCACTGCGCCACTGCTTGGTCAGGCAGGAATAATTTATTTTTAATGCTATTAAATGAAACTGTTAATTGCATTTTTAGATTGTTCATTGCTAGTATGGGGGTCCTTGGGTTATGACACAGTTCCATTCCTATGACACAGTTCCATTCCTATGACAGTGATGTAACCCAAATTTTGGTGTAAGTCAAAACACACCCTAGCCTAATACAAACGGAACACTTGATCTTTTAACAGTCAGAAATGGAGTAGGTAAGCATGCTGGGGGAGCCAACTCCCTCACTTCTATGTGGTGTGACTGTGTGTTCTTCCGCCACGCATAACCAAACTTTAGTTTGCCCATGCAGTCTGTAAATAAGACGCTAAAGGTATAAGCTGAAACACTCAGGTTCAATTTTTTAAAGTTTTTATGAGAGTGAGTGTTGTAAACTCGAAATGTGTGTGTTGAGACTGTTGAAACCCAAGGATCCCCAGTATATTGAAATAACATTGATTTTTGTATATTGATATTATATCCTGTTGAACTCAATTATTAGGTAACAAGTGGTTCTTAAAATAGGAAAGTGTTTTTCAAAAATGTGAGTATTTTGGGGGGGATGTTTTATGTTTGTTTCATTAGATTGTAGTTGGTTTTACTTAAAAATAATCAATTTCTATCTAATATTTAGAGTGACTTTGCAACAGATTTAGGATTGGGGCCAGGAGGTGAGCACAGAAGAGACTGTGCTCAGTATCGGAATGATACTGCCTTTCTTTTCCAGGTCATTTTATCAGGGGGTTTCTTTGGGTCATTTTATAGAGGTAGGCAAAAACCTTGACTTTTAGTCACTGCATTTCATCAGTATACTCTTTGAGGTTTTCAGGTACCAGGTAACCAGAAGAGATAAAATAAACTCTGTGTGTGTGTGTGAGAGAGAGTGTGTGTGTGAGTGTGTGTGTGTGTGTGCAGGAGGGTGTGGAGGGCTGGTAATCTGAGAGGGAGAACGTTTCCCCACGCTCACAAAGACAAACTGAGGGCATCATCTGATCTTTATGGGATTGTGCAAAGCCTCAGTGTTTCCAGTTACCCATCTGCAATCAGAAAATGTGCTGACTCAACTGGGAGCCTCTGCAAACAGCATTTGGGGCTTAGGGAGTCCTGAGAATCTTGCAAGAGATGGAAATATTTGAGCAGGTTTTAAGAAGTAATGTTAAAAACAGCTAAAACAAAACAACATGCTCTTTCATCTTCAAGATTTGTTCCCTTCAGTTACTAGTGTACCTCCTTGATTTAAGGTGTGTCGGGGAACATGTGGTCTCTATATAGTGAGCAGAGATCCTTTCTTGCTTTCAGTGGTTATCCTTAGGGGAATGGGATTTGTTGGGGTTGGGGGTGAGATTCTGCTGGAATCTCACAATATTATTATAACTAATAATACTATTATAACAGTTTTATGTTATAATAGTATTATATTATAACAGTAAAATACTGTTATAATAATATTGTGTGGGCCTTCTGCTTTGGTATTTTTCTTTAAAATTTTTATTTTCTTGTTCCTGGATATATACATTTACCTGTAAAAATTAGAACATTTACTGAAATGTAAACTAGTAATTATCACCTCATGATGGTGAGTTTTAAGGGAGGAAATATGTTTTTCTACATTGTTCGAGTTTTTTTTTTTTTTTTTTTTTTTTGTATTTTTCTGAAGCTGGAAATGGGGAGAGACAGTCAGACAGACTCCCACATGCGCCCGACCGGGATCCACCCGGCACGCGGGCGACGCTCTGCCCACCAGGGAGCGATGCTCTGCCCCTCCGGGGCGTCGCTCTGTTGTGACCAGAGCCACTCTAGTGCCTGGGGCAGAGGCCAAGGAGCCATCCCCAGCGCCCGGGCCATCTTTGCTCCAATGGAGCCTCGCTGCGGGAGGGGAAGAGAGAGACAGAGAGGAAGGAGAGGGGGAGGGGTGGAGAAGCAGATGGGCGCTTCTCCTGTGTGCCCTGGCCGGGAATCGAACCCGGGACTTCTGCACGCCAGGCCGACGCTCTACCACTGAGCCAACCCGCCAGAGCCTCAAGTTTTTTTTTAAAACCATGTACTTTCTAATGTTTGGGGGGGTGATTAAAATGTTATTAAAAGTATAAATTTTGTAATTTGAACCACTGAATTAGGTATTTAAGCAAAATGCATTATATTTAGGTGAAATTCATTATTTTTTCATAGACGATATGGAATATTTTGTCATAATGCAGCTATGTTGTCATTTGTGTCCCCCTCATCAGAGAGAGTCCTTAGTGTTTGGGAAGAGATATGAATGGCATTTTAAAGCCCATAAAATGTGTGTGCATGCATGTGTGTATATACAACAGCTTAGTAAAATTAATTTTGTATGTGAAAAAAGGAATTTAGGTTTTTGAGTTGTATTTCTTTTCAAAACATGTTATTAGGTGACACATCGAGTTTGTTTAGATTTGCGTCGGGACTGCCTGGAATGAAGCTGCTTTATACTTACTTGATTGTCCTTATGAAAGAAAAGATTGGTGAAGTAGTTGAGTTTCAACTAGATTTGTACTTTTCAGCATAAAGCTGTAATTCCAGGGTACTTCTCACTGAGATTCTGGAAACTGGTGCTTCCTTTTATCTGTAGAAACCATCACTGTAAACTCAGTGGTGATTATTAAAAGAAGACAAAAGAATGTTCTGGAACCACCCATGCTTGAAGCTCAGTAGTTTCCAGACTGTCTGATATGTTTTGCTAAACTAAACAGAACAAAACAACAACAACAAAAACCATTTAGGCCCTGGCCTGGTAGCTCAGTTGGTCAGAGCGTTATCCTGATATCCCAAGGTTGCGGGTTCAGTCCCTGTTGGGCACATACAAGAAGCAACGCAAAAATGCATAAATGAATGGAACAACAAATTGATGTTTCTCTCTCGTTCTCTTTCTCTCTCTCTTCCTCTCCCTCCCTTTCTTCCTTTCCCTTCCTTTCTCTCTCTAAAATCAATATAAATAAATGTTTTTTAAAAAGCCGTTTAACTTTAATGAGGATCAGGTACTTGTTTTGATTATATTCCTATAAAATTATATACATCTATTATACACAATTTATCTCAGATAAAAAGATATGATTTTCTTTTTTTCCTGAATGTATACAGAAGCTTTATATTTATTTATGGATAAGTTAGCTGTCATTTAGGCATCTTTCCTAAAGTCTGTTTTTAAAAGACATAAGATAATAACACTGAATTTTGCCTCTACTCCTTTATCTAACTTCCCAAGAAAACTATGCATTTCAGGAAGAGAAATTGATGTTTGCTTTAATTACAAACTGTATTGCTCTTAAACTGTCTCATGCACATCAATCAAATGAATTTGTTATATACTCAATTCCTTGACAGTTAAAGCAGTATAAAAATTTTGGCATGGTTACACTCCAGTGAAGTTCATCAGTTGGATGCAGAACTTCCAGCCAGCATTTAAGCATAAGCCTCTTAAGTATGAATGGGTAGCCAAGCATCTCCAGATGTTTTTTAAAAAATTATTATTATTATTTTTAGAGAGAGACGGGACAGGAGAGAGATGAGAAGCATCAACTAATAGTTGTGGCACTTTAGCTGTTCACTGCTTCTCATACGTGTCTTAACTAGGGGCTCAAGTCGAGCTAATGATCCCTTGCTCAAGCCAGTGACTTTGGGCTCAAGCCAGCGACCATGGGATCATGTCGATGATCCTGTGCTCAAGCCAGCAACCCCGTGCTCAAGCTGGTGAGCCTGAGCTCAAGCTGGCAACCTTGGGGGTTCGAATCTGAGACCTCAACAGCCCAGGTTGTCTCCATCCACCGCGCCACCACTGGTTGGGCTAATTATTATTTTCTGGGTGTTTGAAGAGAGACTCCAATAGTCTCACAGTGAGACTAAAACAGAAAAAAGAACTTTAATTGACTGAAGCTGGTTTAGCTCACATTAGCTCAAATCTAGCCATTACTACAACACAGAGTTACTTTCTCTGTGACCTCTTAAGGCCACTTACCAAACCAGCTATTAGTAGCAAATGTGGAAATTTGCTGGCTCTTCTTGACTTACATGATATAGATAGAATCTTTTCTGTATTCACTGAACGCACTTAGTTGAGGTTTTCAATTATATAAGTTGAATGTTGTAAATACTTCCTAAGGCTTAGCCTCACTGCATGGTCAGGTGCTAATGTAGGCATTTCTAGTACAGTTCTGTGTCTTAAGGAATCTTTATTTTTCCTTTCTCCTTTTACTGCAAGATTTCTTAAGGAATAGTTACATACTTCCTATTTCTTGCCCCTGGCTTCATCTGTAATCCTATCCTCCAGGACCTGGCTTCAGACTTGTTACAACCAATGACTTCTATTATTGCCAAATACATATCTGGGTTGTTGTCCTTCCTATCTGACTCTTGCTGCCTTTGTCACTAAGGTGAGAACCCCTCCTCTTTCTAGCTTGCTCCTGTTGCATGGTACAGCACAATCTTGATTCTCCTCCTGTTTCTCTGACTCCTTCCTTTTCAATTTTAGGTTCCTGATTTCATCTTTCCATTTCTAATTAAGCATTCTCCATTTTTTTTTTTTTTTTTTTTGAGAGTCAGGGAAGAGAGAGAGAGAGGAACATTGAGCTGATGACTGGGGGATTGAACTGGCAACCTTTGTGCTCTGTGACGATGCTCCAACCAACTGAGCTGTCTGGCCAGGGCTCAACTTTTATTGATTTTTAGAAAGAGAGAGAGAGGGGAGAAGAAAGGGAAGCATTTGTTGTTTCACTCAGTTGTGCATTTTTTGGTTGCTTCCTGTGTGTGCCTTAATTGGGGATCGAACCTGCAACATTGTTGTTTTGGGATGATGCTTGTAACCAACTAGGTTAACTGGCCAGGGACCAACATTTTATTTTTATCTCTCCCTTTCATGGTCTTCATTCATTTTTAGAAAACTTTCTTTTACTCATATTTAATCCATGAACATTTATTAAGCATCATAATGAACTGTGTGAGATGCAAAGATGAATTAGATTTGTTTCCTACTCTCAAGTAACTTGCAGTACATATGAATTTTTTCTTTTTTATCCTGTATTTTATTATTAAATTTAATTGCTATGTTTTGAAAATGCCTCTTACATTTTTTTGTTTTCTCTCTATTCCCACTGTTACTAATCCAGCTATTACCCCCTTTTATTTGTGCCTTGTTCAGTGCATTTAAGTTCCGTAGTGCATTTTGAATGAATGAATGAATGAATCAGTCTATCTGTCTTGATTATGAAACTTCCAAGATGGTTTCTGTTATTTTGTCTGTTTCATCAAGTATACCACTGCCAAGTTGATCTTGCCTTTTTTTTTTTTTTTTGCTTTTTTTTTTTTTGTATTTTTCCGAAGTTAGAAACAGGGAGGCAGTCAGACTCCCTCATGTGCCTGACTGGGATCTACCCGGCATGCCCACCGGGGGCGATGCTTTGCCCATCTGGGCGTAGCTCCGTTGTAGCCAGAGCCATTCTAGCACCTGAGGCAGAGGCCTTGGAGCCATCCTCAGCACCTGGGCCAACTTTGCTCCAGTGGAGCCTTAGCTGTGGGAAGGGAAGAGAAAGATAGAGAGGAAGGAGAGAGGGAAGGGTGGAGAAGCAGATGGGTGCTTCTTTGTGCCCTGATCGAGAATTGAACCTGGGACTTCCACACACTGGGCCTACACTCTACCACTAAGCCAACCGGCCAGGGCCAAGTTGATCTTTCTTAAAAATAACTTTCCTCTTAACAGTTTGTCAAAAGCTTTCTATAATTAAAATAAGATATTATCTGACATGGTCAGGACACTGAACTGTGTCTCCCACCAAATTCATATCCTCCAATGTGATGGTATTAGATGGGGCTTTTGGGAGGCAAGTAGGGTCAGATGTGGTCGTGTGGGTGGGACCCTCATATTGAGGATTAGTAGTGGCTTTATCAGAAGAGGAAGAGAGAGAGACCATCCTCTCTGCCATGTGATGAAACAGTAAGAAAGCAGCCACCTTCAAGCCAGGAAGAGGACTGTCACCAGGAACTCAATTGGCTAGCACCTTTTTTTTTTTTTAGTATATGCGCTACCAAAGCCAGCACATGGCTAGTACCTTGATCTTGGACCTCCTAGCTTCCAGAACTGTGAGAAATAAATGTCTGTTGTTTATACCATCCATCTATGATATTTTGTATAGTAGCCCAAGCCCACTAATATATTGTCTTTTTCAACCTATCAAAATAGCCAGGAGGGCCTGGCCAGTTAGCTTAGTCAGTTAGAGCATGAAATGCCAAGGCTGCTGGCTCCATCCCTGGTCAGGGCACATATGGGAAGCGACCAATGAATGCACAACTGAGTAAGTGGAACAGTGAGTGAATGCTTCTCTCTCCCTCCCTCCCTTCCCTCCTCCTTCCTCTCTCACATCAATCAGTCATTAATAGTAATAATAAAAATATCCAGGACGCCTTGGCAGGGTAGCTCTGTAGTGTTGCTCCAACATGCCAATGTGGCAGGTTTGATCCCCAGTCAGGGCACATACAAGAATCCACCGATGGAAAAAAAAATCAACCAACAAATACATAAATAAGTGAAACAACAAGTTGCTGTTTCTCTCTCTCTCTCTCTCTCTCTCTCTTTGTTCTCTCTCTCCCCCTTCCCCTCTCTCTAAAATCAATTATTATGCCAGGATAGAAAAAAATGATAAAAGCAATATGAATAACTTCTAGGTGTCTGCAGTACAACATTGTACACTTAACAATTTAAGAAGGTAGATCTTGGCCATTGCCTGTTGGCTCAGTGGTAGAGTATCCACCTAGTGTGTGGGTGTAGTGGGTTCGATTCCCAGTTGGGCACACAGGAGAAGCGACCATCTGCTTCTCTACCCTTCCCCCTTCTCTCTCTTTCTCTTCCCCTCTTGTAGCCATGGCTCAATTGGTTCCAACACATTGCTCTGGGCACTGAGGATGGCTCTGTGGAGCCTCTGCCTCAGGTGCTTAAAATAGCTTGGTTGCAAGCATGGTCCCAGATGGGCAGAGCATCGCCCCAGATGGAGGTCGCTGGGTGGATCCCTGTCTGGGCACATGTGGGAGTCTATCTCCCTTCCTCTTGCTTGGAAAAGAAGGGAGAAAAAAAGAAAATAAAAAAGAGGGTAGATCCTATGCTGTTCTTTTTTTCCCCCCATTGATTTGAGGGAAAGAGAAAGGGAGAGGGAGGGAAGGAGAGAGAGAGAAACATCAGCTCATTGTTCTGCTTAGTTCCATTTAGTTGTGCACTCATTGATTTCTTCTCCTACGTGCATTGACCGAGGATTGAACCTGTGATCTTGGCGTGTGGTACAATTCTCTATCCACTGAGCCACACAGCCAGTGTCTCCTGTTATTTTTACCATTATAAAATTAAATAAAAAAGAAAAGAGACCCTGGCTGAAGAAAGCATCTAAGTGGTGTGGAAAGAGGGTCTATGGAGTGAAATAACCATTCTGTTTCTAGATTTTCCAGCCTGCCCCTGGTCCTGAACAGGAGCTGCAGCCGCCAGCCAGGTTTCTAGCCTCCGGTCAGCCCTGTGACCCACTGTCCTCTTGCTTCTGATAAAGGCTGTATGTAGTCAAGGAGTGGTTACTGATAGCAGTGTGTTCAGTCCCTAGTTCAGTTGTAGATAAATAGTAATTGCTTTTAATACAGAACCTTACTCATTTTCTTATAGTTCCTACAGTGAAAACTTTGGATATAAAGAGGCCAGCATTATTTAATGATGACTTCAGAGTATAGTAAATATAATTTAAATCCGGCATTGCAAAAAAGAAAAGAAAAAAATGGGCCCTGGCTGGGTGGCTTAGTGGATAAAGCATCCTCCCTGCATGCCAGAGGTCTAGGTTCAACCCTGTTGACGAAAAGCAATCAATGAGTGCACAACTAAATGGAACAGCTGAGCCTGACCAGGTGGTGGCGCAGTGGATAGAGCGTCGGACTGGGATGCGGAGAACCCACGTTTGAGACCCTGAGGTCGCCAGCTTGAGCCTGGGTTCACCAGCTTGGACCCAAGGTTGCTGGCTCGAGCAAGGGGTTGCTCGGTCTGCTGAAGGCCCACGGTCAAGGCACATATGAGGAAGCAATCAATGAACAACTAAGGTGTTGCAACAAGAACAAAAAAAACCTGATGGTTGATGCTTCTCGTCTCTCTCTGTGCCTGTCTGTCTGTCCCTATCTGACTCTCTCTCTGTCTCTGTAAAAAATAAAAATAAAACAAAAATAAATAAATAAGTAAATGGAACAACTGAGTTAAACAATGAGTTGATGCTTCTCTCTTTTTCCCTCTCTCCCCTGGCCCCTTCCCCTCTTCCCCCTCTTCTCCTTCCCTACTCCCTCCCCTCCCTCTCTGAAATCAATGAAAAAAAAAACAAAGGAAAAAACGATAATGTTCAATTATCAAGGTCCAGTAAGATGTGGACTCCTTCTCAGATGGTCTCTTCTACTACTTTCCCCTGACTCTCCTTCAGTCATGCTGGCTGTTTTCTTCTTTGCTTCTTTTTAAAAATGTTTATTTTATTGATTTTAGAGATAGAGGAAGGGAGAGAGAGAGAGGGAGGGAGAGACAGAGACAGAGAGAGAGTGGGGGGGGGGACATCAGTCTGTTCCTGTATGTGCCCTGACCGGGGATCAAACCGGCAACCTCTGGACTTCAGGATAATATGCCAGTCAATTGAGCTATTCGGCCAGAGCCTGGCTGTTTTTTGAATACTGCAGGCACTCTACGCATGTTCTTGCTTTAGGGCATTTGTAGTTGCTGTTTCCTCTCCCTGGAATGTCCTTTGCCCAGATTTCACCAGGTCAGTGAGGCTGTCTGTGGCCTTCCTATCTAATAATTCAGCCCCTCTCCTATAACACTTATTTACTTTCCCTTCTATTTTCCCCTCCTTCATTGTGTACTAGATTATGTCTCTCTCTCTCTCTCTCTCTCTTTTTTTTAGACAGGAAGGGAGAGAAATGAGAAGCATCAACTTGAGTTGTAACCAGGGGACTCAAGCTGAGCCAGTGACCCTGTTGCTCAAGCCAGTGACCTCTGGGCTCACGCCAGTGACCTTTTGGGCTTAAGCCAGAGACCTTTGGGCTTCAAGCCAGCAACCTTGGGATCATATCAGTATTCCCGTGCTCAGGCCAGTGACTCCACACTCATGTTGGCATGCCCGCATTCAAGCTGATGAGCCGCTGCTTTAGCCAGTGATTTTGAGGTTTCAAACCAGGGCCCTCGGTGCTCTGGGCCCACCTCAATCCCCTGCTCCACCATCAGTCAGGCTTACTCTATTATATCTTTTGCTTATTTAAATAAAAAAACCCACACTTTTTTATGGCCTGCCTCTCCCACCAGAACAGATGTTCCGTGAAGGCAGGGACTTTTGTCTGTCTTGTACCCTTCTGTGTTCCCAGCGCCACAAAAAGGCCTGGCACATAGGTGCTCATTCAATAAGTGTCATTGGATGATTGAAAGCAAGGTGTGAGACCAGTACTCTTTTATAGATGGTTTCTTAAATTGGTATATTCTTCCGAGAAAGTAATTTGGCAGTATGCTTAGGAACCTCAGGCATTTTGCATATCCTTTCACTTCTTAGCTCCACTTCCAGAAACCTGATATGAGGAATTAATCAGAAATGTAGGTAAAGTTTAAAACAGAGATGCTCATCCTAATATATTTTAAAAATTAACTTTAATTTTTAAAAGTTGTGATAAATACATATAATGTAAAATTTAAGTGTGCAGTTCAGCAGTGTTAATTAAGTACATTCACACTTGTACAGACTGATTCCCAGAACTCTTTTCATCTTGCAAAACTGAAACTTTTGGCCCTGGCTGGTGTTTCAGTGGATAGCGTGTCAATTTGGCATATGGATGTTCTGGGTTTGATTTCTGGCCATGGCACACTGGAGAAGCGACCATCGGCTCTACCCACCCTTCTCTCCCTCTTCCCCTCCTGTAGCGAATGGCTGGATTGGTTCAAGCATGACCCCAGGCTCTGAGGATAGCTTAATTAGTTTGAGAATCGACTTCTTGAACTAAAAATAGCTTGGTTGATTTGAGCATCAGCCCCAGATGAGGGAGTCTGTCTCACTATCTCCCCTCTTCTCACCTAAAAAAAAACAAAACAAAAGAAAACCCCCAAAATACTGAAATTCTACCAATTTAAACAATTCCCCATTCCCTTCTCCCCCAGGCCCTGGAACCATGTTCTACTTTGTCTCTGAATTTGACAACACTAGGTACCTCATATGAATGGAATCATATAGTATTTGTCTATTATGGCTGGCATATTTCACTTTTGATGTCCTCAAGGTTCATCCATTTGTATCATGTGTTAGAATTTTCTTCCTTTTTAAGGCTGAATAATATATATTTCATTCCGTATGTCTATATAGTACCTTTTTTTTTTTTTTAGCGAGAGAGATAGAGAGAGGGACAGATAGGACAGACGGACAGGATGAGAGAGATGAGAAGCATCAATTCTTCAATGCGGCACCTTAGTTGTTCATTGATTGCCTTTCTTATATGTCCCTTGACTGGGGGTCTCCAGCTGAGCCAGTGACCCCTTTCTCAAGCCAGTGACTTTGGGCTCAAACTAGTGACCAAGGGGTCATGTCTATGATCCCACAGTCACACCAGCAACCCCGCGCTCAAGCTGGCGACCTCAGGGTTTCAAACCTGGCTCCTCTGCATCCCAGGCTGATGCTCTGTCCACTGTGCCCCTGCCTGGTAAAGCACTCTTTTTTAACATTTGAGGAACTAAATATTTTTTAAAATAGCAAAAGGTTATGAACAATCTAAAAATGCAATATTGAGCTTGACCTGTGGTGACGCAGTGGATAAAGCATCGACCTGGAATGTTGAGGTCGCTGGTTGGAAACCCTGGGCTTGCCCTGTCAAGGCACATATGAGAAGCATCTATAAGTTGGTGCTTCCTGCTCCTTCCCACCCCCACCTTTCTCTCTCTTTCTCTCTCTAAAATCAATAAATAAAATTCTAAAAATCCAGTATTGATGAATAGTTTAGTAAACCTGGGTATGTACATATAATACAGCCATTTAGAGTAACATTTATAAACTTTTTAATAACACGGCAAAATGATTATGTTAAGTGAAAAGAGCAACATGGTCTCAACTATGTTTTTAAAATTATATAAAAGATTGATAGGAAATATATCAAAATGTTATTAGTAAATATGGGATGAATTTTAAATTTATCTTATACTTTTCTGTATTTTCTAAATTAAGCAAACATAATTTAATCACGGTTGAATCTTTTTTTTAAAAGGAAATCAAGACTATTACATTGTAAAGTCCTTTCTCCCTTAATAATTAATGAGTTATCAACCAACCAAGCTATCTGGCCAGGGCGTGAGGTAATATTTTGAGATCGTATTGTATATATATCCTGGACCTCCACAAACTTTTATCCAAAGGTTTTGACATCTCCTTTAAAAAAATATCATTCTGCAAGGTCTCCTTTGTCCATCTGTTTATGGTAATTAATCTGTTCCTTCTTCCATTCGAGTGTGAAAATAGATGTTTGAGGAAGGAAGAGATGGTAGTGAAAATAATTCAAACATATTTATTTATTTATTTTTATTCAGCTTTTTTAGAGAGGGGAAGAGGAGTAGAAAGAAAGACAGAGATGGGGGAGGGAGAGAGAGAGAGAAGTGGAGGAGGAACAGGAAGCATCAACTTCCATATGTGCCTTGACCAGGCAAGCCCGGGGTTTCGAACTGGCGACCTCAGCATTCCAGGTCGATGCTTTATCCACTGTGCCACCACAGGTCAGGCATTTAAAAAAATTTTTTTTCAAACATCTTATTTTCTAGATGAGCATTAAATGTTTTACCTAAGAGCAATGTGTGGTTAGTGACACAGTCTAGAACCTGGGTTTCCTGGCTCTTAATCCAGTGCTATTTCCAGCGGCCTCTTACTGACCCTGAACCAGTATTACAAAACACAAAACAAATATGTGTTACCTGAAATAGAGGATAAGTATTTTGCCAGTAGAAAGAACGTGTATATTAGTTTTTCTGCATGCATTCCTTCATTCATTTGTCCAGAAGAAGCAGCCTCTTCTCCCAGCCTGCCCCTCTGGCTCCCTCAGGCTCCGGTCATGCTAACGTGGCGCTCTGTGCTCTCTCACCTCTCTGTCTTCCTAGGTTCTTTAGCTTATTACAGTCTTTCTTCCCTGTTCTTTTTCTTTTCTTTTAATTTCTAATTTTTAAATTTTATTTATTATTTTGATAAATAAAAATTATATGTTTAAGGGATATAAGTGATGATCTGATAGACAATGTGAAATGATTATGACAATTGGATTAATTAGCATACCCATCACCTCCTTTAGTTACCTTTTTTGTGTATGTGCATGGTGAAAACACTTGAGGTTTACTCTCAGCAAATTTCAGTGTGCAATACATTGTTATTAACTAAACCACAGTCACCATGCTGTACATTAGGTCTTAAGAACTTACATACACTTTGATTAATATCCCCTTTTCTCCCATCTGGTAACCACCATTTTACTTTCTGTTACTATGAGTTTCACTTTTTTTTTTTTGAGATTCCACAAATAATTGAGGTCATGCAGTCTTTGTCTTTCTGTGTCTGGCTTATTTCATTTACATGAACCTCTGGGTTCATCCGTGTTGTTTCAAATGGCAGGAGTTCCTTGTTTCTTAAGGCTGAATAATAATATTCCACTGTGCGTGTGTGTGTGTAATTTAAAAAATATTATTTATTACTTTTAGAGAGAGAGGAAAGGAGAGGGAGACAGACAGAAACGTCAATCTGTTTCTGTATGTGCCCGACCAGGATTGAACCCACAACCATTGCTTATTAGGACGACAGCTCTAAGCAGCTGAGCTTCTGGCCAGGGCAATATTTTCTTTATTTATCTATTGATGGACAGTTAGGTTGTTTTCATATTTTGGCTACTGTGATAAATGCTGCAATGAACATGGAAGTGTAGATATCTCTTCAAGATAGTGATTTTATTTCCTTTGCATATATACCCAGGAATGAGATAGCTGGATCATATAGTACGTAGTTCTATTTTTAATTTTTTGAGGAATTTCCATATGTTTTCCATAGTGTTAGTACCAATTTACATTGTCACTAGCAGTGCAGAAGGGTTGTTTTCTCTATATCCTCACCAACACTTGCTATCTTTTGACTCTTTGATAATAGCCATGCTAACAGGTGTGAGGTGATACCTTGTATGGTTTAAACTTGTGTTTCTATGATGATTAATGATATGGAGTCTTTTCATATACCTGTTGGTGATTTGTATGTCTTCGAAAAAATGTCTATTTAAGCCAGGGGTCCCCAAACTTTTTACACAGGGGGCCAGTTCACTGGCCCTCAGACCGTTGGAGGGCCGGACTATAAAAAAAACTATGAACAAATCCCTACGTACACTGCACATATCTTATTTTAAAGTAAAAAAACAAAACGGGAACAAATACAATATTTAAAATAAAGAACAAGTAAATTTAAATCAACAAACTGACCAGTATTTCAATGGGAACTATGCTTCTCTCACTGACCACCAATGAAAGAGGTGCCCCTTCCAGAAGTGCGGCGGGGGCCAGATAAATGGCCTCGGGGGGCCGCATGCGGCCCGTGGGCCGTAGTTTGGGGACCCCTGATTTAGGCCCTTTGTCCATTTTAAAAATCAAGTTTATGTTTTTGTTATTTTTGCTATGGGTTGTGAGTTCTTTATATATTTTGGATAGTAACCCCTTATCAGATGTATGGTTCGCAAGTATTTTTTCCCATTCTGTAGGTTGCCTGTTCAGTGTGTTGATTGTTTGCTGTGCAGAAACTTTTTTGTTTGATGTAGTTCTGTTTATTTTTGCTTTAGTTGACTGTGGTTTTAGTGTGAATTCCAAAATATAATTTCCAAGACCAATGTCACGGAGCCTCTCCCCTGCTTCCCTTCTCTTCTCGACTGTGTGTGATTGGTTGCGCTCTGTGGAGGAGCTCCACCCCTCCCTTCAGGCTGAGACAGGTGTCCTCTTATTATCGTTGTGTCCTGTTCGCACATCATATCATGTCAGATCACGTGGAGATCCTTTCTCCTTGTGGTAATTGTCTTTTGTTTGTTTGTGTTTTTTTTTTTTTTTTTTTTTACAGAGACAGACAGACAGGGACAGACAGGAAGGGAGCGAGGTGAGAAGCATCAATTCTTCATTGCGGCACCTTAGTTGTTCATCAATTGCTTCTCATGTATGCCTTGATGGGGGAAAGGGGCTACAGCAGAGCGAGTGACCACTTGCTCAAGCCAGCGACCTTGAGCTTCAAGCCAGTGGCCATGAGTCATGTCTTGATCCCATGCTCAAGCCAGTGACCCCGCACTCTAGCTTGTGAGTTCGCACTCAGCCGGTGACCTTGGGTTTCAAACAGGGGTCCTCTACGTCCCAGTTTGATACTCTATCCACTGCGCCATGGCCTGGTCAGGCTCCTTTTGGTAATTGTTGTTTACAATTATATTCTCGTACTGGACTGTGAGCTCATTTGAGTCCAGGAATTGTGTTTAGTTCGTCTCTGGGCTTGCCACTTAGAGTACTCAATCAACGTTTGCTTTACCAGTGAAGCCATTTCAACACCATGGTTAATGATTGCTTTACCAAAAAGACATGGTTGCGACTGAGACCACCAAGTCCCTCTAGTTCTGAGAGTTTCCACAGATATTTGATGTATAATGTGTAAGGCAGTGTGAAAATAGAACGCTACTTAATATGTTATGCGGATCTGTTAGCAGCATAGGGGGAAAGTCTGACTGTGGTTATAAAAAAAGAATGAGTTAATGGGTGCAGTAGGGAATATTATGAAGTGCATTAGCAGTGAGAGGTTGGATTTGTTCTAAGGGCAGTCTCAAAGGAGGCCAAAGGCTGAGAAGGCTGAGTGGTTCAGTGGGAGGGAAGGATCTTGGGAAAGGCATGGAATAGGAAAACTTGAGCTCTTGATTTGATTAGATTTTAGGATTCTTTGCTGTCTTTATAATGTACATGCAGGCTGTTCTTTGTACATATTGATTGCTATCCAGAGTCTTTTCCATTTTGCCTTCCCAGGGATTCCTATGGTGCATTTATTGATACTAATTGAACATCGGTATTATCAGAAAAGTCTATTATTGGGGAAATTTATTCCAGGTAGGACTTTTCAAAGCACCTGTGGTAGCTGTTGTTTCAACCAATGTAAGTTTTTTGAAGGTCTATTTTCCACTGCTTGTGCAACCCCTCTGAGGCCAAACCCTTCACTTTTAGATTAGATAGGTTAAGCCTCAGGGGAAGTACATTAATCATTGAAAACCCGGTGATGCATTGTTGCTTCAATTCTGAACTTTTAGTGTTTTCTGTAGCCTGAAAGAGCTACTTAACTACTTTGATTTACATTTGTTGAGAAAGGTGTGGGAAATTCAGCATGGTACTTACTTTCCAGCTATTTACTTTCCAAGTGAGAAAATTCTGCAGCACACTGACATACCTACTAACTTGTAGAAAACGAATAAGATTTCTGAGAAAGAACTAAAAACATGCATTTTAAATAAATTAGTGTCCATTTTTTTCCCTTTAAAATATACCAGTACTTCTGCTTATATTTGGGGTAGCTATTCACCAAATGCCAGAACTTTTTGCTCACAGTAATTGTTGGTAAGATAGGAAGTGCGAAACATTAAAGAACTAATTACTTTCCTTATAAATACTGGCTTGCTCTGAACAAGTTTATAGTTACTAACCTCGTTGCCATAAATTCCCCAGTCATATGTTTTGTAATCCCCTCTCTAGCATACATTTTAATCGTTTTCTTATTGCTTCATAGGTGCTATAATCCTTTTACGGTTTCCGGGGTTTTAAATTAAACCTATAAAAGGTTCAGCATTGGCCTGACCTGTGGTGGCGCAGTGGATAAAGTGTCGACCTGGAAATGCTGAGGTCACCGGTTCGAAACCCTGGGCTTGCCTGGTCAAGGCACATATGGGAGTTGATGTTTCTTGCTCCTCCCCCCTTCTCTCTCCTCTCCCTCTCTCTCTCCTTTCTAAAAAATGAATAAATTAAAAATAATAATAAAATAAATTTAAAAAGAAAAGGTTCAGCGTTATATTTAATAGCCATGTTTCACAGTGTTCAAAAGCTGTAAGTCCGGGCAGGCAAACGCTTTTGATGTGGAATGCCTTTGTTTCTAGGTTTCAGACAAACGTATTCGCCTTCCAGTTTTTCACATTGTGATGATTTATTTCAGTTACTGGTTAGGATTTTTGAAATATTTGGAAATATAAAAAAGAAATGTAGGAAAAGCACTGAAAAAATACAGGTAAAAATACTCGTCTCTTACAATTTTTTTTTACCACATTTCAGAAGATTGTTACTTTCTCGAGACATGTACTGTTATTTCTTTTCTGAATAAGACTGTCACTCTCCTCTTGGAGCTGACAGTTGGGTGGCGTCTGAGACAGACATGAATCAGATAATCGCACAGGTAATCTCGCCCTCAAGGGCCGTGCTCTGGAGCAAACAGGCCTAGTGCTGTGAGAGGCTGTTGACAGGTGGCAGGTGAGGGAAGGAAGTGACTTTTGAGGGACTTGAGATCTGACAGATATGTAGATGTCAACTAAGGGAAATTTGGGTGTGGATAAGAGAATAATACTACGAGGAGATATAGTAAGGTGGGAGATAACATTGTATACTCAAGGAACTGAAAGATTAGTGTAGCTGGGACACAGAATTTGTGTTGTATTGGCGGGTAGGGCGTGGCACAAAATGCAACTGGAGAAGTAAGCAGGGATGGTACCAGTCGACCTGTTGCAGGCCATACTAAGGATTCTACCGTTGCTTCTAAGGGCAGTCTTGTTTATTTGAAGTATTGGGATGGTCTGAGTCAGATGTGATTAGAGATGATTTTGAAAATCATTACTGTCTTCTGTATGGAAACTTTACTGGAGAGAAGTGAGAAATGAAGAGGAGAGGATGGCATTTGGGGACTGTTGCAGAAGTCTGGTGAGAGGTGACTGCTGGGCTTAAAGAGTTGGTGGTTGGGGTGAAGAGAGGTGGACTGATTCTGACAATGCTAAAAATGACAAAGCTTTACCGAACTCCTTCTCACTGATTCTCAGAGAAGGGCACGTTATGGGGTATTTGAAATTGAGGCCCAAAGAAGTAAAAAATCATGTGGTTAGTAAGCAGCAGTAGACCTTGGACTTGAAGTTAGGTGTTTGACCTCAAATCTGTTTTCTCTTTTATGGTACTCCCATTTTTTTAGGAGCAGAACCTCCAGTTTGGGGAACTGAGTTTAACCTCTGACTCCACACCAATTAAAACATTCAGCTCCTGTGCATTAATTTAAATTTAGGCAACAAACTCATATCTGACAATGACCATTGCTTTGTCAGGCTAACTAGATGTCATTTTAATCACTACTACCTTCTGATGAGGGAACACACTCAATCCCAATTACTTGATTGAGAACAAGCCTGTTATGTAAAAATTTTTAGAACCAAGAGACCACAGGAAGAGGCTGACAACTCTATTACTATATCGAGTTTATCAAGGGCACTTGGGTGGTAGTGAGATGCCATGAATGCCCTCTGTGCCACGTGGCAGGTGCTAAGGGGTTATGCAGGACAGGGCAGGATGGATAGGGTACTGGTACCTGACCCACCCCAGGTGAGAGGGAAATGCCTGACATGCTTGTCCGGGGCAGGACAATGGCCTATTCCTGGAGTCCCCACAAAGCAGCAGGCTGTGGGAGGAAGGGGCAGGGTCGATCGTATGGTCTAGGAGGGAATTTTCGGAAAACAGTCTCTGTTCCGGCCAGGATCTAGCTGGCAGGTCTGGCAGCGGTCAGGCAGGGGTCGTGTTATGGAAGAGTCTTCTCTCCACCCCCCATGACTGGCTCTTACATCTCATGCACTCCCCTCTTCTGCAAGGTGTTCTGAGTGGCCAGCAAGGGTCTTCATTAGCAGGGAGGTAGCTCGTCTGGTGGCCAGACACAGTCCACAGCAAAAATATAGACACATGCAAGAAAAAAAAAGACAAATTAAAAGAAGCAATCCAAGTACTAGTAACATTTTTTTTCTATCATGTTCTCCAGGACGCGAACCAATATGTGAATAGGTAGGCTAGACTTGGGGTGGATCACTTAGGGTGTTCACTTGAGCTTTCATCTGTGCTAACAAAGAGTAAATACTAGGAGATTCATCTGGCATAAAAACCCCACAATTCTCGGTTTGGATGATGGCACAGGTACCTCCTATGGCTGGATACCACAGGATCAAGACATCTAAGGTCAGAAAGATAAATATTTAGCAAGGACTTGAATTGGGAGGTACTTCTCCTTCTATGAGTATGATGCTCATAGCCTGATCTTTGGATTAATGTAGCCGTGGCTGTGGGAATCTGGTCAGATTGTGTAAACCATACATGTTGGCCAGCAGATGCGGTGCTTTCTGGCATGAGGAAGTGAATGAGGAGAGGAATAGGGCTTGCTACCCTCATTATCATAGCTCGATGGTCCATGGCAAGGACCTGGACTATTGCTATTGCTGTGTCCTTTGTTTTCTTTCTTTCTCCTTTCCTCCTCTCCACCTCTTCTTCCTTCTCCTCCTCCTCCTCCTTTCTTCTTCCTTCTGCTCCTTCTCCTCCTCCTTCTTCTTCTTCTCTTTCTCCTTCTCCTTCTTCTCTTTCCTTCCTTCTTCCTTCTTCCTTCTGCTTCTCCTCCTCCTCCTTCCCCTTCTCCTTCTCCTTCTTCTCCTTCTTCTCTTTCTCCTCCTTCTCCTCTTTTTCTTCCTCCTCTTCCTTCTGCTCCTCCTCCTGCTCCTCCTCCTGCTCCCCCTCAAACCGTCATTCATGCATCGGGACAGTGCTCTAACCCAGTGGTCCCCAACCCCCAGGCTGCGGACTGGTACCAGTCCATGGGCCATTTGGTACCGGTCCGTAGAGAAAGAATAAATAACTTACATTATTTCCGTTTTATTTATATTTAAGTCTGAATGATGTTTTATTTTTAAAAAATGACCAGATTTCCTCTGTTACATCCGTCTAAGACTCACTCTTGACGCTTGTCTCGGTCACATGATACATTTATCTGTCCCATCCTAAAGGCCGGTCCGTGAAAATATTTTCTGACATTTAACTGGTTCATGGCCCAAAAAAGGTTGGGGACCACTGCTCTAACCGACTGAGCTATCCCACCAGGGCTCTGTGTCCTTTATTTTCCACATCTTTAGCACACTGGGTGCCTCAGTCTGAGTTCCTACTCTGGTATATGGGGCAATAGGCCCCACTGGTGTGTCACTTAAATGTATTAACCCAGGGGTCCCCAAACTACGGCCTGCGGGCTGCATGCGGCCCCCTGAGGCCATTTATCCGGCCCCCGCTGCACTCCCAGAAGGGGCACCTCTTTCATTGGTGGTCAGTGAGAGGAGCATAGTTCCCATTGAAATACTGGTCAGTTTGTTTATTTAAATTTACTTGTTCTTTATTTTAAATATTGTATTTGTTTCCGTTTTGTTTTTTTACTTTAAAATAAGATATGTGCAGTGTGCATAGGGATTTGTTCATAGTTTTTTTTATAGTCCGGCCCTCCAACGATCTGAGGGACAGTGAACTGGCCCCCTGTGTAAAAAGTTTGGGGACCCCTGTATTAACCCTTGGGAAAGCACCTTGTCTGCCCAGCCAAGGTAGGTTTTCCAGTTAACAAATTCCTTTTGTTTTTGCTGTGCCACCCAGCCCATGCCTTCCGAGGTTACCGAAACCTCATTCAAACGACAGCCTTGGCTGTGAGATTCTATGAGCTTTAATCGGTTTGACCAGTAGTTTGGCTTTCTTAGAGGCAGCCTGTTGTTTGGCTCCTCAGGCCCGCATATGTCTCTTCTTCTCTAGGTAAGATAATGGGCGAAGGTATTTTGTTAAATTGGGCATAAAAGTTTACCATATTCCTGACTTCCCACGAAAGCCTGTACCACTTTTACATTTCTTGGTATGGGGTAAGCTTGTATTACTCTGTATGTAAAATTGTTTCTTAAGTGTGTTTTTGTGAGTTCATAAATCAATTAACAAGTATTTATAAGACAGTGAGGGACCTGATATAGATCAAATTTTAATGTCTCATTACATCTATTATTAAAAAGTATTTATTGAGCTGACTGTATGCAATGCACAAAGCTGTCAGGCTTACGCTGACATTGCAAAGATGAGGAAGTCTTGACCCCCGTTTGGACCAGGGTTTTGCAGCAGAGTAGAAAGACAGCACCAATGGTTATGGGATAAGCTGGTGCTTTGAGATCTATACCAGAGTGCTAGAAGGAACCTCTTGGAGGGGGCAACTTCAGGGAGAAGTCAGCTTTTGAGGAGGACCCGGAAAGATGAGTAGGATTTCCCTGGTAGAGAGAGCGGTAAGAGAGGCCATCGCCTTTTGAAGGATGAGTGTAAAAGAAAGGCAAGGAAGAGAGTAGTTGGAGATGGGGCTGAAGGGTAAACTGGCCAAAGAGTGAAAGTTTTTGAGTCTAGGATGAGTGATTTGAACTTTATGCCCTAGATAATTATATTGTCATTAACATTTATCATGCCTCTGTGATTCTCAGTCACTGTTTGTATAGTAGGAAATTAACAAACTATTAATTTTAGGGTTGTATGGCTTTTCCTCTCACTAAAGACAGCTCTTTTTTTTTAGGTCAGGATTTCTTACAGGTCTAAGGTTCTGATTTTTGTCCTTGAAATTAAACACTAATAGAAGAAAACCATCTTTTAGAGACATGACTAATTTCTGTTCAATGTTCATACAGTTTTAAGTTCCATATAGTAATTAATCTGGCATTTTGAACTGTGTGAGCCTGGCAGGCTGCTCACTTTGGCATTACTTTTTGCTTCTCTGCCATCAGTCCCCCTACACCTACCACAATCTAGAATGCAACACCGAAGAGCAGTGCTCTGGTAGAGAAAGTTGGACGTTCCGAATTGTATGATGTTCTCAAAGGGCTGCTTTTCATTTTTAATTCCCGTGTTGAGTAATTTGGGACTCTTCTGTACAGTTAGTTTCAAAAAGCAATATTGTATGGAAAGCAGAGGAATGAAAATAAATGTAATTTGAAGTTTGATGATTTTGGCATGGCCTCATCTTAAAACTATTCTCTTTTTCTAGGTAGACCATTGAGTCTGAATTGACTTGTTCTGAATTCCAGCAACTTGTGTTTAGGTTTTACATCTTGGACTTTGTGCTTTCTGGCTTGTGCTAGCTATTTCAGATTGGTGCTTTTAAAAACCCTTTTTTGTGCATTCAGAGGCAGAGTTGGTTATCCTGGTTTTGGAAGTTTTGAGCGAGATCATTTTATTGTATAACAATGAACTGCCACACCTACCAATGTAACCACACGTAAAACATGAACCAATACATTACTTCTGTTCAGGAGGGATTTTCAAGCTTTTTGTAGAAGAGTGAAAGGTGGTGCATCTGTAACTGAGGATGTGACAGTCTGTATCTGAAATCCATGTCTGGAATATTTGATGTAGCTACACTCTCAGTCTGGTTGTTAGCGAAAAAGTACCCGTGTCTCATTCTCCAAAAAAGCGTGAGTGTTGGTGTCAGACATCTTACTTGCAACCCTGGCTCCCACGCTTCATAGCTGTATGACACACGACAAGTTGCTTTAGCTTATCTGGAAGCCTCAATGTCCTCATCTTTAGACTGAGAATAGTAATAATAGCTTCTAGGGTTGTGAGAGGGTTAAATGAACTAATCCATGTGAAGAGCTCAGCACAGAAGTGCTCAGTGAAAGTAGTTTTCAAAATACACCGTGATCTTTTACTTGCATTTTATTTACTTGGTGGATGCTTTGTATATTGGGAATTTCATTACCACCTTCCAGTTTTAATATGCAAATTTGGCCCTGATTGGTTGGCTCATTGCTTGGAGTATCAGCCTGGATCCCTGCTCAGGGCACACATGAGAAGCCACCATCTGCTTCTCTTCCCCTCTCTCGCCCCTTTCTCTATCTCTTCCCCTCCCGCAGCCAGTGGCTTGATTGGTTTCGGGCATTGGCCCTGGGCACTGAGGATAGCTTGGTTGATTTGAGCATTGGCCCTAGATGGGGGTTGCCAGATGAATCCCAGTTGGGGTGCATGTGCAGTCTGTCTCTGTGTCTCCCCTTCTCTCACTTAAAAAAATATGCATACTATTATTGGGTACTGGTGCATACTGTGCAGATTATGACTGAAAGCTTTTTGGTGGGAGGGGCACTGAAGTATTGTGTAATATTATTTTGTTGTTGTTACTTTAATGAATGCATAGTGTTACTACAATAAAACAACCAATATTTAAGTATTAAAATTAATGCCATTTGTTTTTCTTCATCTGTGTTTTCACCACAAAGAGATAAAACTACGGTCATGTGCTGTATAATATACTTTTTGGTCAATGTCAAATGGCATATATACGGGTGGTCCCATTGATTATAATAGAGCTGAAATTCCCTATTGCCTAAGGACATCATAGCTGTCTTAACATCATAGTGCAATGTGTTACTTGTTTGTTGTGATGCTGGTGTAAATAAGTCTACTGTGCTATCATTTGTACAAAAATATAGCATATATAATTATGTACATATATAAGACTTGATAATAAGTGACTGTGTTACTAGTTTATGAATTTACTACACTATATTTTTTATTATTATTTTAGAGCAGACTCTTTCTATTTATAAAATATTGGAAATAATTTAAATGTCCAATAAGACATATGCAAATGATGAAATACTATATAGCTATTAAAATTATATGCTTCAGCCTGACCACGTGGTGGCGTAGTAGATAGAGTGTCGGACTGGGACGAAGAGGGCCCAGGTTTGAAACCCGGAGATCGCCAGCTTGAGCATGGACTCATCTGGCTTGAGTGCGGGCTTACCAGCTTGAGTGTGGGGTCGCTGGGTTGAGCATGAGATTATAGATATGACCCCATGGTCGCTGGCTTGAGCCCAAGGTTGCTGGCCTGAGCAAGGGGTCACTGGCTTGGCTGTAGCCACCCAGTCAGGGCACATATGGGAAAGCAATCAATGAACAGCCAAGGTGCCACAACGAATTGATGCTTCTTGTCTCTCTCCCTATAAAAGATGTGCTTGAGAGCACAATTAATAATGTGGGAACTTTTTCACAATATGTTGTATATTATATATTACAAGTAATACACCAATTTTGTAAAAATCATTTGCGTAGAGATTTTAAAAATTTACTGATTCATTTTTGAGAGAGAGGAACATTGACTTGTTATTCCACTTATTTATGCATTCACTGGTTGAGTTTTGTATGTGCCCTGACCTGGGATTGAACCCGCAACCCTGTTATGTTGAGATGATGCTCTAACCAACTGAGCTACCCTGCCAGGGCCCCCAATTTTTATGAGCTTTTATTCTATAATCAGAAGTAAATAAACATTAATACAAAATAATGATTTTGAACAAATGGATATAAATGGTTCACTTCAGATGGCCAGGGTTTTTACTATATAGATCACAACACATTTTACTTAATGGAGAAATTATTTGATAGCATTTAACAATTAACATTTACCTTCATCTTGGAGGCATTAAAAATATATATATATTTCATGTAGGTAAATGTCCACATTTAGATGGCGAGATAGAGTTCTGGGAGCTTGCATCACAAGTCAAGTGGCAAGTCAGGTTAAGTGAACTCTAAATTTCTTCTATGAAAACTTTGGCACAATTTCATCATTCCTATGAAAATACTTCTAGATTGGTTAGTAAATGATATGAGCAAGTAAAATGGGAAGAGGACTAAGAGAGTTCCAAAAGGGGAAAACCTCTTTAAAAGAGCAAAAACCACGTCCCTGTCTTTGCTCTGTCTCCCGTTACCATTATCCACTCTCCTTGGCCTAGCAGGAAGGCACAGTAACATGAAGTGATCCCTCCCCCTTGACTAAACTCTCTTGGTTAAAGTTCAGATAGCCATCTAGTGGAAAGAAGACTCTTTAAGAATGACTTTCCTTTAGACATCCAATATCATGTTTGTTCAGTTGGCTTGTCCAAACAATTTTTCTGTGTTTTCACCAGAGTAGGATCAACTTAGCATGAAGATTAAAGCTGTTCTCCATCTGCTTTATCTGCCGTTCTTAATTAGAACCTGATGACAGAAATCAACTTTGATTCAGGGCTGATTGTTCCCGGAGAATCTCATTATTATTGCAGAATTTTCTTCTTTTTTATTAAACACATTGATTCTGAGCATCTATATGACAGAATTATAGAAAAAAAAGGAGAAATAATAATTTTTTTTCATTTAAACATTCACCATCTGCTATGCTAAGTGCTGTGGGCATATTAAAGTTGTTTTAAGTCTGGTAGAAATGATAAAGTATCCCTAGAAATAATATTAATACACATATAAGATGCTAAGTGCTCAGAGACAGATGCAAAGTAAGTGGAAATTCAAAGAAGTCAATGATCATTTCTGGTCATAGAATCATATTTTTTGAATTCTCTATAGAAATGGAACACATGGACCGTTGTTTATATGCTTTATCTTACTTTAGGATAAGAGGCAGCTGTTTGGATACCAGTACTTTAGGCAAGTAATGAACTTCCCAGTGGCTTTTCTACAAGTATTTACTGAGCCTATATCCTCAAAGGGTTTGCAGTCTACCAACTGTAATGAAATGTAATTGTATGCATAGAATAAAGTAATATTAAAAGCTACTTATAGAAACATTTAATCGGGCTAATTCAGTGTTCTTAGTGCAGAAATTGAGAGTAGTATTGGTGTCAGTTGTCTTGTAATTAATTAACTGGCAGTTAGACTAGTTAACTGGATAAACTGCTTAGCCTGGGGAGGTGGTGTGATACAGTAAGAACAATGTGAACGTTGGCTCTGCTCTCTGTTAGCTCTGGGCCTGGTTAAGTTTGCTTTGCCTTTCTGTTCCCTGGCCTTCTGATCTTTAAAACACCTCAGA
Organism: Saccopteryx leptura; assembly: GCF_036850995.1. Classification (NCBI taxonomy): domain Eukaryota; kingdom Metazoa; phylum Chordata; class Mammalia; order Chiroptera; family Emballonuridae; genus Saccopteryx; species Saccopteryx leptura. Next base: position 24,541,667 of record NC_089515.1, on the reverse strand, counting down.
GGATCCTAGTGAGGATTAAATGATGTATTATTATGAGTAATAAAGTACCTCAGACATAGCTCTCAATAAATGAGGTTCCTCTCCGCCCTGCCTGGGCTTGTTTGGAGGATCAGCCATTAAAGGGTAAAAAGTTAAAAATGTTTTTAGTATTCTTGTTTTTTTTTAAAGAAATACTTTGAGGGCCCTGGCCGGTTGGCTCAGCGGTAGAGCGTCGGCCTAGCGTGCGGAGGACCCGGGTTCGATTCCCGGCCAGGGCACACAGGAGAAGCGCCCATTTGCTTCTCCACCCCTCTGCCGCGCTTTCCTCTCTGTCTCTCTCTTCCCCTCCCGCAGCCAAGGCTCCATTGGAGCAAAGATGGCCCGGGCGCTGGGGATGGCTCCTTGGCCTCTGCCTCAGGCGCTAGAGTGGCTCTGGTCGCAATATGGCGACGCCCAGGATGGGCAGAGCATCGCCCCCTGGTGGGCAGAGCGTTGCCCCTGGTGGGCGTGCCGGGTGGATCCCGGTCGGGCCCATGCGGGAGTCTGTCTGACTGTCTCTCCCCGTTTCCAGCTTCAGAAATGAAAAAAAAAAAAAAAAAAAAAAAAAAAAAAAAAAAAAGAAATACTTTGAAATTTTTTTAAATGATTTTGGGGGGGGGGAGAAATATCAATTTTGTTGTTCCACTTATTTATGTACTCGCTGATTGATTCTTCTGTGTGCCCTGACTGGGGATCGAGCCCGCAACCTAGCATATTGGGATGACCCTCTAACCAGCTGAGCTATCCGGCCAGTGTCTCAATATTCTTTTTTTTCTCCACTTGAAGATGAACCTTTTAGTCTCAAATTGGGATGGTTTCTATTTATTTAATCAAGTCATAGATGTTTCATGTGGACGTCTAGTTATTTGTAGGCCTGAGTCAAAAGACAAGTGGCAAATTGTATGCCTCCATCCTGGAGATGTGTCACTTCAGACTTAATAATTAATACTTGCTGTTTCACTCAAAATTGAACTTGTTAACATCTCAGTGATTTCTTCGCTGACGATTACCAGTACCTGGCTTTTAATCCCCCGTAGTGTCTGCTTCACTGTTTAAAAGCTTGTTTATTCTAAAGTTTTGAGTCAGCGTTTTTATCCTTATCAAGTGTTTGGCCTTTATGTTCTCTATCTCAGTGAGTCATTTTGGGGAGAGTTAAATTCCATCTGACGCAAATTGTGATTTCAAAAAGAAATTGCATTCCTACCTTTCATGAAAATAAGAGCAAAATGTTTTTAGACGTCTCTTACAAAATAAAAACATGAAGTCTAGATATATGAAATAAAAACCTGAAGTCTAGAATTTGAGAAATTGTAGAGTTGCTAGAAGGTTTCTAAGTTTCAAGGTCTCTCTGTGGCCAGTGTTCCATTTCAGGCAAGAGTGATGACTTCTAAGACTTAATAAGATAAAAGGTAGTGTAAAGCCAGTATCCACGACCACCATCACAGCCGCCGGGCCCATGCAGGTTCGCGTTGGATTCGGACAGACGGTAAAGAAACAACAGAGCCAAGAACTGGTGGGCCATCATCTTTAATCCTAGCTTGCACCCAGCGGGCAAGTAAAAACGCACACTGGGCTCCAAAACCCACTCATTCAGTTCTCACAAAGCTACTGACTTATCTGAGTTTCCTAGAATCAAAGGTTTCTAGCTCACCAGACTTATTCATCTCTGTTCTCCATCTCCTTCCTTCTCCTTGCACAAACTCTGCACAAACTGGCCTCTCACTCAGCACTCCACCATCTTGGCTGCTTCTCCTGGTCTCCTCCACGTGGCCTTTCTCTGCTCTGCTCTCTAATGCTAATCTCGGGAAGGGAGAGAGAGCAAGCTCCCGGTCTGCCCCACTTTATAGTGCAGAAATCAAAATCTTTAATCCAATATACAAAATAGGGAAGTCTCTAATACAAAGTCACTTATCTGAGGCATGATGAGAATGTACCACACCACATCAAAAAGGGTGGAAAAGCTTAGTCCTAAAACCAAGCCCCAGGCTACAAGGATTCTGCCTGCCAACAGCCTGCCCCCAAAACACATTAATATCACCTGGGTGATGAGCTTCCATGTGGGCAGCACCATCTTGCTGAGAGTTTTTTTTTTTTTTTTAATTAAATTTAATGCAGGCCCTGGCCAGTTGGCTCAGCGGTAGAGCGTCGGCCTGGTGTGCGGGGGGGACCCGGGTTCGATTCCCGGCCAGGGCACATAGGAGAAGCGCCCATTTGCTTCTCCACCCCCCCCCTCCTTCCTCTCTGTCTCTCTCTTCCCCTCCCGCAGCGAAGGCTCCATTGGAGCAAAGATGGCCCGGGCGCTGGGGATGGCTCCTTGGCCTCTGCCCCAGGCGCTAGAGTGGCTCTGGTCGCGGCAGAGCGACCCCCCGGAGGGGCAGAGCATCGCCCCCTGGTGGGCAAAGTGTCGCCCCTGGTGGGCGTGCCGGGTGGATCCCGGTCGGGCGCATGCGGGAGTCTGTCTGACTGTCTATCCCCGTTTCCAGCTTCAGAAAAATACAAAAAAAAAAAAAAATTAAAAAAAAAAAATTAAATTAAATTTAATGCAGTGACATTGATAAATCAGGGTACATATGTTGAGAGGAAACATCTCCAGATTATTTTGACATTTGATTGTGCTGTATACCCCTCCCCCAAAGTCAAATTGTCTTCTGTCACCTTCTATCTGGTTTTCTTTGTGCCCCTCCCCTCCCCCACCCCCTCTCTCCTTCCTCGCCCCATCCCCCTCCCCCCACTCCCACCCCCGTTGCCACCACATTCTTGTTCATGTCTCTGAGTCTCATTTTTATGTCCCATCTATGTATGGATTCATATAGTTCTTAGTTTTTTCTGATTTACTTATTTCACTCCGTATAATGTTATCAAGGTCCATCCATTTTATTGTAAATGATCCGATGTCATCATTTCTTATGGCTGAGTAGTATTCCATAGTATATATGTACCAAAGCTTTTTAATCCACTCGTCCTCTGACAGACACTTGGGCTGTTTCCAGATCTTCGTTATTGTGAACAATGCTGCCACAAACGTGGGGGTGCATTTCTCCTTTAGGAGCCGTTCTATGGTGTTCTTGGGGTATATTCCTAAAAGTGGGATAGCTGGGTCAAAAGGCAGTTTGATTTTCAGTTTTTTGAGGAATCTCCATACTGTTTTCCACAGTGGCTGCAACAGTCTGCATTCCCACCAGCAGTGCAGGAGGGTTCCCTTTTCTCCACATCCTCGCCAGCACTTATTCTGGGCAGCACCATCTTTAACAAAGTGAGCATAATATGTATATTTTATCTGCCCAACAGGTAGCCTTCATCACAGCTGATGTTCTCCATCTTAACCTGGACTTTATGAGGAAGGCTTTTATAGATAATATTCTTTCTAGTTCGGGAATTTTATGCCAGCTGAAATTTGGCTTTAGTTGAGGTCTATGAAAAGCCATGTTTTCTTGGTTCTTATTAAGTTCCATTGTCTTTTCAACTGGCAGATTTCATACTCAGTTGTCAAGTTTGCTTGTGCTCAGCATTGAAATGTGGTTTGTGATTTATTATCTGTATTTGCTTGTAAATTGGAAAAACCTCGGATGAATAAATTACAAATATTTTCTGAAAAATTGGAAGGGATTTAAATAATGGTTTGTTCAAGGAAGTATGAGTATTACGTTTTAGATTTTTGCCACTCATCATGCTAATATAGAATAGGTTTTTGTTTAGACAGTGGTTGGAGATTTTGTAACTCAATATTATAAATATTCATCGAGTGGCTGGTGTACGTAGGCTCTATGAAGGGTAAATAGATGAATGACACAGTCCTTTCCTCAAGGGACTTGTCACAGAATTGAGAGGTTAGGAGTAAAGGAGACTAAGATATATGTAAAAAGTGCTAAGCAGAAAGCAGTGAGAAGGTTCAAAGGAAGACGCCATCTTGGCATGAGGTGGATGGAGGAATTTCTGGGAGGAGGAACTTGATTAAGGAGTCTTTTAGGAGGTCCCAGAGTAAGGGCACAGAGTCAGGGAGGTGCCTGGGGCTTGCTGAGAGCTGTGAGATGTCTTGTAGGTCCACTGGGCTATCTGCGGTCTCCCTCCCCCTTTTAAAACAGTATTTTGAGGTGTAATTTACATACCATAAATTCCACCCATTGTTAGTGTACAAGTCATTGATTTTTTTATTTTTATTTTATTCATTTTAGAGAGGAGAGAGAGAGGGAGAGAAAGACAGAGAGAGAGGAGAGAGAGACAGGGGGGAGGAGCTGGAAGCATCAACTCCCATATGTGCCTTGACCAGGCAAGCCCAGGGTTTCGAGCCGGCGACCTCAGCATTTCCAGGTCGACGCTTTATCCACTGTGCCACTACAGGTCAGGCAAGTCATTGATTTTTAAAGTGAATTAATCGAGTTGTGCAACTGCCATCCTAATGTAGTTTTAGAACATTTCTTCCCCCAAAATTCGCTCTAATTTATAGGCAGTCCCTGCTTTTGCCTCCAGCCCTAGGCAATCACTGATCTGATTTGTCTCTGTAGATTTGCCTTCTAGAAACTTCATATATATGGAATCATATAATGTGATATATAATAAGTATGTATTTGGTCTTCATTCCTATCTCTGGCACTGAACTTCTAAAACCTTTTGCATTTCCTAAGAAGAGTGAAAAAGATGTCTTGATATTTATAACAAACTCTTTCAACCACACCTGAGTTGATGTTAATACGTGACTTCCAGGGAGCACGTAAGGGTGGGAGGGAGAGGGGCTGGGAATGAAGCTCAGTCACCAGCTGCCAGTGATCTAATCAGTTGTGCTCCGGTGATGAAGCCTCCTAAAACCCAAAGAGTGGGTTTCAGAGAGTGTCTGTGTTGGTGACAGAATGGATCTGTGTGTCATTGTGCTGGCCCCGAACTCCGCAGGGACAGAAGTTCCTTTGTTTGGGACCTCACACTGTAAGTCTTCATCTGACTATTGATTCGTATCTTTTAATGTCCTTTGTAATAACCCGGTAATCGAGTAGTAAACTGCTTTGCTGAGTTCTGTGAGCCGCGAAGGAAAATCAGTGTGAACCCTAAGTGGGAGTGCTGGGAACCTCCGATTGATGGTCAGTTGATCCAAAGCACAGGTAACTGGTTTTGTTAGAACAGTTACAACCCAGACTTGGCTGTCCGCATCCAAAGTGGGAAGCAGTCTTGTGGGACTGAGCTCTTACCATGTTGAAGAGGATGCTGTTTCTGGAGAGAGAATGTCAGAATTGAGTTGAAGTGTATGAAGACAACTGGAGTCAGAGAATTGCTTGGTGTGTGTGGGGAGGACCCACACACTGGATTTGGGTGCAGCATATTATATAGTCTTTTATGTTTGGCTTCCTTCACTTAATGTGGTTTTGAGGCTTCGGCCCTGTTGTTGTATGTGTCTGTAGTTCCTTTTACTGATTAATTGCATTCTGTTTATGGATAAACTACATTATTTATTGCTAGATGATGGACATTTGTATTGTTTCAGGTTTGGGTCTTTTATGAGTAACAGTCCTGTGGCTGTTTGCATAAATGTCTTTGTGTAGGCGTATGTTTTCATTTCTCTTGGATAGATACCTTAGGAGTGAAGTATATGTTTAAGGTTTTTGTGTGTGTGACAGAGAGAGGGACAGATCGGGACAGACAGACAGGAAGGGAGAAAGATGAGAAGCATCAATTCTTTGTTGCAGCACCTTAGTTGTTGAGTATATGTTTAACTTTTTGAGAAACTACCAAGCTGTTCTCCAAAGTGGTTGTACCATTTTAAAAACTAGCAATGTTGAAAGGTCTGGTTTTTTCACATCTTCAACACTTGGTATTGCCAGTCTGTGCATTATAATGCGCTGTAGTGGGATATTTTATTGTGGTTTTAATTTGCATTTCTATAATGACAAGGGGTCCCTTTTAATATCCTGAATCCTGTCAGCTGTTTTGGAGAGATCTCCTCTTATATTTAGTGGTTCACTAAATATGTTTTTAAATCTTTAGAAAGAATTTCTGCATGCAAAGAATCCATACTGTATTCTACTAGAGACTCCTTGTTTGTTTGCTTTGTTTGTATTCTCTTGGAGATCTATAAATTATCCTCTAATGCACACTGCCTGTGGCTTCCTACCTGCACCTGCAAAGACTTTTTTCATTTTTACATGGTTGAAAAGCAAAATACTATTTTGTGACGTGTGAAATTATATGAAATTCAAATTTCAGTTTCAAATTTTGATTGGAATGCAGCCAAGCTTGTTTTATTATGTATTACCAGTGGTTGCTTTGGTTGCTATAATGGCAGGAGTTAGATAGTGTTGGCAGCTTGTGTGGCATGTGAAGCCTAAAATATTTACTGTTGGATCATTACAGAAAATGCTGACTTCTGTTCTGATTTCTCTCACCTGTTGCATAAGTTTCCTAGTCTCAGAAAAGATTTGACTACTGACCTGGCTTTTTGGTTCAGGTCTAGTGTGGGTTCTCCAGTTTGTTACTGAAAAACCCAAAGCCATTTGCAGACTGTCACCTGAAAAGGAAGAGACTGAAATAGTATTGAAAGACTCGTTTGCTAATGAGCTGTTTCCTGGCTGGTGGCTCTAGTTAGAAGGAAAGGCTCCTAGAAAACAAGGGGGGAAGGGAATGGAACTTTTGTACTAAGTTTGGAAAGTGATGATGTACAGCAATTTTGTGGGGTTTTTTTTGTATTTTTCTGAAGTGAGAAGCAGGGAGGCAAACAGACAGAATCCCACATGTGCCCAACTGGGATCCACCTGGTATGCCCACTAGGGGGCGATGCTCTGTCCATCTGGGCCATTGCTCTGTTGCAACCAGAGCCATTCTAGCACCTGAGGCGGAGGCCATGGAGCCATCCTCAGTGCCCGGGCCAACTTTGCTCCAATGGAGCCTTGGCTGCAGGAGGGGAAGAGAGAGAGGAAGGAGAGGGGGAGGGGTGGAGAAGCAGATGGGCGCTTTTCCTGTGTTCCCTGACAGGAATCAAACCCAGAACTTCCACATGCTGGGGCAACGCCCTACCACTCTACCGCTGAGCCAACCGGCCAGGACTGCAAATATTATTTAATTAATTTGAGAAGTTAAGAAAAATTGCTCATTGTAAAAATGGAAACAGTAGGGAAGTATATAAAGTAAGAGTTGTCTTGCCTGACCAGGCGGTGGTGCAGTGGATAGAACGTCGGACTGAGATGCAGAGGACCCAGGTTCGAGACCCTGAGGTCGCCAGCTTGAGTGCGGGCTCATCTGGTTTGAGCAAAAGCCCACAAGCTTGAACCCAAGGTCGCTAGCTCCAGCAAGGGGTTACTCGGTCTGCTGAAGGCCCGCGGTCAAGGCACATATGAGAAAGCAATCAATGAACAACTAAGGTGTTGCAACGCGCAATGGAAAACTAATGATTGATGCTTCTCATCTCTCTCCGTTCCTGTCTGTCTGTCCTTGTCTATCCCTCTCTCTGACTCACTCTCTGTCTCTGTAAAAAATAAATAAATAATTAATTAATTTTAAAAGAGAGAGAGTTGTCTCTGCATCACTCACTCCCTTCACCCTACTTTTATTGGTCATTGCTGTTAAGAATTTGGTTTATTTACTCTTAGAACTTTTTTTCTGTATAGATACAAACATAACCAGTTGGGTTTCATAGATTTTTATAAAAATGAAATTCCAGTGTATGTATTATTCTAAAATTAAAGTGTTATGTATTTTAACTTGGCACTGTATATGGTGGATGTTTTCCCCGTGCATATATAGGTTTACCCTAAATTATTTAGCACCTGCAGAGCATTCATTGGTATGATTCTACTGTAACTATTGATGAATTTTTAGGGTCCTGCTTGTATAAATATGCTTCAGTTAGCCTTACAAACACAGGTTATTATTCATCTTTAACATTTTTGCTTATTTGATAAGTGAAAAATAGCTCATTGTTATCATTTGCATTTCTTTAGTGAAACTGAACCTTTTAATATTTTTGTAGCCATTTTTTTTTATGAATTACTTTTTGCTTTGCTTGTTTTTTGTTTGGGTTGTTTGAATCTTCTAATTGATAGGAGGTCTTTATGTTTTATAGACATTAACTCATAATCTGCAGGTATTTTCTTAAAATAATTTTTCTTGCAATAGTATTTATGGTGGCATTTCTTTTTCTTTTTTTTTTGGACAGAGACAGGGAGAGTCAGAGAGAGGGACAGATAGGGACAAACAGGAAGGGAGAGAGATGAGAAGCATCAATTCTTCATTATGGCACCTTAATTGTTCATTGATTGCTTCCTCATATGTGCTTTGACGGGGGGGGGGGGGGGGGGGGGGCACAGCAAGAGTGAGTGACCCCTTGCTCAAGCCAGCGACCTTGGGCTTCAAGCCAGCAACCTTTGGGCTCAAGCTGGTGAGCCCGTGCTCAAGCTGGTGGCCTGGGCATTTCAAACCTGGGCCCTCTGCATCCCAGTCCAATGCTCCATCCACTGCACCACTACCTAGTCACACTATAATGGAATTTTTTTTTTTACAGAAGTTTTATATTTTTCTGTTGTCAACTCTACCAAACATTTATTTATAGCTTTTGGGTTTGGCGTTAGATTTGTAAAGGGTTTCTAAACTTTAATATTTTTAGCTTAACTATGTCTTAATTTAGTGATTCCTAATTAGAGGTGTATCAAAATAATTTAGGGGAATTTTTCAGTGTATATGATGTGGTTTCTACCTAAGATATAGATATTTTTTATTTTAATTTTAAACCTCTGTAGCTGTTTACTTCAAGTAACAAAACCTACGAAGTTCCATGTTTTAATGGACAGTGATATAATACTTTACAATATAAAATACAGTTTACAGAAAATTCTATCAAATAAAAACTTGACTTTTACATTTCTATATTTAAATTAGAAAAATATATTTTATATGTTAAAAAAACAAACCTGCACACCACATTAATGTAATTTAACCTACTGACCCTGGTTTATTACCCAGTTTTCCCAGACTACTGCGTTCTCTAGCAGTAGTTTTTTTTTTTTTCATGGACCGGCCTTTAGGGTGGGATGGATAAATGTATCACATGACCGAGACGAGCGTAAGTCTTAGACGGATGTAACAGAGGGAATCTGGTCATTATTTAAAAATAAAACATCGTTCAGACTTAAATATAAATAAAACAGAAATAATGTAAGTTATTTATTCTTTCTCTGCGGACCGGTACCAAATAGCCCACGGACCAGTACCGGACCCCAGCCCAGGGTTTGGGGACTGCTGCTCTAGAGGTCTGAATGTCTGTGTGAGAAAGGGAAACTCGTTCCAGTGCACAAAGGAGTAACAGACTCCAAAGAACAAAGTAGACCCTCTCATTTTACATTTGGAAAAGTAAGTTTATGAAAATATAAAAAAAATTATCAAAGTGTCTTTGTGCAGTGAAATTAGCAAGGTTTTCTCTTTCTCAGTGTCACAGCGAAAGCTTTCTGATTTGTAGTTCTTGAACTAATTAAAACACAGTTTTCTATCTCAGACTTTACACGTATATTGTTCCATTTTCAAAGGCAAACTTTAAAGTTTACCCCCTGACAAATATAACAGTTAAGAGCTAGTGCACTTTTCCTGGGATGTAGGAGGCATTGTGTAAAAGATGAAGTTCAGCAAACAAAATATTCCAGGTTATTGAAATCAAAGACCCCCTCCTTTGAAGTATACTTAATTGGTTTCCTTGCTAAGTCAGGTGTGGGCTTCAATTCTGTGTTTTGTTTTGAAGGGAGAGGAGGAAGCCCCCCTATGATTCTGTTGTGAAACCCTGGTTGAAAATCACAGTATGCAAAACAGACTTCCTTTTTTTCTTTGAGAGAATGAAGGGAGTGGGTGCTAGTTGGTCACTTTCACCTACATTCATTGAATTCCTGACTGGTCTGAAGAATTAGCAGGAATTTCATGTACATGATAAGAAGACAAACTACTATATAGTGTATCCTGAAAATAAGCAAGTTTTTTGTTCTTGAGCTAATTACCTACCCCCAAACTATAGGCTATATTTCATTAAAATTTATCTTTTTTTTTCACACTTTAACATCCATGAATTGGGATGATACCTATATCATAAATGTTTTGGCAACATTTTTTTTAGTTATACATAAGGTAATGATGCATTTTATAAATTTTTATTTTATTTTATTCATTTTTAGAGAGGAGAGAGGGGGATAAAGAGAGACAGAGAGGGAGAGAGAGGAGAGAGAGACAGAGAGAGAGAAGGGAGGAGGAGCTGGAAGCATCAACTCCCATATGTGCCTTGACCAGGCAAGCCCAGGGTTTCGAACCGGCGACCTCAGCATTTCCAGGTCGATTCTTTATCCACTGTGCCACCACAGGTCAGGCTAATGATGCATTTTAAAATCATCATAGAGTCTATGAAATATGGATGATTTTCTATTTTTACTTCTGTATCTATAGTGCATCAGTACAATTGTTTTCTATATTGGCTTTCTTGTTCCTGAGTAGTCTCTTCCCCTCTAATTAGTTTTATACACTGATCTCAGGTTAATTTTCTCAAACTATAATTCTGATTAAATCACTATTTCATGCTCTGTTTTAATAGCAAACACCTGTAAAAGAAAGTCCAGCCTTTTTAGCATGGCTTTTTAGACCTTTTGAATAAAATATAGTTTACCACCCTAAGGTTCTTTTTACTCTTCTTCACATTCCCCGGTTTTTAGTCACCAGACTAAACAGTATCTTTAATTTATACCATTTGTTTCCTCCTTTGTATTTGCTTGTTGAATTCTTACCTGGAATGGCTGTCTGCCACCTTTCCAAAGCTCCGCCTGCTTCCTTCTGCTTGACAGCTCGGCTCCATCACCCATGTCCTTCATGTGGCTGCTGCTGACTATTTCTTGAGGTGAAAAGATAGCTATTGAAAAACAGGGAAATTTTTTAGGACCCTGGAATTTTTAATGACATTGAAGGAACCCAGATAATATTGTCTCCTTGCCTTTTCCTATTGCTGATTGTCGTTTGGGGGAGACGCACTGACTTCCACATGAAGTTGTTTGCAGTGATATTTTTGGCATGAGACGGAGGGTTGGATTGGATCTGTGGGTGGGTTAGTATGTGTGACCCTGTGGCTATGTAACCTGATCAAGCTTTTACTTTGATGGAGAAGGAGAGAGAAAAGCACAAAATATACAATAGATCTAAGAGATAGGCATATGCATGTCCAAATTGGAGTTCAGTCATGTTTTTGTCAAACTAAGATGATGGAGTGGTTATAAGAAGTTTATTCTGGTTTATAAAACCAATTGCATAAGTAAGCATTTGTGGTAAGGATATGTGGCTTAGAGTAGCACTTTCGGGCATTGATGGACAACTGAGTGTAAGTCAGTAGCGAGATGTGGCAACAAAAAAGTCAAATCTCAGGTGTATTATTTTTTAAAAAAAAATCTAGACTTGGATGAGATGAGAGTTCGATTTCATTCTCTTTTAGGGTGGATACAACCATACAATGCAGGTTAGTTCTGGGGCAGGTTCTGAAGCATGTTCAGAGGTATAGTTATATAGGTTGGTGAAGGAACTTGAAGTCATATGTGGAAGAATGATTGAAAGAATATTTGGTTTTGAGATTAAAGAACTTGTAGCATGGGGTAGGTCACAGTTAACCCTTTGAGTAGTATGAATGTATGTCCTCACTCAAAGGGTTAACAAAAAACTCATTATTCAAAGAGTTAAATATCTGCAAAGGTAGAGGATTTATACCTGTGGTTCCAGGGATAGAACTAAGGCCAATGGATAGAAGCTACAGGAAAAAAGATATAACTCAATTTAAGGATTAATTTACAGTGAAAACTCACTATAAATTAGTGCAGGGGTCCCCAAACTGCAGCCCCCTGAGGCCATTTATCCGGCCCCCGCCGCACTTCCGGAAGGGGCACCTCTTTCATTGGTGGTCGGTGAGAGGAACATAGTTCCCATTGAAATACTGGTCAGTTTGTTGATTTAAATTTACTTGTTCTTTATTTTAAATATTGTATTTGTTCCCGTTTTGTTTTTTTACTTTAAAATAAGATGTGTGCAGTGTGCATAGGGATTTGTTCATAGTTTTTTTTATAGTCCAGCCCTCCAATGGTCTGAGGGACAGTGAACTGGCCCCCTGTGTAAAAAGTTTAGGGATCCCTGAATTAGTGAATGCAGGGATTGGTTGAGCAATCCTTTGGCAGCCATTTTTTTTTTTTTTTTACAGAGACAGAGAGTCAGAGAGAGGGATAGACAGGGACAGACAGACAGGAATGGAGAGATGAGAAGCATCAATTATTAGTTTTTCGTTGTGACACCTTAGTTGTTCATTGATTGCTTTCTCATATGTGCCTTGACTGTGGGCCTTCAGCAGACTGAGTAACCCCTTGCTCGAGCCAGCGACCTTGGGTCCAAGCTGGTGAGCTTTTGCTCAAACCAGATGAGCCCGTGCTCAAGCTGGCGACCTTGGGGTCTTGAACCTGGGTCCTCCACATCCCAGTCCGACGCTCTATCTACTGCGCCACCACCTGGTTAGGCTCTTTTTTTTTTTTTTTAAAGATTTTATTTATTGATTTTTTACAGAGAGAGGAGAGAGAGAGGGGAGCGAGAAGTATTGACTCATACTTGTTTCACTTTAGTTGTTCATTGATTGCTTGTTGTATGTGCCTGGACCAGGCAAGCCCAGGGTTTGGAACCGATGACCTGCATTTTATAGGATAGGTTGGTGCTCTATACACTGCGCCACCAGAGGCCAGGCTGGCAGCCATGTTTGAGGGGATTTAAGTTGAATCGTGACAACTGTTTACTTTTCCCCATTATAAATTGAAAAGGCAGTAAACATCCAAAGTTTAAATTGGCACTCAAATTTTAATGATCATGACATAATGTTATCAAGTTTAATATTTTTGCAACTAGGCATAAGCTGGTAGGTGTGCTTCCTTGACATTGAGCTGAGCAGGTTGGTGACAGCAAACCTACTTGAGCAGATTTACCTGAGAGAACTGTGTGGGCTGAGATTAAATAAATAAAAGCCATTCATAATTTATGACTTTTTATCATCATTGACACGGTTTTTTAAAAAAACTGATTTGAGTGTGTGGGGGGGAGGAAGGGGTGGAGGGAGAGAGAGAGAGAGAGAGAGAGAGAGAGAGAGAAAGAGAAAGAGAGAGGAACATCACTCTGTTCCTGTCTGTGCCCTGACCAGGGATTGAACCGCTGTGCTTGGGAACTGTGCTCTAACTAACCCAGCTATCTGGCCCGGGCATCACTGATACGGTTATAAGAACCTACAGATATACATGTACTGGGAAGTGGGAGGAGCTTTATGCCAAGGTCTTCATAAAGTGAATTAATAAATTCTTTAGTATGTGAACATTCAAGCATCTCTGTTGGGAGGGCCTGGGAAGCACTTCTCTGGAAAAGTCTGCAGACCATGACACTAAATGATTGATCCTAAAGGACTCCTGGTTTGTAAAATTCTTTGGCATATGGTCTCGTAATAAATGTTAGGAAGTAGTTTAAGGCTATGGTGTAACAGAAGCGGAGCCAAATAAAATTATGAGAAAACTTAGGAGGATTATAATTGGCCCCTCTGGAATTTGGCTGTTGCTTTGGGATAGTAATTACAATGAAGCCGGCAGTTTGAAATATGTTCTCACCACAGGGGAGAAGAGAAGCTGCTTGTTGTAAACCCCTCTCGTGGCGATGTGGGCTACTTTTAGCCTGAAATGAAATTCTTCTCCATTCTCCTGTAACAATCTTACTGGGTCCTTTTAATTGAGAAACCTCAACATTCTTAACCCGTTTATGTCTCATGTTCCATTATTGGGACAGTAGTGATGGGAGTTGTTATACTTACATCCTACTGCTCAAGGTCATCGCCGAGGTCTGATTTTTCACACATTTCTGCTTCCTAAGGGCACATGTTATCAAGTGGTGCCCAGAGTTAGTCACTATTGCAGATATTGGCATGCTGGGAGCATGTCAAAAAGTGAGATTTTGGAAAATTTTTGAACGAATTTCAAAAATTTCAACCTCTGGCATAAATGAGTTAAGAAGAGAGGAAAAAAATTTGGAAGAGAATGATTACTAAATGTAGTTGGGCCATTGAGTAGATTGAAGGGTTTAGAAGCTGAGAGAAAGATCGAAGCAATCTGAGTCCGAAGTAGATTAAAATGTGCATGCTCGTGCTGGTTCTATTTCATGTTTGTAAAACCTTTGGAGGAATAATGTATTTAAAAATAGAAAAGCACAGTAGATAAAATCTTGAGTAGTGAAAGGCGAAGGTAGTGAGGAGTAATGCAGAATTGCAGCCTTTGGCAAATTCCTTCTCCTCCTCCATGTTTCAGTCTTCCCCCAGCCTTCAAGTCTGGCTTAAGTACTTACCTGGCACTTTACTTTGCCTGTGATAACATGTATTGCATTGCTTTGTAACTGGCTGGTTGTATTCTTTTTACTTTTTCTTTTAAGTGAGAGGAGGGGAGATAGTGAGACAGACTCCTGCTAAGTCCAGACCAGCAACCCGTCTGGGGTCAATGCTTGAATCAACTGAGCCATCCTCAGTGCCTGAGGCCGATGCTTAGGCAAACCCCCCCTTCTCAGCGTCCTAGGGCAGACATAGAGCCACTGGCTGAGAGGGGGAGAGAGAGTGGGAGAGAAGCTGATGTCGCTTCTCATGTGTGCCCTGACCAGGGATCAAACCCTGGTTATGCCAGGGATGTCCTTATGCCAGGCTGATGCTCTGTCCACTGAGTCAGCCAGCCAGGGCCTGGTTGGTTGTTTTCACCGCCCCCCTCTCCCAGCTGTAAACTTCAGAAGGCAGGGACCTTGTATGTGTACTTGAACCCTCGTTGTTGGTTGGGTGTATGGTAAGGGTTAACACTTGTTGACTGAATAGATAGGAGCCTCTTTTTTCCTTTCACTGTACTACTTCCGTGTCTTGGCACTTCTGAGATGTCGCTGGTAACCTTATTCTATGACTTGTCTTGGTTATTAAAACTTAACCTTTTCAGGCTGATAATTGGTCAGGTTGGGTATTGGGTACAGGAAGGCTTATTATATTATTTCTGCCTTAATAAAAAGAATTTTTTTAAGACGACATTAACCTCTGAAAATAATTTCATGAAGAGCTATTCCCATCTGGCTGTGGGGCGGAAAGCATTTGATAGCTAATTTTGACAAGCTCTTACTAGTTATTCTCTCGTGGATGTTTGTAGTTCAACTGGGAATAGTTTGTTTCTCAAACTGAGTTCTCTGTTGGTTTGGGAACTTATGAATTCTCTGCGAAAATATTTATTTTAATAATCTTTTAAATTTTATGTAAGTATACCCTGGATCTTTGGGATGATTACAATATCACTAAGCGCTGGGTTCATCTTTGGGTCAGTACCAGATTATATTGCCTAATTGTTCTGTGCTAAAGAGAAAAGGACCTAATGGCTGTAAAGGTACACTGTACAGTTAAATTTTACACTGTTTGAATAGAGGAAAGTGGCAGGAAGAGGTGCTCCATGAGTTGGTAACCTATTCACGTTGTAAGTAGCAGTTTTAGTGGATGGCATTCCCTTCCTCACTAAATTGGTATCATTAATTTGAATATTTGCATGTTTTACATTTAATTCGTAACAATTTTAACGTCTGGTTTTATAATTAACACCGAGAATTTTTCTTGTAAAGAAAATTCATATTTGAGAAATGCTTTTTTAAAATTTACAGGAATCTGTTAATTGCCTTTGAGGCCTAAGTTACAGGCAGATTAGTGAAGGAGATCTTTTGGACCAGGAGGCTCTGTCCTTTTCCAATGAGGCTATGTACATAGAAAAATAGGAACCAAGACAAAGTGAAATTTGGCTTCAGACATTGTTTAAAGATGTTCTAGAGTCAAGTTCTAGAGCCAAGATAATCAGATGTGGAGAGTTAGAAGTGTTATGACTTGTAAAGGGTCAGGGAAAGAAAGGATGAAATAAGAGAGCCTAACTCTAGAGGTGGACTGTCCAAACAGTAACCAGTCACAATAGATGCCTAGTAGCCACTGTGTGAGCCCAGACATAGACCATTTCTTCCCATCATCACATGAAGTTGGACGGCACTGCTCTAGAGGGAGCAACAGTGGAACAGTGGAAGGCAGTGTAAGAATGAGGAAGTAAGGACGCCTGACCTGTGGTGGTGCAGTGGATAAAGTGTTGACCTGGAACGCTGAGGTCGCCGGTTCAAAACCTTGGGCTTACCTGGTCAAGGCACATATGGGAGTTGATGCTTCCTGCTCCTCCCCTCCTTCTCTCTCTCTCTCTCTCTCAAAATGAATAAATAAAATCTAAAAAATAATTATAAAAAAGTAAAGAAAATAAAATCTAAGACTGAGGAAGTGAGGAAAGTAGGTGAACAGGAGTGATGCTAACAGAATCTCCAGTTCTGTGTCTCAGACCTCCTTGTTTTTGATGTCCTTGACATTCTTAAGGAGCACCCATCAGATATTTGGTAGAATGATTTGTCAGGGGTGAAGGGGTTTGGAAAACCACAAAGTAAAGTGCCATTCTCCTCATCATACCAGGGGACATACTCTCAATAAGTTTTAATCACTGTTGCCTGACCGGGCAGTGGCGCAGTGGATAGAGCGTCGGACTGGGATGTGGAGGACTCAGGTTCAAGACCCCGAGGTCACCAGCTTGAGCGCAGGCTCATCTGGTTTGAGCAAAAGCTCAACAGCTTGGACCCAAGGTTGCTGGCTCGAGCAAGGGGTCACTTGGTCTGCTGTAGCCCCACGGTCAAGGCACATATGATAAAGCAATCAATGAACAACCAAGGTGCCACAATGAAGAATTGATGCCTCTCATCTCTCTCCCTTCTTGTCTGTCTTTCCCTGTCTTGTCTGTCTCTCTTGCTTAAAAATAAAAAAATAAAAAAATCTTTTATGGCCCTGGCCGGTTGGCTCAGTGGTAGAGCGTCGACCTGGCGTGCAGAAGTCCCGGGTTCGATTCCCAGCCAGGGCACACAGGAGAAGCGCCTATCTGCTTCTCTACCCCTCCCCCTCTCCTTCCTCTCTGTCTCTCTCTTCCCCTTCCGCAGCCCGAGGCTCCATTGGAGCAAAGATGGCCCGGGCGCTGGGGATGGCTCCTTGGCCTCTGCCCCAGGCACTAGAGTGGTTCTGGTCTCGGCAGAGGGACGCCCTGGAGGGGCAGAGCATCGCCCCCTGGTGGGCAGAGCATCGCTCCCTGGTGGGCGTGCCGGGTGGATCCTGGTCGGGCACATGCGGGAGTCTGTCTGACCGTCTCTCCCTGTTTCTAGTTTCAGAAAAAAAAAAAAAAAAAACTTTTAATAATGGAATTAAATAATGTATTAGGATCATGTCTTTTCTTATACAACCATTTTTTCCTGAAATTTTCCATAAGTAATTTTTTTGTTTGCTTACTCTTCACATCACTAGCTCATTATCCCCATACTCTTTGCCATATCTTGAAAACAAATACATCAGGTTATGTATCAGTTCTTTAGGTTGTTTGGGAGGCATTTCTCCTAGAATTGCTAAGCAGACTATAGAGTTATACTGGCCTGTTATCCTGACTCTTACCTTTACAGATGAACTCAAGAATTCTCTTCGTATTTTCTCCCATGTTAAATCCTTCACTTCTGGATTTTCTCCCATGTTAAATCCTTCACTTCTGGATCCCAAATCAGAGTCAGTCTTGGTTTACTCACTTATCTTGGGAGAGCATTCCTTCAGTAGTTCCAGAGAAAAGATGCAAGAATGGTAAATTTTTTTCTTAGATCTTGTATATCAGTTATTGCCATAATAATGCTGTGTAGCAGGTAACTGAGAAACACCAGTTGTACACAGTAAGTGTTTATTGGCCATATATCTGGGATGGTTGACTAAGGATCTGCTGACCTTGGCTGGGAGGACTGGGGTGACTTAGTTCTGCTTCAGGTGTCCCCTCGGGGGACTGGTGGTCTAGCCAGGGTGTCATCTTCACATGGTGATGGCAGAGGACAAACAGAAATGCATAAGTGCTTTTCTTATGTTTTAAATGTAATGGCTGCATATTAAAAACATCCTATTTTGGAAGTGTAGCCAACTTATTTAGTGACCAACAAAAATCATCTGGGAATGTGCAGAAAAAATGTGTTATTTAATGTCCTTCAGATGTCTCTTTAGATGTCTTTCTCAGGCAGGTGTTCTTTGGCTTCTTAGGTTAGGTTCTCCTCTAAGTCTCCTCTAAGTCTCTCTATTAGCGGCACTCTTATTATTCTTTCACAGTATTTATCACCTTGGTTGTAATTTATTTTATATTGGTCTATCCGACTCGACCTTGACCTTCATTAAGACAGGGATTGCCTCTGTCAGAGTGTCCCTGGTTGGCAAACCGTGGCTCGCGAGCCACATGCCGCTCTTTGGCCCCTTGTATGTGGCTCTTCCACAAAATACCACATGCAGGCGCTACCTCGATAAGGAATGTACCTACCTATATAGTTTAAGTTTAAAAAATTTGGCTCTCAAAAGAAATTTTATTCATTGTACTGTTGATACTTGGCTCTGCTGACTAATGAGTTTGCCAACTACTGGAAATGTCAGATAAATGAATATGATTTTTTGTGTTTGTGACAAAGACAGAGAGAGGGACAGATAGGGATGGACAGGAAGGGAGAGAGATGAGAAGCATCAATTCTTTGTTGCGGCACCTCAGTTGTTCATTGATTGCCTTTCTCATATGTGCCTTGACCCGGGGGGCTACAGTAGACCAAGTGACCCTTGCTCAAGCCAGTGACCTTGGGTTTCAAGCCAGTGACCGTGGGGTTATGTCTATGATCCTACACTCAAACCAGCAACCCCATGCTCAACTGGTGAGCCCATACCCAAGCTTGCAACCTCAGGATTTTGAACCTAGGTTCTCAGTGTCCTAGGTCAACTATCCTAGGTCAGAGTCTCTATCCACTGTGCCACCACCTGGTTAGGCATATATGTATGAGGTGTTTGCAGGATACAAATTTTGGTATTACTAGTGGTTTTTAAAAAGTATGTGTAAAAGGCAACTAACTGTAACAAATGAATGTTTGTCTCTTCCTTTCTCTCTGTTTCTCTAAAATCAATCAAATAATAAATAAAAAAATTTTTTTAAGTATGTGTAAAAGGTTTAGGAACATACTCTGTCTAGAACAAGATACTTCCAATCCAACCCAAATACAATAAATAAGATTATCACACAATCATATTTATCATTATTCTTTTTTGAATCACAGTCCATGTTAAGAACAGAGGAAGACTAAATTTTGCTAATATTTGCTAACATGAAAAGGAAATATGAAAGGGAACATCATCTCTTTTTGTGCAGTTAGACAAAATTCCTGTTTTGTGTAGGAAACCTCAGCAGACCTTGAGAATTCTTTTTTTTTTTAATGTTTTCTCTTCTTTAATCACTAATCATTTATTTATGTTTCTAGAGGAGAGAGATTGTTATACATATTTTTTTATTTTAATTTTTTTTTACAGAGTCAGAGAGAGGGATAGACAGGGACAGATAGACAGGAACGGAGAGATGAGAAGCATCAATCATTAGTTTTTTGTTGCACATTGTGACCCTTAGTTGTTCATTGATTGCTTTCTCATACGTGGTTTGACCGTGGGCCTTCAACAGACTGAGTAACCCCTTGCTTGAGCCAGCGACCTTGGGCCCAAGCTGGTGAGCTTTTGCTCAAACCAGATGAGCCCTCACTCAAGCTTGCGACCTCGGGTCTCGAACCTGGGTCCTCCGTATCCCAGTCCGACTCTCGATCCACTGCACCACCACCTGGTCAGGCGACCTTGAGAATTCTAAATTGCTCTAGATTGTTTTGTCTGTGTACTTTTTAGATTCAAATAGTTGATCATTTTAGGGTCTGAGACATGTCTTTCCTTGCCTCACTCTCATATTTAACTTAATTAGTAATTCTCTTTTGTGTCTTAATATTTTTTCTGATGCAGCCAGAAGTCTTAAAACACCACTGAGAACTCTTGGAGCTTCTTTACCTACGGTTTTTCATTGAGGCTAGGTATAGGAAGTCTCAGTGGTTCCTTGCTTTCAAGTGAATGGCCCTAAATAAGTCAGAAGACCAGTCTCATTTGTGTTCTCTGGTATTCTCTGGGCGTATTCGTGGCTGACAGATCATCCTGCATTACTTCAGATTCTTTCTTGGGCTCTTCCTGGCTGCTCTTAGTCATATTCCTTCTAGCCATCAGCTCCAGCATAATGACCAGAAGCTCCTAGAGTTTAGGTAAGCATTTTATGACTTATTTCACAATAGAATATGTTTTCATTTTGTGTTTATATCAGTGAAGAACAACTCATCAAGTCCTGGTGGCTGAGTTATTTAGAGCCTCGTCCCAGTACACCGAGGTTTGTAGGTTCAATCCCAGGTTAGGGCACGCATGCGAATCAACCAGTAAGTACATGGATAAGTGGAACAACAAATCTATGTTTTTCTCTTTCTCTCTCTTTCTGAAATCAATTAAAAAAATTATGGGGAAAAAAAAGACAGCTAATCAAGAGACAGTAATAAAAGTAAGATTGGGAGCATGGAGGGATTTCCTAGGTCTCTCAACAGAGAGCGAACATGTCCAGCCAGTAGAAAAGGGACCTCCCCAGTGATGATGGTTGGCATGCTCAGAATTTGGGGGATTAGCCATTAGCTTGGGGACCTGTATTTTTAAATATCTGTGGTGCCATCTCTTTATCTACACTCTGCCTTATCCTGGATGTTCAGTGCCAGCCCTGATTCACCTGTAGTGTTCAGTGCCTGTTTGGTTTGTAGGCACGAACTATCACTAATGTTCACCTTCCCTTTTTAGTTGGGGAGAGTCATCGTGCCTTGCCACTGAATCGCAATGGTTACAAAAAGTACATTTGATTTAGATTTGAGTGTGGGTGGTAATGGGGTATTCTGAGACCTCAGAAGCCAAAAGTAGAAATTACAGGAAGTCAATTCCAGCTCAGTGTAAGTAGAATTTCCAGTAAATAGAGCTTTTTTTAAATGTTCTATATTGTTCCTGAATGTGTAGAATTATTATCATTAGGGATGATTCAGCAGAAACTAGGCAAGCAATTGAAGGGGTTTTGTATAGGCACTGAAGTATGGTTAGAGTGGGCTAGATGACTTACTGGGGAGATTTTTATTCATATGTAAATGTTCAGTGGTTGTAGACTAATGCACCAAAAGAGAACAAACTGAGAAGACTTCCGGTGACGGTTAGTCAGTGAGCAAGATGAAATAGCCAAGTGAGGATGTATCCACAAGAACAGAAGGTCAAATATGGAAGCCCATATTTAAAAGATGGAAGCAGGAAATGGAATTGCTGAAGGAAAACATTCAGAGGAAGAAAATCAGAATAATTTAGGTAGAAAGGCCAAAGGGCTAGAGTTTGAAGGAGAAAGTAGAGAATGACATAAAAAAAAACTGCAGTAGTCCCAAAGATAAGTTGCAGGCACAGTCAGATCACTGGGATGCAATAGGACTTACATGTATATTCAAATATAAATGTATATTTATATAAATATTTATACTTATATATTCCTTTTTTTTTAATTCAGTGAGAGGAGAGGAGACAGAGACAGACTCCCACATGCACCCCGATTGTGAGCCACCTGGCAAGCCCACTAGGGAGCAATGCTCTGCCCATTTGGGGCATTGCTCCATTGCTCAGCAACTGAACTCTTCTTAGCACCTGAGGCAGAGGTCATGGAACCATCCTCAGTGCCCAGGGCCAACTTGCTTCAATTGAGCCATGGCTGCAGGAGAGGAAGAGAGAGAGGGGTGGAGAAGCAGTTCAACCCTGAACAGGAGTTGAACCCAGGACATCCACAAGCCAGGCTCATGCTCTACCACTGAGCCAACTGGCCAGGGCCTACTTATATATTCTTAAATTTATTTTCTGCCCTGACCAGATAGCTTGGTTGGTTAGAACATTGTCCTGAAGCCAGAGGTTGCTGGTTCGATCCCCAGTCAGGGCACATATGGGAATAGATTGATGTTCCTGTCTCTCCCTCTCTCTCCTCCTCTCTCTAAAATCAATTAAATACACATTTAAAAAAATTATTTTTGTAGGCATTTCAAGATATATACAATATATTAATTTAGTAATATTTGTATATAAATACATTAATACAAATATATTAGGAGGTGTGCTTGACATTTAACTGATAGAGAATACACAGTCAAAAATGGTTTGAGGCCTCTGCTCTAAAAGACAGAATACTCCTCTGAAACCTGTATAACAGCGGTTCTCATCCTGTAGGTCGCGAGGGTCGAACGACCAAAGCACAGGGGTCGCCTAAAGCCATCGGAAAATACATATTTCTGATGGCTTTAGCCGCTGAGAAGTCGCGCTACCATCTGCAGCAGCGCTATTCAGCTTGAACGCACGCCGTTATGGACGTGCGTTCCAAACTGAATGCCTGTGGTCATGCCCAGACGTGATTGCATCATCTGCTCTACAGTCCATAGCAGCGCATTACGTGTGTCTGGAGCTTGCTGACGTCATCAGTGGGTGGGTGCAGCAATGCCGGAGGACAGAAGCCTAGGAGGCGGAGAGGCAGGAGGCGGAGAGCCAAGAGAGCCTGCGAGACAGCCTGCTGGTGTAAAAAAGGTTAATAGTGTAAAAACAGTACACACACCATACACACAATACTGTGTAAGTGTAAGGTGCTTTGTGTGTAATCATTACACAGTACACAAAGCAGCTTACACTTACACAAGGCACCATACATTTACACAGTGTGAACTACATTGGTCTTATACTATAAGAGACCACTATAAGATGTAGTTCACACTGTTCCCCAATGTATAATTATCTCCCATATCTCCCACTATTTTCCCATATTCTGAATGAGGAAACTGCTGAAATCAGCGGTTTCCGGCATTGAATCCGCCTCCTATTGATTTCATTGGGAGTGCAGCAGATTTTGTGGAAGAGAGCTCCCGAGAATCTCGAGTTACCACACAATCCACTGCAGCCTCCTTTTGATTTCAATAAGAGGTGGAGAAATGACAGTTTCTGACACATTTCTTCCTCTCCTATTCAAGTCAATGGGAGGCCGCAGCAGATTCCGCTCAAATATAGAGCATGCTGCCTAATTTTTTCCACACTAGAACTTTTCCTAGAGCAGAAAAATTCCCCAAAGGTGGAATCCGCCACCCCCAATAGACTGAAAGAGGCCTCACACTGAGGAATCTGCTGTGCGGATTCTGCAGGCAGCATGCTCTATATTTGAGCGGAATCTGCTGCGGCCTCCCATTGACTTGAATAGGAGAGGAAGAAATGTGTTGGAAACTGTCATTTCTGCCGTACAGGGGATCTCTCTTCTGCGGAATCCAAGGGTCTCCCATTGAAGTAAATGAGATGTGGATTCCACCACAGAAACCGCTGCTTTATAGTGTGAAAGAGCCCTGAAAGATACCATACTGTGCAGAAACTGCAGTGTATCCTATGACGTAGTTCACACTGTTCTATATAGAAAACTTACCACTAATCTGGAAAAAACAGATCCATTAGTTAAGCAGCTATTTACGGAATGGTAGCCCCAATACACTAGGTAAGGAGGTCCATTAGTAATAAATATTTCTCAATATATAATTAAATAGTTTTTGTGATTAATCACTATGTTTAAATTATGTTTGATTTGTAGCAATGAGAATACATAATGCATATCAGGTATTTACATTCCGAGTCATAACTGTAGCAAAATTACAGTTATGTAGTAGCCACCAAAATTATTTTTTGGGCCCTGGCCGGTTGGCTCAGTGGTAGAGCATCGGCCTGGTGTGCGGAAGTCCTGGGTTCGATTCCCGGCCAGGGCATACAGGAGAGGCACCCATCTGCTTCTCCACCCCTCCCCCTCTCCTTCCTCTCTGTCTCTCTCTTCCCCTCCCCGCAGCTGAGGCTCCATTGAAGCAAAAGATGGCCCGGGCGCTGGGGATGGCTCCTTGGCCTCTGCCCCAGGCGCTAGAGTGGCTCTGGTCGCGACAGAACGACAACCCAGATGGGCAGAGCATCGCCTCCTGGTGGGTGTGCCGGGTGGATCCCGGTCGGGCGTATGCGGGAGTCTGTCTGACTGCCTCCCCCGTTTCCAGCTTCAGAAAAATACAAAAAAAAAATAATAATAAATAAATTATTTTTTGGTTTGGGGTCACCGCAACATGAACTGTATTGTGAGGTCACGGCATTAGAAAGGTTGAGAACCATTGCTGTATAATTTTGTTAATCAGTGTCTCCCCATTAAATTTAATTAAAAAAATAAAGAATAGTACACTCTAGGTCTTCTATGCTTACTACTTTTCTGTTTAGGTTTTTTGTTGAAAAAATTTTGTGTCAAAATACATATAACATAAAATTACCATCTTAAGCATTTTTAAGTACACAGTTCAGTGGTATTAAATAGTATACCTACATTGTTGTGCAACCATGACCCCCATTTATCTCTGTAACCCTTTTCCTTTTGTAAAACTGAAACTTCATACTCATTAAAGAACAATTTCCCATACCTCCCCCCATCCTGACAACTCCATCTACTTTATCTAAATGATTTTTTACTACTTTCAGTACCTCACAAGTAGAAAATACAGTAGTTTTATTTTGGTGACTGAGTTATTTAACTTACCATAATGTCCTCAAGATTCATCTGTGACCTGAACAGGTGCAGTGGGTACAGCATCGATCTGGGACCCAGGTTCGAAACCCCAAAGCCACTGGCTTGAGCACAAGCTCACTAGCTTGAGTGCAGGGTCACCAGCTTGAGTGTGGGATCATAGACAGGACCCGATGTTGCTTGTTTGAAGCCAAGGTCGCTGGCTTGAGCAAGGGGTCACTGGCTTGTCTGGAGCTCTCCCCCCCCCCTCAAGGCACATATGAGGAGCAATCAGTGAATAACTAAAGTGACACAACTACAAGTTGATGCTTCTCATCTCTCTCCCTTCCTGTCTCTCCCCCTTAAAAAAAAAAGAAAAAGAAAAAGGTATACCTCTCTAAAACTCTGCTTTCAGTTCTTTTGGGCATATTCCCAGAAATGGAATTGCTGAATCATGTGGTGATTCTATTTTTAATTTTTGGAGGTACTACTGTCCTGTTTTCCACAGTGACTATCATTTTTCATCCTCACCAGCAGTGTCCAAAGTTTCCAATTTCTCCACATACTGTTCTGTTTTATTGGTAGTGGCTATTGTAATGGGTGTGAGGTGGTATCTCATTGTAGTTTTGATTTGCAATTCCCTAATGATTAGTGAGATTTAACAGCTTTTCATGTGCTAATTGGCCATCTGGATATCTCTGAAGAAATGTCTATTCAACTCCTTTGCCATTTTTAGATTATGTTGTTTTATTATTTGTGTTTTAAAATATATTCTGGATATTAATTTATTAGATATGGTTTGCAAATATTTTCTTCTGTTATGTGGGTTGCTTTTTCACTCTGTTGATTGTATCTTTTGATGTACAAAATCTTTAATTTTCATGAAGTCCTATTTGTTTGTTTTCTTTTGTTTCTTGTATTTTTGGTGTTATATCCAAGAAATAGTTACCAGATCCAATGATTTGAAGTGTTTGTTTGTTGTTTTTAAATAAGAATTTATTGATTTTTTTTTTGAGAGAGAGAAAGGGGAGAGAGAAGGAGTGCGAAGCATCATTCATAGTAGTTGCTTCCTATTGGGCAGATAAGATATATTATGCTCACTTTGTTAAAGATGGCGCTGCCCACGTGGATGGCTGTCGCCTAGGTGATAATATTAATGTCCTTCTTGCTTGGGAAGGGGCGTGGCTATGCTAATATGTGTTGGGGGAGGGCTTTTGCACCAAAAGATTTTAAAAGGTGGAGCTAGGACATTTGGGGAGAGATCACGTTGTTCTGGGAGAGTTGATTATGTTCTAGGAAGAGCTCATGGAGGCAGGGCAGGGAGGCCACATGGAGGAGGCAGCCAAAATGGTGGAATGGGGAAGGAGAGGCCAGTTCATGGAGAAGGATATGGGGAACAGAGGTGAATAAGACTGGTGAGGTGGAAGCCCTTGATTCTAGGAAAACTCGTATGAGACAGTAGCTTTGTGAGCGCTGAATGAGTGGTTTTGGAGCCCAGTGAGATTGTATTTACTTGCTTGCTGGGTTTGAGCTAGAATAAAGGACAATGGACCACCAGTTTTTGGCTCTGTTGATTCCTTACCGCCTGCCCAAATCAAACCTGAACCTGTGTTGGCCAGGCGGCTTTGATGGCAGTCGTGGTTACTGGCTTTACACTTCCCACATTTACCTTGGCCAGGCCAGCCTGGGGTTTCAAACTGGTGACCTTAGCATTCCAGGTCAATGGTCTGTCCACTGCACGATCACTGGTCAGGCTGTCTATATTTTTTTCTAAAAGTTTTATTCTTTTAAGGCTGATTTAGGTCCTTGTTCTATTTTGAGTTAATTTTTGTTAATGGTGTTGGGTAAGGGTTCAATTTCATTCATTTCCCAGTACCATTTGTTGAAAAGATTGTCCTTTTCCCCATTGAATGATCTTGGCACCCTTGTCAGAAATCATTTGGCTGCCTGACTAGTGACGGCACAGAGGATAGAGACGACCTGGAATGCTCAGGTCACTGGTTTGAAGTCCTGAGATCACTGGCTTTGAATGCGGGCTCATCAGCATGGGATTACTGGCTTGAGCAGGGGATCATCCACATGATCCCAAAGCTCACCAGCTTGAGCCCAAAGGTCACTGGCATGAAAAGCCCAAGGTTACTGGCTAGAGCAAGGGGACACTGGCTCAGCCCAGGTCAAGGCACATATGAGAAGCAATCAGTGAACAACTAAAGTGAAAGCAACTATGAGTTGATGCTTCTCCCTTCCTGTCTCTCTCATTGTCCCTTCCCCCCCCCCCAAAAAAAAAAATCATATGACTATTCATGCAAGGGTCTATTTCTAGGCCTTCTAGTATAGTCTATTGGTCTATATGTCTACCTGTGTGCCAGTGCCACACTGTTTTGATTATTGTAGCTTTTGGAGTCCTTTGAGATTCCATATGAATTTTAGGAAGTATTTTTCTATTTCTTTAAAAATCATCATTGAGTTTGCATTGAATCTGTAGATCACTTTGGGTGTATGGACATTTTAACAATATTAAGTATTCTAATTCATGAATATGAATATGTTTATATATGTCTTTAAATTTCAGCAATGTTTTATGGTTTTCACAAGTCTTTCCTCTGGGTATGTTAATTTTTAAGTATTTTACTCTTTTTTACTTTATTGTGAATGTAATTGTTTTTGTAATTTTTTCAGATTATTGTTTGTGGGTTGAAACAGCTGATTTTGTGTGTTGGCTTTGTATTCTGCTACTTTATTGAATACTTTATTGTTCTAACAATATTTTTGTGGAATTTTAAGGGTTTTCTAAATATAAAATCTTGTCATCTGCTACTTTATTTTGGTAGAACTTCTGATACTGTATTGAATAAAAGGATTATAAAAATGCAATGACTTTGGTAAAGGCCATAGTCTTGTTAAGGTAGCAAGCATCGCCTGACCAGGCAGTGGTGCAGTGGATAGAACGTTGACTGGGATGCAGAGGACCCAGGTTTGAGACCCCGAGGTCGCCAGCTTGAGCGTGGGCTCATCTGGCTTGAGCAAAAAGCTCACCAGCTTGGACCCAAGGTCGCTGGCTGGAGCAAGGGGTTTCTCGGTCTGCTGATGGCCCGCTGTCAAGGCACATATGAGAAGGCAATCAATGAACAACTAAGGTGTCGCAACAAAAAACTGATGATTGATGCTTCTCATCTCTCTCCGTTCCTGTCTGTCTGTCCCTATCTATCCCTCTCTCTGACTCTCTTTCTGTCCCTGTAAAAAAAAAAAAGGTAACAAGCATCTCAGTTATCTATTGCTGCCTAACAAATCACCCAAAATGTTATTGGTCATGATATTGCATGCAGTTGAGGAATTCATCCAGGATGGCTGTCTCTGCCCCAGAGGGTGTTTGTTGGTCACCCTCATGTGGCTGTGTTCATCTCTTGGCTGGACAGGACTGGAAGGTCTGAGATGGCTTCGATCATATGGCTGAGGTCTTCATGGTGGCTGCCAGAGAGAGTGCCATCATTCTCTGTGTCCTCTCTTGTCACATGATCACTCATTTCTCTCCACATGGCCTTCTCTTTAGCAAGGTAGCCTGGACTTCTTTACATGGGTCTGGCTCCCAGGAAGGAGAGGCTCTTGGGCTTCTGAAGGCCCCAGCCCAGAGCTGGCATAGTAGTCATTTCTCAGATTCTATGGATCAAACACAAGGCCAACTCAGGTTCAGGCAGAGAGGAAATAGACCGGGGGTCCCCAAACTTTTTACACAGGGGCCAGTTCACTGTCCCTCAGACCATTGGAGGGCTGGACTATAAAAAAAAACTATGAACAAATCCCTTTGCACACTGCACGTATCTTATTTTAAAGTAAACAAAACAGGAACAAATACAATATTTAAAATAAAGAACATGTAAATTTAAATCAACAAACTGAGCAGTATTTCAATGGGAACTATGCTCCTCTCACCGACCACCAATGAAAGAGGTGCCCCTTCCAGAAGTGCGGTGGGGGCTGGATAAATGGCCTCAGGGAGCTGTAGTTTGGGGACCCCTGAAATAGACTCTACCGCTTGATGGGAGGAACAGTCCTATGCCTGCAGGGGTAGCAGGAATTTTTGATAGCTGTATTTGCAGATAATCTACCATATAAGAGTCTAGACCAGTGGTTCTCAAAGTGTGCACTCTAGAAGATTTCCAGGTGTGCCCTATGGTATTCCAGAGAAATATGTGCCTGTTGGGGACCAAAAAACCAACAAGGTTTTTGGAGTTTAGATTTTGGGGGGATTAGAGGTGTGGGAAATTGGCTGTAAACTGACAGTCTGCCCAACCCCCCACCTCACTTGCCTGATTAGGTTGCAAAAGGCAACCAATCCAGCTGTGGTGCTGGATTGTTTACACTACCCCCCACGTTCCCCGGAAAGACTGGAGGCAAGTTTCTTCTATCCTTTCTTTGGTGTAAAGTTAAGATGATATGTATGGTGGGGGTTTTCTGCACTCAACACAATTAAGAGTAAAAAGAGAGGAATTCTTCAATGTATTAACGAGGAAATGAGAGTATGCCTTTCAAATATTAATATATGCCCAAACATTGAAGAAATCGCTAGGACACATCAGGCTCATGTTTCTCATAAACACAAGAATGAAAAAACTTAACATATTCGTGCTGGGACCTGCCGAATTTACTAAATCTTACTAAGAATGTATCTTATATATATAAAAAGATAACTTTATTGTCATTTTTTATTTTTTAACCCGTTTTTTTATGAATTCTAAAAAGCATAACTCAGAAAATGTAACATAAAAATGTTTTTTAATGTCAGAATAAATTTAATTTTGTCGTATTTATTTTGTTTAATAAAAGCACACTTGGACTTTATATTTTTTTCTTTAATATTTGACTTAATTATTATAACATATTTCTCAGAAATTTGTATATAGTGCGCCTACAATTATTTGTAGGATTTTAAATGTGCCCCGACTTCAAAAAGTTTGAGAACCACTGGTCTAGACAATCACTTGAATTGATATAGAATCAAAACAAGTGAATTATAATGAAGTTGAATTGGGATGTCCAGTGCCCGCCACTTTTCCTCTATTAGAATGTATGCTCCATGAGAGCAGGGATTCTTTTACCTGTTTAGTTCATTGCTTTATTTTAAGGTTCAGGAGCAGTGCCGGGCTTGTGATAGAGGCTCCGTGAGTATCGGTTGAAGGAAGGAGTGTGGAGGTGGTGACCGTAATGACAGAGGGAGTGAATAGACCAGGTTAATCAGAGAAGGCTTCAGAACAACATGAATCTGGGTCCAGGGCTTGGAGAAGAGTGAATATATATAAATCAGTGTCTCAGAGTGGGTAAACAACATTGATTCACTATTCAGCCATCACTGAGTGCCGGCCTTTGCTAGTTGCTAGAGATTCAAAGTTAGGTAAGAGAGCTTCCCTTGAGGAAGGCAAGCAATCCCAACATCTCAGTGTATGACACAGGCTGCAATATAGGAAAGGGACTCTTCTTGGGATGATAGTGGAAGGCTTCAGCACACACAGATGGGGCTGAGTGAGGCAACTGTGACCCAAGGGGAAAGGCTGAGCCGAAGATACCACTAGGAATAGATGAGTTTTTGTGTATATTTGAAAGTTGGAGAGCATTTTTTTTTATTATTGATTTTTACAGAGAGGAAGGGAGGGGAGGAGGAAGAAAGAACGAGAGAAAGAGAAACATTGATTTTTTTCTACTAATTTATAGGTTCTTAGGTTGATTCTTTTTTTGGAGGTGGGGAAGGAGACAGTGTAACGGGGGAGAGAAGCATCAGCTTTTTGCTCCACCTGCTGTGCATTGATTGCTTCTATGTGCCTAGATCGGGGATTGAACTGGCGACCTTGGGTTTCCAACCCATGACTTCAGCATTCTGGGTTGATGGTCTATCCACTGCGCTACCATAGGTCAGGTTGGAGAGTCTTGAAAATAGTGAACTGCAGGATTTATTACCAGACAAATGATAAGGATTTCCTTTTCTAAGTCCTTAAACATTTTGAGTAATGTGATGAAAACTGTATTTGAGAGTTTATTTGGTGCAAATTTTTGTATCAGTGATATGGAGAATTTCAATGGAAGGTCATTCATTATTAGGATTATTCACCTTACTATAGTTATAAGATTTAGAAGTTTACAAAGATCATTGCCATATATGTATACATGTGACAGGGTGAAAAGCAAAATATAAGAAAATAATTAGTGTATAGTAGCATCTTCCTTTACTCTCTCCTTCTACCCAGGGAAGTGGTATCAGCCCCAGTTTGTGGTGAATGACCAGAGAGGAGGGTGGATAAAGTAGTGGGATGACTTTTTATTCTAGGGGAAAACGTTGACAGGAGGGACGAGGCAGTTCCTTGGGAAAGAAATCCATGGCTGTTTCCTTGAGAGGTGGGACTTCACAGCATGTGCTGTTTGAAGAGCGTTTCCAGGCGTGAGGGCTCTGAGTTGTGTTATGCATCCATAACAGGACTCCTATAAAGAGATGCGATGCGAGGTTGTTTTTAGTTCTTTTAATGGTTTTTGTTTTGTGGGACAAGGTGTTGCTATCTCACTGTGCTAAAACTAGCAGCAAGAGTACCCAGTACATACGTTGTGAACATTAGCTTATTTGTCACTCCCAACAACTGGATGAAATGTTTGGGGCCAGAATTATCATTATTTTCCTTAAATTACAGGACATTGAGGTTCCCGAGAGAGTAAGAGAAGCCGGAGGTCAGAGTCCACTGTTCCCTATGAGGCCTCAATGTGAAGGCCTGAACTATGGCAGTAGATAATTAGGAACCCATTGTGTACATCAGATTACGTTATTGATTTAGAAAACTGAACAGTTGTTAGATAAAGGCAGGACCCTAAACCCCTCATGATAGTAAGTGATAGTAATTCTTTATTTATTTTAGCGAGAGAGTGAAATTACAGAGACAGGAAGAGAGAGAGATGAGAAGCATCAACTCGTAGTTGTATCACTTTAGTTGTTGTTCATTGATTGCTTCTCATATGTGCCTTGACCAGGGTGTGGGGGGGGGGGGGGCCCAGCTGAGCCAGTGATCCCTTGCTCTAGCCAGTAACCTAGGGCTTCAAACCAGTGACCTCTGGGCTCATGCTGGCAACCTCAGGGTTTCAAACTTGGGTCCTCAGTGTCCCAGGTCGATGCTCTGTCCACTGCGCCACCACCTGGTCAGCTGATTTTAATGCTTTTGGACAAACCTGTGAATATTCACAGATCCAACTGCAAGTTAAGGGCATACATACTATGAAACTGTTTTTATTTGACTACAGAGGAATCCTCTAGGTTTGCAATTCTTTAAAAATTTTATTTACATATTCTTCTGAGAATTCTGCAAAAAGTATGGACCTGTTCTTCCCCAGAAGAATACACACAATTTGCATACAATCGTGGAGAATATTTAGTTTCTGCAGCCTACCTGGAACACCCATATATATTCAGTTCATTATTTGCTAACTACCAAGGTTGCTTGAATGGGTTGAAATTTTCTTCCATTGTAAAGTTCTCCCCATATTTTTCAGCAATTGTTATCTATACTGAAAAATAACATTAAGAAAAGAAATCATGCCATCCATAGTTAAGAGACAGAATTCTTGAATCCGGCATTTGATCAATGAGCTTGTTCTCCAGGAAGCAAGGCGTTAATGACTTTTTTTTTTTTTTTTGAAGCTGGAAATGGGGAGAGACAGTCAGACAGACTCCCGCATGCGCCCGACCGGGATCCACCAGGCACGCCCACCAGGGGCGAGGCTCTGCCCATCCTGGGCATCGCTATGTTGCAACCAGAGCCACTCTAGCGCCTGAGGCAGAGGCCACAGAGCCATCCCCAGCGCCCGGGCCATCTTTGCTCCAATGGAGCCTTAGCTACAGGAGGGGAAGAGAGAGACAGAGAGGAAGGAGAGGGGGAGGGGCGGAGAAGCAGACGGGCGCCCCCCCTGTGTGCCCTGGCAGGGAATCGAACCCGGGACTTCCGCATGCCCCGGGACTTCCGCATGCCAGGCCGACGCTCTACCACTTAGCCAAC
Organism: Saccopteryx leptura; assembly: GCF_036850995.1. Classification (NCBI taxonomy): domain Eukaryota; kingdom Metazoa; phylum Chordata; class Mammalia; order Chiroptera; family Emballonuridae; genus Saccopteryx; species Saccopteryx leptura. The sequence goes on along the minus strand of NC_089515.1, from coordinate 24,509,083 downwards.
CAGCCAAGGCCGGCGTTAATGACTTTTGTGATCAACTTTCTTTCTTTAGTTTCTCTAGGAATTACTTGTTAATGAGTCCTGTCAAAGGGGATGATTTTGAGTCCTAAAAATATAAGCAGATCCTAGGATTTAAAATAAGACATACCCTGCAGGAGCCTTGGTTGTCAAATTACATTGGGTTTTATAACAAAGATACTGTTCATTTTGTGTAGTTCAAGTGTTTTCCTGTTCTCTTGGCTTTTTTATATATGTATTAGACACATATAACTTTAATTTTGAATATTGAGTTTTATTAGGTTAACTAATTTTAACAGTCCCCCAGGATCCCCCTTCACTGACTAACATCTGTCTATATAGATAAGCAAACAATTGTTGCTGTAGGCCTGGCCGAAAGTCAGGATGGGTAGGGGAACCTCCATTATCTTTTCAGCCATCTTGAGCAGTTCCTAAAGAAAATTACTTGTCATTTAGCATATAACTTTTTCTTTTCTAAAAACCTAGTTATGGTCTCCTTTCCTCCCTCCCTCCCTCCCTCCCCTCCTTCCTATTTTTTTGCGACAGAGACAGAGAGAGGGACAGACAGACAGGAAGGGAGAGAGATGAGAAGCATCAACTCTTCATTGTGACATCTTAGTTCATTGATTGCTTTCTCATATGTGCCTTGACCAGGGAGCTACAGCAGAGCGAGTGACCCCTGGCTCAAGCCAGTGACCTTTGGGCTCAAACCAGTGACCATAGGGTCATGTCTGTGATACTATGCTCAAGCTCGATGAGCCCATGCTCAAGCTGGCAATTTTGGGGTTTTGAACTTGTGTCCTCCATGTCCCAGTTCGATGTTCTATCCACTGTGCCACTGCTTGGTCAGGCTTCTTTATTTTTTATTTAAAATTTTTTTTAAAATTTATTTGTTTTAGAGAGGTGGCAGGGGTGGGGAGAGAAGCGGGGAGGAGCAGGAGACATCAACTCCTGTATGTGCCTTGACTACACAGCCCAAGGTTTCAAACCAGCAACCTCAGCATTCCAGACTGACACTTTATCCACTGCGCCACCACAGGTCAGGCTGTGAGCTTCTTTCTTTTTATCCTTTTTCTTTTTTTTTTTCTTTGAGGCTACTTCAGCAAATAAATTTTATTTTACTTAGGTTTGCTATGAATGTTAGGGAAGAAAAAAATACTTGCTTTACGTGGGCTCTTAACTGAAGTAAGTCATGACTAACTGCACTAAGAAGTGAAACACTTAGGTACTTCTGGTTTTTTGTTTTTTAATTTAAAAAAAATTTTTTTTTCATTTTTCCGAAGCTGGAAACAGGGAGGCAGTCAGACAGACTCCTGCATGCGCCCGACCAGGATCCACCCGGCATGCCCACCAGGGGGTGATGTTCTGCCTCTCTGGGGCGTCGCTCTGTTGCATCCAGAGCCACTCTAGCGCCTGAGGCAGAGGCCACAGAGCCATCCTCAGCACCGGGGCCATCTTTGCTCCAATGGAGCCTCGGCTGTGGGAGGGGAAGAGAGAGACAGAGAGGAAGGAGAGGGGGAGGGGTGGAATAGGAGATGGGCACTTCTCCTGTGTGCCCTAGCCGGGAATCGAACCCGGGACTCCTGCACGGGTTTTTTAAAAAAAATGTCTTTTTTCCTCATTTGTGAAACTGCAGGGCTCCTGGTTCATTAAAGATAACTAGTGATTGAATGAACAGTATCACTTAGTAACAGTTGTGCAGCACCTTACATTTCATGCCCATTAAACTTTCAAGTAGACAGGGCACAGTGCCAGTGAAGGAGGTGAGGTTAGAACAAGCCCAATTCCTAATCCAGCAAGCACATCACTGACCTATACCAGTGTTTTGTTTGTTTGTGTTTGTTTGTTTTTTACAGAGACAGAGAGAGTCAGAGTGAGGGATAGACAGGGACAGACAGACAGACAGGAACGGAGAGAGATGAGAAGCATCGATCATTAGTTTTTTGTTGCGACACCTTAGTTGTTCATTGATTGCTTTCTCATATGTGCCTTGACCATGAGCCTTCAGCAGACCGAGTAACCCCTTGCTCGAGCCAGCGACCTTGGGTTCAAGCTGGTGAGCTTTTTGCTCAAACCAGATGAGCCCGTGCTCAAGCTGGCAACCTTGGGGTCTCAAACCTGGGTCCTCCGCATCCCAGTCCGACGCTCTATCCACTGCGCCACTGCCTGGTCAGGCTGACCTATACCAGTTTTTGTAATGCAGTTTCCATTTTTGATTTGTGGGGTATGAGGGGAAAAGTGTTTATTCCCTCCTTAATATGTGACGCCTTGAATGGTTATTTGAGGATGTGGAAGGTTAAAGAATTTTGGGAAATTTACCCCAGCTAAACAGAAGACTTTTATTATTGTTGGGGAGAGTAAGAGGAGATATCTCCAAGACTGAGGGCCAGTCCTCATATTTTCCACTATGGTTCTAGGAAGTTTTTCATTTTGTGTGAGTGTGTCCTTTGTCCCTCTCATGATGTCTTTCCTAACTAAAATGGGATGGGAATAATTAATGGAGAAAAGAAGACATTTATTAAAATGGATACTTATTTTCTTTATTTCTTTTGGATTATTTCCTCACTTTCTCTTTAAATTGTGTTATATGATCTCAGGATTTGACCCATGACATCTAATTTTCTCTATTATGTTCTTTTCCTACTTTTCCACATTTGGTTTGCTTAACTCCCAGAATTTTGATTATTTCTTAAATTCCCTCATGTGTAATAAAGCCATACTAACTTAAAATATTTGAGCCCTGGCTGAATAGCTCGATTGGTTGGAGCATCATCCTGAAGCACAGAGGTTGTTGGTTCGATCACCGATCAGGGCACATACAGGAGCAGATTGATGTTCCTGTCTCTCCCTTCCTCTCACTAAAATTAAAAAAAGAAATTTGAGAGAGCAGAGGGAATGGCAGTCTAACTTAAAATCTTAAATACACAGTATTTTTCAAGGAATGTTATATTTCCATTTGCATATATATACACACACACACACACACACACACATTAATAATTTGAACTACAGCATATTACTTATGGTCCTTAAGGAATTTGTAATTACCTAAGCCCTAGTTTTGCGTGAGAATGAATACTTCTAAGTGCTTGAGACTACTTTTGAAAGAGTTCTTAGTAATTTAACTAGTAACCCTCTAAGTCTTGGCTGTACTTATTCAGCACACCTTTTTTGTTTTTAATATGACAATTTTTCTTTTATTTCTTTTTTTTATAAATAAATTTTTATTAATTTTAATGGGGTGACATCAGTAAATCAGGGTACATATATTCAAAGAAAACATGTCCAGGTTATCTTGTCATTTAATTATGTTGCATACCCATCACCCAAAGTCAGATTGTCCTCTGTCACCTTCTATCTAGTTTTCTTTGTGCCCCTCCCCCTCTCCCTCCTCCTCTCCCTCCCCCTCTCCCTCCTTCCCTCCCCCCCAGCACACTTTTTATTTTTTTCTTCAGACAGGTGAAAGATCCATTTAGCTTACCTACATGAACTATTCCATTATTAAGTAGAGTGTAGCTATTAGGTTTTTAAAAAATTCATTGTTTTAGCTTTCACTGCCTGTGGAGTACATTTACACAACTATTATATCTACCACACACACACATTGATGTGTATGTGCCTGGCGAAGATTCCAGTCCCTGAGCACACCACATATTTGTGGACAATGTGATCAAATAATTTTTGGGTTAAACTAGACTAAACTTTCTGAGAACAGGAATCAGATAACTTGGCGTTCTTCTTGCTGCCTAAGTAAAGATATTTGCCAGACTTTGCTCAAGTAAGTACCCACCTTAGTGGGGGGCAGCCTTGAGTGAGGAGCAGGCTCCAATTCCTTTCTCTTTGGAATGCTAGTGGGTGGGGGGCTGTGGGGGGAGCTGGGCGCTTGAGCTGTGCTTTACCTACTTCTGATGGGCCTGTGATTCCCTGCCACATCTTCTCTGTAGGAGTTAAAAGCTAGTGCTTTGGTGTCAGCCTTGGTTTTGAACCTCAGCACTGTCATTTTTCTGCTGTGTCATCTGTCTTGAGAAAATGAAGTTAATTTCTCCAAGCTTCCATTTTCTAATCTAGAAAATGGGGGTAATAATCACAGCCCTACCAGGTACATGTGCTCCAGGAGGGATTGTTCTGTATTCCTGCCTGTATCAAAAAGTAGTTTATCATCCACCTCACACAGTCTGCTTTTCTGAAAAAGGTCTTTTTAACAGACAGTATATCGTGTATATCTGTATCTTCTCTCTAGCTGGTAGGTTCTTCTAGGTCTAGGATATGGTCCTTGTCTTACTGGTTTTTGTAACTGGCTTATAGAATTTGATATTCAGGAAATGTTAGTTGAATGAATAGACAGTGCATAGTCCCCTTTGAGCCTATGGTAGAATTGGATTTCTGTTAATTATGTTTACTATTTGTGTACATTGAGAAACTCATGTAGTATAAAGTTAGCTATGAGGATGGTGTATCTGACACATTTTCAGTGGCCAGAATGGATTACTGATCGGGTTTGGTGGGATATTTGTTAATTTTTTTTTATTTGTTAATATTTTGTTGAGGAATTTTGCATATGGGTTTTTATTAATGTTTGCTATTAAAAATGTTTTCTTTGCATATAGGTTTATAAGGAACACTGGTTTGTAGTTTTCTTAGTGTGTTTTGTGTGTGTGTGTGTGTGTGTATGTGTGTGTGTGTGACAGAGACAGAGAGAGACAGAGAGAGGGACAGAAAGACAGGAAGGAAGAGAGATGAGAAGCATCAATTCTTCATTGCGGCATCTTAGTTGTTCATTGATTGCTTTCTCATATGTGCCTTGACCAGGGAGGGGGGGCTACAGCAGACCGAGTGAACCCTTGCTCAAGCCAGCAACCTTGGGCTCAAGCTGGTGAGCCTTGCTCAAACCAGATGAACCTGCTCTCAAGCTGACGACCTTGGGGTTTTGAACCTGGGTCCTCCGCGTCCCAGTCCGATGCTCTATCCACTGTGGTTCTATCCACTGTGCCACTGCCTGGTCAGGCAATGTGGTGATATGTCTTGACATAGATCTTTTAAAATTTGTCATGGGCCATTGATAGGTCATTTTAATTTGAAGACACATGTTCTTTCCAAATATTACTTTGATAATTTACTCTTTTCTGTTTTCTCAATTTTCATTTTCTGGAACTGACAGTTAACTATGGGAACTCTGTTATAATTATTGATTGCTGTGTAACAAGCTATCCCAAAAGTTAGTGATATAAAAACATCCATTTTAACCCCTGGCCGGATGGCTCAGTTAGTTAGAGCATCATCCTGAAGCACAGAGGCTGCTGGTTTGATCCTCTGTCATGGCACATACAGGGGCAGATTGATGTTCCTGTCTCTCTCTTTCCCTCTCTCCCTTCTTCTCTCTCTCTCTGTAAAATCAATACAATAAACATTTTGTAAAAATCCATTTTATCACACCTACAGATTCTGTGGGTTTCTAACAGGGCAAAGCAGGGTGGCTTGCTCTGTGCTCTGAAGTCTAAGGTTTCAGTAGAGAAGACCCAAAGGGCTGGCGATGGCTCAAGGAGCAGGGTTGGGGTGGGGCCTGGATTCACCTGGAGACCTCCTTACTGAGTGTCTGGTGACTGGGCTGGTGATTTGAAGGCTCGCCTCAGCCCAGACTGTTGACTGGAGCACCTACAGGTGGCCTGTGGTGTAACCTGAATCCTTACAGCATAGTGGTTGTATTCTGGTAAGGGGAGCCTGGACAGGGGGCCTTTGGAGATGGAGTGTCCAGAGATATTCCCGGCATTCCAAGAGGGCAAGAGGAAATTGCCTGGTTCTTCCCACCTAGTCTCAGAAATTGCCTTCTTTCAACACCATTTTTTTTTGTTACTAGTGAGTCAGAGCTAGCTCAGACCCAAGGTGAAGGGATGTAGACTCCATATCACTCCATTACAAGAGAGATAAATACCAACAAACTGGATTTCTAGTGTAACTATGTGAAAAATAACACTTTTGTCATAGTATCGAAGCATTTAAATTTTGATGATACCTCCCGGTGAGTCTTTGTTCCTGAGGAGTGTTTTTTTAGTTCTAGAACCCACTCATGAGAACAATAGGTGGTAAAGTGTAAACAGAAAGATCAAATGATCTGTTTAGGACCACAGTACTGTAAATAGATTTGAGAGGTACAGGGAACAGAGGTCAAAATGAAGGTGGAAGGTGGCGGGGAGGTCACTGGGGGCTGCAGTCACAGCAGAGTGTGCCAGCAGGCCTGGTAGGAACTGCATGTTCCTGACCTGGAGGGCTGATGTTTTCTCGCTAAGTAGCCCCTTATTACCAGGGCAAATCAAAGTTCCTTAAAGCCTGCAGAGGACATATGTTTGTTTTTCTTTTTGAAACAATATTTCAAGAACAAAATGAATAAAAGTCTTTTGTCGCTTTAGTGAGAAGACCTCATTGAACATTTGGAGATGTTGATTATTAGGTAAATAATTGTCTTTTTCTAATAAAGAGAATAACTATATTCATGGCATTGAATATACTTAGTTTATCTGACCATATACAATAAGTTAAGTGGTATATTGTATATCCCCAAAGAGAAGATAAAATTGAGATTTTTAAAAATGAGATTTTTAAATTTGAAATACCATTTAGAAAAACATAATGTGGCCACTCCAAAATTCAAAAAGTACATGGCTCATGAATATCTTGCATGAACATTGCCACAGTGTGTTTTAGGGCATTCTTTCTCCAAAAAAATTTTTATTGAATTTATTGGGGTGGCATTAGTTAATAAAATTATAAGGGTTTCAGGTGCACAATCCTGTAATACATCATCTGTATATTGGACTCTGTGTCTACCACCCCAAGTCAAGTCTCCCTCCGTCACCATCTGTCCCCCTTTCTCACCCCTACTTCAGTTTTGTGGTCATAGTCATAGCTGGAGGGGTAAAGAAGAAAAGTTGTGTTCTAAAAATTTTAACTTTCTTTGCTTTTTCCATAGTTAATGTTTTATGTTATTGCAATTAATGCTTAGGTTACTAGGATAACCCACAAAAGTTTGACTCTATATTATTGCTGAATCAATACTATATCTTAAATATATTTTAGCAATTTTAATAAACATTTTATGAAAAAGCTTTTCACATCTTATAACATTATTCCTGTGGGAAATTATTTTTCTGATTTAATGCAACCCACTTATAACCTAGATATTGAGTGTATGTGAAAGTTTATTTCAAACTGATGTATAAATTAAATATAATGGGAAAATACATTTGAAGCCTAGCTTTCTTTTTTTTTTTTGATTAATTTTAATGGGGTTACACTGATTAATCAGGGTACATATGTTCAGAGGAAACAGCTCTAGGTTATTTTGACATTTGCTTATGCTGCATTCCCATCACCCAAAGTCCAATTGTCTTCCGTCACCTTCTAACTGGTTTTCTTTGTGCCTCTCCTCCCCCCCCACTCCGTAACCCCCACACTCTTGTCCATGTCTCTGAGTCTCATTTTTATGTCCCACCTATGTATGGAATCATATAGTTCTTAGTTTTTTTTGATTTACTTATTTCACTCAGTATAATGTTATCAAGGTTCATCCATGTTATTGTAAATGATCCGATGTCATCATTTCTTATGGCTGAGTAGCATTCCATAGTATATATGTACCAAAGCTTTTTAATCCACTCGTCCTCTGACGGACACTTGGGCTGTTTCCAGATCTTCGCTATTGTGAACAATGCTGCCATAAACATAGGGGGGTGCATTTCTTCTTTTCAAACAGTGCTATGGTGTTCTTGGGGTATATTCCTAACAGTGGAATAGCTGGGTCAAAAGGCAGTTTGATTTTTAATTTTTTGAGGAATTTCCATACTGTTTTCCACAGTAAGCCTAGCTTTCTTGATTTTAAATTTATATTAATATTTAATATAAAAACCATCAATGTGATTATACTGGAATGAATAATATGTAATCCTTTAAGAAAGGGGTAAGGTAGGCATGCAGATTGGAGAAAAGTAAAACTATCTCTTATTTCCAGAAGACAAATGATCTTGCATATAGAAAATCCTAAATAATCCACTAAATCTAAATGTAAATTTCACATGCTATAGGCCTCCTAAACTTAAATTAAGTCTGTTAAATATTTGTAAAATATAATTTATATGAGAAGGTAGTTCAGGACAAAGACCCAAATAATGTAGATTAAAGGTGTCATTTGTGGTTCTGTATGACGTTTCTCTGCAGTTAGAAACAGAATTAAATCAATGTAATATATTTCATCCAGTGAGAAAGAAAGCTACAATATTAAACATGAATGATACATTTACTTTTATTTTCTTGGCAGTCCTATTAGGTTTCTAACATGCTTTTATAGATCATTTCCTCCTTCTTTATAAATGACTTTGAGTGTATCATAATGTGTAGCAACTAAAAGAATAAAATACTAAAAGAAAGTGAGATCATCACCTCATGAAGGTGTAGAACAAAGTATTAATACCTCCTTGAGAATAACGAAACCATGTTGTTGTTGTTTTTGTTGTTGTTGTTTTTTGTATTTTTCTGAAGTTGGAAATGTAGAGGCAGTCAGACAGACTCCCGCATGCACCCTACCGGGATCCACCCAGCATGCCCACCAGGGGGCGATGCTCTGCCCATCTGGGGCGTTGCTCTGTTGCAACCAGAGCCATTTTAGCCCCTGAGGCAGAGGCCATGGAGCTATCCTCAGCGCCCGGGCCAACTTTGCTCCAATGGAGCCTTGGTTGCGGGGGGGGGGGGGGGGGGGGGGGAAGAGAGAGACAGAGAAGAAGGAGAGGGGGAGGGGTGGAGAAGCAGATGGGCGCTTCTCCTGTGTGCCCTGGCCAGGAATCAAACCCGGGACTCCTGCACGCCAGGCCGACGCTCTACCACTGAGCCAACCGGCCAGGGCTAACAAAACCATGTTTAAAATGGCTTGCAGTGGATAAGACATCTACCATATTTATGGCTTTATGTCAGCATTCAAGGTTTTTTTTTCCTGTTTCTGCATATATATGATTAAATTAGTGAAAGTTTGTAAAATCTATTTTGATGCCACATTAAATTGTACCTATGTAGGTGGCTCTTATTAAAACATTTTCACAGGTACTTGTGTCCTGCTTTTTAAAAGCAGAAATTGTCCCTTATTTATACTGAAGCCACACTTGTGGCTTTCTTACTTCTGGTGCAGGTGTGATTTCAAGCAGTGGGGTGGGTGCATACTTCTTATATTTGCAGTGCAGTTTGACCTGCATCTGGAGCAAGGAAGCCCTTTAGGGTTTTCTTGAGTGCCTTAGAAAAGGAAATTAGAATGACCTGGCTAACCACATCAATATGCATAATTGACAAGCTACTCAATACTTTCAAAGATAAGTACTTTCCACTCTTTTCTTTGGCTATCAAATGTAAGTTTATGTAAATATGAACTATAATGTATTGTTTTCAGGCTACTCTTTTGTTACAGAAAAATAACATGTGTATTGTTATGCAGAAAAAAGGTATAACCCTCCTGTACCTATGCTAACTCAGAGTGCACAAATTCAAGGAAATAGAAAAATACTGCATTGCCTTTAGGCAGGATAACCTTTAAAACATCAATATGATTATAATGGAATAAATAATGTGTAAGTGCTTTAGAAAAGGGATAAAGTAGGCATCCAGACTGGAAAAGAAGTGAAACTATCTCTATTTGCAGATGACATGCTCTTGTATACAGAAAATCCTAAGTAATCCACTATAAAACATTATAATTAATAAATGAGTTCATCAGATGGCATGGAGGTACAAGGGAGTCACTTGCATTTTATACTTGTGCAGTGAACAATCTGACAATCAAATTAAGAAAAGTTTCATTTACAATAGAACAAAATCCTTAGGAATAGGTTTAACAAAAGAAGTAAACTTCCAAGGCTCCATTGGAGCAAAGATGGCCGGGGCGCTGGGAATGGCTCCTTGGCCTCTGCCCCAGGTGCTAGAGTGGCTCTGGTCGCGGCAGAGCGACGCCCCGGAGGGGCAGAGCATCGCCCCTGGTGGGCGTGCCGGGTGGATTCCGGTCGGGCGCATGCGGGAGTCTGTCTGTCTCTCCCCGTTTCCAGCTTCAGAAATAAAAGAAAAAAAAAAAAAAAAAGAAGTAAACTTGTACAGTACTCTGCAAACTATAAAAAAAATTGTTGGATGTCCAGAACAGGCAAATCTACAGAGACAGAAAGTAAATTAGTGTTTGCCTAATGGTAGGGGTACTGGGTTGGGAGAAATGGGGGTGACTGCTGATTGGTATGGGTTTCTTTTTGGGGTGATAAAGTAGTTCTGGAATTAGTGGTGATAGTTGTGCAACTGTGAATTATTAAAAACTATTGACATCTATACTTTGAATGGGTGAAATACATGGGATGTGAATTATATCTCATAGCTGTTTTTTGAAAGGAGGGATAAGGTAGAGATAAAAATAGTGATATGAAAAGATAGCTATATCTTTTTATTCCTCTCTTTCTCTCTCACCTACCTCCCCTCCCCCCCCCCCCCTTTCAGAGGCAGAGAGACAGGCTCCTGCATGCGTCCTGATGAGGATCCACCCAGTAACCCCTGACTGGGGCTGATGCTCTGCCCATCTGGGGCTGCTTGGCAACTGAGCTATTTTAGTGCCTGAAGCAGGCCATGGAGCCATTCTCAGTGCTTGGGGCCAACTTGCTCATTCAAGCCATGGCTGTGGGAAGGGAAGAGAGAGAAAGAGAGAGAGAGAGAGAGAAAGGGTGGTAGAGGGGAGAAGCATATGGTTGCTCTCCTGTATGCCCCGACTGAGAATTGAACTCAGAACTTTCACACGCCAGGCTGATGCTCTACAGCTGAGCCAATGGCCAGGGCTGATAGTTATATCTTAACAATGTAAGAGTGATAAACATTCCTGGTTAAATTTTTTTCCTTTAAACTTATTCATTGATTTTAGAGAAAAAGGAAGGTGGGGGAGAGAAACTTTGATTTGTTGTTCCATTTGTTTATGCATTCATTGGTTGATTTTCGTATGTTCTCTGACTGGGGATCAAACTTGCAACCTTGGTGTATCAGGACCAACTGAACTCTACCTGGCCAGGGTTAACTTCCCCCCCCCCCCCAAACGCTACAGAGTGCAACTTGAGGCATTGAAATTTTGTTTGCATTTTCTCTGTCTGAGCTAGGTGAGTTCATATTCTCTTTAGGAACTTTGAGAACTGGAAGATATGGTAATTCATAGAATAAATGTTTAGTTTGCTTTTTTTTTTTTTTTTTTTTACAGGGACAGAGAGAGTCAGAGAGAAGGATAGATAGGGACAGACAGACAGGAATGGTGAGAGATGAGGAGCATCAATCATCAGTTTTTCGTTGTGACGTCTTAGTTGTTCATTGATTGCTTTCTCATATATACCTTGACCGCGGGCCTTCAGCAGACCGAGTAACCCCTTGCTCGAGCCAGTGACCTTGGGTCCAAGCTGGTGAGCTTTGCTTAAACCTGGTCAGGCTAGTTTGCTTTTTATATGTAGAGAAGCCATAAATTAGCTTTCAGAATTAAAATGTTTTTATTAAGTCATAAGAAAAATTTACTTGATTTTTGAATGATTTTCAGCATCATTCAGAAGTTTCTCTGAAACTCTTAGGACGTCACTAGGAATAATCTCCCCAGTATTCATAAAAATTAGTAATTATTTAAATTACTGTCCTTAGTGGTTTAAAATATGAACGAGAAATTCAGAAGAGTAAACAAAAGAAAATCATTATAAATCTCATCACCCATAGATAACTATTTTTAGAATTTTGGTGTATTTTATTTTATTTATATTTCCAGGACATTCTTTTTAAAATAACAGATTTATTGCCTGGCCAGGCAGTGACGCAGTGGATAGAGCGTCGGACTGGGATGCAGAGGACCCAGGTTCGAAACCCAAGGCTCACCACCTTGAGCCCAAGGTCGCTGGCTTGAGCAGGAGGTCACTTGGTCTGCCGCATTCCCCCGTTCAAGGCACGTATGAGAAAGCAATCGATGAACAACTAAGGTGCCACAACGAAGAATTCTCATCTCTCTCCCTTCCTGTCTGTTCCTCTCTCTGTCTCTGTCACACACACAAAAATAACAGATTTATTGAGATAATTTATACTACACAGTTGATCCATTTAACCTCCTAGGCTTTCTAATGAACTTTTTAAAGTATAACGTATGTACAGAAAATTACACAAAATACGAGTATGCAGCTTGGTGGGGTTTCCCATCCATGTACAACTGCATGTCAAGAAACAGTGACTAGGGGGAGTAATGCACCTGTCTCCCCTAAAGGTTAGTTTTTTTCTCTGTTTTTGTCCTTGATGTAAGTGAAACATAAAATGGAGTCTTTTGTTCCGCTTCTTTTACACTGTTATATTTGTGAGTTGCATTTGTAGAGTGTTTGTTCCTTCTCATTGCTTAGTAATTCGCTCCATTTTATGGTTATATACCACAATTTATTCTATTAGCATTCGGGTAGTTTTCTGGTTTTGGCTCTTATTAAGTGTTAGTATTCATATTCTTGAACATGTTCTTTGGCGGACAGCAGTATGCATTTCTCATGGGTGTATACCAGTGAGTGAAATTGCTGGATCATAGGGCAATGCTTCTCATACTAGAATGTGCATATCGGTATCCTGGGGGTCTTGTTAAAATACAGATTCTGCTTCAGTAGATCTGGGATATGCCTGAGAGTCTGCATTTCTAACAAACTCAAGGGGATGTTATTTGTGCTGGTTGTGACCACAGGCTGAGTAGCAAGGTCATAGGATATACTTCTGTTCAGTTTTAGTGTAATGCCCAACAATTTTCAAAGTAAATATGTCAGTTTACGTTGCTTCCAACAGTGTATGAGATCCTTTTATTACGTATGTGTAAGTCTGTTTCTGGACTTTTATTTTGTTGCATTGGTCAATTTTTCTCTCTGTGCCAGAACCATGTTCTTAATTACTTTAGTTTTATATGAGACTTGATATCTGCTAACATAGTCCTCAAACTTTATATTTTTTCAAGATTATCTGTTATTTTTACACCTTTGTATTTTCATCTAAATTTTATCAGTATCAATTTCCACATACAAAAACTCGCTGTAATTTTGATGGGGATAACATTTAAGCTATAGATCAATTTGAGGAAGAATTGATATCTTTACAATAAATTTCTGAATGTGATATATTATCCTCCATTATTAATGTGGTCTTTAATTTCTTTCAGTCACACTTGTAGTTTTCTGTGTAGAGGTTTTGTTTTGCTAGTTTATTTTTTTTCTAGTTTATTATTATTATTTTCTTAACTGAGAGGAGGGGATAGACAGACTCTGCATGTGCCCAGACCAAGATCCACCCCACAACCCCTGTCTGGGGTTGATGCTCGGATCAACTGAGCTATCCTCAGTGTCCAGAGTGACCCTCCAACCGAGCCACTGGCTGAGGAAGGGGGAGAGAGAGAAGGGGATTAGGAGGGGAAGAGAAGCAGATGGTCACTTCTCCTGTGTGACCTGACCAGGGATCAAACCCAAGATGTCCACACGCCAGGCCAATGCTTTATCCACTGAACCAGCTCAGCTGGCCATGACCTCTAGTTTATTTTTAATTTTATTGAGTGATTTTAGAGAGACAGAAAGAGGAAGGGGGAGAGAGGGGTGTGTGGGGAAGCATTCTTTTATTGTTCACTTAGTTGCGCATTCATTGGTTGCTTTCTGTGTGTGTTCTGACTGGAAATTGAACTTGCAACCTTGGTGTTTTGGTATGGTGCTCTAACTGACTGGGCTACTGATCAAGGCCTGCTGGTTTATTTTTAAGTAAATATCATTTGTTAATGGTTTTATTTTTAGATTTTTTTATTGAATAATTTTTGCTGGCTTATATATAGAAGTATAATTGATTTTTATATATTATCAAGCATATGAGTAAATTCACTCAGTGATTTTCTTTGTTTATATATATAAATTCTTTTGGATTTTTTTTTTTTGTGTGTGTGTATATGAACACAGTAATGTTATATGCAAATAATAAGTTCTTTTTTTCTTTTCCAAACCTTATACTCATTTCTTTTTCTTGCCTGAATGTACTACTTAGAAACGTCAGTACAATGTTGAATAAAAGTGACAGTGGATATCCTTGTCTTATTTCCCATTTCTGGGCGAAAGTGTTCACTGTTTTATCATTAAGTATGATGTTTGCTTTAGATTTTGTATATATACCCTTCATCAGGTTAAGAGAGATTCCTTCTAATTCTAAATTTACCAAGGGACATATTCTTTCTCTCTTAAATCATAGCTAGTTGTTGAATTTTGTCAGATATGATCATGATCTCTTTTATTGATGTGATTCTGTGGACTTTATTTGGTTAGTATGATGAATTACATTAATTGATTTTTAAATATTAAACCAACCTTGGAGTTTTGGATTTATTATCCCTTTTATATATATCATTGGATTGGTTGGCATATATATATATTTTTTTGGGGGGGGGTATCTTTCTGAAGCTGGAAACGGGGAGGCAGTCAGACAGACTCCGGCATGCGCCCCACCAGGATCCACCCGGCACGCCCACCAGGGGGCAATGCTCTGCCCATCCGGGGCGTCGCTCTGTGTGACCAGAGCCACTCTAGCGCCTGAGGCAAAGGCCATGGAGCCATCCCCAGTGCCCGGGCCATCGTTGCTCCAATGGAGCCTCAGCTGCGGGAGGAGAAGAGAGACGGAGAGGAAGGAGAGGGGGAGGGGTGGAGAAGCAGATGGGCGCTTCTCCTGTGTGCCCTGGCCAGAAATCGAACCCGGGACCTCTATACGCCAGGCTGACGCTCTACCACTGAGCCAACCGGCCAGGGCCAATATATATATATATTTTAATTATTACGTTTGTGTTGAGGGAGATTGGTGTATCATATTCCTTGTTATATCTTTCTCAGATTTTATACTGTCCTCATAAAATGAATTGGGAAGTATTCTATTTTTTCTGTCTGCAGGGAGTTTATGTAAGATAGTTATTGTTTCTTTTCTAAATGTTTGGAAGAATTCACTAGTGAAGTAATCTAGGTCTAGAGTTGTCTTTGAGGAAAAGTTTTTAGTTACGAATTTAATGTATTTTATAGATAGAGGACTATACTATTTATCAGTTTGGGTGTTTACTTGGTACTTACCTGTTTCACTTAAATTTTCAAATGTATTTTTGAAAATATTTTGAAATATATACTTGAAAATTATTCAAAACATATGCTTAAGTATCTTTTAATATCTGCAAGACCTCTAGTTATGGCCCCTTTTCTTTCCTAATACTATTGGTAATTTGTTTTTTTCTTGATTTGTTTTGCTAAGTGCTTATTAATTACATTGTCTCTACAAAGAACCAACTTAGGTGTTATTGAATCTTTTTAGTGGATGTTTTCTATTGCATTATTTTTTCCCTCTAATCAATTTTCTTCTAGTTTTTTGTGTGTTTATTTTTATCTAATTTCTTTTTTGTTTCTTTTTGTATTTGTCTAAAGTGAGAAGGTGGGGGGGGCAGCAGACAGATTCCTGCGTGTGCCCGACTGGGATCCACCCAGCATGCTCACTAGGGGGCGATGGTCTGCCCATCTGGGCCATTGCTCCACTGCAACTGGAGCCATTCTAGTGCCTGAGGTGGAGGCCATGGAGTCATCCTCAGCGCTGGGGCCAACTTTGCTCCCATGGAGCCTTGGCTGCGGGAGGGGAAGAGAGAAATACAGAGAAAGGAGAGGAGGAAGGTGAAGCAGATAGGTGCTTCTCTTGTGTGCCTTGGCCGGGAATCGAACCCGGGACTTCCACATGCCGGGCCGACACCCTACTGCTGAGCCAACTGACCAGGGCCTGTTTATCTAATTTATTGAGATGGATACTTCAACTATTGATTTTTGATATTGGCCTTTTTTAGGGCTGTACATTTTCCTATAAGGCACAGCTTTAGTTGCATACTACAAGTTTTTGTGTTATTTCACTTAAAAGATTTTATTTATTGATTTTTTTTTATAGAGAGGACTGAGAGAGAGAAAGTGGGGAGGAGGAATGGGAAGCATCAACTCATAGTAATTCCTTCTCACATGTACCTTGACTGGGCAAACCTGGGGTTTTCGAACTGGCAACCTCAGCATTCCAGGTTGATGCTTCATCCACTGCGCCACCACAGGTCAGGGAGTTTTTGTCTTATTTTTAATATAAGCTTAAAATATTTACTAATTTTGTTCTGGCCAGACAGCTTGGATGGTTAGAGCATCATCAGGAAGTGTAGAGGTTGCCGGTTCAATCCCCAGTCAGGGCACATACAGGAGCAGCTCGATGTTCCTATCTCTCTCTCTCCCTCCCTCTCCTGCTGAAATCAATAAATAAAAATGAAAAAAATATATTTTCTAATTTTCTTGTGATTTCTTATTTTACTAATTGTTAATTCAGAACTGTATTTGGTTTTTTTTCTAGTTGTGATGCAAGAAAATACTCTTTTTTTTTCTACTGATTTTAATGTATTGTGTTTACATAGATTCTAGTATCGCCCCGAATGTATCCTCCCCTCCCCCATATTCCCCTGCAAGAAAATACTCTTAAGATTTTAATTCTTTTGAAATTTATTGAAACTTGTTTTATGGCTTACCTGGATTTTTTTTATTTAAATAGGTATTTATAGTTATGTGCCACATAATGATGTTTTGGTTAACAACAGATTGCATATATACATTGGTGGTCCCATAAGATTTTAATGGAGCTGAAAAATTCCTGTTGCCCAGTGACGTGGTAGACGCATAACATTGCTCACATGTTATGGTGAAACTGGTGGTAAACAGACCTACTGCGCTGCCATTCGTATGAAAGTGTAGCATGTCAGTAAGTGCAGTACATTATACTTGATGATAAGTGACTGTGGTACTGGTTTATGTGTTTGCTAGGCTATACTTTTTGTCATTATATTAGAGTGGGCTCTTTCTACTTATAAAAAGAAAAGTTTGCTATAACACAGTACACCATGTCAAGCAGGCAGCAAACTCATACATCTCATGTTTACCTCGTCTCTTGAGTTGCATCATTTTCTCTTGTGTTTGATTTAATCCCATGTTTTCTATACAGTAACATGCAGCACAGGCTTGTAGCCTAGGAGCAATAGGCCATCCAAATAACCTGGGTATGTAGTGTAATAGGCTACACTATCTAGTTTTGTGTAAGTGCGTTCTATGTTTTTGACCAAGGACAAAAGTGCCTAATGATGCATTTTCTCAGAATGTATTCCTGTTGTTAAGTGGTTCATGCCTGTAATTGATTTTGATTCTTGAGGTCTTGAGCTCTGATAACCCAGTAAATCCTTAATGATAGGGATACATGAGTGCTGCGGGCATTCTTGCTCATGAACAATTCATGGCTGGATATGCATAACTTAACCTTTTTGCTTTTTCTCTTGTTTCTCTGGAAGAGATTGCCCTGCCAGCTATGTTCATAAAGCTGGATCCAATATAATTAAATTCTCTTCACCAAAATAATAATCAAATTATTGCTCCACTTCTCTGAGATTGCTCCTAAATCCCACTGAGTTTTGTGTGTTCCAGATCTTTTCAGTTACATATTTATAATTTCTTGTGCTAAGGAAATAACTAGTTTTCATGTTTAATTCTAGAGAGAAACCTTATTTATTTTAGCTTCAAATTATTGGGAGGTCTTACTGTCAACCAGAGTCAGCTGTATAATTTATAAGGCCCAGGGCAGAATAAAACTTTGAGGTACCGTGCTCAAAAATTAATGATTTTCAACACAACAGAAGAGCATTAAACCAAGAATGAGAGCCTTCTGAGCATGGGGCCCAGTGTAACTGCTGCGTGCTCATGAAGCCAGCACTGCTGTCACCACTGTGTATAGGTTAGCTTTTTTTTTTTTTTAATTGAGAAGTGAAAAGGCAGAGAGGCAGACTCCCGTATGCACCCTGACTGGGATCCACCGGCAAGCCCCCTATGAGGCAATGCTTTGCCCATCTAGGGCCCTTGCTCTTACTTGGCAGTTGAGCTATTTTAGCACTAGAGATGCCATGGAGCCATCCTATGCACCTGGGGCCAACTTGCTCCAATGAGCCATGGCTGTGGGAGGAGGAGGAGGAGAGAGAGAGAGAGAGAGAGAGAGAGGAAGGGAGGGGTGGAGAAGCAGATGGTCGCTTCTCCTGTGTGCCCTGACCTGGGATTGAACCAGGGTTTGAACGGGAGACATGCATATGCCAGACTGACGCTCTGCCACCGAGCCAACTGGACAGGGCCTAGATTAGCTTTTAATTAGAAATATGAAATCAGAAATTAAAATAGAAAATTATTTTTAAGAATTTATTTTTTATTTTTTCCAGTGAGAGAGAGAGAGACAGATAGGAACTGACAGGCAGGAAAGGAGAGAGTTAAGAAGCATCAATTCTTTGTTGCGACACCTTGGTTGTTCATTGACTGCTTTCTCATATATGCCTTGCGGGGGGTGGGGGGCAGCAGCAGAGCAAGTTACCCCTTGCTCAAGCTAGAGACCTTGGGCTTCAAGCCAGCGACCATGGGGCCATGTCTGTGAGCCCACGCTCAAGCCAGAAACCCTGAGCTCAAGCTGGTAAGCCTGCACTCAAGCTGGACGATCCTGCGCTCAAGCCGGTGACCTTGGGTTTCAAACCCAGGTCCTCTATATCCCAGTCTGACACTCTATCCACTGCGCCATTGCCTGATCAGGCAAGAATTTATTTTTAATTCTTGCATTATACTTTCATGAATGTGTACTCAAATGCCTATTTCCAAGCATTTGAAAAATCAGATTTTCACATTTCCATATACAATTATAGTACAGTTATAATATTAGCTAAATGCCTGTTCGTTTAGACAACCTGATATACTCAACTGTGGGAACATTTTGCAAGTTCTTAAAAATATGATCACTTATAAAAATAATAAGAGAAGGTTCATGTTGATTTATGACATTTGAGCAGGCTTTAAAAAATTGGAATTGATGCCTGACCAGGCAGTGGCACAGTGGATAGAGCGTCAGACTGGGATGCAAAAGGACCCAGGTTCGAGACCACAGGATACCCAGCTTGAGCGTGGGCTCATCTGGTTTGAGCAAAAAAGCTCACTAGCATGGACCCAAAATCACTGGCTCGAGCGGGGGGTTACTTAGTCTGCTGAAGGCCCGCGGTCATGGCACATATGAGAAAGCAATCAATGAACAACTAAGGTGTTGCAACGAAAAACTGATGATTGATGCTTCTCATCTCTCTCCGTCCTGTCTGTCTGTCCCTATCTATCCCTCTCTCTGACTCTCTGTCCCTGTAAAAAAATAAAAAAATAAAAATAAATAAATTAAAAAAAAAATTGGGATTGAACCAGAGAGGTATTGCTCAGTAATTAGATTTTAGAGACAATATTTAAAGAAAAAATAACCTTAGGAGAAAGTATGTGTTCTTAAGCTCAAAAAGGGTGCATGGTTTTATTAGGGTGTGTGTGTGTGTGTGTGTGTGTGTGTGTGTGTGTGTGTGTGTTATAATTACTTGACTGATAAATTTTGAAATTTAGGAAAGTATGTGATTAATTTAGAACCGGGGTCTCCAAACATTTTACACAGGGGGCCAGTTCACTGTCCGTCAGACCGTTGGAGGGCCGGACTATAAAAAAAAACTATGAACAAATCCCTATGCATACTGCACGTACCTTATTTTAAAGTAAAAAACAAAACAGGAACAAATATAATATTTAAAATAAAGAACAAGTAAATTTAAATCAACAAACTGAGCAGTATTTCAATGGGAACTATGCTCCTCTCACTGACCACCAATGAAAGAGGTGCCCCTTCCGGAAGTGCAGTGGGGGCTGGATAGATGGCCTCAGGGGGCCGTAGTTTGGGGACCCCTGATTTAGAAGTTTTCTACAGGGGCTGATTTTAGAGATTGATAATCATGTTCTACCTTAGATCAGAAATATAATTGTGATTTATGTGTTTTTAAAAAGCAAAGCTTGACTTTTCTGTATAAACTCAAAAGCACCACTTTATGAATATGTACATACATGCAAATATTCTAATTTCTGTGGTTTTCAGAATGTAATAGAATAGAGGAATTTTTTAAATGCATACATATATAAATAACATTTTGCTGTGTGAATCCTAATGAGAACCAGGCTTTTCAATAAAATTCAATTTGAGAAAAAGAAATTTAAAAGAAAACATGAAAGTTCAGGGATGCATATTCTAATCAAATTTCATTTTATTTTTTAATTTATTGCTTTTAGAGGGAGGGAGAGAGAGAGAAGAACATCAATCTATTCTTGTATGTGCCCTGACTCGTGACTGAACCCACAACCTTTGTGTTTTAATTAAAAAATTTTTTAGTGCACACATGAGAGAGAGAGAGAGACAAAAGGAGAGAGAGGGACAACAGAGACAGGAAGGGAGAGAGAAGAGAAGCTTCAGTTCATAGTTGTGATTCTTAGTTGTTCATTGATTGCTTCTCAGGCTTGCCTTGACGCGATGGGAGGTGGTCTCCAACCAAGCCAGCGACCCGCACTCATGCTAGTGAGCCTGCGCTCAAGCTGGCAACCTCGGGGTTTCTAATCTGGGTCCTCTGCATCCCAGATTGATGCTCTATCCACTGCGCCACTGCCTGGTCAGGCTCTAATCAAATTCTTAAAAAAAATTTCCGTAGATTTGGGGAGGGGAAGAGAAAGAAGCATCAATTCCTTGTTTCACTCAGTTATATACTTATTCATTGCTTGTACATGCCCCCTGTCCAGTGGTGGGATTCAGCTGGTTCGGCAGAACCAATACCTAATTT
This sequence comes from Saccopteryx leptura, assembly GCF_036850995.1. Lineage (NCBI taxonomy): Eukaryota > Metazoa > Chordata > Mammalia > Chiroptera > Emballonuridae > Saccopteryx > Saccopteryx leptura. The sequence continues at coordinate 24,488,304 of NC_089515.1, read as the reverse complement.
TTTGTTGAGTTCGGCAAACCGGTTGTTAAAATGGCACTTGTCATCAGGGTTCTCTCTAAGGTGGGGGCCTGGGCAGCTGCCCAATGTGGAAATCACAATTTTACATTTCTTCCTCTTTTTTTTTTTTTTTTTTTTTTTTTTTTTTTTTTTTTTTTCATTTTTCTGAAGCTGGAAACAGGGAGAGACAGTCAGACAGACTCCCGCATGCGCCCGACTGGGATCCACCCGGCACGCCCACCAGGGGCGACGCTCTGCCCACCAGGGGGCGATGCTCTGCCCATCCTGGGCGTCGCCATGTTGCGACCAGAGCCACTCTAGCACCTGGGGCAGAGGCCACAGAGCCATCCCCAGCGCCCGGGCCATCTTTGCTCCAATGGAGCCTTGGCTGCGGGAGGGGAAGAGAGAGACAGAGAGGAAGGCGCGGCGGAGGGGTGGAGAAGCAAATGGGCGCTTCTCCTGTGTGCCCTGGCCGGGAATCGAACCCGGGTCCTCCGCACGCTAGGCCGACGCTCTACCGCTGAGCCAACCGGCCAGGGCTCTTCCTCTTTTTTAATGTTCATCTGTGCAACAGTGTATTCTAAGTGCCCGTAGTCATGTTCATTTTGTCCATAGGTGAAAAAGTTGCAAGTGAGGACGCCAATCAAGAAGCAATATGGAAATATTTTAAATAAGTTTTGTGGTTTTTTGTCAGGTATTAATATTTTTTCATTAATATTTTTAAACTCTTGTAACATCTCATTTTGTGTACCTCTTTTATTCTTTTTTTTTTTTTTTTTAAATAAATTTATTAATTTTTAGAGAGGAGAGAGAGAGGGAGAGAGAGAAAGGGGGAGGAGCTGGAAGCATCAACTCCCATATGTGCCTTGACCAGGCAAGCCCGGGGTTTCGAACCAGCGACCTCAGCATTTCCAGGTCAATGCTTTATCCACTGCGCCACCACAGGTCAGGCTCTTTTATTCTTATTTAAGTATTAAATGAGTGAAATAATAAACTATCTGTTAGTATGTCTTTTTTTTATACTTAAAACGGTCATTAGGGCAGAGAACCAGCTGTTAAATTATTTGAATTCCACCACTGCCCCTGACTACCAGTACTCTCTCCCTGGAGGCAAACAGGACTTTTTTTTTTGCACCCCCATGTTATTAATTATTATATATCTGTCCAGAAATACAAAAATATGTGTATATATATTCCCCTTTTTACATATGATAGCATGTTATACATGTTGTATGCATATTTTTATGTTTTGCTTTTCTCAATGTAAGAGAGTTTCATATTGGAATATAAAAGAACATTCTCATTCTTTTTCTTTGGCTTCATTGTATTTATAGTATAGATATATCATAATTGATTCAACAAGTTTCCTAGTAATGGATTTATTTATTTTATTTTTTATTTTTTTAAAGCTTTTAATTTAATTTTTATTTTATTTATTCATTTTAGAAAGGAGAGAAAGAGGGAGAGAGAGAGAGATAGAGAAGAGGGGGAGGAGCAGGAAGCATCAACTCCCTTATGTGCCTTGACCAGGCAAGCCCGGGGTTTCGAACCAGCGACCTCAGCATTTCCAGGTCGATGCTTTATCCACTGCGCCACCACAGGTCAGGCCTTATTTTTTATTTTTTAAGTGAGAGGAAGGGAGGCAGAGACAGACTCCGCATGCACCCTGATGGGGATCCACCTGGAAGGCCCACTAGGGGGCAGTGTTCTGCCCATCTGGGACTGTTGCTCCGTTGCTCAGCAACAGAGCCATTTTTTTTTTTTTTTTTTTTTTAGCACCGGAGGTGGAGGCCACAGAACCATCCTCAGCACCCGAAGCCTACTTGCTCAAACCAATCCAGCCATGGCTGTGGAATGGGAAGAGAGAGAGAGAAGAGGAGGGGGAGGTGTGAGAAGCAGATGGTGGCTTCTCCTGTGTGCCCTGACCAGAATCGAACCTGAGACATCCACATGCCAGGTGGATGCTTTACCACTGAGCCAACCTGCCAGGACTTAGTAATGGATATTTAAGTTGTTTCCAAACTTTTTTTTTATTTTTTTTTTACACATACAGAGAGAGTCAGAGAGAGGGATAGATAGGGACAGACAGACAGGAACAGAGAGAGATGAGAAGCATCAATCATCAGTTTTTCATTTTAATACCTTAGTTGTTAATTGATTGTTTTCTCATATGTGCCTTGACCGTGGGGCTACAGCAGACCGGGTAACCCCTTGCTCAAGCCAGCAACCTTGGGTCCAAGCTGGTGAGCTTTGCTCAAACCAGATGAGCCTGTGCTCAAACTGGCGACCTCAGGGTCTCGAACCTGGGTCCTCGGTATCCCAGTCCGACACTCTATCCACTGCACCACTGCCTGGTCAGGCTCCAAACTTTTTATTACTGTTAGTATAACAAGGAATTTTCTTTTTATATATATATTTTACACTTGTATACATTTACCTGTAGGGTAAATTGACTTGCTGAATTAAAGCATATTTGGGTTTGCAGGTTTGGTAGATTTGGCCAAATTTCCCTCCAATGAAGTTAAAGTAGTTAATACTTCCACCAGCAATATATGGTAATTTCTTAGGTATCATTGATAATGTTTAAGAATGTTTTATGTGCTTGCATAAGTGATCAAACTCTTGACAAAAATATAAAGCACAGGCTTTTTGTCAGAAGACAAAAAGTTAAGATTTATTATAAACCATGTTCTAAAAATAATGTTCAGTGTATTTTGGTGGGTAAAATAGTGGGCATTGTTAAGAAGGAATCTGAAACCTAACAGAAGTACCACCCTAGTCATGTGTTTATATCTTATTGTTATATTCAAAATATTGGTCTAAGTTATGGATGTAATAATACAAGAAAAATGGACTGAGTTGGAAAGAATAACAAACAGTTGAAGATGACATGGATTAAAATATAACAAGTCCCATTTGAAAAACAAGTGACAATGAATGAAGGTAGAATATGAAAACTAACTTTTATGAAATCATGAAATATGACTGTGGCATACTTTTTTTGATGAACATGTGATGGCATTTTAGAATTTATGGGTATATGGGATATTGACAAGAAGCAGATGGTCACTTTTTGTGCTAGCACAAATTCAAGATGATTCACCTGTAGAGTACATTATTTTTATACTCTCAGTGGGGAAAGGTCATTCAAAGATTACACAAAATCCAGAATTTATGAAGAAAAAGATTGACAACCCATGAACTATGTTAAAAGGCAACCACAGACTGGAATAAATGCAAAATAAATTAGCACAGAGTATTTAGTTTACAAAGAAATTTTAAATAAAAAATAAATGATAAGCATTCCAGTAGAAAAATGAATATGAACAAAAGAAATGTTGAATTTTCCTAGTAATCAAAACAAGACATCATATTTTATACATTTCATCAAATACAAAGATTGACAGAAACCCACTGTTGAGGGTATAGAAAAATGGGCTTGGCTTTGGAAAGCAGTTTGGTGTAATATTTATTAAATTCTAAACCTCTTATATATTTTAAATGTCCTCTAATAGACTTGTAGTAGATTTATACTATAAATATGTAATATCTAAGTGAGCTTTTTGCTTAGTAAAGTAAATTTTATCTTAGTTCTTTCTTGAATAAGGGAGATGCTCATTTATAAGACTAGGATATTATTTGGGCTCAATTTTATCAATACTTTTAGCTTTTAAACTTGATGATACTTTTGTACTTTTTATATAAGATTAGATTACAATGTACAGCACTATTTAATACAATTTTCTAGTTGTTGGGAGATGCTAAATTCTAGAATTCAGTGAAAGGTTATATTTTCTAAATGCATGAATGCCCCTTGAAGTTCCCATTTTCAACTTGATGCTCATTAAAACGAACATCTAAACAAAACAAACAGCAGAACTTTGCTACAGATACCATAATTAAGAAATCTGGTATAGTGGAATTTACTTAAAATAAGTTAAACTGAGCAATGAATACTAATTTGAATTCTGAAAATATTTTCTACCTGTAAGAGTTACAGAATGAGAGACTTAAAATAAGTGAGTGCAAGTTTGTTGATCAAAACTGAGCTGAGGCCCTGGCCAGTTGGCTCAGTGGTAGAGCGTCAGCCCGGCGTGTGGAAGTCCCAGGTTCAATTCCCAGCCAGGGCACACAGGAGAAGCGCCCATCTGCTTCTCCACCCTTCCCCCTCTCCTTCCTCTCTTTCTTCCTCTTCTGCAGCCAAGGCTCCATTGGAGCAAAGTTGGCCTGGGTGCTGAGGACGTCTCCATGGCCTCTGCCTCAGGCACTAGAATGGCTCTGGCCTAAATGGAGCAATGCCCCAGATGGGCAGAGCATTGCCCCCTGTTCGGCATGCCAGGTGGATCCCGGTGGGGTACATGCAGGAGTCTGTCTGACTGCCTCCCCACTTCTAACTTCGAAAAAATTAAAAAAAAAACTGAGTTGAAAAGGAGGCAGTCAGCCTGACCTGTGGTGGCGCAGTGGATAAAGCGTCGACCTGGAAATGCTGAGGTCGCCGGTTCGAAACCCTGGGCTTGCCTGGTCAAGGCACATATGGGAGTTGATGCTTCCAGCTCCTCCCCCTTCTCTCTCTCTGTTTCTCTCTCTCCCTCTCTCTCTCCTCTCTAAAAATGAATAAATAAAAAAACAAACAAACAAAAAACAAAAAAAACACAGTTCTAAAAAAAAAAAAAACAAAAAAAAGAAAAGGAGGCAGTCTCTGAGACATCAGCTAGTGGTATGAAAAAGCCGCTGCTTCTGGGAAGGAAGAGGCTTAAAAGAAGGGACTTGGCTTCTTTGGGAGAATAAGTGGTGATGGGGAAAAAGAAGCAAGGGGGAAATGCAAGATCCTACAAGGCAAAAGAGAACCCCAAAATAGAATAATGCGCAATTCATCCCCACCCTCACCAAAAAACAATAAAAACATTCTTTAAAGAAGAAAAACTGGGCTGAGAAGAGCACTGTATGATACATGTTATAGTAACCTGTTGTAATTGGGTTTTGAGAGAAAAGACCGATGATTGACACATCTATATTTTTTAAAAGTCTTCAGTTGAATTGCAGAAAATGGATGAATTTATTTACGTGCAAGCCAAGCAGTTTACTGAGGTTCTGAAAACACTGGAGAGGATCCTAGAAAGGGTTCAGTACTCAGTGGTATTTCACTGTGACTCTCGCCAGTTTGGTGTAGTCTGTTGTAGATAACAGCTGCAGAATCTCTGAAGAGTCACCATAGTCTTTCCTTCCGTTTCCTTCTTCAAATGTAAGAAGAGAAGTACAATACAAAATAAGTAGTCTTTTCAGGCAGATTTTTCATTCCTTAGCTGAGAGTGGAATGAAATCCTATGTAGATAGCATAGCAAAATAATCAAGCAATATAGATTTTTGGATCAGACCTGAATTCTAGTTCTGTATACTTTCTTTAAAATTTTTTCTATTGAATTTATTGGGATGATATTGGTTAATAAAATTATACAGGTTTCAGGTACATGATTCTACAATACATCATCTCTGTATACTTCTTAGCTACATAATTTCTGATCTTCAATTCCATAATTTATAAAATAAAGACTAATTCATAGGGCCCTGTATTGTATAAGAAAAAGTTTTTTGCCCTGGCCGGTTGGCTCAGCGGTAGAGCGTCGGCCTAGCGTGCGGAGGACCCGGGTTCGATTCCCGGCCAGGGCACACAGGAGAAGCGCCCATTTGCTTCTCCACCCCTCTGCCGCGCCTTCCTCTCTGTCTCTCTCTTCCGCTCCCGCAGCCAAGGCTCCATTGGAGCAAAGATGGCCTGGGCGCTGGGGATGGCTCTGTGGCCTCTGCCCCAGGCGCTAGAGTGGCTTTGGTCGCAACATGGCGACGCCCAGGATGGGCAGAGCATCGCCCCCTGGTGGGCAGAGCGTCGCCCCACGGTGGGCGTGCCGGGTGGATCCCGGTCGGGCGCATGCGGGAGTCTGTCTGACTATCTCTCCCTGTTTCCAGCTTCAGAAAAATGCAAAAAAAAAAATAATAATTAAAAAAAAAAAAAAAAAAAAAAGAAAAAGTTTTTTCTTTAAGAGACGGGGGAGGATATGAGAAGCATCAACTCAGTTGCTTCAGTTTAGTTTTTTTATTTTTATTTTTATTGATTGCTTTTCATTTGTGCCTTGGGAGGGGCAGGGGGCTCAAGCTGAGCCAGTGACCCTTTGCTCAAGCCAGCAACCTTGGGCTTCAGGCCAGTGACCTTGGGATCATGTTGATATTCCTACACTCAAGCTAGCACGCCTGCCTTCAAGCCAGTGACCCCACATTCAAACTGCCAAGCCTGTGCTCGAGCCAACAAGCCCATGCTCTAGCCAATGACCTTGACGTTTCAAACCTGGAACCTCATCGTCCCAGGTGGATACTCTATCCACTGCGCCACCACCAGTCAGGGTAGAAGAGAAAACTTTTGACTAAGCTACTAGAGTCCTTTGAAGGGAGGACAGGACAGAAACCCAGGGAATATTTGTTAGCCTTTTTAGGTCTCAGTTTCACGATTTATCCAATTGAATTAATAATAATATTTTCTTGGATAATTAAATGAGATATACAAATACAGTGCCTGGCACATACTGGCCCACAAACTTGTGAATTATTCTAACTGTTATCGCAGCCATGTGATGCCTGTTGATGGAATGATAGGCTGTGTGGACTAAAGCTGCACTTGAAGAGAAGGTAAATCTGCCAGCCTGGTGAGTTAGATAAAGCATTTTGCTCTGAAAGGTCATTAGTAGAAGGCAGGCACAGGGTGCACTCGGTGAAGTGTGACGGTGGGATGCCAAAAAAAATTGGGGTTTAAAGTAACAGCCCCCTTTATCTAAGCAGAAAACAGAGTCTGACGCAAGCAGTGCTTTCTAAATGACTCTGAATGGAACAACCTACCAGAAAAATTTTCCATCTAGAGTGCTGGTAATTAACCCAAATGAGACCATACTGCTGGAAAATACAGGAGCAGTGGAAAATACAAAGGGCGCCCTTGTATTGAATGGGTTAAGACTGTATTATACTTTAATTCAGAAACAACTTTTGGTGGCTGGAAAAAGTTAAAGTAATTAATTCTACAGTAAACTGTGTTAGATTAAATTTATTGAGGTGAAATTCAAATTCTGTATCGAATCTCTGTAATTCTAGATCTAGGGTCTAGATTTTGATCAAGTGTTATTATCCAGACCCAACAGAAATTCCCTTAGTACAGTTTGGACCTTGAAAAACTCACAGAGTAAGTAAAAACCATTCCAAAAAATAATACTTTTGCCTGTACAAAATTTGGGGGTCTTGTTTTTATTGTCCCTACTATCTTTGTTCCTGCCATTTGTCATGTTGGTTTCCTTTATGTATTGCAGCTTGCAACCCATGACTAATAGCTAGAATTTTAGGCTACTCAGTGAAATTGAGGCAATATTTACTGAGTACCTGTTGGATGCCAGGCAGTGTGCTCCATGAGAGGACTATAAAGACAGGTAAGACGCGTTCATGCCCTCAAGGCATTCATAGTCTTGTCAGGTGCTGTCAGTTAATGATCTTGATAGCTGTAGCTAACATTTATAGAGCACTTGACAATTTGCTTGCTCTGTGACTGTTTAAATACTTTAGGGCAGGGGTCTCAAACTCAACTCAGCATGTGGGCCGCAGAGCAAGATCACAGCCGTTCGGCGGGCCGCACTAGGTCTACAAAAGGCAACTGTTACGCAACACTTTTCTCACTGCAGTTGAAAACAAAAAAAATCAGTACAACAAGCACAATCGTACATGCAGTTTACTCAGTGTCACAAAACGACCAGAAACTGTAGTTCGCATCACAACTGCTGTTAACTAAGCTAATATCTAGCTAGGATGCTAGAGAAATGAAAAATACAAGTAGGCCCCTAGGCTTACTTAATTTTATCCAAAATATTTTGAACTTCGTGGATTAGTCTGCGGGCCACACAAAATTGTTCGGCGGGCTGCGAGTTTGAGACCCCTGCTTTAGGGTATATGAACTCAATCCTCACAAGGGCTCTGATGCAGATACTACTGTAGATGAAGACCTTGAAGCACAAAAACTCAAGTAATTTGCCTACAGGGGGGAGGCAGTTCTAAAATTGGAATGTTGGCTCCACTCTGAGTTACTTATGCTTTGGTCAGAGTTTAACTTATTAAAATTATTACTTTTAGAGCATATTTTTCTTTAAAACTTAAAATATAATAAGCCCACTAAAATTTACTTATTTGCTTATTCTTTTATTGATGCTCAAATGCTTTTAAATTTGACAGATGAAAGTCCCATATTAATACTAGTTATAAACTTGATTAGAGTTCCTTAAACATTTCAAACCATAGTTACAGATTTAATATCTGATTTCTTAAGTACTTCAAACTTCAATAAGTCAAATAAGCTTTAAGGTAAGACTAATAAGTTGGATAGTTTCTTAAGAATTTTAAACATTTTTGAAAAGTATATACTAATAAGCATAATAGTTATTAAAAATATCACTACTGTCCTGGCCAGCTGGCTCAGCAGTAGAGTGTCAGCCCAGCATGTGGAAGTCCTGGGTTCAATTCCCAGCCAGGGCACACAGGAGAAGCACCCATCTGCTTCTCCACCCCTCCTCCTCTCCTTTCTCTCTTATCTCTCTCTTCCCCTCTCGCAGCCAGGGCTCCATTGGAGCAAAGTTGGCCCAGGTGCTGAGAATGGCTCCATGGCTTCTGCCTCAGGCGCTAGAATGGCTCCAGTTACAATGGAGCAATGCCTCAGATGGGCAGAGCATCACCTCCTAGTGGGCATGTTGGGTGGATCCCAGTCGGGCACATGTGGGAGTCTGTCTCTCTGCCTCCCCTCTTCTCACTTCAGAAAAATACCAAAAAAAAAAATATATATATATATATCTCACTACTATTTCTTCATTTAGGACTTAGAAGTTTATTTTTCCAAAAAAAGATGGACAGAATTACCATTTCAAACCTACTATATGGTTACGGCTTAGAGATAAAGGACTTGTTGTATTGGCCCAAACCCCTGTTAAGTAGGCCCACAACCATGCTGTATGCTGTACTTAGCCAATTTCTGACCACCTCATACCTACTTTAGAGGGGACAGGATTCTGCTGACCCTGTCCAGACTGCATCTTTGCTATCTGATTTGCACTGATTGAACTTTGTTCAGTAGTCATATTAATGAATTTGGATTGATACGTAATATTTTAAATAAATACTATTGAAAATTCACGTCCACCATAATTCTATACCCAGCACTTTTTTTTAAAAGATTTTATTTATTCATTATAGAGAGGAGAGAGAGAGAGAGAGAGAGAGAGAGAGAGAAGGGGGGAGGAGCAGGAAGCATCAACTCCCATATGTGCCTTGACCAGGCAAGCCCAGGGTTTTGAACCGGCAACCTCAGTGTTTCCAGGTTGACACTTTATCCACTGCGCCACCACAGGTCAGGCTATACCCAGCACTTTTGTGTGAATTAAGAGAAAGCTGCCCTTCTAGGTAGATGAATTACAAAAAGGCCTAGGTCCAGATCCAAGGTTCATAAATCTGGCTGGATTTTAACTTTTGTCCTCTTTACCACGGGTACCCTACAGCTTATAAGATTTTTTCCTCTTAAATACCATTAAGACTCACGGATTTTTACAGAATTAATGGCCAGAATGCTATTTGACCATTTAAACTGCTTCTTTCTAGACTGTAGCAAAAATAAGATATTCTAGCCCCTTCTTTTCTTTTCTTTCTTTTTTTTTTTTTTTTTCCTGAAGCTGGAAATGGGGAGAGACAGTCAGACAGACTCCCGCATGCGCCCGACTGGGATCCACCGGGCACGCCCACCAGGGGGCAACGCTCTGCCCACCAGGGCGCGATGCTCTGCCCCTCCGGGGCGTCGCTCTTTTGCGACCAGAGCCACTCCAGCGCCTGGGGCAGAGGCCAAGGAGCCATCCCCAGCGCCCGGGCCATCTTTGCTCCATTGGAGCCTCGGCTGCGGGAGGGGAAGAGAGAGACAGAGAGGAAGGAGAGGGGGAGGGGTGGAGAAGCAAATGGGCGCTTCTCCTGTGTGCCCTGGCCGGGAATCGAACCTGGGACTTCTGCACGCCAGGCTGATGCTCTACCACTGAGCCAACCGGCCAGGGCCTCTAGCTCCTTCTTGATTCCCTGGACTGCCCTAGAATTGGCTATTCTGCATGGAGTCAGTAGCTTTGGTAGCAGAATAGTATTAGATTCTATTAGATTTTTTTTTTTTTTTTTTTTGTATTTTTCTGAAGTTGGAAACGGGGAGGCAATCAGAAAGACTCCTGCATGCGCCCGACCGGGATCCACCAGGCATGCCCACCAGGGGGTGATGCTCTGCCCCTCTGGGGCTTGCTTGGCTTCGGCAGAGGAAGAAAGATAGAAAGGAGAGGGGAAGGGTGGAGAAGCAAATGGGCGCTTCTCCTGTGTGCCCTGACCTGGAATCAAACCCGGGACTTCCACATGCCGGGCCAATGCTCTACCACTGAGCCAACCGGCCAGGGCCTAAAAGATCTATTTTTAATGGGTGATGGTGTTTCCAGTTTAACTTACAACTTTATTAAATCCTTAAAGTAACCTGACCAGGTGGTGGTGCAGTGGATAGAGCATCAGACTAGGTCGTGGAGGACCCAGGTGCAAAACCCCGAGGTCGCCAGCTTGAGCGCGGGCTCATCTGGTTTGAGCAAGGCTTACTAGCTTGAGCCCAAGGTCACTGGCTTGAGCAAGGGGTCACTCGGTCTGCTGAAGGCCCACGGTCAAGGCACATATGAGAAAGTAATCAATGAACAACTAAAAGTGCTGCAATGAAGAATTGATGCTTCTCATCTCTCTCCTTTCCTGTCTGTCCCTATCTGTCCCTCTCTGTCTTTCTCTCTGTTACACACAAAAAAATCTTTAAAATAGTATTTTATCTGAAAAGATTTCCCATCTGTTATGTTTTGAGCCCCCAGCTTGTTTTCTGTTTGTCTACATGTACATACCAACTTTGATAGTGCTGCCATGCCAAGCTGTGGGGCTGCATTCGTGTGAGCCAGACTTTCTGTGGTGTAACTGGAGGTGTTCCTGTTAGACCCTGAGCCCTCAGCCAGGCTACACATGTGATCATTCTGTCATCACATGTTCAGTAGGGAAGACAGGATCAGCCCCCATTCCTAGTGTCCCCTTTCTCTTCCCTGCAGTCTCTTCCTCTTGGTGTCATTGTGAGCACTCCACCAGGTCTCTGCTTCTTCTGTTCTTTGCAGAACAGCCAAAGTTATCTTTTTAAGAAGAACGCTTCGTCCCCACTTCCCTGCATCGGCTTCTGCCATTCTTTTGTTTTCTTCATCTAAGACCCCATCTCACTGTAACGTGGTACTTTTCTTTCAGTACTTTTAGTACTTTGTCCAATACTTTTATTTCCTATTAAAAAGAAAGACAAGTGAATCAAACACTGTTCTCTCCATTAGGTTTTCTTTAAACCTGATATTAAGTTGCCTCAGTAGAATGGGTATCCGTGGGCCTCAACTATATTGATAATGTTTTATTCCTTAAACTGGATGGGAGGGTACATAGATGTTTGTTTTGTTTTATGCTGTTTATCTGAATGTTGTGTAATCAAGTTTTACATTGTTCTTCTCTCATGACTCTTGACTTTGGAGGGGAAGGAAGAAATGGATTATTAGCCCTTACTGGACTAATGGAGAAGGATGTCTGATGAAGGATGTTCAGTCAGTATTACTCAGAAAGGATTTATTAGGGGCCTACTATGTTCTTTCCATACGGTGTTCAGATATGAAAGAAACAGGGTCACTACGGTAACGTCCTTACCTTCATGCATTCTGGGTCAAAGTGGGGAGCAGACTGAGCAAATGAATATGAAGTATGTCAGGTACTGATGTGTGCTCCATACAGCACAGGAAGAAGGCGTATGGGCCGGGCAGGAGGGGCTATTTTAGATAGGGTGGTCAGGAAGGCCTCGTGAGTCTGTGACATTGGAGCATAGACTTGAATGAAGTGCAGTAGGGGTGTAAGTAACATGAAGGTCTAGGAAAGAGTGGTCCACACGTGGAAACAGGGAGAGCAAAGCCTCTGAGCCAGGAACATGTTGGGCATCTTTAAAGGAACAGCGAGAAGTGTGTAGGGCAGAGTGAGCCAGGCCAGGAGTGGTGGGAGATGAAGTGACAGAGATCGGCGGGGACCACTAGGCCTGGCAGAGCACAGTAAGGAGTTTGCTCTTACTCTAGGTGTGTGGGGGAGTTTGGGAAGGTTTTGACCAGGGGAATGACAGAATTTTAGTGGTCTTTCTAAAAAGATAACTTTGGCTGTTCTGCAAAGGATTTATTGTGGAGAACAAGAGTTAGACATAGACCGGTTAGTAAGCTGTTGAAATTCAGGTGAGAAACAAGGGTGGCTTGGACCAGGGTGTAGAGATGGGGTGGTGAGAAAAGATGAAATTGTGGACATTTTGCAGAGGGTTAGAAGTGAGAGAAAAATGAAGGGTGATGCCTCAGTTTTTGGCTGGAAGAAATGGGTGAATGTTGATACATGCTTCCCCCACTAAAGGAGGAAAAGATTTAGAGAAAGAAATAAAGTCTGGTACACATAGTAGACTGCCTGGTGGGGGGTGTTAAGCAGGCAATGAGATACATAAATCTGGAATTCAGAGAGACAATCTGGATGGAGCTACAGATAGAGTCCATCAGCATCTAGAGTTATTAAAACGTTGAGACTAAATGAAATCTTGACTCAAATGAGCAAGTGTACATAGGAAGAGACCCAACAATGAAGATCAAGAAGAGGACTTTGACTTTCAGACGTCAGGGGAACGAGTGGAGCCAGCAATGGAGACTGAGATAGAGGGACATTTAAGGAAAAAAACCAGGAAGGGGGGTGGAAGCAAACTAAACAGGTTGTTTCAAGAAAGGAGTCATCAAAAACTGAGGAGGATGAGGGCTAAGAATCTTTGGCTGTAGTCAAATGAGACCTCTTTGGAGATTTTCACAAGAGTTTCATTGGACGAGACTAATTAGGAGCATGTTGAGAAGATGAAAGATGGAGAAATGGAGACAGTGACCAGAGAGAGTTCTTTCAAGGGTTTTGCTATAAAGAGAAGTAGAGAAATGAAGTGAGAGCAGGAAGGAGAGATGGAGTTTTGAGAAGTTTTTTGGTTCTCGGGATGGAAAATATTTTAGGCATTCAGTGCAGAGGAGAACCCAGGGATGGGGGGTGGCAGTCTTACAGTGGGGAACTCTGGCCCCTCTGAATCCTATGGGGTGGGGCTGGCAATTGGATGTTCCTTAAAAAAGTGAAACTTTGAAAACAACTGAAATATCTATCCATTGTTGCATACCATCATTAGATATCTATAGATGAACTACTATTTAGCCATAAAAAAAAATTATAAGGTTCTGTCTGACCAGGTGGTGGTGCAGTGGATAGAGCATCGGACTGGGATGTGGAGGACCCAGGTTCAAGACCCGGAGGTCGCCAGCTTGAGCGCAGGCTCATCTGGTTTGAGCAAAGCTCACCAGCTTGGACCCAAGGTCATTGGCTTGAGCAAGGGGTTACTTTATCTGCTGTAGCCCCCTGGTCAAGGCACATATGAGAGAACAATCAATGAACAACGAAGGTGCCACAACAAAAAACTAATGATTGATGCTTCTCATCTCTCCGTTCCTGTCTGTCCCTATCTATCCCTCTCTCTGACTGTCTCTCTGTCTCTGTAAAAAAAAAAAAATTATAAGTTTCTATATGAATTGATATGAGAAGATTTTTCAAAACATAAGTGCACAAAGGGGATATTTTTCTAGAAAAAAATATGTAATATACATACGTTAGCAGATAAAAATGTCCAAAAGGCATGATTTTTCGTTTCTTCATTAGACTTTAGTGCTCCAGACTTCAGTTTTTCTCTATAGTGAGCATTTCATTTATATTATTTATGTCTTTTTGAAAAAGTCATTCTCAATATGTTAGTGCGCTCATTTATATTAATCATAAGATATTTCAATATTTTGACCTTTTTTTAGCCATTTTATGTCAGGTTTTCTGTTTATTTTTTGCTTTCCTCTTTTCCTACCACCTCGCCTGTCGGAGAGCAAATAGTCCCCTCGTTTGAAGTTATACATTCTATTTTTATTCTTTTGGTAGTGGTCACTAACCCTTGACTTGTAACATGCATATGTACTTATGTTTGTTTTTCCTATTGATTTTTATTTTTTTATCATTATTATTTTTAGCACACGCACGAGAGAGAGACAGACGGGAAGGGAGAGAGATGAGAAGCATCAGCTCGTAGTTGTGGCACCTTAATTGTTCATTGATTTATTTATTTATTTATTTATTTATTTATTTATTTTTTACAGAGACAGAGAGAGAGTCAGAGAGAGGGATAGCCAGGGACAGACAGACAGGAATGGAGAGATGAGAAGCATCAATCATTAGTTTTTCGTTGCACATTGCGACACCTTAATTGTTCATTGATTGCTTTCTCATATATGCCTTGACCGCGGGCCTTCAGCAGACCGAGTGACCCCTTGCTTGAGCCAGCGACCTTGGGTCCAAGCTGGTGAGCTTTTGCTCAAGCCAGATGAGCCCACGCTCAAGCTGGCGACCTCCGGGTCTCGAACCTGGGTCCTCGGCATCCCAGTCCGACGCTCTATCCACTGCGCCACTGCCTGGTCAGGCCATTGATTATTTTTTATACGTGCCTTGACCAGGGGCCTCCAGCCAAGCCAACGACCCCTTGATCAAGCCAGTGACCTTTGAGCTCAAACCAGTGACCATGGGGTCATGTCTGTGATACCATGCTCAAGCCAGCGACCCCACACTCAAGCTGGTGAGCCTGTGCTCAAGCTGGCAACCTTGGGGTTTTGGACCTGGGTCCTTCGTGTCCCAGTCCAATACTCTGTCCACTGCCAATACTCTATCCACTCCTGGTCAGGCTTCCTATTGATTTTTAAAAAGCCTTAGATGTATGTGTATATATATCCCTACCACAGTTCAAAAAAGATGACTCTCTTAATGCTATCACCTCTTCCTACATGTGCCCACCACCAAAAAAGTGCTTTGATATTTTTTTGAAGAATTTTTGGCCCTGATCAGATAGCTCGGTTGGTAAGATCATCCTCCAGGAGGAGTGCAAAGGTTGCTGGTTCGATCCCCAGTCAGGGCACTTATAGGAACAGATGTTTCTGTCTATCCCTATCTCCCTTCCTCTCTCTCTAAAATCAATTACAAAAAAAAATTTCTGGAATTGCTGTGGATTTACTTTTTTGTTTGTTTTATACCTCGTTTAGACTATAAGTTATATAGTTACCCCTACTTCCCATTTTTATAGTATGTATATATTCCAGAATACATACTACTTCTATGGCATACTTCTATGAAGACCTTTGTGAATTAAGATTTCTGAGGCCTTGTATGCCTGAAATATATTTATTTTGCCCTTTTATTTAAATAATAATTTAGGGATATATTTTAAGTTTGAAGTTTTTCCCTTTGTACTTCTGAAAATATCACTTCATTGACTTCGTAGAACCATTGTTGCTTTTGAGACTCTGGAGTCAACTGATTCTTTTGATTTTTGGGGGTTTTTTTTCTTTAAATATTATTTATTCATTTTAGAGAGAGAGAGAAGAGGGAGAGGATCAGGAAGCATCAACTCCCATATTTGCGTTGACCAGGTGAGCCCAGGGTTTCCAACTGGCGACCTCAATGTTCCAGATACTTTTTTCTTTGTAAATGATTTACTTTTTTCTGTAAACTTCTGGAATTTTTTTTTTTTTTTTTTTTTTTTTTTTTTTTGGTGACAGAGTCAGACAGAGGGACAGACAGACAGGAAGGGAGAGAGACGAGAAGCATCAATTCTTCATTGTGACACCTTAGTTGTTCATTGATTGCTTTCTCATATGTGCCTTGATGGTGGGGGGGGGGAGGCTATAGCAGACCGAGTGACCCCTTACTCGAGCCAGCGACCTTGGGCTCAAGCTGGTGAGCCTAGCCCGAACCAGATGAGCCCGCACTCAGACTGGCAACCTCGGAGTCTCGAACCTGGGTCCTCTGTGTCCCAGTTCGACGCTCCATCTTACTGCGCCACTGCCTGGTCAGGCCAACTTCTGGAATTTTTCTTTTTGTTATTCTTTCATGTACTGTGATATATTGTCGTCACCCCCCCCCCATTTCTATTCCTGCCCCCCGTTTTTTTGTATTTTTTTGAAGCTGGAAATGGGGAAGCAGTCAGACAGACTCCCGCATGCGCCCGACCAGGATCCAACCGGCACACCCACCAGGGGGCGATGATCTGCCCATCTGGGGCGTTGCTCTGTTGCAACCAGAGCCATTCTAGTGCTTGAGGCAGAGGCCATGGAGCCATCCTCAGCGCCCTGGCCAACTTTGCTCCAATGGAGCCTTGGCTGCGGGAGGGGAAGAGAGAGACAGAGAGGAGAGGAGGAGGGGTGGAGAAGCAGATGGGCGCTTCTCCTGTGTTCCCTGGCCGGGAATCGAACCTGGGATTTCTGCACGCCAGGCCGACGCTCTACCACTGAGCCAACCTGCCAGTGCCTCTATTCCCTTTTTATGAGTCCTTTCAATCTAAGATCTTATACCCTGCTCTCTCCCCTGGTCTCCTATCACATAGCTCTGTTGATACTTCCACTTAAGTTCTGTCTCTTAAGATTTCTGCATATTTTCCATCTTTTTATCCCTTCCTAATGTCTTCTAGGAGAGTTCTCAACCTGATCTTTGTCTGCTCAGCCCAACTATTGGGTTATTTCAGCTCTTACCATTGTCATACTGCGAACTCGAGTTATTTGAAAACTTCTTGTTCTTGCTTCATGTTTCCAGTTATGGTCCCTTATCTCTGAATATATTTACTGCTTTATTCTTTTTCATACTGATCAATTAACTTGGTTTGGCTGATGTAAATGGTTTGATTTCTTTTTTTCTATAGCAACTATGAACTTAAGATAAATTTATTTCTCTAAATTCACTTTCTCTGGACCATTAGCCATCTCATCTGCTGATGGCTCCCTGGACAACTGAGTAAAACATAGATGCTAGCTTGTGCTTCTAAGAATTTTCTTTGACAATTGTCATCACCTTACTTTGGCTGTGGAGGTGAACAGGAGGGGAAGGTACACTTAGTGCTTTTCAGTTGTTTGCACCTAAATTGAGCTGCTCCCCAGCCCAGCCCACTTGAATGTACCACCCTAATACTGCTGTTAATGCCAGCTGTGCAGGAGAGTGCTTAGAGCACTTGGGGCAAAGAAAGCATGAGCAATATGGAGAAAAGACACCCCTAGAGAAACCTCTCCCCTACCCAGTCTCCTCCTCCATGGCACCTGCTGGGGGCCAGCATCGGCCTTTCCCATCTGAAACCTGCCGTCTTCTGTTGCCTGAGGCTTTTCTGACAGCTGTTATATTAGTGTGAAAGTTTCCCCAAACTGTCTCTGGAATCTCCAAGACTGTGCTGGAGCCTACTCTGGTTTGCCATCTTGACAGAGCCATCTATAACATTTTTTTTTTAATTAGTAAAAGTGAGGTTAAAATTAGTAAAAGTGCCTGACCAGGCGGTGGCGCAGTGGATAGAGTGTTGGACTGGGATGCGAAAGACCCAGGTTCAACACCCCGAGGTCGCCGGCTTGAGTGAGGGCTCATGTGGTTTGAGCAAAAGCTCACCAGCTTCGACCCAATGTCTCTGGCTCAAGCAAGGGGTCACTCAGTCTGCTGAAGGCCTGCGGTCAAGGCATGTATGAGAAAGCAATCAATGAACAATTAAGGTGTTGCAACACACAAAGAAAAACTAATGATTGATGCTTCTCATCTCTCCATTTCCTGTCTGTCCCTGTCTATCCCTCTCTCTGACTCTCTGTCTCTGTAAATAAAGAAAAAAGAAAAAAAAAGCCTGACCAGGCGATGGCTCAGTGGATAGAGCATCGAACTGGGATGCAGAGGACCCAGGTTCGAGACCCTGAGGTCACTAGCTTGAGCGTGGGCTCATCTGGTTTGAGCAAAAGCTCACCAGCTTGGACCCAAGGTCGCTGGCTCAGCAAGGGGTCACTCGGTCTACTGAAGGCCCGTGGTCAAGGCACATATGAGAAAGCAATCAATGAACAACTACGGTGCCGCAACGAAAAACTAATGATTGATGCTTCTCATCTCTCTCCATTCCTGTCTGTCTATCCCTCTCTCTGATTCTCTGTCTCTGTTAAAAAAAAAAAAAAAATTAGTAAAAGTGAGGGATGGACATGTATATACACATTCCCTCTTCTATTTTTTTTTTTTTCTTTTTCAAGTGAGAGAAGAGAGACTAGAGAGACAGATTCCTGCATGCGCCCCAACTGGGCTACTCGGCTATCCCCATCTGGGGCCAATGCTCTTCTCAGCTATTTTTAGTGCCTGAGGCAGAGACTCCAGGAAGCCATCCTCAGTGCCTGAGCTGATGCACTCGAACCAATTGAGCCTTGGCTTCAGGAGGTGAAGAAAGAGAGAGGAGGGGGAGGGGTAGATAACCAGATGGTCACTTCTGTGTGCCCTAACTGGGAATTGAACTTGGGACATCCACACACTGGGCCAACGCTCTACCACTGAGCCAACTAGCCAGGGCCCCCTGTCTCTTTTTTTTAATGATGACAGCAAGAAACAGTTTGATGTTCTAGATATGATACATTTCATTTTTAGTATTTTCATTTGAATACTAATTTTTGAGCTTGGATTTTATTATTTAAACCAATCAACAAATATTTAATGAGTCTCTTCCATGTGTTTTAAGCTTTGGGAATACAACAGTAAACAAAGCCAATGAGAATTCCTGCCTTCATGGGCTTGCTTTCTAGTGGGATTGAAGACAATAAGCAAGATAAAAATATAAAACATACCCTTTCATGTACTTTTTCTCAGTGAGCTGGATTTAACCCAGGATGTGGTTTAGGCAGTCACATAAGATGAGGCAAGAGGGGCTTGATAGTTGAGGGCCTTGTTTAAATAATTGACAGTGGAATGAATCAGAGCTGGATTGGGAGGGAAAGAGGATGGGAGGGCATAGGAACAATGGATTGAAAGTGGAGTAAAGGATCATTGGAATTGGAGGACTAGCAGGACTGAGCTAAAAAGGCAGGAGGTGGTGGTTAGATGTTTGGAATTGAGGTAATGCAAGGGGTTGCAGTTATTGTGAATGACAAGGTCAAGGGAGTGGCCATGGAAGAAAGTGACTAAGTTAGTGTGGAAAATAACAACATTAGAAAAGATACTTCCATTTGAGCCCCTGATGGAGTAACAGGGAACAGATTTACCCTTCTTTAACCAAGTAGAAAGCTGTACATAGTGCAGTAAGTCCTCACTGAGTGTTGTGGATAGGTTCTGCAACTTGAACTGAAGTGACATATACTGAAACCAGTTTTACCACAGGCTAATTGTTGTAAACAAGAGTTGTGTTTGCCTGACTAGGCAGTAGCACAGTGGATAGAGCGTCGGACTGGGAAGCAGAGGACCCAGGTTCAAGACCCCGAGGTCACCAGCTTGAGCGCAGGCTCATCTGGTTTGAGCAAAGCTCACCAGCTTGAGCCCAAGGTCGCTGGCTTGAGCAAGGGGTTACTCAGTCTGCTATAGCCCCCAGGTTAAGGCACATATGAGAAAGCAATCAATGAACGATTCATGTGCTGCAACAAAGAATTGATACTTTTCATCTCTCTCCCTTCCTGTCTGTCTGTCTGTCCCTATCTGTCTCTCTGTCTGACTGTCTCTGTCACACACACACACAAAGTTGAGTTTCTTGTGGCATATCATCAACTTTATAACAAAATGAATTTACATCAGATGATGTTACTCGAAGACCTGCTGTACGTTTAAACAACAGTTTTCAGACAATGAACAGCAGGAAAATGGTCCTTAAGAGGTAATCCCAGTGATGGCCCCAGTTTATTACTTACGAGAGGCTATATTACAAGAAGGGCATCCAAACAGAGCCTGGAAATAAGAGCTCTGCAGAGGGTTCTTCTAAGTCTGCAGCCGAGTGAATTCTATTGAAAAGGCGAAAGATTTATACGATCTGAAGAGAAACCAGAGCACGTGAATACTATTGAATGAATGCACGTGTGTGAGGAAACCACTGAGGCTGGCGGGCAGTAAGGGATGGTTTTGGAGTCCTGGGCATCTTGTGGTGACTGACGTAAAGGGCATGATGAAATTAGTCCTGATGGTTCCAAGGCAGGCGGTGATGGAGAGGCTGTGGGCTTTGAAGGGGAAGAAAGGGGATTGGTCTTGCCAGAAACACAAAGAGTTCTGGGGCTTCCACTTGACCTTAAAGGTGGAGGACTGTAGGAGGATTGTCTTACTCCAAGTCTTGCAATTCCCTCTTGACTTCTGCTGCTTTACCTGATCCTGTCAGCAATGGCATGGAGTCCTGAGGAGAGCTGGACTCATCACTGCTAATCATCCTAGAATCGTGTTAATCTTTCTATTTTGCTGTGGACTCCCCCCCCCAGAAGAATATACCTCTAATTTATGGTTTCAGACTTGATTCATTTAACAGTATGTGTTTTCCAGCAAATTTATGAGAAAATACTAGTTTCTTTAAGTAAGAATTTCTTCTACTGTATATGTTGTATGTATATAGATAGTATGTATGTATATATAGTACATATGTAGTAATTTTAGTCTACACATAGTTGCCTAAGATTCCTAGTAAAGAAATTACTAAATTTCTAGTAAAGGAGACTTTTAAGGCCAAGTTAGGACTCCATAAGTTTAGAGAGAGCGTTCAACTCATCTCAGTGTCCTAGGCCCAAACACATGGAAGGTGCTCAGCAATGACTTGTTGAATAGATGTATTTTTTAATGAGCTGTGGCATTCTGAGTGATTGAAGACTTCATGTGAATTTCTTTGTGGGTGCTAAGGCAGCCAAGACTCTGACTTCTCTGTGCATAAATAGACTGTGAAACTGCAGCTTTACCCTGTCAGCTGGGCATGCTGACCTGGAGCTTCTCTTGCTGGTTTGCAGTGAGTTTAAATTCTTACACTCAGAATGCTGGGGGGATGCATGAGTGCATACATGTCAGGCTAGTGGCTTACGGTGTGAGAGGGGCAGAGCTCTTTCAAGAGACTCATGTCCTAAGATTTATAGGTTTTAATTTCATCTATATTTTGAATAAGTAACATTCATATTTACATTTTCCATAATTTAAAAGGCTCAGCACTATGAAGTTATTTCTCCCCCAGCCTTGTCTGCAAGTTGTCTAGCCACTCAGTTCCCCTCCTAGAGGCAACCACCGTAGGACTTTTTTAAAAGATGAGTTGACCTTTAGATTATAGATCAGGTTAGGAAGTAACAATAACAGGATGTGCTTAATAATTGTTAGTTATAATTGTATTGTAAACACTGTGCTGAGTATTTTACATATAACTTATTTAATCTTCACAACAGTCCTTTGGGGAAGATTCTGTTATACTTTGTCTTCTGTGCTCAAACCTCCTCTTCCATCCTCTACTTGTCAGCTGATGACTTTGCTTTCTGCGAACCGTCTCTCTCCTGTCAAGCTGAACTATCTCTGCGTTAAGATCTGGATACAGGGGTGTGCTGGAACTGGCTCCTACAGGCTTGAAGGACCAGCTGCACTTATCTCTTCCCAACTCCATGTTCAGTGGCACACGTTACTTGGTATCAGTCATGGTGGGTGTATTTACACCATGGACATTGGCAAATGTTACAAACCAGGGCTGTTTTTCTCACAGAGAACCAGCTGGTTGTTAAACATATATCAACACCTCACTGTTAAGATCCTCTTCTCTCTTCCCCTCCTACCTTGAGTTGGTTCACTAAACAATGAAGTTAAATGAAATATGGAATTTTAAAAATTACATATACATATCTTAAGTATATTATTTTGAAAAATATTTGCAGTCATTTGATAAACTGTTTAAAAGTTTTGTTTATGAAAGAGTTAAAAAATGCATAAGAATTGAAAGATACAATAATACAAATAATGAATATTTGTATACCTGTCTCCTAATTTGATTATTCTGGTTTTTTTCCTGAGCATTTCAAAGTAAATTGCAGACATCATGCCACTTCACCGTGAAATGCTCAGCGTCCTTCTCCTACTTGTAATCTAATTTCCATTGTCACGAAGAATGTGTAGCCTGACCTGTGGTGGCGCAGTGGATAAAGCGTCAACCTGGAAACGCTGAGGTTGCCAGTTCAAAACCCTGGGCTTGCCTGGTCAAGGCATATATGGGAGTTGATGCTTCCTGCTCCTTCCCCCTTCTCTCTCTCTCTCCCCTCTCTATAATGAATAAATAAAATCTTAAAAAAAATAAAATAAAATAAAATAAAAGAATGTGTAGTTTTCCCCAGATCATTTACTATTTACTGCCCAGTTCATATTCAGATTTTCCTAATTGTCCATTTCCTAAAATGTCATTTATACTTGTTTTATTACAACTAGGATTCTGGTCAAGATTTGTGCATTACATTTGGTTGTCTCTTTTAAGATAGAATAACCCCCTCAGTTTTTTCATGACAGTGAATGTTTTGTTTTGTTTTTTTTGTTTCAACCATATACAAAAGTGGAGAAAACAGGCAACGAACCACAGCATAGCTATCACCAATTCAATAATTATCAATATTTTGCCATTTTCTAGAATATTTTAAAACAAATTCAAGATACCATGTTATTTCACCACCTTTGTAACTCAAAAGAAAAGGCATTTTCTTATTTAACCAAAGCAGTGTTGTAATAACACCAAACAAAATTAATAGTGACATTAACTTTTTGAAGAAATGAGGCCATTTCTTTGGGCGAGTGTCCTACTTTTGGGTTTCTATGATTGTTTTCTCATCATATCATTTAAATAATTTATCTCCTATATTGCCTATACACTGAAAGTTAGATTCAAATTCTTTTTTTTTTCTTTTTAAGTGAGAGGCAAGGAGGCAGAGACAGACTCCTGCATGCACCCTGACCAGGATCCACCTGGTATGCCCACTAGGGGGCGATGCTCTGCCCATTTGGGATGTTGCTCAACTGAGCAACCAGAGCCATTCTAGCGCCTGAGGCGAGGCTTTGGAGCCATCCTCAGTGCCGGGGCCAACTTGCTTGAACCATTTGCGCTATAGCTGTGGAGGGGAAGGAGGGAGGGGTAGAGAAGCAGATGGTCGCTTCTCCTGTGTGCCCTGACCAGGAATCGAACCCAGGACTTCCACACACCAGGCTGACACTCTACCACTGAGCCAACTGGCCAGGGTCTCAAATTCTTGATTAAACATTTTTGGCAAGAATACTTTATAGAGGATGAAATGTACTTCAGAGTGCGTCACTCAGGTTGCTGGTTGAATGATGTTAAATTTGACCACTTGATTAAGGTGATGACTGTCAGTTGTCCCTATTGTAAAAGATAAGTTTTCTACTTTCCATGTATTATGGCAGTAATTCATGGAGTAATACTTTGGCACCTTGTGAATAACGTTTTCTCCATCAAACTTGCCCCTAATGGTTTTAGCAGCTATTAATGGTCTTTGCCTGAATCAATTTATTTCAACAGGCATTGGAAAATAGTATTGGCATTCTTCTGATGTAGAACCAAGGTATTTTCTTTGAGTATATTTTCACTGGTTGGTGTTGCCTGTAATGGAGTGTGAACCACACCCATAATTTATTTTCTCTACATTTTCTAAATCTCTGAATTTGAGTTTTCGTTATAAATGAAATAAGTAATGCAAAGCATTTCGAAACAATACTGTTGCAGACTCTAGATTTTTCCTTCATAATTTTTTTTTCCCACTGCTAATTCAGTATCATGTTTTTAGGTTTATTTTTTTAAACAACTTTCTTTTTTTTTTTTATTTAATGCAGTGACATTGATAAATCAGGTTACATATGTTGAGAGAAAACATCTCTAGATTATTTTGACATTTGATTGCGCTGTATACCCCTCCCCCAAAGTTAAATTGTCTTCTGTCACCTTCTATCTGGTTTTCTTTGTGCCCCTCCCCTCCCCCAACCCCTCACTCCTTCCTCGCCCCCTCCCCCCTCCCCCCACCCCCACCCCTGTTGCCATCACATTCTTGTTCATGTCTCTGAGTCTCATTTTTATGTCCCATCTATGTATGGATTCATATAGTTCTTAGTTTTTTTTCTGATTTACTTATTTCACTCCGTATAATGTTATCAAGGTCCATCCATGTTATTGTAAATGATCCGATGTCATCATTTCTTATGGCTGAGTAGTATTCCATAATATATATGTACCAAAGCTTTTTTTTTTTTTTTGTATTTTTCCGAAGCTGGAAACGGGGAGGCAGTCAGACAGACTCCCGCATGCGCCCGACCAGGATCACCCGGCATGCCCACCAGGGGGCGATGCTCTGCCCATCTGGGGGCTTCGCTCTGTTGCAATCAGAGCCATTCTAGCACCTGAGGCAAAGGCCACAGAGCCATCCTCAGCACCCGGGCAAACTTTGCTCCAGTGGAGCCTTGGCTGCGGGAGGAGAAGAGAGAGACAGAGAGGAAGGAGGAGAGGGGGAGGGGTGGAGAAATAGATGGGTGCTTCTCCTGTGTGCCCTGGCCGGGAATCGAACCCGGGACTCCTGCACGCCAGGCCGACGCTCTACCACTGAGCCAGCCGGCCAGGGCTGTACCAAAGCTTTTTAATCCACTCGTCCTCTGATGGACACTTGGGCTGTTTCCAGATCTTCGCTATTGTGAACAATGCTGCCACAAACATGGGGGTGCATTTCTCCTTTTGGAGCCGTTCTATGGTGTCCTTGGGGTATATTCCTAAAAGTGGGATAGCTGGGTCAAAAGGCAGTTCGATTTTCAGTTTTTTGAGGAATCTCCATACTGTTTTCCACAGTGGCTGCAACAGTCTGCATTCCCACCAGCTGTGCAGGAAGGTTCCCTTTTCTCCACATCCTCGCCAGCACTTCTGTGTTGTTTTGTTGATGAGCGCCATTCTGGCTGGTGTGAGGTGATATCTCATTGTGGTTTTAATTTGCATTTCTCTAATGATTAGTGATGTTGAGCATTTTTTCATATGCCTATTGGCCATCTGTATGTCCTCTTTGGAGAAGTGTCTATTCATCTCTTTTGCCCATTTTTGGATTGGATTGTCTTCCTGGTGTTGAGATTTACAAGTTCTTTATAAATTTTGGTTATTAACCCCTTATCAGACGTATTGTCAAATATGTTCTCCCATTGTGTAGTTTGTCTTTTTATTCTGTTCTTGTTGTCTTTAGCTGTGCAAAAGCTTTTTAGTTTGATATAGTCCCATTTGTTTATCCTGTCTTTTATTTCACTTCCCTGTGGAGATAAATCAGCAAATATATTGCTCCGAGAGATGTCCGAGAGCTTACTGCCTATATTTTCTTCTAAGATGCTTATGGTTTCACGGCCTACATTTAGGACTTTTATCCATTTTGAGTTTATTTTTGTGTGTGGTGTAAGCTGGTGATCTAGTTTCATTTTTTTGCAGGTAGCTGTCCAATTTTCCCAACACCATTTGTAAAAGAGACTGTCTTTACTCCATTGTATTTCCTTACCTCCTTTGTCAAATATCAGTTGTCCATAGAACTGTGGGTTTATTTCTGGGTTCTCTGTTCTGTTCCATTGATCTATATGCCTGTTCTTATGCCAGTACCAGGCTGTTTTGAGTACAATGGCCTTGTAGTATAACTTGATATCAGGAAGTGTGATACCTCCCACTTTATTCTTCTTTTTTAAGATTGCTGAGGCTATTCGTGTTCTTTTTTGGTTCCATATAAATTTTTGGAATATGTGGTCTATATCTTTGAAGTATGTCATGGGTATTTTAATTGGTATTGCATTGAATTTATAGATTGCTTTGGGTAATATAGACATTTTAATGATGTTTATTCTTCCTAACCATGAACACGGTATATACTTCCACTTGTTTGTATCTTCCTTGATTTCTTTTATCAATGCTTTGTAATTTTCCGAGTACAAGTCTTTAGTCTCCTTGGTTAAATTTACTCCTAGGTACTTTATTTTTTTGGTTGTAATTGTGAAGGGGATTGTTTCCTTAATTTCTCTTTCTGACTGTTCATTGTTGGTGTATAAAAATGCCTCTGATTTCTGAGTATTGATTTTATATCCTGCCACTTTGCTGAATTCATTTATCAGGTCCAGTAGTTTTTTGACTGAGACTTTAGGGTTTTCTATATACAATATCATATCATCTGCAAATAATGATAGTTTTACTTCTTCTTTTCCAACTTGAATGCCTTTTATTTCTTCTTCTTGTCTGATTGCTGTGGCTAGGACTTCCAGGACTATGTTAAATAAGTGGTGAAAGGGGGCACCCCTGCCTTGTTCCTGATCTTAAGGGTATTGCTTTTAATTTTTGCCCATTGAGTATGATGTTGGCTGTGGGTTTCTCATAGATGGCTTTTATCATGTTGAGGTATGTTCCCTGTATTCCCACTTAGAGTTTTGATCATGAATGGGTGCTGGATTTTATCAAATGCTTTTTCTGCATCTATTGAAATTATCATATGGTTTTTCTCCTTCTTTATGTTTATGTGATGAATCACATTGATTGATTTACGAATAAGCAACTTTCTTTTACTGATTGCAGAGAATTCTTCAGAGTTTCCATAGAAACAACAACTCTGTTTTTATCCTCATCAGTTTCTATAATATTTAAATTATGTAGTTGCAGCATCAAGTGGAGATTTCATAAATAAGTTTGGGAACAAAAACAACCAACTCTTAGCATTCTACTTAATCTAGGGGAGTATGCAGAGACGATATAGTAGCCCACTGGCCTGAGGCATCGTGTGCTGGGGGCCCTCGTCCGGTGTGTTTCACAGGGAGAATGGAGTGTGTCAGCGAATCAGCACATTGCTAAAGGAGATCACTTCAAACATAGTCTGTCATTGTAATTTTGCCTGCCTTGTCTTCCTTAGGACTCCCAGTTCCTTGACAGTAAAGACTAGTCTTATTTGTATGTGTTTTTGTTGTGATCCTTAGCGTTTTGTACAGTGTCTAGCATTTAGTGAGTGCTCAGCAAAGGTATTTGTGAATGAATCCATGAGCAGCACCAGGGGAGACCATATTGACCTCAAGTGAATTGTGATCTTGCAATAATCTTCACAAATCTTTGCAAACGTCAGGGTTTGTATGATCATTTCATATACTTTTTTCTTTCATTGGTTTTTCCTTCTTCTTTCTCTCCCAGTCTTTGAGTCTTTGTCTGCTCTGTGCCAACTTCCTTCAATATATTGTGCATCGCAAGCTACCTGTGTCTATTATTCCATTTTCCCCGGCAAAGATGCAAAGAATGTGTAACGGTTTTGCTGCAATGATGCTGTGCACAAAGAGAGCTGCAGGTCGTAGGAAAATACAAAGTAGTTCCTTAGCTCTCTATTCTCGAGCTTAATCAATCCCAGGAACTGAAGTCTTCTGTTTCTTCACAGAGGAAATATGACAAAGGCAGTGGCTGTACAAGCTTCCTTCATGGGCCGCCCTCCCCACTGCCTCATCCAGTAAGCGGGAGCAACTACTTCTAGAGGTGAGAGGGGAGGGACCACAATCCATAACCCATTTGATCCACCTGGCTGCAAAAGTTTGGTTTTAAGAAAGAGAGTGAACAGTTTATAGAGTTGCTATACTAAAGAACTTTAAAACAAGCCTACATAGGGTTGAATGCTCAGGTGATAAAACTCATGCTCTTTGAGAGATACCTATAACCTGTATTTTAAAAGAAGCCACTTATAGCTGAATAAATAATCCTAATGGTCCCAAGATCCTGTTTCTATAAATATAAAAGGTGTAATACATGTACATTGGAGATGATTTTTAACGTCCAGAACCAGGACAGAATTTATCAGTAGTATACTCATTATCATTTATTGATTACTTACTGTGTGCTAGGCACTGTGTTAAATTCCACATTTTCTCATTCATTTTTTTTTCCATAGTAAACTTATGATTTATCTCTTTTACAGATGATTAAAATGAGAGTCCAAAGAGGCTTAATGACTTGTCCTTGGTCACACAGTTAGTATACATATAGGAGAACCAAAAGACCCAAACCCAGATCTGTCAAATTTTAGTTTAAGCCCTTAAGCACTAACAATGGGCTCTAGGGTCCCATTTCACATATTTGAACTCTAAAAATTGCAACTTTTGGTGAGGAATCAAGGATGACTTAGATCGTCTGAATGTTATGTCAGGAACCAAGATCTTCTATTAGACAGTTGAAAGTATCTTCTCCCAGAAAGCTTAAAACATATTGGCATTTTTACCAAGGGGTAGATACCTCAAAAGAATGGTATATTTCTAAAGATCTTTACATAATAAGCAAATGAATGTTAAGCTTTTGGACATTCATTCATTCAGTACACTAAATTCATATCTTTTTTTTTTTTTTTACTTGACAAGCTATCGTATCTGAGTATCTGAGTTTGTTTTTAGGCTGAATTCATGTTGTATATTTAAGAAGACAATGAAAATTGTTTGAAGATATTCTCAAGCTCAACAGGAAGGAGCCCAGGGTTTGATTTCTACTTGTTTTTCAAGCTGGCTTCATCTAGGGACAGACTGACTCTATTGTAATTTTTCTAGAATTTGGTGCCAATAAGAGTTAAAATAATAAAATCAGTACAACTAAGTTAAATAGGAAATGAGATTCTTATGTACAAGGCCTTAGCTTAGATAACAAATGGACACTCTTCTGGGAAACAGTTGCTAAAATTACAGACAACTGGCAGTCACTGATTGGCCTCATTCATTGCATTGTGTCCCAGGAAGAAAAACAATCTCTTATGATAAAAGCTTACAAAGATAATATCATTTTCTTATCTTCATCCCCTTTGCTATTTTCTTATGATTAATTTGAGCTGTTTATTCAGCATTTATGGAGTATCATCATATACCAGGCACTGAGACTTTAGGTAGGAGAGAGAATTCTTGTCTTCAAGGATTTCACGTATAGTAGAGGAGAGAAAACATCCTACAGAATAAGAAGTGCTCTGATGGAGCCAGTGGAGACTTTGTGCGCACAGACAGGGCAACCAAACCCAGCCAGCATGGGTGAGGTCAGGAGGATGTCCAGCGTGAAGGGTGCTTGAACTGCATCTTTGAGGAGGACTAAGAGTAAAGGAGCCAAGGGGAGGAAGGTGTTCTTGGCAGAGGGAGCCATGAAATAGTATGTCTAGGTGAAAGAATGGCAAAAGTGTGGCATGGCACAGAACGAGTGAAGATGTGGGAGGCGTGGCTAGAGTAGGAGCTATGGGTCGTGTCACGACGGGCACTGTCGGCCGTACTGAAGCACCTGGCTTACACATCATGGAAAGCCAAAGCCACTAAAGAATTTTAAGGAGGAGAATAATACACTATTCAGGTTTGCGTTTTAGAGAGATGACCGTGGC
The DNA here is from genome assembly GCF_036850995.1 of Saccopteryx leptura. NCBI lineage: Eukaryota > Metazoa > Chordata > Mammalia > Chiroptera > Emballonuridae > Saccopteryx > Saccopteryx leptura. Next base: position 24,458,959 of record NC_089515.1, on the reverse strand, counting down.
ATCAGTGAGATGGCTTTGAAGAGATTATGTTGAAGTTAGAAAGATGAAGGCTGTTGCAGTTCAGGAGAACGTGAGTGCCTGTTACTAAGGCAGACTGGCCATGGGGGTGGAGCAGAGGGGAGAGTCAAAATAAGCATGTTTCATTAGGGTTACATACAGTAATGCAGTGTATGGTTACAAAGCAACACCTCCCCTTTTTTTATGAGAATCAAACAAAATAGACTTGACCAGAATTACTTTGTAAAACACAAACTTGTAATGGTACTGTAAATTTTAGTCAACATGCTACTGTTAATTATTTCCAGAATTTTTCTATATATATTCACTTATACAAATGGGATCATATTATGTTTACTATTCCAGTTTTTAAATGTATTTGGGTAGCTTTTCATAAAAATTTTAAAAACATTTTCTTTTTCTGTGAGAGGAGGGCAGATAGACTACCGCATGCACCCCAACAAGGACCCACCCAGCAAGCCTATTTGAGTCTGGTGCTTGAATCAGCCAAGCTATTGTTAGCGCCTGAGGTGGATGCTCAGACCAACCGAGCTATCCTCAGTGCCCATGGCCACAATCGAACCAGTCGAGCCACTGACTGTGGGAGAGGAAGAAAGAGAGAGAAGGAGAGAGGGAAGGGGGGAGATGTAGACGGTCGCTTCTCCTGTGTGCCCTGACTGGGAATCGAACCTGGGATGTCCATATGCTGGCCCTACACTCTATCCACTGAGCCAACAGCCAGGGCCTGAAAAACTTTTCAAATATAGATTTTTAGAAGTTTTTTTGGCTGTACTTGAATTATTTAACCAGGCTTCTATTGGTGGACATTTAGGTGGTGATTTTTTTTCTCATAGAAATAGAAAAGCTTCTGTCTTTTATTTCCTACATCTTTTTAAGAGATACTAGGGCCTGACCAGGCGGTGGCGCAGTAGATAGAGCATCAGACTGGGATGCAGAGGATCCAGTTTCAAGACCCCGAGATCGCCAGCTTGAGCACTTGGTTTGAGCAAAAAGCTCACCAGCTTGGATTTAAGGTCACTGGTTTGAGCAAGGGGTTACTTGGTCTGCTGTAGCCCCTGGTCAAGGCACATATGAGAAAGCAATCAATGAACAACTAAGGTGTCACAACGAAAAACTGATGATTGATGCTTCTCATCTCTCTCCATTCCTGTCTGTCTGTCCCTATCTATCCCTCTCTCTGTCTCTGTAAATAAAAAAAAATTTTTTTAAATAAAGAGATACTAGGGGTGGAAGGAGGAGGAGAATAGGAAGGTGAGAAGAATTGTGAAGGAATTTGTGGTAGAGAATGTTTGGTTTTTAAAGTTATCCAATTGCATCTTTTCTGCTCTGTAACGATAATGAAGTGTTTAGGTTTCTAGGGACAGGAAACAAGTCAAGCGCTAGGACTTTTATTTCAGGACAATGAGAAAACCTCAAAATATTTATGCGCCCTTTATTTTCTTAAGTTTAGTGTTTGCAGAAAAATTATAGGTGGGATTAATACATTGGATAAGAATTTAAACTAGATGACTTTTTTTTTCTTTGGCACGCACGTACGTGCGAGAGAGAGACAGAGACAGACAGACAGGAAGGGAGAGAGATGAGAAGCATTGACTCATAGTTGTGGCCTTTGTTGTTCATTGATTGCTTTCTCATGTGTGCCTTGACCAGGGGGCTCCTGCCGAGCCAGTGACCCCTTACGCAAGCTGGCGATCTCGAGATTTTGAATCTGGGTCTTCGGTGCCCTAGGCTGACGCTCTATCCACTGCGCCACTGCCTGGTCAGGCTAAATCAAATGACTTGTAATTTTCCTCCAACTCGAAAGTATTTTTGATAATTCTGATAGAACCTTTTCCCACATAGCATGTGATTATTATAGAATATATAATTATTATTAACTTATATTAAACTGTATATTCATATGTAATAGTGATTTCACATGTTCATTCCAACTTGGGGTCATCAGGAAGGATTTCGTGAAAAGAGGAGATTTGAGTGATAAAGATAAGGTCTTTCTTTTAACAAAACCAGCCCTTAGTTTCCTCTTTCAGCAAGTTTAAAAGAAACTGATGACCTCACCCTTCTCTATAAAATGCCTGCTCCTAGAGCAAATGTCTGGTGTGGTTTGATCACATTGTCTAGACTTAGGTAATGCTTATTCACTGTGAATATCACAAGAGGACCATGTTTTCATGTTTGACTTTGTGTAAATACCAGTCTTGTCTACTTGTGTTGTAGAAATCATCCAAGAAATTGCAAAAAAAAAAAAAAAAAAAAAGAGCTGTAGATGATTATTGGTCCAAAAACTAAGACACAAGGAAAGAACAGAAAAGCAAATCATAAAATTAAAACATTGATCATTAGCCTTAGCAATAGAAGTATATTTGCCTAAAATCTCTTATTATTGGGTAATGGTGGACTGTTACTAATTTGTCATGCTATTTCTTCACTAGTTTATTCAGTCTTTCATCCTTACAAAGGCTACAAGTCTAAAGGAAAGACAGAAATAGACTCATTGGTTCTAAAATAAACCCCGCAGTTCTATAGAAGAACTACCTGTCTCTTGGGAAAGAGGAGAAGTTTCCCATCATCTCAGCCTGAAAGCCATCTTTTGTCTTAGCCATGTTTTCCATTGCTGATCATTTACTAGGAAAACATTCCAGGGAGTGTACAGTGAGTGTTACAGACCACCAAAAAAGATGAAGTGGAGATGCCCAGCATGCCTCACTGTTTATGAGAAAATATTTCCCCAAAAGATGGGAAAATGCAAGTCTTTAAATACTCTGGGAGAGAGGAATAATGGAAAAAACTCTTCAGTTTCTATTCTGTTGATTCACAAGGTTTTCTCACAAATCACTTGGATGGGACATTAAGCAAGTCACATAATGACTGGAATCTTCTATTACTTGACTCACTTGGGTTTCTGGTCATGGTATCTGACAGCAAGACTGAAGAAACAAGACAGAGAACAAGCTGGTGATAGGGTGGGAACGTGAATCCGGCGCAGTTTGTTGGTCTAGAATCTTGACCTTGGTGGGAGGACCAAGGGGCAGACTCTTAACAGGATAGAACACTTGGATGCATTGCAGTAAATAATTTGACCTCTTGTCTTTTAAATCCAGACACAGTTTAGTCTAGGTCAATTTGTTGTTGTTGTTGTTCAAAGAATTCCTTGCTCCTTCTACGAGGAAGTTCATTAAGCAGGGTCTCTGGTGCAGCTTACGTATATTAGTTTGTCTTCACAGACAGTCATTCATTGTCTTGGGTTTGGGAAATGAAAACGCAATATAATCCTAATTTTCTTTTAGTATTTGCTTTCTAAATCTCTTTATGTTGTGGGTTCTGAGTCTGCCAGTTAGGGTTTAAAAGCAAAAGCAGTAGAAGACAAGACACACAACATTCATTAAGGGATTTATCATAAGGAACAGGGTTATGTACGTCATCATAACTTAAGAAAGTCCAAAGTCAGTGGGGCAGACCTCAGGAGTGGAAGATCATAAACGGGCCGGAACCCCCAGGCATGGTCTGCAGTGGTCAGGTAGAACTTCACGTCCTCAGAGATGGAAGGAGACTTGACTTGGGGTGGTGATCACACAGTACAGTGTACAGATGATGTACCATAGACGTGTACACCTGAAACTCATATAATTTTATTAACTAATGTCACACTAATAAAAGTTTTTAAAAGCCTGCACCTTGCTTCTAAGGCCTGACCAATTCAATCAGTCCCACCCAGGATGCTCTTACTTAAAGTTAACCCATTAGGGATACATTATTTTCGAATTCATCTTTTTTAAACAAACAAACAAACATGTTTTCTTAAGGAGGTGGACATCTCTCTAAGTACATACTCCGTATGTATTTGATGACTGGGAGAAAGCATGCCTGGTGGGGAAGTTACAGGTGACAGGGGAGTGTAGTGTTTCATCTAAAAATGTTTTGTAAAAATCAAGGTTAAATTCTTAGGTGAACTGTTGGGCATATTGTAAAAAGACAGCATCTTCTCTCTGCTAACTGAGAGATGTGGTTTTAACCTCAAGAATAATGCCAGACAAGATATAAAATAGAAATCCAGACAGAACCTCTAAAAATGTAGAGGAGATAGTTTTAGGACAAATGAAATATCAATTTAGCCCAAAAAATTGCATAGATTGAAAATAAAAACATGTTCAGAGGATTTCGGCAAATTTGTGGATTCACTCACTCAGTGAATATTTGTGAGCCACACAGGAATCTGTCATTTTAATCTTTTCAGGAACTTGCTAAGGTGTGATGCTGATGCCCTTGAAGGCAGCATACCTTCCCCAGATCTGCACTAACACAGCCATCGGTCTGTGAGCCACGGGGTTGGCTTTCCTCAGTGCATGATACATAGTTCCGATCTTACTGCATGAGATTTTTATGGACAAGTGAAATCCAACCAGTCAACAATAATAAAATAACATTTTGAAGATATCTACAAACATAATTCTTTTAAATATTAATTGTGTGAAAAGATATTTTTTCTCTTTTTAAGGTATTTCCATTTTAGGGTTACAGAATAAGAAACTTCAGTTAATGGCAGGTTTGCTCAGTGGTAGAGCATCGCCCAGTGTGTAGATATCCTGGGTTCAACCTGGTCAGGGCACACAGGAAAAGGGACCATCTGCTTCTCTACTTCTCCCCCCCCCTCTCTCTCTATTTCTGTCTCTCCTTCTCCCTCTCCTTCTCTCTTTCCCTCTCTCTCTCCTTCCTCTCTCTCCTCCCCTCCTGCAGCCATGGCTCAATTGGCTGGAGCAAGTTGGACCCAGGCGCTGAGGATGGCTCCATAGCCTGCCTCAGGTGCAAAAAAAAAGGCTCTGGTTGCAACGAAGCAACAGCCCCAGGTGGGCAGAGCATCGCCCTCTAGTGGGCTTGCTGCGTGGATCCCGGTTGGACGCATGTGGGAGTCAGTCTCTGCCTCCCCTCCTCTCACAAAGAAAAAGAAATGTAAAGGTGGAAACAAAATCAGTTTAAATGTTAAGAAAGAAGTATTTATAGCAAATAGAAGCAAGCCTGGGACCGTAGGAGATGTGGAGCCAGGACGCAGCACTGGGGCTGGGCCCTGGTGGACCTTGCCTGTGGGAGTAGGCTCCTGGGCGCTCAGGGTGCTACTGTGCCTAGAACATGGTAGTCATCTTGCGGGAGGCATCTGCTTTGCTTCTCCTTTAAAAAAAAAAAAAGGTTCTATCTTGGAAATGGTCCTATTAAGAAATATTATCTGTCCTGACCAGGCAGTGGTGCAGTGGATAGAATGTCAGACTGGGACAGGGAAAACCCAGGTTCAAAACCCTGAGGTCACCGGCTTGAGCATGGGGTCGCTGCTTGAGTGTGGGATCATAGACATGACCCCATGGTCGCTGGCTTGAGCAAGGGGTCACTTGGTCTGCTGGAGCCCCTCCCCCTTCCCAGCAAGGTACGTATGAGAAAGCAATTATTGAACAACTAAGGTGCTGCAATGAAGAACTGATGCTTCTCCCCTCTCTCCCTTCCTGTCTCTCTGTCCCTGTCTGTCCCTCTCTCTGACTCTCTGTCTCTGTCAAAAATAAAAAAAATAAAAAAATATATTATCTGTATCATTATAACCCCTGCTCTCACCAAAAAAAAATTTTTTTTAGGAAACCATGATTTCATATTCCACCCCAGTAAACCTCCTTGATGGACATGACCCAACTGGAAGTGAGGTTGTTGATGGCCGAATGGTTCCCACGTGCCTGGAGTGGACGGGCTGTCCTGTTGGGGGATTTCGGGCAACCACTACTGGTTGGCCATTGGAATTTTTGGAAGTAATAAACCTTTTGGTAAAAGGGGTCTTTTGTCTCCCAGAATAGCAATTGTTATCATCACTTAGAACTAGTAATTTCTATATACAGCAAGTGCTTCTATATATATACTCATGTATTGTTTATATAGGACTATTTTAAGATCTGTGTCACATTTTTCTGGTCTATTTTATGGTGGGAAAATTCGATTGGAAAAAATGCACTTAGCCCTAGTGGGTCGGTAAGGTAAAATAAGTACTAAAAAAAAAATAGCTTTAAACAGCACAGAAATAGTAAGGTGATAGCTCCCTAAATGACATTGTATTGTTCTCCTTAAGCAAATGTAGCCATTGTACCCGTGTTATAATACTAGATCTATCACCATATTAGCCAGTAAGAACTCAGCCATGTATTCATTACCAAAATTTGTGAGAAAATGGCTTTATATACTTGTCTAATGTGGTTATAATTCAGAGTTTATTTCTCTTTTGATTTTGCAGCTGTTGAATTGAGAGGGAAATGGGACCTGTCTCCTATAAGAGTAATGTGGGCATAGAGACCTGTGGCAGGCCGGCCCAGTGGGTTGGGTTGGGTTGGGCAGTGAGTGACTGTGCTTCCTGACCTTGCCCCTGAGGAGAGGCTCCTTCCTGCCTGTTCTGTGGGTAAGGAAAACCATGGAGGTTATGATTGGGGAAATCAAGTCATCTGAGTGGCTGGGCAGTGGACACATCAGCAGCACATCGAGACGGAAGGAGGGGAGGAGGATCATGTGCATGGGCACCAGGTCTTGATGAAGTTTAAGAAGTTTTCCCTTAATTCAGTTGATAGGAAATGAGCGCTTTAAAATAAAAAGATTTTATTTATTGATTTTAGGAAGGGGAGGAAGGAACAGGAAGCAATAACTCATAGTTTCTTCTCGTATGTGCCTTGAGCAGGCAAGCCCTGGGTTTCAGACCAGTGACCTCAGCGTTCCAGGTCGACGCTTTATCCACTGCGCCACCACAGGTCAGGTGGAAATGAGCACTTTTGAGTGATTATGAGTATATTGTGGTTCACTGAGTTTTCCCTACTGTATATAAGAATAAGACAGAGACTAGAGTGTTAGGTATTGTGCTAGGCTTGGTGGGGGCCCAGGACGTGGAGTGGTCATCAGGGAGTTTATGATCTAATCAGGAAGGTTGTTAATCTGTGGTAAATTGAGGTCTAGGCGTGTAGGTAATAAGCTGTTGGATGAGGTGGTGTAAGAACCAAATGATTGCTTTTCATTTCAGAGATTTGGAAGCTACTGTTATGTCTCGTCCCTTTCTCTTCCAACAAAATGTCTATGTCCTCTCTATTTGTACCTATGTGACAGTTTACACATCCTAAAGGGTCTTGGTAGTTCTCTCCTCATTTTGCCTCTATTCATGGCTAGATATAGTAAGAGAACTGCTTCTCTTGTTCCGAGGATGTACTGCCACTGAGTCATCATGAGATATGTCGCTGGCCCACCCTGTGCGTGGGGGGGGGGGGGCACTCCCTATGCTGTAGGGACCTGCTCTCAGCCAATAGGAGGGCTTAGGGAGAGGCGAGCCTACTGCAGAGGCCACAGGTAGGCCTGTGTTTGCCTTGGAGCCTGAAGTCTGCTTAACCTCTTCAGCCACTTCTCTTACCACTCTCTGTTCCTTACCCCTGCTCCTGGCTCCCTCCCCAACCTCCTGCTCATTCACCCTATAGCCCATTGTCATGTCATCTTCCTAGGTGTGGTTCCCCTGGTGTACTTGACTATGTGTGTATATATATTCATTCATCATTAAAAAGGAAGAAAAAAAACAGTGTGGGGAGAAATGAGGGAGAGAAGAAACAAAGATTGCAGTTTTAAGCATGGGTGATTGAAAATCTGATGGGGGACTGGAAATCACATAAATCCTTTCCAGAAGTGGGTGCGCAGAGGTGTTGTTTTAGAGAGGATGAGCCACACTGTCCTAAGGACCTAAGCCCTTCTCGGGTTAAGGCTGCCTGGCAGAGGCAGGCCAATTTGTATCTCCCTGTTCAAAGCAGAGGGCTCAGGAATCACACTGGACAGGGACTTGGGCGTGGGACTTGGGCGTGGGACTTGGGCGTGGTGATTAAATGATAATCCTCAATTCTTCATCTCCAACCTTTCTTGAGTATCTTTTGTCATCAGAATCATCTTTCATGACCTTTTGACTACGTTTGATACTTTTGACTTCTCCTTCTTTGAAATAGTTCGATTTTTTGATATGTTTGTGGTGGTTTTTTGTTTGTTTTTTTGTTTTGTTTTGGGCTTAGCTTTGCTTCCAAAACAGCATCTCCTTTATTCCCTCCTTTTCCCACTGGCCATTCCTTCTCCGTCTCCTTTCTGGTTATATCTCAGCTTCCTAAGCTGGGAGACAGTGGCACATCCTGGTCTCAGCGCTTAGATCCCTTCTCTGTCCCACCTACTCCCGTGGTGACCTCGTGGGTTCCTGGCAGTTGTCATCTGTAGCCCACATTTCTCGCATTTTCTTGAGTTCTGGATTTAGGTGTGTAACTGCCTTTTTGACATTTCTACTAGCATGTGTATTCAGCGTCTCACACTTAACCTGTCGAAAACTGAGCTGATGTTTTCCTTCTAATCAGGTAGGTGCCTTCCACATCCTCCTCAGTAAACAGCAACTCTGTTCTTCCTGGTGCTCAGGCCTTAGAGTCAGCCTGGACTCTTTCTCTTCTGCCTCACATTCAATCCATCTTTAAAACCGGTTGATTCTATCTAAACGTATATCCAGAATCTCAGGACTCCTCATCCCCATTGTCACCAGGAGTCCAAGCCACTGTCACCTCTCCCATGGGTTCCTGGAATAACAGCTGGCCTGCTTTCTCCTGCTTCAGCCCTTCCCTGCTCCTGCCAGCCAGTGAGCCTTGTGAAAGGCACTACCGAGCAGGTCACTGTTCTGCTCAGACCTTCTCTCTGTGACTTCCGCCTCAGAGTAAAAGCTGGAAATGGTTATGTGATCTGCACTCCCCCTAACCCCTATACCAGGGGTCCCCAAACTACAGCCCACGGGCCACATGCGGCCCCCTGAGGCCATTTATCCGGCCCCCGCGGCACTTCTGGAAGGGCACCTCTTTCATTGGTGGTCAGTGAGAGGAGCATAGTTCCCATTGAAATATTGGTCAGTTTGTTGATTTAAATTTACTTGTTCTTTATTTTAAATATTGTATTTGTTCCCGTTTTGTTTTTTTTACTTTAAAATAAGATATGTGCAGTGTGCATAGTAATTTGTTCATAGTTTTTTTTATAGTCCGGCCCTCCAACAGTCTGAGAGACAGTGAACTGGCCCCCTGTGTAAAAAGTTTGGGGACCCCTGCCCTATACTCTGCATCTTGACCCTCCCCTCTCGCTCTCTCTGTTCCAGCTGCACTGGCCTGCTGGCTTTCCTGGCTGTCCCTGCACTGAGACCTCCTGCCCGGTCCCAATCTGCTTCGCTGTGCTCCTCACTGTCCTTCCTCTTTGCTCAGACGTCACTTTATTAAAGAGCATCTGCCCCTCCTTTTCCATTCTCCAGGGCTCATTTTATACAGTCTGACATGCCCCCCCTTTTTTTTTACTGTCCCTTTCCCTCAGTGTGGTCTCCCCAGCCAGAATGTTCCCTGTGAGCCAGGGCTTTGTCCTGTTCCCTGAGGTATGAGCGGTTACAAGTTAGGCACTCAGTAAGTATTTGAGTGAATGAGCGAATTTGTGTGTCTAGAGTTCATTGATATTTACTGTCAATGAAAGAATGTCCAGCTGATAGAAAAGTTTTATAAGATTTGGAGCCAAATTGAGGATGTGCCCAGAGGCAGAGTCTCAGGGGATTAAGGAAATGCTCTCTAGAGACTGGCGCTTTTGCAGCTTATTTTATACACTAGAATCAAAGGAGAAGACTTAAGGAGGGTACTGGGAATCCACTGGTGGTAGAGGAAGGGGCCAGGAGAGAGCAAAGGGGGAGGTCTCTGGAATCGGATAAAAAGCGGAATGGAGAAAGACCTCTTTCACATCGGTGGGTACCGGTTAGGTAACAACACAGCACAGAGGTGGTATGCGGGGGACAAGGTGACACTGGGGTTCTGTGGTCTTGTGCTCGGGTGCCTGCAGTTGTTCATTGAAGAAAAGAAACTTGCTCTGACATGTCAAAGGTGTTTATCCTCGATGCATAAGAACAATGGGCAGGGCTCACTTTCAGGTGAAGACTGACCTTGGCTAGTGGTGCTGTGTGCCTGGGACAGAACTCTCCACCAGGCCTGCCCACTAGGAATTTGTGACCAGAACATCCTGTGTGGTTACTTTTGGTCACTAGCTTGTCAGGCTTGTCATATGCCCCCGCCCCCCTAGCTTGTCAGGTTTGGTATGTGGCCCCTTTTTCTTTCCCATTACATGCGTAGCATTGTATTTTATGGGTTACAAATTACGTTCATATACATGATCTCATTTGATCAGTTTGTTTATATTTTGTAAATCAGACTGAAGCTAATTTAAAGTGCTTGACTACTAATATGCAAACTGGTTTCCCTGGAAGACCTTAAGTATGGCCATCAAGATATGTCCTATATCCAGTTTTGTTTTAGTTATGTGGGACCTGAATTCTGACTTATAGAGCATTTCCTTTTCTTATCACGACTTCCATAGAACTCCCTCTTAGGAACTTAATTGATTCTTATTTATTGAATTACTATAATTTTTGTTAGATAAACTAGGAATCCTTTAGAAACAAAGGCATATCAAATGCTTCGTTTGCCCTGCCCTTGGTTAGTGAGCGGCCACAGCACTGCCCGACTTCAAGGGGCCCGTTAGGCCTTGACTCGATGCTGACGGCACCCCTCAGTTGTGCAGCACCACAGAGATGGTGACTATAAAATGTTTTGCTTGAGTTCCTCGTTATTGAATCTTCTGTTTGTTTTCTTCCTGCTGTTTGAGTGGCATTTTAAGACCCCATGGACTGTTTGCCTTGTGTTCACATTCTTAGGTCTTTCTGACTACTGCATGTCACTTTCTATTAGCACAGCTGTGTCAAGCTGTTCCTAGTTCCATTCTACTTCATCTGCCCTCTTGGCTTTCTTCCTTGCCTCTTTCAATTAGTTCGCTTACTGTTCCATTTCACTTCATTGACATCAAACTTGTGTGATATAAATGAGTCCATACTTTCCACAGGCAGTTACAAGTACTCTTTGTCAGCCTGATCACTATCCAGTTGATTAATCCACCAATGTACAAATGGTATCTGTCATTCAGAATTGGAGCCTCGCATTGTGATAAGGTTAGAAGATGCAAATATTGCGACCTGCTACCATTTGGGGCTGCTTGACCAATCCAGAGACGATATGCGAATACGTACTGGTAAACTTTGATTCGGGGTGCAGTGGAAGCGGGCAGAGGCTTCCATTTGACCCCAGTTTTACTGTGTCTAGGTAATTTAAGTTACTTAGTTGATCTCACGTAAGACATGCCCTTCTGTTTCATCTGTGTAAGTGCCCTGCCTTGCGCACATAGCAGTTACAGAAAATTGGTCAGTCTAGAAGGTTATCATTTCATATTAACTCGTTTATGATTCTGAGTTTGGAGATGTATCCATAGAGCCCTGTACGTACTCTGAAAGCAGGCCTGCTTTGATTCCCTTACTGCTCCCCTTTTCCTCCATTCCTGGGACAGTTCAAAGTGACTGGGACTACGGGGACTCTAACAGCTAGCCAGCAAGTGCTCTCCCCAAGTCCTGAGCCTGGTAGTAGTGTCGGCCTTGGTTGTTCTCTGTACAGTCTGTCAAGCTTCTTTAATTTACATATATTTCACCTGACCTGTGGTGGCGCAGTAGATAAAGCGTAGACCTGGAAATGCTGAGGTTGCTGGTTCGAAACACTCGGCTTGCCTGGTCAAGGCACATATAGGAGTTGATGCTTCCAGCTCCTCCCCCCTTCTCTCTCTCTGTCTCTCCTCTCTCTCTCTCTGTCTCTTCCTCTCCTCTCTAAAATGAATAAATAAATTAAAAAAAAAATTAATTTACATATATTTCAAAGTTTGTATTATTTAATGCCTATCATTGCATATTATACTGATTGCTGTATTTCCATTCTTTGGAAGTTAAGGATCCATCAGTTCATAATCTTTTCTTAGTTTTTGGCATAGCCTTTTGTTAGTTTCTCCAGAATTGCTTTTCTGCCTCAGTCCTTACTTAATCCCTCCAATGCTCAGGTTAAGAAGGATGCTATTTGAGCTCAGTTTAAGTTTCTGAACTGACAACTTATTGACATTTTCCTTTGGATTGCTCCGCAGAGGAGTAGAGGAGGCAGAGGACTGAGCTCCCTGCAGGGAATGATTCAGTGGGAGAAAGGTGCTAGTCTCTAAAAGCGCTATTAGAGAAGAAGGTTGTCTTTTTTTCTTTTTCTTTTATTTTGTACTGCTTACCAATAAGAAGGTTCAGAAAACAGGGCTTCTCACCGGGAACTCAAAAGCTGAAGGAATGTGGTTCTGGGGCAGACGTAGAGTTTCAGCTTTGGAGGGGGGTTGTGAAAGGGAGCCTGAAGGAAATGTAATGTTCAGTTTAAGAAGCCCAGCTCACATGAACAGTCTCTCCTGGAGTAAGGCCCTTTCCAGTTGGATCCGTTGGTGCTATTGAGCTGGCATTTCAAGTATGTCATCTGCATTTAAACGAATTGCTCCAAGACAATCTGATTATGCGGTAGTTACTTTGGTGAGAATAGCGCCTCAGTGGAATGGAAACTTCATTTTGAGTCTAATATTAGACCTTGCTTTGGAAAATTCCTTTTAAATGATCACAAGCTGGGAATAGCAAAAGAATTTAACTTTCTACAGACAGCATTGACCAAGAATTTTTAACTGCTTATGTTTGGGTTCTTGGGAAAGCAGATGTGAGAAACGGACCAGACAGAATTGACCAAATTAGAATTGACTTGACCCGATGTGGTGTTTATATCTATTGCTGATAAGTTTTTCTCCTAGTCTCATTTGTTGAAAATATTTTCATTCTTTGAGCGTGAGCATGCTAAAGCTGAAAATTGTTAGGATGCCTAATTGTCTAACAATCTAACCTTCTAGGCTTCCAGACGTTGTTGCCTCAAAGGGGTCAGAGCCAAAGCAGGAAAGGGCCAGCAAACCTACAGAACCAAAGGCAGTTTCTGAGTGAGAGCTGGGAACTTGATCAGGCCTGGCCTTCAGGGATTACTTTCGTTTGTCTGGTTTAGTAAACCTTATTTAAAGGACTGCCCCTCAACCATACTCCCCAAAAATGCATCCTATGATTTAAAAAAAAACAATATACATATGAACTAATCATGAAATTTCTATACTATGTCTGTTTGGCTTTCTTCGAGGCTGTATTTCAGATGCCTCATGTACCTTGAGCTAGGAACACCAATGTTGGTGTGAGAGGCGCATTTAATGTTGTAAAAGAGCCTTTCTGAAATTGAAGTGCATCTTTTAATCACAGTGTACATTTAATGTAGTGGTTTTTTCCTCTAAGCTGGTAATAAGTCGATGGTACTTTAGGATTGAGGAAGAATATTAATAAATTAATAGGAGTTACCATTTATTGGTAACCCTATGATCCCAGGCACTGTCTTGACTCTAGATAACCAACATTGTCTCTGCTATTCACCACAATCCTGTGGGCAGTAATTATTATGAGCCTGGTTTGGAGGTGAGGAGACAGGCTCAGAAAAGTTACATAGTTTGCTCATGATCACACAGCAGTAATGACGAATTAGCTGGTGGTGCTGGGATTCAAATCCAGAGCTTTCGGACTTAGAGTACGTGTTCTTCCCCGCGGGTTCTATCTACCTTTTGTTATTTGCAGCGTTTGAAATTAAACCTGAGAAATTTAAAACATTTACTTATTCATTTTTTTTTAAGATTTTATTTATTCATTTTAGAGAAGGGGGAAGAGAGGAGGGGGAGGAGCAGGAAGCATCAACTCCCATATGTGCCTTGACTGGGCAAGCCCAGGGTTTCGAACCGGCGACCTCAGCGTTCCAGGTCGACGCTTTATCCATGCACCACCACAGGTCAGGCTACTTATTCATTTTGAGAGGACAATAATAAATCTATTTCACGTTAACATAAATAACATTGAACTTAAAATCACTATTTTCCAAAACAAAAATATTAAGCATTGTTTTATCTTTTTTTGTATCTCTATTGTCTAGCTAAGCGGAAGGCAGCTGGGTTCTCGTCTGCCTTCAGTCTGTGCAATAGACTGGTTTAGTTCAAGTGTCTGAAGAAAATCTGGCCTCACACAGATATGTATTTGGAAAAGGGAGTCTATTTTAGTAGACTTTTTTTATAATTGTGGCTATTTTAATACTACATCAAAAGTCTATAAGAGATAGTTCCTTAAAGGTTTGTTGCTTTTTGTTTGTTTGCTTTTTTCCTTGAAAAGTTCGTTGTAATGTGGAATCTGAAACTATACCAGTAGACTTTGGGTACAGTTATATTAAAGTCCTTTGGTCTGAAATCTTCCTTACAGAAGAATTCTGAATAATTTATTTAGATCCTCACATACTCCAGGAAGTAGAGTTTAATTCCTACCCCTCACCCTTCCCTGAGGGTGGGCCAGACCTAGTGACTTGGCTTCCAAACAATAGAATTAGGGAAAGGGAAAAATAAGTAACCTTATGGTGGAGAAAGCTGGGAATGCTACCTTAATAACCAGGTGGCGAAGGTGAGCATTCGCCTGTGATGTCATGTGGCCACAGACGCTGCTGTTTTCTGTAATGTTAATGGAACAGGCTCATTTTGTCCGTTTTTAGGAAAATGTCTGCCAAATAAGCCTAGATATTGTGCTTTGTCTGCAAAGCACAGACACTCTTGAAAGCACTCATCCTTTCAAGAAAATTGATGTTCAGGGAAAAAAGTGGCCAGAAACAATTGCACAGGTGGTTTTCAAGACACCATTGGACTTCAGAATGCCACAGAAGCGTTTTGTGGCTGTTCTCATGGTGTCACATAGAATGTTCAAAGACAGGTACTTGGTGGGCAAGATTTAATGAAATGAAAAACTTTTACTGCTTCTTTCGATATTTTTAAGAGAAATGGATTTTCCTTCCTTTTACTAGACATGGTGGAGAATCCAGTGAGTGACCACTAGTGCATTTTGCCACTACTGCCTTGATTCTTGCTCAAGCACCTGTGCACCATTGGTTCAAATACCAACAGTTTGACTTTGCACCCCTTTTATGAAAGGGTCTTCTTGGACATCCTTATGGGTCCCTGGACCACACTTTGAGAACTGCTCTCAGTGCTGGCGGGTGGCTCAGTGGATAGAGCGTCTGCCCCAGTGTATGGAGGTCCTGGTTGATTCCTGGTCAGGGCACACAGGAGAAGCAACCATCTGCTCCCCTGCCTTCTCTCTTCCCCTCCTGCAGCCAGTGGCTCAGGTGGTTGAGTGTGGCCCTGGGTGCTGAGGATAGCTCGATTGGACTGAGCTCATCAGCCTCAGGCACTAAAAATGCTCTGTACTCGAGCATAGTCCCCGATGGTAATTACTGGGTGGATCCCTGCTGGGCACAAGGAGTTTGTCTCACTATCTCCTCTCCTCTCTCTGGCTGAATGAGAACTGCTCTCCTAAAGTGGCAAGTGCTAAAAGGTCACACAGGAAGAGCTGACATTAGGGAAGACCAATTTCATTAGGAAACAGCAGTTCTGTGGGGGCAGTGCAGGGTGTGGAGAAGGTCATTTTCTTCTGGAGTAACTGGTCTTGCTTTGTGGCTCATGAAACTTCTGTTTGTAGTATTTTCATACCATTTTTAGATGCTGAAAGGCAGACTTTGATAATCTGGTACCTGTGTTTGTAGCTACCCTCACCCCCCAAGCGTGCCTAAGACTTCATTCAGGAAATTCAGAAAATTACTTCCAAACCTTTGTTTTCTTCTCTTTAAAGGTAAATCTCACCTGGCTATTGTGCAGCGAGTAAACAATGAGGGAGAAGGCGATCCATTTTATGAAGTTCTGGGAATTGTCACCTTAGAAGATGTGATTGAAGAAATCATCAAATCTGAGATTCTAGATGAAACAGATTTATACAGTGAGTAGCATTGCCTGAATGTAATTTCCCCAAACCTTTGCTTGTTGGTCATGCTGTTTGGGAGTCACCTGAAATCTCTCCAGTTATCGTCCGCCCCTATTTCTAATTTTGCACTCTGTGTGTAGGCTGTGTACAGCCTGTCAGTGTATTACTGTCCCTTCACTGGTGGGAGGAGGAGAGCAGGGGCAGGTCCTGTAATGTCAACTGGCTTTTTTTTTTTAAAGCCAGCTATTTCTAATCATTGGTCTGTGCATTACTTGCCCTGACAGGAAAATTCCATTTTGCATAATTAGGTAAATTGTTTTTAGATAAATTTGTTTCTATTTAAGGTCATAATTCAAGTACTTAGAAAGTGAGGAGGATTTGTTAAATGGATGGATAGCAACTGTTTCAATTTTCTTGCTCCCCGTGGATCAGGGTAGAGGGGAGGGTTGCAGGAATGTTTTTTGCTGGGGTGGTGGTGATGAGGCAGGGCTGTAGCAGGCAGGACAGGGTGCGGTACACAATCAGATGTGTTTTCCGTTTCTCTGTTCCTCTGCCTTCTTTGGGCTGGGGAGGGAATGGCCTGGCTCAAGAGATCGGAAGGGCAGTATCCACACCTGTTTGCCCAGGAGTAGGCTAGATCCTGGGCTGGGTGTTGAACCTGAATCTTGTCCTTTCTACGTTCACAACTGGATCATTGACTGTGGAAATTAAACCTTCTTCAGCCTCACTCTGAGCAAAGCAAGACTCTTTCAAGAGTTTCATAATCCCGAAGGAAGATGGCCCGAGGCCTGGGAGAGATGTTTGGGGTCTCAAAAGCAGGATAGAGAAAGCATTTGGGCTCTGTTTGCCCTGTCTAGCTTTTGAAACATGATGTGGAGGTGGGAATGGGTCATTCAGATGGCCTGAGGCACTCAAGACAAAGCTCATCTTGCTCAAAGCAGAGTGATTTTATTCAGTTCCACTAGAAGGGTATGTTTCTTATTTTAAAATTGAGATAAAGTCTTCCATGTACCCTTAAAAGAATAAACTATATTTAGCCAGTGACCTGCTTCTGAAATGTATCTTATTTACTCCTCACATCTGTATATAGTGTTCTTACAAAACACCAGCTTATCCTTTTGATACTTGGAGAGTAGTCAGAGGTCTCATAATAGAGAGTATTGTCTTAGGTGTCTACATTATTTTCATTGTTCCTCACAGTGACTGTTTAATACCAAGTATGTCTGTGAATATTTGTGTTTTCCCAAGGCTAGTACTCATAAGAAACATAATTCAGACATTTATGAGATCTTATGTTTGTTAACTTCTGTCAAAACTTGGCTAGACTGATTTCAGACAGAAGTGTTGCCTGAAGTACCTTATTGATAAGAAATGCCGAACTTGTGGTTTCGTGTATGTTCTTGATTTAGATAGGTGATCAGGGATGATGACTTTTGTCATTAGAATATTATTTTAAAATTTTGTGTTGATTTATAGGGTCTGATACTCAAAAAAATCTGAAATAGAAGAGAATTATAAGTTATCATTTTCCCCCCAAGACAAACCGAGTAAGCAATCTGTTTCTCGCTCAGCGTGAAATGGTAATGCAGAGACTTTTGATTCTTGGGAAAGGAGCAAGCTTTTGGGACCTTGTCTTCACCCTAGTTTTTTTTCTTGATGATTATTTTGTCCAGAAAAATACCTGAGAAAAGGGTTGCATTGGATGCCTTCTAAATCAGGAGCCCACAAGCGCTGGCTCCCTGGTTTGGTATGGCCCACAAGCTAAGAATTTTTAAATTTTTGGGAAAAAAATGAAAAGAATAATTATTTTGTGACATGTGAAAATGATGTGAAATTCCATGTCTGTGATAAAGTTTTATTAGAACACAGCCATTCTGATCCGTTCACATATGGCTGCTTTTGCTAACCAGCAGAGTTGAGGAGTTGCAACAGAGACTACGTGGTCTTCAGAGCCTGAAGTGTGTATTTCCCATCCAGCCCCTTACAGAGGAGGTCTGCTGACCTCTGTTCTCGGTCACTTTCTTCATATTTGCTTGACCTTGAACTCGTGGTCTGGGGTAGAAATTAAGGTAGCAGATGTTACTGTTAAAATGCTGTTCTTGTGAAAGTGTTTTTGTTTCTTAGAAGATTGTGCTTGTGTACTTGTTTTCTCTTTCAGCCCAGGCTGCCAGCCTCTTAAAGGCAGGGACGCATTTCCCTTGTGTCTTGTGTAGCACAGTGATCATTCGCTGCCATGTGGTGACTGACACCGAGTAGCAGGAGGTTGTGTGCGCATTGCAGGCTGCATCCTCTGTCGCTGTGTGGTTATGTAGGTTCTGTGAGGGGAGGGATTTTGTCCCAGGCTGCCCAGTAATGCACTTGTAAGGGCTCTAAAGAGCCTCATGAATTATGTTTCTAGTTGCTACTAATCTGAGTGCCTGTTATTTACCTTGGATAGTGTCTCCACTGTGCAGCACTGATCTGATGAGGATTCTCTCTCCCTTCCTCTTTCCACGTGGTGTTTGTACGTGGAATGCCTATAATCTTGAGACAGAGTCTAGCCGTGCCAGTGTATTTTGTTATTTTTATTCAAAAAGAGCCCTGATCTAATGAAATGCATTTCCTTACTTTTTTCTTATTCTTTCCTCTTTTCTTATTCTTTCCTCAGCGGATAACAGAACGAAAAAGAAAGTGGCCCATCGTGAAAGAAAGCAAGATTTTTCTGCCTTTAAGCAGACAGACAGCGAGATGAAGGTTAAAATATCCCCACAGCTTCTCTTGGCCATGCACCGTTTCCTAGCAACAGGCAAGTGCAGCTTATCACAGTTTGAAATCTCTACCAACCCTGGAGCGTGTTTCTCACCCACCACTGACTGGGGTGGGCTGGGGGTGGAGACCGGGAAACGGGGTGAAAAGTAATGCCACTTTTGTGTTTTGTTTTCTGTTTGTTTTTTGTTTTGTTTTAGTTTTGTTTTTTTCTTTTTAAATTCTCTCCTCTCCTATGTTCAGTGTCGGCATGAACTCTCTGAGACATTTACCAGGGGTGGACCAGTAACTTAAAATTGGTCTGAAAGGTAAGGATGAATGTTAGTGCCACGCTGCATGTGAACAGTAGGCCAGGTCATCGCTCCCAGCTCAGCCCCTGGGAGAGCCAGCTGGCGGAGTAGGCTGACAGTGTGAACCAGGCACGGCCGCACCGGGTGCCGGACAGTTGAGTAACCCTCTCTGCAGCTTGCCTTGGAAGAACAGTTGGATATGAGTGATAACACAGGTGCTGTGATTTGCAAAGAAGAAAAATAGATTTTCAAAATTAAATCTTTATCTTGTATGGTTTTAATGAAATCAAATTCTAAGAACTTGGACATGGATTTCTTGATGGCCTCTTCAAATCAGATTGTTAACTTGGGCCCATGCCAGGAGGCAAGTGTGTGCATTATTAAAACCACCAACCCAGCCGGCACTGACTGCTCCAGAGAGGTCAAGGTTGAATGGACTTAAGAGACTGGCTAACCCTTCTCACATCCCCAGTGGCTCTCTAGGTGAAGGGTGAGCTCTGTTGGCCAGGGGAAGTGTGAGAAACTCTCAAAGCACCCAGTGACCTGTAGAAGACGTCTGTGTCCAAGATGGGCAGCCATGCCTTTCAGCTGCGTGCAGCGCACTTAAAATATTTTGAAAAGAAGGCTGACGGCTGCCACGTGATGGGATGTGATACCCTCTTTAAGATCGTGTGTTCAGATAATGGAAATGCTCACAATATAATATTTATGACATGGGACAATACTCATAATTTAAAGTGAGACGAAACAGGGTACACAGCTGTGCATACAGGAAGATGATAGTGTGATTTTGTGTGTACACACACAGACACAGCACACGTGCCAGGGCAAGGACTTAGAAGGAAATGCCATCACCAATGGCTTGGAATGGTGATGAGTGATTGGTTTATAGGTCATTTTTTATTGTCCTCTTTATCTTTTTCTGTATTTTCCAAAATTTCTACAATATACAATCTTATTTTGTCATTACAACAAAGCACAGAAGCTAATACAGAATTTATATTTTTCATAGATAACATAATTAAAAAAATTTTTAAACCGATAAACAGTATCTTTAACTTTCTTATTCTTTCTCTAATTCTGATACTGTTCTTCATTTAACCACAGTTTAAAACTAAATGTTATCCTGCTCTGCCTCTGAGATACTATCAAGTCCAGTTTCGGTATAGTAACCTTAAATCAGCACTTTTTGCTTTTATTTTAAATAAAATTGATGTCTTTGAAATATAGATCAACCTAACTTTTTTTTTAATTGGCAAGTTGGAGTGCATGTTGATGTGAGCACGTGCCTTGCTTTCATCCCGAATCTCTCCGTGTCCCTTGTTCCCTGACTCTCTCAGGGCAGTTGAGCGGGAGAATGAGACTTGGGGCACTGCGTGTGCACCTGGTACTAACCCACACCTTCGTGCTTCCTGACCTTTGCTTCTTCCTTGGGCTGTTGTTGGACAGTCAGACCATTGTGGCTGTTGAGGGGCATCCTGACAGTCAAGGAGCCTGCTTCTGGTTGATTTCATTTGTATCAGTCAGGAAATTAGGGTGATTTTTTTTTTTGTATTTTTCTGAAGCTGGAAACGGGGAGAGACAGTCAGACAAACTCCCGCATGCGCCCGACCGGGATCCACCCGGCACGCCCACCAGGGGCGACGCTCTGCCGCGACCAGAGCCACTCCAGCGCCTGGGGCAGAGGCCAAGGAGCCATCCCCAGCGCCCGGGCCATCTTTGCTCCAATGGAGCCTTGGCTGCGGGAGGGGAAGAGAGAGACAGAGAGGAAGGAGGGTGGGGGGTGGAGAAGCAAATGGGCGCTTCTCCTATGTGCCCTGGCCGGGAATCGAACCCAGGTCCCCCGCACTCCAGGCCGACGCTCTACCGCTGAGCCAACCGGCCAGGGCCTAGGGTGTTTTTATGAGACCTGAAACCAATGGCAGGTTGAAAAGGAAGAATTTTAAAGAGGCAAATGTGAAAATTCAACATTTTCTAATTTCTCCCAGGTTATCTGCCCCCAGTGGTTCACCAAGTGGAAGCCTTGTTAATCCATATTGTATCATGTCGATTCCAAGTATCCTTATTATCTAAACACCTTAATTACTAGTATGATTGTTTCCATCCATTTGAAGTGTAATATCAAGTTGTGTTTATATCTATAGAAGTAGAAGCGTTTAGTCCATCCCAGATGTCAGAGAAGATTCTTCTAAGGCTGCTAAAGCACCCCAATGTCATCCAGGAACTGAAGTATGATGAGAAGAACAAGAAAGCCCCAGAATACTACCTCTACCAGCGCAACAAACCTGTAGACTACTTCGTTCTCATTTTGCAGGTCAGAAGAATTATTCAATATGCAGTTGTTTGATCTTATTGAGTGCCCATCCTTCAGGTTCTGAGGAGAGCCGGTGTAGGTGAATGGGTGTCAGGTTTTGCATATTTCTGGGGTAGCTGTCTAAGTGGAAGAATTCCATCTCCCTGTTTTTGTATCTATAAAATAATTCCAATATAAAGCAATGTCATCGGTTAATTTGATTTCCAATACTGAAGGGCAGTTAGTGATTACTGTGGACCTGAGTCAGATGAAGAATGGTGAATCCCATTGTTCGTGTTTTTTAGAGACTTTGGGGGAATTACTTATAGGGTCTAAATCTTGGCTGGACATTTGAAATTTAAGTGTTTTGAGTTCCTTGGGTCCTCTTTTTATCTTTTTTCCCTGCCCCCAAATCAGGATTTGGTCTTAGGGCTTCCTCGAGATATTTAGTATCTCTTCCCTTAACACCCATCAAAAAATCCATTTATTATTGTTTTTATTCCTGGTTATTAACCAGACTCTTTTACAGAGGAACCAATGTCACAATCACAGCCTCTCCGTGGTGACTTGATTCTTTATCACTGTAAAATAATTCACTGCATAACGTGGGAAGGTTGATCAGGTCTGAACCCTCCCTGGGGCTTTAGTGCTTGAGTTAACAGGGAGCCCTTGTAATATCAGTTTGACTTAATAGAGCGCCATCCTTGGCATGGAGACCAAGTTGAACGTTTCTATGAGCAACGTGCTGGTTTTATTCACTTCGTGTACTTCTTTATTGAAGAATTACTTTATAGGAAATTTGAGTTTATTTCAGTACAAGAATACTAGCCCCTTGAGCATTCTCATATTTCTTGGTTACTTCCAAGATATGAATTGGAGGTATCACGATAAAAGTGGGTTAGTACTTGGTAGGACCCTAAAATTTACACAAGTCCAGCAGGGTCCCGATTATCTAAATGAATTAAGAAGTTTCTTTTTATTTGAAAGGAGCTCTTATCAGATATCTAGGTGTCAGAAACTTTAGAAGGTGCTGTGTTCATGTCTGTGCCTCCATGCTTGAATAATATTGTGGCATTTGGAAGGAGAAATGAGGAACTAGAGAAATGGGTTAACTAGTTACCTGCTGCTTTCATACTGTTCTTTCTTTAAACTTCTGTTGGCAAGGTTTTCTAATTCAGTACTCAATTCCTCTAACCTTACTTTCATTCAACCCTGAATTGTGTTTTTCTTTTATGGGAGCTAGATAAGCTAAAGCTCTGCTGGGGCTGGGGAATTTATTTACTGCAGTGAGGGAATAAAACGTTCATGTTTCTCATAACAGCTGCAAGTATTCCTTAAGCCTTGAGAAAGTTTGAGTTACATTACAGTTTCCAGGATTGACATTGTGAATTTTAGTAATAACATTAGAAACTGTGAGGCTTTCAGTTGTCGATTTTTATATAGTTAGCACTTACGAAGTTGTGATTCAGTAATGCTCTGTTGGTGTATAAGAAAGGCATCCCCTGGCTAATGGATCTAAAAATAGATTTTATGGAAGACGGACTTCATAATTCCTGCCTATTCACAAGTAAATCTCTTAATATATAAGATCTTTTTGACAAGGCGTTTATGTATATGTACCTGTGTTGGAATACCTTTGTCATGCGTATATATAAATATGACAAGTTTTCTGAACAGTTGAACTGATCCTGTCATGTAGGTTTTATAAATAGCTAAATGCTGGATTAAAAGGATTTGTGGAGGAGTTTAAATGATAGTTTGGTGAAAATCATGTTCTTGCAGACCAGACAATTATCCGAGGTACACCGAATATAATAACAAAATGATATATACCACAGTACCCTGTCAGTCTAGCGAAGCTATCAGGACTTACAGAGTACACCCCTAATTATATCAGTTATAAATAGAAATACAGGTTGTGGGGTGTTTCCATTGCATCTTCAGGGCGTTAACTCAGAAGCCTTCGGCAGACTCGGCCTTCCCTTCCTGCCCCAGCCGATGAGCTGCCCTCCTCTGCACACACTAGGAAAAAACTCTGAGTTGTTGATGTTTGGATTATAATTAAAATAGAAACACATGGCTTTGAGTTTAAACCCTAGATGAAATAAAGCCTGGTTTATTCAATGGAAATAATTTAAGTAAGCTTAATTAAAAGAATATGTTACCAGGTACATGTCTCCTATGTCATATGTATTAAAGGCTACAACTTAAATTTTACCTGAAAAAGTATATTTTTAAACTAAATGTATTGGGGGATCCACTAGGGCAGCGATAGGACAATAAATAGTGCAAGGAAGTTACTGGTTCTGCATGTCTTAAAGAAAGTAACAAAATACATATATGTAAAAGCAGAAGTGAGAGGGAATATAATTTTGGTGAAAAGTTTTTCTACCTCCATAAAAGAGCAAATATACCAAGTAAAAATGTTAGTTTTGAATTGCAGAATTAAAAAATAAAATTAACAGAAATTTGGAGAATATTAAATGTAAAACCAGAAAAATATACTTCTTAAAAAGGTTTATGTGACTCATAGAAGTTGATCATTTACTCTTATGCCACATGGATGTTCTAGTAAATTGAGAGATAGAAATATTATCAGAGCACATGCATAGATCATAATGAAGTAAGTTTAGACATAAAAACGCATAATTGGGCCCTGGCCGGTTGGCTCAGCGGTAGAGTGTCGGCCTGGCGTGCGGGGGAACTGGGTTTGATTCCCGGCCAGGGCATATAGGAGAAGCGCCCATTTGCTTCTCCACCGCCCCCCCCTCCTTCCTCTCTGTCTCTCTCTTCCCCTCCCGCAGCGAGGCTCCATTGGAGCAAAGATGGCCCAGGCGCTGGGGATGGCTCCTTGGCCGCTGCCCCAGGCGCTAGAGTGGCTCTGGTCGCGGCAGAGTGACGCCCCGGAGGGGCAGAGCATCACCCCCTGGTGGGCAGAGCGTTGCCCCTGGTGGGCGTGCCGGGTGGATCCCGGTCGGGCGCATGCGGGAGTCTGTCTGACTGTCTCTCCCCGTTTCCAGCTTCAGAAAAAAAAACAAAAAAACAAAAAAACACAGAATTGAAATGTACTATTTTATTTATTTTATTTTATTTATTTATTTTTTTTTTCTGAAGTTGGAAACGGGGAGGCAGTCAGACAGACTCCTGCATGCGCTCGACTGGGATCCACCCGGCACGCCCACCAGGGGGCGATGCTCTGCCCATCTGGGGCACTGCTCTGTTGCAACCAGGGCCATTCTAGCGCCTGAGGCAGAGGCCATGGAGCCATCCTCAGCGCCCGGGCCAACTTTGCTCCAATGGAGCCTTGGCTGCGGGAGAGGAAGAGAGAGACAGAGAGGAAGGAGAGGGGGAGGGGTGGAGAAGCAGATGGGCGCTTCTCCTGTGTGCCCTGGCCGGGAATCGAACCCAGGACTCCTTGCACGCCAGGCCGACGCTCTACCACTGAGCCATCCGGCCAGGGCCGAAATGTACTATTTTAAAGTTGTGATTAATTCACTTACAAATTTTTTTATTAAGATGTTATTTATTGATTATACAGAGAGGAGAGAGAGAAAGAGTGGGGGGAAGAGGAAGCATCAATTTGTAGCAGGTGCCTCTCATATGTGCCTTGACTGGACAAGCTAGGGGTTTTGAACTGGTGACCTCAGCATTTCAGCTTTTATCTACTGTGCCACCACAGGCCAGACACAAAGGTTTTATGTGTAAAGCACAGAAGAATGTATAATATGCTCTCATCTGTGTAAAAGAGGAAGCTGTATTTTTCCTTTTATCTGCGCATACATAAGCAATGTTTCTAGAAGGTTCCTCAAGACACTGGTAACAGTGGTTGACTTTGAGGACTGGGAATAGGGTGGAGAGGAGACTTATTTCTTCCTTTGAATTTCTTGCCAGGTGCGTGTACTACCTATTTAAATAAAACTCATTAAAATTAGCATTAGTGGCAAAAACCCTATATAGCACCTTCAGATTGTCATAAAATAGTTATGATATGGTAAGAAACTATTAATGTCTACACCATATCTTTTATTTGTCAAAGTTTCGAGATTGTATTCCTTTAAGTACTTAAATAAGGAAAAAAGTAGATATCTGTAATTATCTAGGAAAAGAGCAAAGCAACAAACCAAAAAAACCAACAAATGATATAATAAAGGTTATCATGAAAATTTTAAAATGGAAAAACCTTACAACCCTTAAAAATATGAAGATTTTGGCCTGACCAGGTGGTGGCGCAGTGGATAGAGCATCGGACTGGGATGCAGAGGACCCAGGTTCGAGACCCCAAGGTCTCCAGCTTGAGCGCGGGCTCATCTGGTTTGAGCAAAAAGCTCACCAGCTTGGACCCAAGGTTGCTGGCTCGAGCAAGGGGTTACTCGCTCTGCTGAAGACCCGTGGTCAAGGCACATATGAGAAAGCAATCAATGAACAACTAAGGTGTTGCAACACGCAACGAAAAACTAATGATTGATGCTTCTTATCTCTCCATTCCTGTCTGTCTATCCCTCTCTCTGACTCTCTCTCTGTCTCTGTAAAAACAAAACAAAAATATGAAGATTTTGGTTCTTTTAAAACATTAACAATCATTATTCTATTGACATAATTAATGTGATAAAAGAGGGAAAAAATTAGTTTGCCCCTCCCCCTCAAAAACAGCTAGAATCAAAGGAATCACTTGAAAAAATATTGAAACTTTAATTGAAACTCAATTTCTATATTATACAAATAGAACAAGATGGTATAATAATCAAATGCATTCTTTAGGACTAACATGGGCTTAATCTAAAGTCTGATGATATGGGCTGATCTCATTTGTCAACATTTATGGAGAATTTTTAAATTAAAAGGGAGCAGTTAGAGAACAGCGTTCCCAGAGAGATATTCACCGTGACTGACTGGATTATGTTTATTTTAGGGATGCAGGGTTAGTTTAATATAAGGACAGCAGAACCCAAATGTGCTGTGTTAATTAGGAAAGCAGTAAAGAAAAATATCCTTATGTTCCTATCAGTAGATATCAGAAAGGCAGCTGACAAAATCAAGTATCCATTCTTGCTTTTAGAAAACAAACAAAATCTGTAAAAATCCACGATGAATATAATAAACAGAAAGGAAAAAGTGCTATAAAACTGGTTATGTCCTTAAACTGTGGTAGCCTCCTTTTGGGAATGCATACATACAATCCCTCATACATATGCATCTAAAGAAATCATTGTTTTATAAAGCTATCTGAGCAAACCTATTTATAGCAAATCTATTTATTATAAAATTATGAAAATAGACCATATGTCTAAGCTAATCAAATTGAGGTAGCATGAGGGATCATTATATAATAATGAAAGAAGAGGAAAACATACAAAATATATCAATTTAAAAAGATAGTGTGTGCATAGTAACTCTTACTATTACCCACCATTTTTCTAATAAAAATAGTCAAAGTTGTAGATCACTGTATAATATATACAGTTGGTGGTTTCCAGTGAGTGATTTGTCGGCCCTTGGGGGGGTAAAATGTCTAAATAAGCACATAAAACCTGAGTGCTCTTCCATTGCTCACAACCAGGTAATGACTTCAGTAAATACAGAGAGAGATGACTTCAGTAAATACAGTAAAAACAAAAGGAGTGGCTGTTTTTCTTTGCCAATTATATAATCAATAGAAAACTTTTTTTTTTTCTGGTGATAATTTTCTTGTCCATTTCATGCCTCAGATTTTTTGTTGTTATTCAGCTGCCTCATCTATACTCCTTTTTTTTTTATTTTTTTAACTTTTGACATGGACTTGAAAGGGTTTTTTCTCTCTGGAGTGAAATCTGGTGCCCCTCCGCTCCCACCCTCAGAGAGATAGGAAGGGAGATGAGAAGCATCAGCTCATAGTGTGTCACTTTAGTTGTCCATTGGTTGCTTCTCGTATGTGCCTTGATGGGGGGGGGGGCAAGCCAAGCCAGTGACCCCTTGCTTAAGCTAGCAACCTTGGGCTCAAGCCAGCGACCGTGGGATCATGTTGTTGATCCCACACTCAAGCCGGCGACCTCACGCCCAAGCTGGTGAGTCTGTGCTCAAGCTGGCAACCATAGGATCATGTTGTTGAGCCCATGCTCAAGCTGGTGACCTTGAGGTTTCAAACCTGAGACCTCAGCATCTCAGGTTGATACTCTCTCTACTGAGCCACCACTGGCCAGGCAAAATTTGTTCTTTTGTGGAGGTGACAGGTCGCATCTTAGAACTTACACAGCCCTTGACAATACCGAATACCATTTCACTTGCTATAGGGAGAGGATTTTTTTTCCTTTGGACAGAGACAGAGTCAGAGAGAGAGAGAGAGAGAGAGAGAGAGAGAGAGAGAGAGAGAGATAGAGATAGGGGCAAACAGACAAGAAGAGAGAGAGATGAGAAATATCAGTTCTTTGTTAAGGCACCTTAATTGTTCATTGATTGCTTTCTCATATGTGCCTTGACCAGGGGGCTACAGTAGAGTGACCCCTTGCTCAAGCCAGTGACCTTTGGCTCAAGCCAGCAATCTTGGGCTTCAAGCCAACAACCTTTGGGCTCAAGCCAGTGACCATGGGGTCATGTTTATGATCCCGCACTCAAGCCAGTGACCCTGTGCTCAAACTGGTAAGCCCACGCTCAAGCCGAGGACCTTGAGGTTTCAAACCTGGGTCTTCTGCGTCCCTGTCCAACACTCTATCCACTGCACCACCACCTGGTCAGGCTGGGAGAGGAATTGAAGCCTTTGGTTCCAAATTTTCTCATAGACTTTTAAGTTTTGCAAGGCCTTGTACTCAGTGAATAATGGGTTTTTAATCTTGAGTCAAGGACAAATAACACACCCATTTTAAAGAAAAAAGTTACTTGGATGCTATTTATTGGCCCAGTTTTTAAAATTCTGTTTAAATATGTGTAAATATAAAATTTGGCATAAGCTTGTTTTGCTTAGGACTCCTGTATACAACTATAAACCAAAACAAATTTGAGTTAATATTATATTCTAAATATGTGGACAACGTTTTGGCTGATAGGACAGCCCAGTGGCCCCAGCACTGAGGCCGGGGCTCTCGTGCAGGCAATTTTGTATTCGGTACACCTGGGTCCCCGTGTGCCCAGTAGTGACTGACCCCTCCAGCCCTTTGCCTTTGCTCAATGGGAGCTGTTCTGAGTGTTCGTACAGTATGTTGGGCTATTATTTGGCCTCCACTGGATATGACTGAGTAATTTATATGTTTTATTTTCCTTTGTTCTCTTCAGCTCGGTGCTTCTCACACTTTAGTGTGTGTAGGAATCACTTGGGGATCTTGCTAAATGCAGGCTATGATTCAGCAGTGTCTGGGGTGGAGTCTGCGGTGGGCAAGTCTAACAGGCGCCCAGCTGAGTGAGTAGCGAGGCTTAGTTAGCTGCGGTGGTTCAGGTAGCGGCTCCTGGCATGGCATTGTGATCATGGACACTAAGGCAAATGCTGGCACTGACATTGATAGGAGCACTCGGTTAGAAGATGGTCAACCAGATGATCCAAAATATGTGTAAGTTAGTTTTTGACCATTAAATACTCTTTTTAAAATTTGAACATTTATAAAGCAAACTGCAAAGTCCTGGGACATCTGCACGCCCCAGACTGAAAAATATTGCTAAAGAATGTTTGAGTGCCAGTCACCTGAGGCCATGAACACAGGCATCTTTGGGTTGTGCCTCCCCTTTTACTAGGACTGCTGGGCAGTGTTAGTGAACATAACCTGGCATTTATGCCCCTGGCATTTACCGTAATTACCTACTTTCAGGTGTCAAGCCCCAGTGAATACTAAGTGGTGGTGATTAAAAAATAGACAAAACTCAAGAAAAAGCAGGAGGCCAAGTAGATGCTTAGCAGCTGGTATCCGAGGGCATCTTCAGTGAGCCCATGGCATCTGCCAACCACTCGATCTGGTCTGTACTGACCAGAATAGGTGGCATAGGCTTGCACCCGAGGCCAGATACATCCGAGACTCTTAAGTACCTTGTGGAGGCTAGAAACTTTGAGAAGAGTTATCTGACACCTTCCCCCAAAGAGAGGTAGGATTCTGTGACGGTAACTCCACTCAGGAAGCCAGCTTTACTTGGGACACGGAGGCCTCTTTGTCTTCTGTCAGTTTACCAATGTGGCACCCCGGCTCCCTTTGGGAATCCATCTGTCTGTCCTTCCTGATTTTGTTGGTGATATGCTAGAGTAAACCTGTGGACAGTTCAAAAGTAAAATAGATATGTAGAGCCTTCCTCACATGGAGGAAGCTGTTACCTAAGATGACACTGATTAATAATATGGGGCCAGGTGAGCGATTTCCTCCTGGGGGACCCTAATTTGTGTGCTGCTAGGTTTATTTGAAAATGACCACTTTTGAGCCACTGACACACATATATGAACAAAAGATATGGTTGCTGGATGTTTCTAAAACTTGCCTGCCGGAAATCTTCACCCCTGTAGAGAGGGATGTGGGGCTGGGCAGTTTGGGAATTGTAGTCATAGAATGTTAGAACCAGAAGGAACCTCAGGAATCCTTTTACCCTATTGCAATGATATAAATGAAGTAGAATTAGCCTAGTGCGGGGGTTCCTAAACGCTGATACTGGACAAACTTTTCACTTGTTTGAGGCAAAATGAAGACAGTTGTAGTGAGTTCTTCATGAAGCTATATGTATTCAGGTTAAAAACCTATCTAAAATGATATATTTTGGAGTTAACATGTCTAATCTTTTGTGAAGTGATGGTAACAATAGATGTGTTTTTTAAAATATGTCTTAGAACTGAAATTTGGCAACCCTCTCTCTGTGCCCAGTATTGAGGAGGGACGTGCACTCCACTAGTGTTCGGAATGCAGAGATCTAGGAGCCGCTGACCTGGTTTGTCTTGTCTGGCAGCTTGATGGCTCAGACTCCAGAGGGAAGTAGCTGATCTACCGCTTGGGTGCTGGCGGAGGAGAGATCAGTTGAAATGGTGACAGCCTGGAGCTTTGGCTCTTGGTGCAGCTGCCTTGTTTAATTAGCACTCACAGGTGCTGCGACTTGGGAGCATTTCTTGCGAGGCCAGGGTGCACGGCAGTTCCTGAGCAGGGCCCTTGTGCACAGATAGCCTGGGAGCGCTGACTACGAGCTCTGCAGCCGCTAGTCACCCAGAGAGCTCTATTAAGGCCCGCTGCCCGGGTCACACCCCAGACTAGTTAAACCAGCATGCCTGGGAGAGGGAGCCAGACATCGGTTTTGTTTTTTGCTTTTTTTCTTTTAATTTTTATTTTTATAGATTGGGGTCAGGGAGACAGGAACATCAGTCTGTTCCTGTATGTGTCCTGACCGGGGACTGAACTGGCAACCTCTGTACTTGGTGACGAAGCTCGACTAAACTGAGCTATCCCATCAGGGCTGTTGTTTGCTCTTTAAATCCCCAGGTGTCTTCTGTGCACAGCCAGAGAATCTGTTTTGAGTTTGCTAGGCAGAGGCTCCGAGCCTGGGAGTCACGGGTACTTTCCCAGGAACTGTCCTTCCCAAGAGGTAGACCAGGTGGTGGTGCTCAGCCTTTTTTAGGAGTTATTGTTGGTAACTTGCTGGTTCTGACAATTATTTGGTCACAGAAGAATTGTGAACTGAAACTCACTTGCAGGGACACAGAACACAGAAGGCCCTGTAACTTGTAAAACAAATGATTGCGGTCGCGGTCCGCCGGCGCTCCGTCCAGGTAGAAGTCATCAGGGCCCCACTGCATGCTGTCTCCCTCCTGCGCTCCCGCGGAGCGGCCCTGAGCTGGTTCTGCAGCGCACCCTCCTCTCCCCAGGCTTGGAGGCCCTCCCCTGACCCGGCACTTGCCCTTCACGCCATCCTTCCTCCCGCCTTTGGCTTTTTCCCCCTCAATTACCGCCCCTGCTCCCTCCACACCTTCTTCCCTGGCGGCCTTCATCGGAGCCCCGGGCTGTCCTCGCAGACCTGTCTCTCCTGGTGGCTCTGCTGCCCACGTGGCCTCCCGCCTACCCTCCCTGTCCTCCCACTGTCCCGTTCCCTCAGGACTGTGCTCCTGCAGCCACCAGTGCCTCCCTCCTCCTCAACGGCTTCGCTGACCCTGTCTGTGTGGGAGGGTCCCTCTCCTGGTTTCTATGGTGACCCAGCTGTCTACTTCTGCTCTTGTCTGTTTCCTCCTCTGGTCCCACGTTGGTCTCCCGCTCCTGTGGCGGGTTGCACGCACTGGTCCTTTTCTCTTTCCACTGCCCCTCGCCCGGGTCTGACCTTCCTCCTGACCTTCATTCTTCATTTCAGCCTTTTTGATGGACTCTTCAAAACGCCTTGTTTTTATTTTATTTTATTTATTCATTTTTAGAGAGGAGAGAGGGAGAGAGAGAGAGAGAAAGAGAGAGAGAGACAGAGAGAAAGAAGGGGGAGGAGCTAGAAGCATCAACTCCCATATGTGCCTTGACCAGGCAAACCCAGGGTTTTGAACCGGCAACCTCAGCATTTCCAGGTTGACGCTTTATCCACTGCGCCACCACAGGTCAGGCCAAAACGCCTTGTTTTTAAAGGGACTTCATCCTCTGCTCCTGGCCGGCCACCGCCGCCCATGCCAGCCCTTCTCAGTTCTTCCGTCTCCACTCGGTGTCCCGGGTTCCCATTCACCCAGAGCAGGGTTCTGTTGTGGTTATCGAACACCCTTCCCGCCCTCACCCTCCTCTCTCCCTAATGGTTTCACCACTGTAGGGTCCCTTATCCACCCTGGTCTTTCTCCAGTCCTGTTACCCCTCTAGTGTGAGTCTAGACTTCATTTTTCTGAACCCCTACTCTTCTGTTCAAGATCCTGCCCTCAGCCCGTCACTCAGGGGGCCCCACAGTGCCCCTGCTTTCCCGGCCGACCCCGCTGTACTCCCAGCCAGACCGGCGAGGCTCCTCACACTGCTCCCTTCTCCTGGCTCAGTCAAACCCACTCCTCCTTAGATTTTTTCCTCCCTGTATAAAGTGGTCTTTATATAAGGACAGGAAGTATTTTTTTCCTCTAAATTCTTTATATTCTTTTTGTTAATTGATTTTAATTTATTGTGTTTACATAGATTCAGGTGTCCCACTGAATACATCTCCCCACCCCCGTGTTCCTTCAACATCCCCCTTGCCCCCCTCCTCCCAGCAGCCTCCCCTTTCCCTCCAGGATTGGCTGTTCTGTCCTCTGTAACACTGTTATGTATATATCATTTCACCAATCCTTTTCCTCATGTAGAGCTTTACTGCTTTGTAGCATTGATTTTTTTTTTAAAGATTTTATTGATTTTACGGAGAGAGGAGGCGGGGGAGTGAGAAGTATCAACTCAGTATAGTTGCTTCATTTTAGTTGTTCATTGGTTGTTTGCTGTATGTACTTTGACCAGGCAAGCCCAGGGTCTCAAACCAGGGACCTCAGCGTTCCAGGTCGATACTTTACCCACTGCGCCACCACAGGCCAGGCATTGACCATTGGGTTTCATGTGCTCTCCCCTGCCTGCTGGCCCATACGCTCTTCCAGCAAGGGCTGTCTTCCCACAGCACCGACTTGAGGACCCTGTATGCTTGGGTTTTCAGCATCTGTTTGCAGGTTGATTTTAATTATGGGTGAATTTTTCAGTTCCTTTCTTACAGCAAAATAATTGGTTGGGGATTGATAAAACTAATTATCCATTGAGTAAAAGAAGACCTAAAAGAGAGACAACAGAGTTTTGGGAAGTGACTTGAGGAAGTTTTTCCATAATTGGGAATTTAGTATAGAATGATAGGAAGTGTCAAAATAATAGAGTTTGCTATAGCGGTGGCATAGGATAGCATCTCGGTTAGAGCGTGTTCTACGGTTCCTAATCTTTCTGAGCCCTGCCCCAGTTTACAGAGGGGGATAATTGTGTCTGCCTCATAGAGTTGTGAGCATTAAATGCTTTAATTCATTGTGAATTGTTAGCGCAGTTCCTCTTCAGTAAACGGAAGCTTTTTTTTGGCCTTCATAAAAGATGCACCGTCGAGGCACCCTCTCACTAAGAGGCAGTTAGAGCCGTTCTGACCCTTGGCCTGGAAACCTAGATGCGCAGCTCACTTATTAGGGTGTTGCAATAGCCCGGAAACCGCTATTGAGCGTCTCCCACAAGGGAGGATGGTGGCCCCTAAAGCTAGTAGGGATGAGTAAGGGAGGCCGAGTCAGTCTGTCCCAGGGGAACTGGTCAGAGGGAAGGAGTTGTTGTAGACAAGTTAGAGGAAAGGGAGGGAAGGGAAAACCGGAGGGGAGGTTTTGTCCCGATGAAAGGAGACTTTCTAAAGGTGCTTTTCCAGGACAGTGAGGAGAAAGGACCATGCTGCTGCAGTGCCTCTGGGGAGTCTGGGCGACAGGGGACTGGCCTGCAAGACACCTGCTCAGTTGGTCAGGGGACCATGCTAGTGAGACGAGTTGTGGCCCTGGGAACCAGTGTAATCCTCTCTGTTCCATGGCCACAACTCATGTTGACCCTTGACCCTGACTGCTCCAACTCGGGTTCCTACAAGACAGCTTGGGTGACGGGCACAGAGCATCTGTCTTCTCAGTGTTTGTCCCATGGATGGAGCAAGAGCTCATCTTAGTCCTGGGAGGGCTCCTACCCACAAACTGAGGATGCTGGGAAAATACCAAGTGGACTGGAGAGATTAAACATCAACTTTCACTGTCCTCTCTGCATCCCCCACCGAGTCTAGTTTTCATATCTAAGATAAGTGGACCCTCCCCTCTAAGTGGGAAAGATGATCAGAGGCTTACTTCCTTGGCATTGTTGGAAAAGGAGTCTAGACAAAATCTAAGGAAGGACCAAATCTTGCTGAGGCTTTGCAGACAGTCACGGACTTGGACTGAAAATGCTGCCGTTTCCTTTCGCAGGGGAAGGTGGAAGTAGAGGCTGGGAAGGAAGGTATGAAGTTTGAAGCCAGTGCTTTCTCCTACTACGGCGTCATGGCCCTGACCTCCTCTCCAGGTGAGTTGCCCTCGGCTCGGGGGCAGGGATGTTTTAGGAAATGGTGCCCTTCTCCGGCCACTTTCTCTCCCTGCCAGCTGACCCTATTTATTTACTTCTTGAACTTTTTATTGAACTATATCATGTATACAAAAAACACCCTGCACAAAGCATAAGCATATACTCAGTGTGTGAGTTTTCACAAACTGAACACGCCAGTGTAAACCAGCACCCAACTCAGAGACAGGACATCCGCCACCCCACAGGACTCCTGTCCCCACGACACTCCCTTTCAGCCACTCTCCCCCAGGATTAGCCGCTGCCTTGACTTCTGAGAATAGACTAGTTTCGCCAGTTCTTGAACTTTATATAACTGGGATTAGACAGGTGTAATATATTGAGTGTGACTTCTTCCACCCAGTGTTGTCCCTGTCACACTCCTCTGTTGTCAGGGACACTTATACTTTATTTCTCCTCCTCTCTGTAGTGTTCCATCGTCCAGCTGTACAGCAATGCATGTCTTTTCATTGCTCAGGGACACTGGGGCAGTTTCCTGTGTGGGGCCACCGTGGCTGGTGTGGCTAAGAGCACTCCTGTGCCTGCCTTTTGGTGCACGTACGTGTGTTTCTGTATTGGGGAGCGGAGCTGCGGGCCACAGGGTGTGAGGGCATCTGCAGCTCGAGTGGCTGCCACCCTGCAGTTTCCCGCGCGGCCATGGTAGTTCACACTCATCCTTCAGGGGAGGGTCCTTTGCTCTGTACCCACCACTTGTATTGTTGAGCCATCTAAACGTTAATTATTCTGGAGGTTTTTAAATTTGCACTTTCCTAAGGATAAATGAGGTTGTTAATTTAATATTTATTTATTGCCTATATTCAGATCTTAATTGGAGAGTGGAGCTGGCCAATTAAGTCAGCCAGCTAGGGGTGCTCTGAGCACAAGATGCCAGCAAACAGTATCTGTCCTCGTAGGAACATGGACACAGATACCGGGCCTCCCCTCTGGGATGGGATTTGAATGGTCCTTGTTGGCATTGCTTACTTGGTGTATGTGCTTCCTACCTTATGCAGGCTAGAAGAGGGCAGGCAGGTAAACAGAGGTGCTGTAGTGCCACCTTGTGGTCAGAATGCCAAATTACATGCTATGCAGGGAAACAACTTTTGCAAACCTCAAACTTAAAAATAACCCATCCTAAAAAAAAAATACTGTCGGCCCTGGCCGGTTGGCTCAGTGGTAGAGCGTCGCCCTGGCGTGCAGAAGTCCCGGGTTCGATTCCCGACCAGGGCACACAGGAGAAGTGCCCATCTGCTTCTCTACCCCTCCCCCTCTCCTTCCTCTCCCGCAGCCGAGGCTCCATTGGAGCGAAGATGGCCCGGGCGGGCGCATGCAGGAGACTGTCTGACTGTCTTTCCCCGTTTCTAGCTTCAGAAGAATACAAAAAAAAAAAAAAAATACTGTCACTTCTGAAAACCAGCCTGAAAAAGGGAGCAATACCTCCAGACAGGTCTGTTTTTGTGACATTGGTCCTCGTCTACTGTGCCACATGATATCTCAGGCACCAAGATGTTACAATCAGAGAGCCAGAGACGTCAAGGATGCCCTCACATTTCTAAACCTCCCCTACCCCTGCTGCATCTTCTCACTGTCCCTGGGCAGGTTTTTGAGTCATATGGGCCAGTGTCCCCATTGTCTACTGCTGACTGCATCCAGAGTGGCCATAACCCCCTCTGACCCATTAGTTGGTGTCTGCTGTAAACTTGAAGGTGATCTTCTGTTTTTACTGCTTGTGAGGAGACAGGGAGGTTCTTAACAGGGCCGAGAAGATCTGAGTTACAGCCTCTATCCCAGCACATACAGTGCCTGCCCTGGCTTCCTCGTTATTGAGAGGCTATGGTAAGATGACCTCGTGTGCTTGTTAAGACCAGAGCGCGATGATTCGCACACGAGTGCTCTGTAACCGCTAGAACACAAGAGGAACGTCGGTAGAAGAGGTGTTGAGATTGTGACTGTTTTTGGCCACCAAACTCAAATTAGCCCAGGTGAGCAGAATCAGATTTATAAAGCAGTTTTGAAAAAAAAAGCTGGAAGGGTAACTTGCACATTTTTATTGTTTACTGGTTCTTGCAGCTCATACTGGCCCAGTTTACACTGAACTGTGGATTTATGTAAGGGTGGGTCCCATTCAGAAAAGGAATTGCTGAGTGGCCTTCTATATGAAAAGTGGTGGGGTGCCTTACCAAGCTGGAAATGCCAGAAAGGAAGGGAATTTCATTAATAGCATCTTGTTACAAAGCCAGTATTTTACTTGACTTTACAGTTCACATTTGGGATTTTGTATGTTCACTGAGAGATGGAATTAATACAGTAATTTCAAGGTAATATTTCTATTCATTTGATTGCTTAGAAAAATCCTACAAGAATCGGTTATCAGGATCTGCCCAGTTATATGTCAAGTATACCTCAATTTAAAAAGGAAAGAAAGAAACCTGCCCAGAAGATCTGACTTCTGCCCAGTGGGGCAGTTGACTGGATCCTTCAGATGGAGCTACAGCTCCTCCCTGGCTGGGTAATAGTGAGGAGGCCACTTTGTTCTGCTGTCCCCTGGAAATCTGCGTGTGACATTCTCTATTTACTTGGCTAATTTAGCTCCACTTTTGTGCGGATAGTTCTAAATCCGTTAGGAGAGCACGTTTTGAGCTATAACCCAATTGGGTATTAATGGCTTAAGAGATTTGTAGGTTAGTAAAAAGCATGTGACTAGGATTTCGGCCTCCCCACATTCCTCTTCCTGGAAAGCAGTGTGTGCTCTTGGTTTATTTACATAACATATAGGCTTTTTCATCTGAAATTGACGGCTTACATTGGTAGGACTGGTATCTACTCCTGTCCCGAGTGCAGAGATCTCCTTTCTTGCCTTTTGACATGGTCTCACCCTGTTTTTCTCCATTTTTCAGTTCCTCTGTCCCTGTCTCGTACCTTTGTTGTCAGCAGAACAGAGTTGTTAGCAGCAGGTTCTCCAGGTAATTCTGCATGTTTCCTTTTCATAATTCTTCTGATTGCCTCCCTGGACCCCCATACAAGCCATCGGCAGTTTTTCTGTAAGCTCTAGAACTCCACATTTCTGTGCCTTAAGACTGAGCTATCCAGGAAAGTATTAGCCTACAATAGAGGCAGAAAGGGTTTGGGCCACTGGGAGGGACTGTTGACACAGGAACAGATGAAACAGGGAAAGGGAGCCAATTGGCCCTGGAGTGCTGGCGTCCCCTGCCTGCCCTCACCACACCGCGGACCTTGGGTTTTCAGGGCAGCAAGGCACTGCATCTGGTTTCTTCTCTGGGAGGAGGCAGAGGCCCCCAGGACTCCACACTTCCGCAGGACATGTAGAGTGACAGCCTGAAGCACTAAGACCTGTTCTTGGAGAACTCTCAGCATTCCTGTCTCCTTGGTCCTTCCAGCATCTGTGGGAACGGGGCGCGTGTATTTCCCCCTCCGTCAGGCAGGTGGCCCCGCTCTCCTGTTTGTTTTGAATCCAGTGCTGGGCACATTCCTAGCTAGCTGCTGATGACTGCCCTGCAGGAACAGCGGTGGCGGCTGGCTAACTGTCCAGCTGCTAAAAACAAAGGCTAAGGTTTAATCTTTCTTTAATTAAAATTGCTGATCTTACTATTTGATAGTACAATTGTTCTGTATTTATTTTGTTTCATACAGCTTAGATTTTTAAAATCTGGTGAAATTTGTGTTTCAAAAACACAAAACTCTAAAATACTGATATTTGGTAAAGGAGGCAATACTTGTCTTGAAACTGATATTCCCTCAAATCTTGGCTCTGGAAGGTTTGAGGTGTTTGGGGTAAGATATACATAAGGCTATTTGAATCAGACCTGTTGGCAGACTCTGCATACACACGCATGTGCACACACATGTGTATATATGGTTCTTCCTCCCCCGTTTTCTTTGCTGGCATCTGCCACCTATTTAAAATGTCACAGAAGCTGAAGTAGAGTGACTTTTGGATGGAACTCATGGAAATGTCATTTGTTTTTTACGTTTCCCGTAAAACTTAAGAGATTTTTTAGCTCTATCCACTCTGTCTGACCCAGTAACAGAAAAATACGTTTTCGGGTCCAGGCCTAAGGGATGCTGGCATTACTAAAATATGATACACAGCTGGGGCCTGAACTAAAGCCGTGATTTTCAGCCCGTTCTATTAAGTGCCTTGTGGTTCCGAGGGAGAGGCTGGGAGTGTTTCTTCACTGTGTCTTTCTAGCTTGCTACCAAAAAAAGAGGATTCCTAGGTAGGATGAATCAAAACAGCCAAGACGAAAAGCAGGAAGACAATAATACCTCTGAGAAGGCATAAAGAAGAATGAAGCTTGAAAGTTGTTTTCATAATTGCCTAAAATTTTGGCATATAAACTTGGCAACAAAACATGACTTGAACTGGGGGGAGGCTGCTTAAAGTCTTCTAGCGATGAGGAAATAGACACACGCCCTGTTGCGCACTGATGCAGGGCCGACCGGGCTGGCGCCTGCAGTGCTGCAGACGGGGTCCTGGGAGCAGGGGCTGCTTCTCCAGACAGGCTGCGGGACCAACGCTGGGTCCTGGCAGAGCAGAGGATTCGTCTCCCACAAGCTGAGACGGTGGGGAGGGAGGAAGCTGCCTGGGAGTCTAGATACGTTGGAAGACCAGAGGAAATGTAATCCCCTCAGGAGAAAAGAACAGGAGACTCAGGAGCACTGCACCAGGGCCCAGACATCTACCTGCACAGTCTGGGCAGCAAGCAGAGTGCCCTTTAAATGGGTCATGTTTCTAACATTTAAATTGTAAACCACAGAAGGAAACGCCATCCTGAAAGTAGCTGTAGAAATGGTGATGTGATTTGGGGCTGAAGTTCAGAGATACAGGGATCTCTTGTTTGAAAACACTGCTGGGCATGTCAGCCTGGGGAAAGTTAGGACCAACAGGGAAAGGCGCCATCAGGAGGGTAGCAGGAGGTGGAGAGGTGTGGGAGGAAGCTGGCAGGAAAGAATGGAGTCATGCTAACCAGGCTCAGTGGCCGGGTACTGAGGGGTGTCAGGTACTGTGCTAAGCGCTCTATACATGATCTCATTTTGAATCTTCATCAGACCACGTGAGGTGAGGTGAGGTGGGTGCTATTATTATCTGCCTTTTACAGGTAAGAAATCTGAGGCTTTGCGACGTTGGGACATCTGATCAAAGTCCCATTCTGCTAAACAGAAGAACATCTGATAAATTTATTAATTTGCTTTGTTCTCTTAGAACAGGGGTCAGGAACCTATGGCTCACGAGCCAGATGTGGCTCTTTTGATGGCTGCATCTGGCTCGCAGACAAATCTTTAATAAAAAAAATGTTAAAAATATAAAACATTCTCATGTATTACAATCCATTCATTTCCTACCGCTCACGTTCATGGTTGTGGGTGGCTGGAGCCAACCAATCACAGCTGTCCTCCGGGACAACACCAAATTTTTATTGGATAATGCCTAACGTACATGGGTCATTGTATGGCTCTCACAGAATTACATTTTAAAATATGTGGCGTCCATGGCTCTCTCAGCCAAAAAGGTTCCCAACCCCTGTCTTAGAAGATAGGTGGAAGCAACAAGAGGAACTACTACACTGAGTTTAATTTTGACCTAACAATGAAAAATTGGTTCATGACATGAAAATTGTGGGGAAAGTTGTGACATAAAAATTTCAGCAGAAAGGGAACTCTTCATTGGACATCCCTTAAGTGTTTGCCACGTTTTGTTGTGGGGGTCATATTTTGAGAGGAACATTTATGAATGAAATCAGATGGTGGTTAGCACAGAGGGAAAGGTGGTAGGTAAGACGTGAGGTGAAGAACGGTTGACGTATTCAGATGGGGAAGAAGAGACTTAAGGCGAACATAGGGCCTTTGAACTTCCCAGGGCTATTTCAAGTAGCAGAGGAATGGAAGTTACTCAACTCCATGGAGTGGAGGGGAGGCTGTCATTTGAAGCTGGGGAGGCAGATTTCGATGGGCATGCTGATGGATTTCCCAGTAGTTGCCTCTGCGAGAGCATCTGTCAGGGACACATTGCAGAGAGGAGCCAACCATCAGGTGGGAGCATTGGTCTCCTCTAGTCCTGGCATGATGCAAGGCAGGGCCTGTCCATGTGGGCACCCACTTAAAATTTGTGGAATATACTTGATTGGAAAAGCAACAATGGAAGCAGCTTTGGCAAGGCGGTTCGTCTTATTTTAAAGGAAATTTATTAGAAGCTGTAGTAAACTTGCCTTTCAGAGCAATGTCACCTAGACTGACCTGCATTTCCTTTTACTGTCAGTCTGAAGAATCACATAGCACCTAAGGTAGCTCAAACCTTATAAGGGTTTGATGTCTCCTAGCAATGAGCATCCTCAGGCCACCTGATGTGGGCTTTATTGCAGTCAGAGACAAAGATAATAGGTTTGGCCAGGAGATGGGGTATGAGCAGACAGAACTATTTAAACATGTTCTGATTTATAAACATCCTCAAGAGTCCTTTGCTTTTGCTTTGGCTTGGGCCTCACTCCCCCTGGTTTGTTGTGTTTCATAGCATGAGGCAATGCCCTGACATAGTGTTCAGCACAGGGTCTGTACTGTCGGCCCAGGAAGGGCTGTGTCAGTTCACATGGACAGGGCTGAGCAGCTGATCCCAATGGAACCTGTCACCATGGGAAGCCAGCCAGTGCTCTGGAGGAGGCCTGTGTGGTGAGCTGTGTGGCTGAGGGTCTGGCATAAGTTGATTGAGCTTGTCTATTAATTGCTACATTTTTATTATTTGGAAAATAGACAGCTGCCTTTATTGGTTACATCTATCTCATGTAAAATGTGGTTGGGTTTTTTCCCCCCTCCATTTCCAGGTGAAAACAAGTCACCTCCTCGCCCATGTGGCTTGAATCACTCAGACTCTCTCAGTCGAAGTGACCGGATTGACGCAATCACACCAACTTTGGGGAGCAGCAATAATCAGCTCAATTCTTCATTCCTTCAAGTCTACATCCCGGACTACTCTGTGCGCGCCCTTTCCGATCTCCAGTTCGTTAAGGTAAGAGCAGAGAGCCGCTGGCTGGGCCTGACTGGTCGCGGTCCAGCCCACAACCAGCATCTGCACCCCGGCCCCTCCGCTGAGCTTCCCCATCACTCTGTGGGTGCCCGGCCTCCAGCTGCTGTGCCCAAAACTCAGGTGGGGAGAACCACATATCTCCTTGGCTCTACCAAATGAGCTGGCAAACCAGGCGTGGCTTTGTCAGAGAATAAAAGCCGGAGAGCGTAAGAAAAAAAATCCGCCTTTTTAAACAAGTCTTCATGAATTCGGGACTCCGGGGACTCTGGTTGGCCCTGAAAGGGCTGAGGTCGGAGACTTGGAAGACTGGCCAGGATGGAGTGGGAAGAGCCCTCCACTTACCTGCTGCCCTGGAGACAGGGTGTTTTCCTTAGTATGAAGTAAAGACGTCTTCTGGAGAGCAAGCCAGTTTTCGCTGATGGAAGCCTAGCTCCATTTTCTAGTCTCTGAAATTTTGAGACAAAATTGGAAGTGGCTTATATCAGTAAAAACTGCCTTGTTTACTGGAGTCAACTTGAACTTTAAAAGTGGCTCAGTTTGTACTCAAGGATGACTTTCTTCTAGAGAAGCAACTAGGGGCCTTTCAGGGGACTTAACATGTAATACGATATCCAGACAAGGGAACCTAAAACTAAGCATTATCTTGGTTTGTTTTCTGTACCATCTTCTGGCCCCAGATCTCAAGACAGCAATACCAAAATGCCTTGATGGCATCCCGGATGGACAAAACTCCTCAGTCTTCAGACAGTGAAAACACTAAAATTGAATTGACTCTTACGGAGCTGCATGATGGGTTGCCAGACGAGACGGCCAACCTGCTCAATGAACAGAACTGTGTGACGCACAACAAGGCCAATCACAGCCTACACAACGAAGGCGCCATCTAGGGCGCCCGCCCGCCCTCACCACTCCCGCTCCCGAGGCCCGGCCAGGCCACTGGGCCTCGCCTCGTCTGGCAGTGAATCCTGTTAGTGTGAGCTTGTGTGCCATGTGCATCCTGCAGCATCCCGAGACCAAAGACTTTGTCCCGTTCCTGGGAGGTTGGTGAGGGCAGGAACGGAAGCTGGAGCCGGAACTCGACGTAGGGGGCGTGGCGCCGGAGACGTTCGGAATGAACTTCCGCCCAAATAGAATCGTGTTTATTTTTTCAGCTGTACCTTTTCTTATTCACTCTCCTCCTTCCTTGATTTGCATGAAGTTGAAAATTGTTGGGATTTATTTTTTTTCCAAGAGATGTTTTTAAAAAGTATCTTTTGCAGAGTTTTAAGTTGTCCTGCCTGAACTCTGCTGCGACCCCATGATGTGACCCTCACAGGATGAACTTGCCCCTCCAGAGGCCTTCAGGGCCCTCCCAGCGAGGGGCACCCTTCCTCTGTGCCCCAGTGGGTGTCGCTGTCAAGCCTGAAGGATGAGGGAAGAAAACTGTGCTGACGTGGATCTGCCAAGTCTGTGACGTTGCGGGGGAGCCTGCTCTGGGTGGGACCTGCAGTCGCCTCTCTGAGCTCAGTGTTGTTTTAAGTTAATGTTTAACTGTGTCCCTTTCCCTCAGAAAGGTTTAACATTTGCTTGGAATGTGATTTTGCTCCCACTCCTAAGGAATTTTTATCACCAAAATGAATGTTAATGAATTTTAAACCCATGGTTTATCATTGGCAAGAGGCAAGGCGACTGCAT
Source organism: Saccopteryx leptura (assembly GCF_036850995.1). Classification (NCBI taxonomy): domain Eukaryota; kingdom Metazoa; phylum Chordata; class Mammalia; order Chiroptera; family Emballonuridae; genus Saccopteryx; species Saccopteryx leptura. The sequence goes on along the minus strand of NC_089515.1, from coordinate 24,416,118 downwards.
CTGACGTCCTGCAGCCTGGATCTCTGGGGCACCAGGCCTCCCCACCCAGCTCAGCGCCGTCGCCCTGCCCCGCTCCCACCCTTGTTACCCCAAGATGCTGCTACACAGATGCCAAATGGAAATCTTCCACGGGGCTCTTGAGTAAACTACATGTTGTGGCGTTCCAGCCCCTCCCCTTCCCACGGGTGTGTCTAATGGTCAGAAACCGAGTCGGACCTTCCCACCGGGCTGTGTGCTCCCGGCGGAGGTGGCATGTAAGCCCATATGTTGAAAGGAGGGAACGTTGGGGACTGCCAGCCCCTGCCCCTCTTTCCAGAGAGCCGATGGTCCCTCTTCCCGTGCCCCTGGGCCTGTGGGGCCCAGCCTTGGCCGTGTCCCCCGCCCGAGGACCTCAGTGCCTCCCGCCTCAGATGCAGCCCGTGCCAGAGAGGCTGGCTGCCTGTACGGCCAGCGTCAGTGTGGCCCCCAAACAGGGATTCAGAAACCAAATGTGTTGTGGCCATTTCGTGTGTGTCTCTGTCGTATTTTAATACCAAATTCATCACGCGTAGTGAAATTAATGTCAGGAGGTATTACTTGAGTGACTGAATTCTTAACTATCTTATTTGTGTTTTAAGTGTTAGCCCAAGGGATATGTGCATTTTGTTGACATTTGTCCATGCATTCACACTGACCAGTTTTCATATAGCAATGCTAGTCCATGCCGTAGCCGAGAAGAGAGCAGAGAGCGTTGTCCCCACTGGGGCCCACCCCACTGAGCAAAGGGAGCCCGGGGCTGAGAGCAGTGCTACTCCCTCCTCAGGTAGGAATGCCCCCCCCCCCCCAAGCAGGCTCTGCAGGGTAGGGCTGTGCTTTGGAATCACAGCAACGTGCTGGCTTGCCTTTTGGCAAGCGATTTGGTGGCTCCAGTGTCATATGCACACTTGGCGAGTATCTTCTCTGGGCTGGTAGTCCTTGAGGGTCCTCTGCGGAAGGCGCCATGCCCCTAGTGAGGGAAGTACTGGCTGCACCTTGTCACAGGTGTGGCACCCAATCTGCCATCGTGGGAGGGAGCCCCACTATGTAGCTTGATGCTTGATGGTAGTGGAACTCTGCACCACGGGGAAAGGGGTGTCCTTTTATAACAGACCTGAGTTTAAATCTCAGTTTCTTAAGATGCATCTAGCTGAGCCCAACCTCAGTAAGACAGGAACTGGAACTCTCTGTAGGGTGGGCAGAAATGAGTGTCCCCTGAAGTGGAGCCTGGACCTTGCAGGGGGAGGAGGCTTCTCCCCCAACAACCACCCCACTGTCTGGGCTGGGTCAGCACTTGTCCACCTGGGGGTCTGGAGGAGTTGGCCACAGCATGTGCTCCTCCTCACCTTTTGTCTCAGGGAGCCTTGCTTCTGGAAGGAGCCTCTGGAATCGGGAGCTAATGCGTTGGACCTTTTTCAGAGCCTCACTGTTCCTTGTGTGAATCCTCAAGTTCAGTGAGAGACCAGGTGTGGAGGAAGGATTGATTCCAGCTGCTGCCTCCTTGACTTGAGGGAGAAACGACTTCTCAGTCCTGTCTTACCTGCTCAGTGTGGTGGCTTTTTGTCCTCTCTGTAAAGGAGCAGGCAAGGGCAGCTTTGCAGTGGGGGCTTCCAGAGGATGAAAGTTTAATCTCCCAAGTTTGTATTTTTCTATAAACCATTCTTTACCTTTGATTATTTATACTGTTTTCTAACAACAGGGAATACAAATCATTCCTGTGTGGTCTCTATAGGAATGGAGGCTAACATTCTGCTATAGTTCCATCTGCTTTGGGTAACACTCAAGACCCTTATATAACAATGTCTGAGCGACCAGGTTTCTTTTCCAGGCCCCACTTTCCCTCTGGAAACAAACCTCAGGCCGCTGAAGGAGGATCGCTGGCTCACTGCTTCTCTGGGCAGCAGGAGAATGGTTTTGGCTTAGAAGGTCTGTGCAATTCCACCTATAAACGGGAGTCAGGCAGTCTTTCGGATCTTGATGTGTCATGGCCAGTCCTTAGCATCTTTGTTGATCGTCCTCTCCTGGGGCTGCTGGCTCTGTAAGTATGGAGGAGAGAGGGCTGTGGAGCAGGTGCAGGTCCTGGGGTCCTGAATTCTGTGGGAGCCCTTGTGGTAAGACCTAGGGCCTCTCTGTCTCCACGGCCACCGTGGCCCCTGCTATGGAACTCTTCCTGTTCCTAAGCAACCACGCTGGTATCTCGGAGGTTCCTCCTGGAACTGGATTCCTAGTATCCAGATGTTCCCAGGACTGTCTGCTTTCTCTTTATAAATGAAAGTGGCTTTTTTCCTACTGCCTTAGAGGTTCTCTCCCTTTATTCCTTTGTTTTATATTCATCAGGCAAGTCCAAAATCACGTGTTGAAACTCTTAGGAAAACAACTCCTTAAGATTTGTTCCTGGATATTGGGTGCTAACCAGCTAGCTTAAGCCTTGATTCTTAGTTTGAATTTGAAAGGGCACCCCCGGGAACTATTAGTCCTCCCTTCCTCCCTTCCCAGAGATAGCTCAGTGCCATGGCAACACAGCTGGCTTCCCCAAGGGGGAGGGAGTAGGACATCTTACCATTTTCTACTGTTTTTCAAGGAACTTCTGTGCAAATGTTGAATGCAGAACTCCACACTATTCATGTGAAACACTTACTGTGAATATATTTACCTGTGCTATTCCAGGACCATGTGACTAAAGGATCAGCTTTCTCAAGTCTAGGAAAATAGTAGTAGGTACAAGTAGAATTAGTAGAATTGCGTTTTCCCTAGAAAATGAAGCAACAGGTATTTGATCTAAGCAGGGACCATGAATGTCTGTCTGCCCTCAAATTCTCTCAGGTCAAGAAGTCGACCTAAGTAGGCTCTGACTGATTGAACCTGTGTCCTGGCTGGTCAGTGATATGAACAAAACTCAACCCTGTCATCTTCTGAAAACGGGCCACGGCTCTGTGGTGTCTTTGCCTTTCCTGGGTCAGGGGACCAAGGCTCCTCCAGTGTCTGCAGGGGTGATCCCAGGAGAGGACTCACCTGGGCTGGCACAGCAAAGCACTTACCTTGGTCTCAGGACTTTCAAGTAAGAGGCCACTGGGGGGGGGATGGGCTTGGTGTACATCGCATGGCCCATGCTCACTGGTGGCGTGGGCAGAGGGAGCAGCTTCCTTAGCTTTGATCTCAGACAGGTTTGTCTTGCAGGGGTGAGAACGCCAAGGCTGAGCTGGCGGTGCAGTGTGGAGGCGTCTGTGCTCACTTTCCTGATGAGGACACAGACTTGTCTTGAGTCAGGTGCTTCTGTCTGACAAGGGTATCTGGGTGAGTTGTAGGTTAACCCAGAATTAGGAGGGACTTCAGTGATTTGAGGATCAGAAACTTTTCTGATGCAAATTTATCAATGAGCAACCTACTCAGTGAATTTTTATACCTCAGGGCCATTTGCAAATCTTTCTTCTTTTCCTATTTCTTTTGTATTCAAGTGGGCTGACAGGAGAGAAAGGATAGTTCAGAGAATTCTAAGCTGAGGTTCATTTGTGTCTGTCTGAGGGTGAGTGGTGCATCCAGGCCCAGCTAGCTGGTGTTATCCCTCAGGCTGTGACAGCCTTTGTCCTCTGGGACAGACAGGCATTCCTTCTGCAATGAATGCTTGCTTACTGGTTCTCCTTCTGCCCAGTCGGGTAGCCCTCAGGACCAAAGGGGGGAGGCGGGAGCTGACAGCAACTGCAGAGCTGGGAGCAGCTTTCCCTCCTCCGTAGTCTGCTGGGAGCGTCTTTGCTTCTTAGATCTGTGATTGGCTCAGGTCAGGTAAGCCTTCAGTGTGTGCTAGAGCCACTGACATCATCTCGCTGGAATCTTATCTTTTGACAGGAAATACCAGGTTATCCTTGAAGCAACGTGGAAATGAAGGTTCTAGTGCAAGAGTCAAGGTCTAGGAGTTTGTATGCGAAGGTTTCTATGTACACAGAGCTGACCCATAGTGTAAGGCCTGAGTGAATACATGTTTTCCAGTTTTAATACCCAGGGGCCTGTTAAACATGAATAAATTAGAAGAATGACTAGGAGTAATGTCTTGCCTCACTTGGCAGGGTATCTTCTGGCCTTTGCTTACCCACATCTGACCAACATAGATTCACTCAGAAAGTGATTCTTTGGGGCCAGACTCCTGATTCACGCTGAAGAGAACTACCAAATGGATCTGGTGGGGACTTGGGTGCCCTTTGTGTTGGAGGCCCAGGCCCCTTCACTCTAAACAGCTGGTCTCAGACTTCTAGAGCAGAAAGGAGTGGGAAGATAGGGCCTTGGGACTTGCACTCCCCAGGGAGCGCCAGCCTAGCTTCTGATTCGTTGCCCCATGTCTGAAGTCTACTGTGAAAGTAGAGTATCAGTCCACTGACCTCCCTTGTGTCTGGAAGCCCATTAAATCTACAAATGTATATGCTTTCTTTTATATTATTATTTATTATGTACATACGCCTCTACTGTTAGTACGACTGTCGCTGAGATCTGTCCTGGAGCCCCTCATCCATGGAGCTTAGGTTCTGTTGTCCCTTAAAGTGGGTGAGAAGGTAGCGATTTTGTTTGTCTTAAACAGATTCTGTTGGTCCTAGCATCCCCGGCCCCTTTTATTGGGACCACCTCTATTTCTGATGACTTGTGTTTCCTATGAGGATGGAGCAGGTCTCTTACCTGTGGCAGGGCCTCTTGAGTACCTCCATGAGATGCTTTAGAGGTGGTTTTCTGGTGATGGGGTCTATTCTCTGTATAGTGGTACAGCATGGCCATGAGACCAGAGCCTCCTCCCTCACTCCCACCCTCCAAGCCAGGTCAGTAGCCTGGCCCAACAGTAATAACCTCTTAATTCCCACCCTTGGATTACAGAATCCATCTCTCTGGACCATGGAAGCTGCCTGCCCATCTGGGCTTCTACTATGCCTTTTCTTGGTTTTGAGGTCCAATGCCAACATTGCCTTGGCCCTCAAATAACTTTGCTTTGTGTCTGATTTTGATCCTCCTTAGCCTTTACTCACTGCATCATAGCGTACATTTCATGCTTTTCAGCAGTGAAGTGTTCTGAACAGTATTCAGAGCGCTGTGTACGTAAACCTAAAGCACAAGTGACATGTATAGGTTTAATGAGCTGATTGTCATAACGAATGCATTTTATAATTCAAACAATGTTGTAGATTTACAATCTATTTATTTTGTACCAATTTATTTGTAAATTTTGTGATTGTTTTAAAAGGATTTTGTTCATTTCTATTATTCTATTTAGATAAAACGGTTTTCTGTTCACCCTTCTAGATGTGTGTTCCCTCTTTCCCCCTCATCTGTGCAACACCAGTCTGGGTCCCCTACCCAATTGCTTGGCTTTACTGGTGGGAAAGTTGGAAATCGATGGTCAGCATGGTAACAGCAGGGCAGCTCCTCTGGACAGAGATCACAGTCAGTGTTAAAAGAGAAGTGGATGCTTCCAACTTAAAGCCTGGTGTAGCCAACACCAGGGTGGCAGGGGAGCGTTCCTTTGTAAGGACTGTAACTATCCCCCATCAGCTTGTTTTAGATAAGAACACTGAGGGTATCCACATTTGTTCCAGAAATTTCCTGCTCAATCACTACACACAGTTCAGCAGGGCAAATATCTAAGCTGCTTTCTCCTAGGCAAGGCCGAAGGCCTCATCCAAACCTCTCAATTGGCTCTCGAAGATCAAACAGCTCTGTGGGGCCTCTTCTGCTACACAAAGACTAGGGAGGAGAAAGGATGCAGCAGGCCTAGAGGGTTCATCGAGTTAAAAACACCAGGCATGCATGTGGTGAGTCATGTTCTAATGCTCTTCCAGATTCAGTGGGTATCACACATTCCCAAATAGCTGGTGTGGTCCAACCCTCTTCTGTCACCACTTCTGTTCAAGGTTTCTGTTCCTTCCTCCCTCCCCTCCTCATTCACGTCACCAGATGGTGAAGTTCTTCTGGTCAAGATTCACAGCCCCTCTGTGATCCATTCCTAGTCCACATCTGTTTGGAATCCTTTTTCTGTTCACTTAGTCTGTATTTTACTTTCCAAAGACTGCTTTGAGAATTGAGCCTCTTGCTGATTGGTCCCTTATTTTCTGTTAATTATGATATTTGTGGTCGATTTTACTTCATTTATATCCTGGGGATGAAGACATTTCAATGAACTGCTGACAAGATTGGCTTGAGACACTGCCTGACCTAACCACCATTCCACATCCTGTCATTATCCGTAGACGGCAGAGCTAGACATCAGTGAAGGGCTTATCTTCTCGGGAGTCTGCCTCACTTAAAGCTGAGCAGAAAGCAAGCAAGGCCAGGGAAGGAATGATCTCTCCAGCACGTCCACACCCATTGGCTGCTTTGCTTAGTTTTTCCTGCTTTTTTCTGTCCAGATGAGTCCTGAGCTCAAATCAGAAAATTCTCTAAGGAAAATAGAGGTGAGTTTTCCTACCATGATGAGATTTGCCTAAGCTTTCTGTCTGCATCCATGACCTGTGTGCTAGTTCGTTTCTAAGCTTTACTGAAAAAAGCTCTGGGCTTCCTACTTCATATAACAAGTTGTTCTATCTGGGGCATCTCAGCTCACTTCTGAGGACACAGTTATCAGAGGTTTTTGTAGAGAAAACGAGTGATACAAACGGAAGGACCTTTTTGTAGCTCAGAGTTGATTTCTGAAAACTTCTGTGGTACTTTCTGAAGGTAATTCACTTTAGTAAGGATGGTTCCTTATGAAAGCCAAAAAGTTGAATTCTATCAGATGGCTACTAAACTTTTGCTTTCTTTGTATAACTTTCATCATTTCCCCTCCAAGATTCTCACATCTGTGCTCTTATTTTCAAGAACCTTCAAGACAAAGGAATGGTTATAGGACCCTTTCTCTGTGACATACTGGGGCATGCCTTCTCCCCTAGTGGATGACTGTAAGGCCTAAGGAGACAAGGGACTAATTTGCCAGAATTCTTTGTCCAAGTGCTTTCCTGCCAGGGCTTAGTGACTGTGAGGCACTCAAAGGGCAGCACTAGGCATAAATCTGTAGATTGAGCAGCTCTCTTACCACAAGTCTGCTACATCAATGACTTGAGGGCAGATGGGTCCAAAAATGAAGTCACTTCAGATAACTCAAAACAAGTCAAAGATTACCTCTGGTGAGAATCTTCTTTCAAAAACAGACTGGACATTTAATAAACATTTTCTTTGTTGGGAAGGTTTGCTTAGCAAATCCTCTTTCCCAATATCTCAGGAACTTGTGTGGCTTGAGGACTGTTCTTTTATGTCATGGGAAGAACATGCACTTGGCTTCCTGGGCCCCAGTGTGTATGGGTGGGGGCGTTTATCTTGGCCCAAATGCATCAGGCCTCATCGACAGCCCTGGCTAGACAGGACTTTAGGGAGAGTTCAAAAGGAGAGCAAGCATTTGGGGACATACTTGTACCTAATCTGGTTCATGAAGCAATCTGTGTAATACACATTTTTTCTAGTAATAAAATGGAGCAAAAGTATCTTATTTTGTGATAAGAAACCTGAAGGGACCAGACCGAAAAATGGTCATTTTGTTTTAAATTGGAAAAAGTAGATTACATAGATTTGCAGGACCAGAGTCAGCAAGCTTGAGAAGAAATGTTTAAATAGGAGTACTTTTTGTGTGAAAGCTCTTCAGAGGGACTTAAACTACTGTGTATACTTTATTTTTGAAATGACCTACCTTTGTTGGAACAAGTCAGATGGTTTTGCCTTGGAATGAAGAGACCATGTCTGAGGACAGGGAATGGCTGCGATTACCAGTAAAGGAGAAAATTTGATTGTTCATTATGCGAGCAGGTGCATTCTTTTTTTATGACTTGCTTTCTGCTATTTCTACATCTTCTGCAGTGAGGACAGTGTGGAATGCAACTCCTCTGTCTGGAGGTGGAGGTGGAGGTGGAGTGCCGTGGGTGACTCTGTCACCTTGATCTGCTTCCTGGTGGCTGTATGTGTGTGTGCGTGTCCGCCCGCTTGTTGGTGGTAGTGCACCATTGCTCCATGGTAAACATTTCATTCTCAGGCCCTCCTGAAGTTGTGTTATCATTTGAAATTGTTCCATCTGAGGAAAAATTTTTAAAGCTCTGTGCTCCAGTCACCAAGAAAGAATGTCATGAGAAACCTAAGTATTGAGACATAAATTACTAAACCAAGGGCCATTAACTATATGGCAATAGCTAGATCATAGTTACCATTTTTCCCACCATCAAGGAAAAATGAAATAGTTTCCATAACATGGAATGTGGACAAGACTTCTACCCTTGATACAGACTTAGGCCTGCAGTTGTTCATCTCAGGCTATTTGCGGTAAATAAGCAAAGTATTTTTAAATGCTCTTGGCAGCCCTAGAAAAGTTGCAGGGCTTTACACTTGTTGACAAAGTATTTCTTAAATAAATAAATCTGATTTAGAAATATCTAAACATGGACAAAGGACTTTTAGATCTGACATGTCACTGAAAGTGGCTTTAAAGTGATTACTTAAAAACAATACTAACATGGCTACAGGCTTTGTGGCTCTAAGTTATTCTAGTTCTATTAAGAGCCACTTCTAAAAGCATTGCAGGGTAGCTTGAAGGGCTTGCTTTCTTATTTTAGGTCTCAGCAGTGCTATGCATTTATTTGGTAGGAGAAAATCTAAGATCTAAACAGAATATGAAACTTTCTTGACTTTAACTGACTTCTGAAATACACCATCTGAGCTTTAAGTGACCACCTTGGAGGAGATGAGTGTATGGGGCAAGTCTTTGTGCAGAGAGCCCAGCAGGCACCTCAGACCCGCTGCTGGGTGCCCGTGTCCCTGTCAGCTGTGCATCCCTCAGGCTGGGAGTTCAGGCCAGCGCCAGAAAAGCGGCACCTGGTACTTTTTACAAAGCCTGAAAATAAGTGGTGTTTTTCAAATACCCAGGAAAGAAATTCTGAAGAGAGTTGGAAGATCTGTCTTCTCAGTCTAAAATACCTCCGGTTTAAACAAAAAGGGGTGGTGGAGGGAGGATTATATATTTTGAGTTCAGCTTCCTTACACTGACAACAGAGACACTCACATTAATGTCCAACAAGCCCAACTGCAGCTGCCCTGAGTGCTTGCCGTTGGGCCACTTCCTCCCAGCACACTCTCACAGGAGCGACTCTCAGAGGAGCAGCCCTGTGCACCCGGGCTCAGCCGCGTATGGAATCCGAGCTCTTGAAACTCTATTTTGGTGGCCCTTAGGAGAGCGATGATAAGCAGTGGAATTCTTACTCCAATTGTTTTTTTTTTCCACTTCTCAGTCTTTGGACCCACTGTCAGAGAGACATCTGACCAAAAAGGGATTACTACATAGCTAAGATCTTATGGAGACAGCAATATAAAAAATGTGGTAAATTAAAGCGAAGTGCTCATGCTGGTCCTTGCTGTAAAAGAGAAGGTATGTAAATTTACCTTCTGTTATTAGCTGTGTAGTTAAGTCACTTAGAAATTTCTCGGCTTTGAGAAAATTTAAGACCATGTCAAATTGGGCAACATCTTTATCTTGAATAATTAATAGCTGGGGTGACCATGACCACATTCTCTACAATTTAAAGCAAGACAGTATCTATTAATTGCTATTTGCATAGCATTTCTAACGTGAGATTCCTAATAGATACCGTTGTTACAATGCATGGGTCTTGACGTGACTTAGTGTAAAGCTGTAATATTGAAAGTGGTGAGGTAATATAGCTTTGGCTAAACAACTGTATCCTATTACCAGAAAACATCCGTGAAAAACTTGAGGCCTCTTTAAGTGCTATATATGTTTAATCACTAATTAGTCATGCTACACTATATTTCTTTTGAGAATGTCAAATGGTTGTCACTGAGCTAAACCTAAACCCAACAGTTACTACAGCAGGGGTCAAAGTCAGTATGAGAAATAGTATATTTTATTGAATTCTAGAGCAGCTAATCTACCCTCCCATGTTGACCAATGACAATAAGAATGAAAGAAATATATGAAGGTTAGAGTCTACACCACTGTTAAAAATACTGTTAACAACTTTCACTGTACTGGGAGGCAATTTTAACACCCCCTGAAGTATACAGTAATGATCCGTTCTTGTTCAAAACAACAAGAAGTGACTTCACTTGGCATTTTGAAGTGAATTTATTTACACTGATTGTGCCCTCTGCTTTAGGAAGGTTCTGGCTCAGAGCCCCTTTCCATCTTCTGCTGCCTGACACGGAAATGCAGCATTCACTCGAGGCCAGAGAGGGCTGGAATGGGCAGCATGAGCACATGATGTAGCCCCACTAGTGACTCTTACTCAGCTGTGCTGTAATACTTTTGGGGGGCTTGCTCCTTTGTCCTCTTTCAGCTAATTTCTTCCTATAGATTTATCCTGGATGAAAAAAAGATTAAAACAAAAAGGCATTTTTGGTATCAATCACAGAACAGAAAAAGATGAAGACTTTTGACTCAAAAGGAAATCACCGAAGTCCATTCCAGATCAGCCCTATGGCAAGTAGAGAACACTTTTGCAAAGCCACTGACGGACAACAGCCTGACCAGAGACACTGAGGACACTTAAAAGCTTGTAAAAGAAATCTTGACCTTAACAGAAGACTACATTTGATAATGGAAACAATGTATTTCTCCAGTGATACACAATACTATATAATGCACTGGAAAAGACGGATTTTGGATAAGCACAGTTTGTAACCTAACAGCATTTTTGGATCACCTCTTTCCACCATCTTCCTGCTCCACTCTGAGACCCTTCAACACACTGATGATGAAACAAGACAAGGACACAGTGTCACAGCCACGACGGAGCCATCGGCATGCAGTTCAGCCCAGCGTCACCCTTACTTTTTTCCAATACAGACCCCATTACAATTTTGAACTATCTGTAAAGAGTGCAGACACACAAAACTAAAACAAGTATCTCCCTAGGATAAGAATGTCTTAAGGTCTTCAGACACTTTACAGATATACCTGTGATGGAGTGCCCCCCTCCCGCTAGGACCCAAACAGGGACATGGTCTGCTCCTGTGAGTCCTGCCAGAACTTGTTTAATGGGTGCTCAGAGTTTTGGTTTTCTTCCTTATTCCTCTTCCTCTTCTTCCTCCTCATCATCATCTTCATCATGGCAGTGTGTAATTTCCTGGGGGGCCAGTGGGAAGAGGTTGGGGGGTTTAATCTCACTAATCGATCTTGTCAGCTGGTGCCGCTTGTAGTCAGTATCTTTGAAATCCACTGAAGTACGGTTCCGGGTGGCGAGGGGGGACTCCATCTCATTGATATCGACGTGTGTGTGCTCCACTGTTGATTCGTGAGGCATCTAGAACAAAGAAGTTCAGAAAGCATGTGGAGCAAAATAGCTACTTCCTACATCCTAACCCTTCTCCCTCTTTTTTTTAATAGTTCAAAGATGCTTTAATGCAGTGGTTTTCAACCTTTTTATACTTGGAGGCCAGTGAAAACAATTATTTTGGGGACCGCTAAGGCAGAAATCACCCTGAGCATAAGCAAATTTGGCTAAGATCATCGGGTCTAACCTCCATACTACATCAGGGTGGTTAACTCTTTCATGGACCTGCACGTAATTTCTGGCTGACTAGTCTGATTCTATCCCAGAATTCCAGTAAATCCACTGCATCATTAAGAACATTATGAATCTGCATGGTCCTTCTTTTGATTGTTACTTGAAATTTTTTCCAGTCCCAACACTGCTGCACCAAAAAGAGCATGTCTGTAGGCTCCAGCAGTCTGAGTGCCATCGATTAACCAGGCAACACTACACATGCTGCCCGGGGCGGGCCTTTGTCCAGCATGTGGCCACCAGTTTTATCACACAAGCATAAAGTATGAAATAACCCAACAGCAAATAATTCTCCATCTGGAGCCCAGACAACTGAGGTAACACAATTATCATGAGGTTGTGAATTGTGCAGAGGGTGGCCATTTTTAACTATCCCATACCTTATATTTATAGTCTTCACCAGTAGATAAAATTAAATCATTGACAGAGTTCCAAACTCCTTTTAAAATAATGTCATCATGAGCTTTCCATTGTAAAATAAACATTTAGTTGGAGAGGTTTAATGATCAGCTGCTTGCCTGCTGTGCAAAGAACTTTTCAATATGGGCCCCACACTACTGCATACACTTGTGTTCCTTGCTGAGCTCAACTTGATCTTAGCATTCCAGTCTTTGACAATATTTGTCCATCTTCTCCAACTGTAACTAATGCTGTTCTTTCATAATTCCATCTTCCTTTAAGTACTGCTCCACAGTAAGCTGCTACACTTTCCCCCACTCTTCCTAACTTAAAAATCACATGAAATTTACCATCAGAACTCATGAGGACACAGCTTTCTGCTTGAGTGTGTTTCTTTGTGCCTAAACTTTTTAGAAACCAGTGAAGATCTACTGGGTAAATACGAACAGGAATCTTTACTATTTGACATCTTTCACTGGTTAGAAACAAGTTCCACTTCACTGGTGACCATCACTACATGAATACAATTCCCAGCAGGAATCCAGCCCACACAACTTACTAATTCTTGATGCTTTGGTTCTTTTAAAAGATCTTCAGTCTCATGTTCCCACTTTCCAGCAAATTGTAAAATGCTATTTACTATATTCACTTAAGTTCCAAGAAAGCAGCAGTGGCTGCTCTCAGAGCTGGGAAACCTCCTGACCTCTCTTATCATCAGTGACTTCTAAGAACTATCCACCTCTCCCTCTTTAGATGGCCATGCAGAGATGTCTATGGACCTGAGGCCAGGGCAGTTGAGATACTGAAGTATCTTCCTGGAACTCCCTTGCACTATCTTTCCTCAAACCTCAGAATTGTGCCCAGATTGTGTACGATAGTGGAAAGTGGTAAGATAGGAGAGGAGAGACCCTTACTTCCTATTTCAGAGCAAAAAGTCCTGACACGTAGATCAGTATCAGAACATAGGAATATAAACACCACATTTCTCTCATTTAGGACTAACAAAAGAGGGAAGCCTGCACCATTCAAACAACCTGTAAATAGAGTAGATTTCAGAGTAAAGTTATACCCTGTAACATTCTATCTTGATCATACTTTCTTAGACTCTTGTTGTGCAACCCACCATTGGGCTTTGCACATTATAAAGGAGTAATCCAAACAATGCTGTGCCGTCCCACAGAGCTGGTTGAAAATCTCAACCTGAAGAGTATGCTGACTGTAAGTAGTAGCTTAAAGCTTTTAACTCACCAAAACATGGGCAGCTCTGAAGAGGTAGCTGAATGGATAATACAGCAAATTGATGAAAGATGCTGCGTAGAGATCAGCATAGCGCATCACCTGACTGGCAAAGAGGGTCTGCCGGGAGCCGCTGCGGAACAGGCTTCCCATCATCCCGTAGCACATGTCCATGTCATGAGTTACTTTCTAAAACAAACAAGACTGTCAGTTCATTCAAAAAAATATTTGAGCATTGGCTATGTGCCAGTCCCTGTATAAATCAGAAATATGAAAATCACAAGTTTTCTCCCAAATCCCATTCAGATACCTTAATACGTCTCTGGATGGAGCTAATGTCCGGGCGTTCATTGCTGCTGCTGTCAAGGTGCCTGGAGACAAAAGACAACCCAGTTAAATCTCCAGAAAGGACATCTCTTCAGATGACTCCCAAAAAGGTAGATGGGTTTTAGGGGAAAAAATTTTAGACTTAGGAAAATCACTTACTTATAGAGTTCAGCCAAGAAAATATCCAAGCTCTGAAGCTCTTCAAAAAGTGCTAGTTAAGGTTTGGAAGGAAAAAGGAAATCTTTAAATCAAAATAAAAATATCCAGTTTTTTAACTACTGAAGCTATATTAAAATGTTACAGATATGACTGAAAAGTAAAGTCATAGGTAAATATGTAAAATAACTTCCTCCCCACCCTTCAGAAAAACCCAGATACCCTGCCTGCAGCCCGGCAGTGTTTGAACATGCAATTTCCCTTTAATTACCTTTCTTCCTGCTGAAACACCACTGTCTACAACTCTCATTCCCAATGGATGCTGAGTCTAAGCTTACGAAGTGCCAGTTCACACCCTATTTCAGGTGTGTCAGCAAAGCAAATTATCAACAGAGAATGAGGTGACTTGTCCAGAGTTACAAGTCTAGGAAATAGTCAAATCAAAAAGAAACTTCATAGGTGAAAAGTTCAAAATGTGGATAAAAGGCTAGCTAGAATATTCCACTGATAAGTACAGAGTACCACTGCCGGCATCTGCTGCGTGCTTTTCTGTTTCAGCTCCTCTCCATTTAGGTTCCCCAAAGAGAAGCCTTAATGTAACCATACATATAACACATCTTTTCTTTATGTGCTGTCTCTGGGAGAACAGTCATTTTCTGTGTTCTGTGGTTCAGATGAGGAACCCTAGTTGAGAAGGGCCGTTACCTATACCTCCTTTATACACACAGTACCTCAGTTAGGTCTCATCAGCTTTATGAGGTAGAATAGCTACTATCCTCATTCTCACATTTGAGGAAACTAAGGCAGAGGGTGTCTCAGTAACTTGCCTATGGGCCTGCAGGCATTACCTGGCACCACACTCTGGGACGCTAGCTAGGACTGGCTGAAGAGCCTGAGTGTCACATCTTTACACAGCTAAATCCACAGTGCACGTTTCTGTCTGCAGCATAGCTCAGTTCAGAGTAGGGAATTTGGCCCCATTCTCGACTTCTCAAAAGAGCAAATAAAATGTATCAGGAGGCAAGTAACACTTAAGAGTCATCAATGCCCCAGAATCATAGATCTGAGCTGGCAGCAGAAAGACAACTAGCAGCACAGTTGGACAAATCGGGGAAGACAGAGGAGAGTGGAGTTCACAGGTTAGCTAATACTGTAACAACTCAGGGAGTAACATTAACATGTTAGACTTGAAGGGATTCAAAAAGAAAGCTGGATAAGACAGCCTCATATTTCTTCAAATTCTAGACATCTGTGAACTAGCTGGCTAACTGGGAAGGAGGCATGCAAATCACTATTGGGGCCCAACTTTTGACTACCTCTGACCCCCCCATGCACAAAAAGGAATGGTTCATCAAAGGACTGATTCACAGCTGGCCATTTATATAAACTCATGTGCCAAAGATGTATAATATCAGTAATGGCTCCTTACCACTCTTATCAGTCCAGACATGAAGTTCCTGTGCAAGTTCAGGAATCACCAAGAAAGTCCGCCACCCTTGCCGTTTCTTTGATTTTAAAATGTCCCCAAAAATGTGATCTCCAATATACAAAATGTCCTTGCCCTTGGCTCCCAACAGATCACAGATTGTATCAGATGAACCTAAAATGGTAGAATAAATAACAAAAATTTTCCCATATTAAAAAACCAGCATTCTCATAACCATTATATGCTATGTTAATTTTATTCTTACAATTATGTGAGGAATACACTAGAAAAAGGGCTCACCTTTCTTAAATACAAAGAACCACAATTGTCTTTTTCTCATCATTCTTTTTATTGCCTCGAAGACAAGGCCCTCAGCTCCAATGTGCTGACCAAATCAAAGAGCAACAAAACTACATGTCTCAGCTTCAGTGATGACTGTGACCCTCAAAAGAACCACCACTTTTTCTCACACTGACTTGCCATTAAGTTGGCTTTGTTCAACTGTTTCTCCAACAAAATATGCATTGGTGTCCACCCCCTGCGAACAATCCCAAATGACTCCAGGACACTAAGAAAAAGTCTCAAATAGGGTCAAGAAAGACAGGGGGCGGGGAAAGGTCGTTTTAGTGAAAATCAAAGATTTGTTAGGACATTCTAAACTCAAACCCATTTTCCCTGACTCCTGTTGCATTAGCAGGGGAATGAAGTATTTACCTTCAGTAGATAACATCTTTAGAATACTAAAGGATATGCATGCCACCGTGCTAGGAGGACACTGATGCTTTCATGGTGAGGTCTAAGCAAAGATGTACACTAAATGAAGAGAAGTCTATGACTCACCTCCTGAGTAAACAATACCATGCTGTAAGGGGCCTGTGTAGGTACCAATTTTCAGCTTGCCAGTCTTCTGTGAGAAGAGAATATGGACTTTGTAATACTTTATCATCCGATCACAATCTCTACACAAAACGCTACTTGGCTAGGCAACCAAATAAAAGGCACTATTGAATTATATTCTTCTGAATTTTTCAGCTCTTTTTATTAAGACTAAAAGTCTTAGAACAATTTCAAAAGAGAGACACAGCTAAGTAGTTAAAAATGCCTGTTTCCTTAGACAAGAGGAGTGGGAGGAGAAACATGAAGGATAGTGTGCAAGCAGACAGACATCAGCTTCTCAACTTACAGTATCCACCTGACGCAGTACTGTGCCTTCTCCAAAAAAGAGTGGTTTCCGTGCATCCACCAAGATCAGGTCAAAGTAGGATTGCCATGGTCGATGGGAACTCCCAGGCTGATAAAGGAAAATAGCAGAAGCTGAAATATCATTCCTGTCCTTAAGGCATATTACTCTCACTCAGATGCAAGGAATGTAGAAACACTAAGTAACATCAGAAAACCCCACTATTTTATTATGTAAAAAACATACTGTGTTGTATTATAAGCCACATTCTTTTGGAAGCAGGCAAGGTGGAAATATAAATTAATGACTAATCTCTACATTTTATATAATGTCATCTACTAATTAATTTATTTCAGAGAAATTTAATATATGAAAGAAAGTGGGGGCTCACACTCTGAAATGGGCTAAAAGAGGCGCAAGGGGGCTAAGGAAAGATGTAGATCAATATCCAAGCGACAAGAGAGAGGCAGATAGGCGTCAGAACTGAAATAGTATACAAAATAACATGGAACCATTAGGAAACTTTACTGGTTATGACCTCAGAATGATGGCTGTAGGTATATAAGGGCTTTTGCTCATACTAAAGGTTAACTACAGCAGTAATGGTAAAAGTTATGCCCATTAACATTATTTCCATCCTGAAATTGAACCATGAAATTAATCCTTTAGGGTCATGCTGTGCTTTTGGGTGATCTCAAAATAGGAATTTACCAATATTTACTTGAAAAATCCTAAAATTAATATGATTAAATTGCAATGAATAGTCCTTAAATCTAAGTGAACCACATTGCAGGAATAAAGACCTCTCTGCTAATTATCAAGGTTAACTGTCCCCTTGGCACAAAACTCATCAATAACTAATAGCAGAACCTAGAAGTTGCCAAGAATATACCCATTTTCTTCTTTTCATCAAGTTATCTTCTTTAACCTGAAAATTCCAAACTTAACTCTGCATAGAAATTCTTGGGCATAAAATTATTTTGATCCCATCCTACTAACTGCCACATGAACATCTCTTTTATTTGTCTATTAATTTTTCAAATTGCTAGTGACTTTAAATTATACCTGCATCTGCATTAACTCAAATGTTAATGAAGATTTCTGAATGGGTCCTAATTCCTTAATATCAATATTCCAGGGTGATTAAATATATTCATTACTAAAAGCAATGGTCTATTAACTTACATACAGTACCTTGGGGCCATGTGGGAAATCAAACAGGTAAGTCATAATTTTCTGGGGAAAAAAAATCCAACATAAGATCCATATACTACTACAAAAGATATAAACCACTACAATCACACACAAACTTTTCATAAGACATATCTTTTATATAGGATTCATTACATTCTCATTTTCACTAAAGTTTATGAAAGCTATAAATTAATGCTTCATTATAACAAAGATACAAAAGCTTCTGACATTCTCAGTAGAACATGGATTTCTTCTAGGAGACAATCTTGTACATATTCATCCATATCCCCCTAATTCTTCTAGTGGACTGGAACACATTTTTGGAAGTAAGGGTCTTCTGAGGTAAGAACAGAGAAAATGACTCACATGGAAATAACATACCTTGGCCTTCTTACTACTGTTCCTCGACACTACTAATCAAGACAGTAAACCACTGGCTTTGTAAGACTGCTTATTCCAAATCACCAGATTTCTAAGTCAAGATTTTACATAAAGAGGCTTGAGAAGCAGCTTGAGCTGCTTGCTGATACTATGAACTTATAACTGTCTTAGCAAAAGTAAGATGAACTTAAGGAGTTAAATCGGCTTTCCTACATGCTTTAATCATGGCAAAAATGAACAAAACAAAGTGTAAGTTAAGCAGTAGTAAAACTTGATGGCTAAGAATCAAAACATCTTTGCACTATCTATTGCTGCCTGGCTCCCAACAGCAGGAAGGGAGGGCAATAAAGGGAATGACTTAAATTTATATAAATGATGTACCAAAGAGACACAGAAGCCTTTTGATTAGCACCAATGTTTAAACCCCAAATTAAAATGTTCAAGTAGCCAATTTTAATCAGGGAAAATAGTCAAAAGAAATACTTAGAGGCCCTGACCAGTTGGCTCAGTGGTAGAGTGTCTGCCTGGCATGTGATGTCCCGGGTTTGATTACCGGTCAGGGCACATAGGAGAAGCGCCCATCTGCTTCTCCATCCCTTCCCCTCTCACTGCTCTCTCTATTCCCCTCCTGCAGCCATAACTCGATTGGAGCTGGAGCAAGTTTGCTACTGATGCTGAGGATGGCTCCATGGCCTTACCCTCAGGCACTAAGAAGAGCTTGGCTGCTGAGCAACAGAGCAACACCCCCATGTGGGCTTGCCGGGTAGATCCTGGTCAGGGCACATGCAGGAGTCTGTCTCTCTGCCTCCCCTCCACACTGAATTTTAAAAAAAAAAATGCTTAGAAAAACTTGAAAATCACTTTGATGTAGATCTGGTGCTACATACATAATTTTGCTCTTTTCACTGCTTTAAAAAAGAAATGTCAAAAACTACCCTTAATAAACTACTATCCACCTCATTATCTTCACAGTTCTTTAGGCCAAAAAAATTCCTCTGTATAAATAAATATGAGTATTAAACACTTACATCTGTATATTTATAGTCACTATTGGTGGCAAGAAATACTTTCCCTACTTCCTTCATCCGGCTCAGAAGCAAAGGCAGTTTTCCCTGAAATGTAATATAATAATGAGTGAAACACAAATACATATGTGTTTTAGTCATATACTGGACTTTCATCCACTGAAATAAGAACAGGACATGCTCTTCAAAAGTTGGCTGGATGGTTTCTGATTTTTGCATTTAGAAACCACATTATCATTGTGCATAAATTAAGTATAACATGGTGTATATAATATATAGATTTTATATATAAAATGATGCATAATAATTATGTGCTTATTAAAAATATATCTCATTCCTCATGTCTGCCTCAGGAAAGAATTTAGATTACCTTGTAATCTTAGTATGTCAATTAGATGTGTTAGAGATCAGGAGAAACTGATTTTAAACATTACCAACAAAATCCTCTACATGGAAACTACTAGATACCACTTCACTTTATGTACTTTCATTTTTTTAAAAAATACCTTGCAGAGTTGAAATGACATGTGCAGGATACAATCTAGAAAGCCCAGACCCACCTATAGGTACATAAGGAAATTCTAATTCCTCATATAACCAGAAAGAAAAACACATTTTCCTTCTCTCACGGTAAATAGGCTCCTTTATAGAAACTCTCCTGGACCTCTCCTGAACTCCTCAGTGTTCTTTTTGAAACAAGGATTGAGGTGGGAATGGAGGGGAAACAGGAGGTATACAGACTGAAAACAATAAGAAATCTTTACCAAAGTACTTTGAGAAAATACAGCATTATGCTACTTTTCCTCTGTAAGAAAAGGAACTGTGTGTTTACATTTTATTTTGAAATAATTTCAGACTTAAAGTTGTAAAAAATATACTGCTCACAAAAATTAGGGGATATTTTATTGCTTCATATTCATTTTGAAATATCCCCTAATTTCTGTAAGCAGTATAGTAGAGAAGGTTTCCAAATAATCTTCATCCAGCTTCCCTTAATATTAACATCTTACATAACCACAGCAGAATTACCAAAACTAAGAAATTAACATTGACACAATACTATTAATAACTACAGATTTTTCTGAATTTTATTAGGTTTTCCACTAATGTATATATTTTAAGATATTTTAAAGCTTTTGTTATTACTTGTTGATAGGTAAAAAGAAAATTTAAATAAGTTATATATATGTACATTTTTTTTAGATGATCTAGTATGGTGGTTATGATTTGGTTTACTACTAACAGTATGACCTTGGTCAAGTTATTTAATCCCTTTATTCCTCAGTTTTTTCATCAATAAAGCAAAGATAACAATTGCTAAGTCAAGGTTGCATGAAGATTAAAGGAGAGAATGCATGCAGTCACTCAGTACACAGTCACCCCTGCAGCTGCTATTATAATTAGAGCTACATGGACATATGGAATACTGAGCCTTCTTGACTATCAACAAGCAGGGAAAGCTGTACCTAGCCCTATGCTATGGCTGAAAACTCCTGGTAATTATACTTGGCATATATGCCAAGATAAAAATACCTTCTCTTATATATTTCATTATAAGTAGGCTTGTTATTAATTTCCCTAATAGGTAAAATAAGCTATCATGTAGACTTCCCTTTATTACTTACATCTTTGACTACATACTTCTCAAGATTTTCAACTGTCTTTTCCTTAAGGGAGCCCTAGGGGAAGAAAAAAAGAAATAAGAACAAAAGCAGGCTTTAACGGTTTATAAGACTGTCAACCCATTTAAGTATTTACCAAAATAGAAAGCAGACAGACACACTAGAGAAGGCCAGGATAAATGAACAGGTGTGGTTAGCTCCAAATCTGCCTCCAAAATGTTTTAAAATATAAAACTATTATTTTAAACTAGAAATCAAAAGGCATTTCATATTTTACTCATTAAAATTTATAGTAAATGCAACTATAGTATTTATTAATGCTATTAGTTAAGTGGAAGGTATTTGAAATAAAATGGATCATAGTTATCCCCACAGGATACAGCAAGTATAATATTAATACTTAAATCTCTTCTAAGTATGTTTGGGAAATACAAACTGTAATAAGACCTAGAAACCAAGCACCACCATTAAGGAAAGACCAGTTTTACCTCCGAAAGCAGGACAATCAAAAACAAGAACAAAAGTATTTTAGAGAGCTATCACTAGGGGGCAAATCCATTTTGTTTGTTTTTAAGAGGGAAAATTCTGCTCTATTTTCACTTGGAAAGTGAAGGCCAGACTATATCAAACACATGCCAGTGGATAAGTAAGTAAAGCAGCAGCTCCTAGGTACCTTGTAATGAACCCAGTCAACAGCATCCCTGACATCCTGGAACATGCTCCGGTAAGACATGAAGAGGTCCCCATCTTTAAACCCTGTTTCACAGCTATAGAAAGATGAAAAGAACATGACAGGGAATTCAAAGGAGGTTAAATAAAATAGCACACACTGCCCAGGGACCCAAAGATTCCATTATCACATGGATCAAGGTGCTGGCTAATTAGGAAAATTAATTACTCCCTAATGGAAATCCATTTTGCCTACCAGAGATGACTCTAGTGGTTCAATGGAATACAATAACGGTGAACAAATATAAAGTGATAGAATATATTGAATGGAAGCTAAAAGGCCCATTAAAAAATATCAAGTTCTTTTATAGATCACTTTTAAAAAAACAGGTTCCCATGAAAGAAAGAAACATTTCTAACTTAAAATTGGTAATTAGGTTCTCTCCACCCTGACTTTTCTGCTGTCTGTAGATACAAAGGTACTGCCTATTTTCTATTTAGCTAGTGACTTAGCAGTCTACCAACTAGTGCCATGAAGTGGGTAAGGCATAAAGAGGATAGGAAGTTAGCAAACTCTGGCACATATGGCAGAACTTTCAGCAGTGGTTATGCAATTCCCTAAAAGGGCGAGGATAGGTAACTTATTCAAGACTTAAGCAAAATTTCACTTTAGGAAGGCTAAACAATATTATTCCTCAATCTAAATCTTGCTGGACCTGGGAATTAAACTACGTTACCATCCCTGAATGGCTCCTGGGTAGCTGCTGTGAAATGAGTAGGGGGGTTTTAGTGTAATTCTGCTTGGACAGATAATCATCACACAAACCTCCCACTCAGTTGTCACAATTAGCACCTCTGCTGGCCGTCTTCATTCCCAGGAGAAGCCAATCAGAAGTGGTCCCTTCCAAACATGGCTGCAGCACACTGGCAAGGAGAGGGGCCGAGTGGGAGGTGAGAGCCTGCATGGAGCTGCTGGTGCTGTTCCATCTCTCAGGCTGGCAATGAGGCATCTCTCACTAGCACTAAATTCACTTCAGAAAAGCAGAAAAGACCTACAATGGCCAGTTCTCTAAAACCCTGTACATTAATTTTTCTTTAAATCAACGGAAAAAAATTACAGCATATACATACCTGGTATATCTGGGACAATTAGTAAAAAAATCTACTAGGCAGGCCAACAGGTAGGTTTCTGAAAATGAAGAATAGATATTCAGAAGCTATAAGTGAGATGATTCAAACTTAGTTTACTTCCCCTGAGCAAAGGCAAATAATCATAGAAAATAAAGTATCAGTATAGAAGCACAGAATGAGTCTACCTGGTAGGTTGAATAGTGTATTCAGAATATAAAATCTTTCAGTGTCATCTCGTTGGATAAATTTATTTGGATACTGTTCTCTAGTTTCTGGTCTGAAAGAAAAAAATTTTAATTAATTGATACTCAAAAAACTAATATTATAATAACTGTGAGAAATATTCATCATTCAAATATTCTGATGGCTACATTCAAGGTAGATAAACATTACCCATGAAGATGAACAAACTTAGGTTCCAGCCCTTAAAAAAATTTTAGTCTGGTAAGGGACAATTATAACAAGGTAAAAAAATTATAACCACAAGAAAGATGCAAAGAGCTATCAGAAAACTGAGGAAGGAGAGACCATTTCAACTTAAAGGGTTGAGGAGAGAATAATTTAGGAAGGATTCGTAAAAGTGGTGTCATATGAGCTGGTCTTAAAGGCTAAGCAGACCAATTCAGAAGCTAGTCCAATTTGACTAAAGAAAGGGGAGAAGAGAAAAATAAAACTAGAAAAGTAAATTGAGGCAGATCATGGTATTCTTCGTTCAAGGGCAAGAGAGTACCACTGGCACTGTTCAAATGGAGGGATCAAGTCAGCAAAGCTGAATTGTAAAAATATTAAATCAGTTGCAGTTTTAGGATAAAATGGAAAAATAAATGTCATATGTTGCAAAAATGGCACAAATTCTTCCTAATCTCTTTGTTATGACTTTGTAGTTCCTCCAGTTATGAGACTACATCCTTGAATATAGGCTTGAATAGCAATAAATGGGATCCAAAGAGAGACTTAGAAAACTGTGCACTGGGGCTTCCCTACTCTTGCTGCACTGGGAACTCTGAGACTACTGTGTAAATGAGAGAGAACCTGCTGGAGAAGAAAAGGCTACATGCAAAAATGAGGCACCCCAGCTGACAGGCTGCCAACAGCCGCATGTGAGACGCCATTCCAGATCAGTTGAGGAACCCCAGTAGAATTGTCCAGATGAGTCTCAGAATTTTGAGCTTAAATAAAATGGTCACTGTTTAAGCTACTAAATCCTGAAGTATTTATTATGACACAAAAGCTAGCTGAGTTAAAGGACTATGAAATCAGTTAAGTGGTTACTGCAGTGGTCTAGATGAGAGCAGCAGTAGGGGCCTATCCTAGAGTAAATGTCAAAAGAAATTAAAGGGAAGAATGTATTCCAGAGGGTCTGTCAAAGTAAAATGAGCAAGACTAGGCATCTGACTGGATGTGGCAGATAAGGGACATAAAAAATCAAAGATAATGATGTTCAAAAAAGAAAATTAAAAACCAAAGATAATGATGTTCACGATGTTCACATTAAGGTGTCTCTCAGAGGGTAATTGTTCCATCAGCAGAAATATGAAAACTGGATAATAGGTAGATGTAAAAGGAGTTTTATTATGGATACATTAAGCTCAAAGTAAACAGATTTTTATAGGCAATTAGAAACAAGCGTCAAACACTTAAACAGAGATTCAGGTTTGAGAGAGAACATCTATGCCAGGGGTCCCCAAACTTTTTACACAGGGGGCCAGTTCACTGTCCCTCAGACCGTTGGAGGGCCGGACTATAAAAAAACTAGGAACAAATCCCTATGCACACTGCACATATCTTATTTTAAAGTAAAAAAACAAAATGGGAACAAATACAATATTGAAAATAAAGAATAAGTAAATTTAAATCAACAATCTGACCAGTATTTCAATGGGAACTATGCTCCTCTCACTGACCACCAATGAAAGAGGTGCCTCTTCTGGAAGTGCGGCGGGGGCCGGATAAATGGCCTCAGGGGGCCGCATGCGGCCTGCGGGCCCGTAGTTTGGGGACCTCTGATCTATGCACAGATAGAATGTGAAGCCATGAAAACTGTTAGAGGAACTCATTTAACGAGTCCAGAGAGCCTGACCAGACAATGGTGCAGTGGATAGAGTGCCGTACTGGGATGCAGAGGACCCAGGTTCAAAACCCCGAGGTCACCAGCTTGAGTGTGGACTCATCTAGTTTGGTTTGCACAAGGCTCACCAGCTTGAGTCCAAGGCTGCTGCTTGAGCAAGGGGTTACTCGGTCTGCTGGAGTCCCCCCCCCCTCCCAGTCAAGGTACACATGAGAAAGCAATCAATCAGCAACTAAGATGCTGCAACAAAGAACTGATGCTTCTCATCTCTCTCTCCCTTCCTGTGTGTCCCTATCTGTCCCTGTCTCTCTCTGTCTCTCTGACACAGTCCAGAGAAAGGGAAGACAGAGAATGTATTCATGGAGAACACTTAGGGTTTAAAAGAAAAAAGCCAGCGAAACTGAAGTTGTTAGATATGCCTGAGAACCTTGGAAAAAATGAAGCATTACAAGAAGAGGAAGGGGATAGTATTAAGGAAAATATTACAGAGAAACTGAAAGGGAGAAAAACTAAAATATAAAAACACACAATTCTAGCCCTGGCCATGGAGCTCAGTCAGTTAGAGCACTGTCCTCATAGGCCAAGGTTGCAGGTTCTACCCTCGGTCAGGACACATATCATACAAGAATCAACAAATGAATGCATTAATAAATGGAACAACAAATTGATGTTTCTCTTACCTCTCTCTAAAAATTGATAAAAAAAATTTTTTTGAACTGCACAATTATAGTGAACTTATGGAGATAGCAAATCTAAATAACACCAAATTAAGTTCATACTCAGAGTACCCTGGGTAAAGTCCTGCTTGGGTTTGTTAAATACAAATGGCATAAACTTTAGTTAGAACTATAAAGCCACATTATTTCCTGTCTTTGTCACTCATGTGAAATAACAGTTCCAATAAAGAATAACTTTTGTAGACTATATCTTCTAGCCTTCTAAGACTTTCTGTAATGAAAATTAAGGTGAAAGGGAATAGTAATGATGTGCTTTCCTTAGGTTGAGTAAGATGATACACTTTCCTGTTTCTTCCCTCATTAAAGAGTAATTCCTTTACATAAGGATAGTTAACAGTTATTAAGCAATTAGAACCCAAACTGACTTAAAAATGTAGCTAACAATTACATTTTGTTTAAATTAAGTGTCAAATCACACTAATATAGCTTTTAAATAAAAATTAATTCGGAGGAGGTATTGTATTATAAAGGAAGGAATGTTAGACTTGGATGAAAAAGTTATACATAGTACAGACTTTCTACTACCCTAGGATAACATTATTTTATTCTAAAATTTTAAAAGCCTTTGCCATTGTTCAAGAGTCCCCAAATCAGCAAGGCATGTAAGGTGCTTGCCTGATAAGAGCCCTAATACCCCTTCCAGCCCTGTCTACCACCTACTTCAATACCTCTCTCTCCCTCATCTTCTGTTCTGTCTCTCTCTTCTTCTCCATGGACTTTTCCTTTTGACTCTTAAGACTATATAGTGCTGCCTGACCAGGCAGTGGCGCAGTGAATAGAGCTTCATTCAGACTGGGACCCAGGGGACCCAGGTTTGAAACCTCAAGGTTGCCAGCTTGAGCACGGGCTCACCAGATTGAGTGTGGGGTCACTGGCTTGAGCATGGGATCATGGACATGACCCCATGGTCGCTGACTTGAGCAAGTGGTCACTTGCTCTGCTGCAGCCCCCCCTCCCCGTCAAGGCACATATGAGAAAGCAATCAATGAACAACAATTAAGGAGACTAAGGAGCTGCAATGAAGAATTGATGCTTCTCATCTCTCTCCCTTCCTGTCTGTCTATCCCTATCTGTTCCTCTCTCTGTCACTGTCACCCCCCCCAAAAAAAAGAAAAAAAAAGAAGAAAAAAGGCTATACAGTGCTTAAGTGCTAGTTGAATGATCTGCATTTATCCATAAGTAACTTATTTTTGCAACACTATTAAATATACTTCCAAAGGAGCTATTTGGAAACTTTACTAGCTTAGTTAGGGAAAGAAAGAAGGTGTGTGAATATTGAGTTAGTAACTCTAACTGTAGTACTATTTATAGAACTGCTTCTCTTCCTTTTCTTCCTTGACTACCCTTCCTCCCATAACACAAAAATCCCTTTTCAGCCATTAATAAATAGAATGTTCCTTCATCTTCACTGGAATTCTGAATTATCATGACAATAACCATATGTAAAATAGCTTAGGTTGCTAGTACTATTTGCAATCACTTCATGTTCTAAATCCTGCATCCTGATATTCATGGATCTTGAATGAACCCTCATTAGAGAAGTGAAGGGGCAGATATGACAGTGAAAGAGGCCTGTCCAGATGTTTCAAGGTGGGGTGGTTTACGTCACACTTTTCTCACATATATACTTGGAAATCTTTGAGCCTGTGTAATATAAGCTGAAGATTCTTTTATAAAATGCTTCAGTTCTAAGTAGGGTGACCTCCGATTTAAAGGAAACTCTAGCCTGACTGGTGGTGGCACAGTGGATAGAGTGTCAACCTGGGACCCAGCAGTACCAGGTTCGAAACCCAGAGTACTAGGTTCAAACCCCCGAGGTTGCTGACTTGAGCATAGACTCATCCAGCTTGAGCACAGGATTGCCAGCTTGAGTGTGGGATCATCAACATGATTCCATGATCACTGGCTTGAGCAAGGGGTCACTGGCTCGACTGAAGCCCCCACACCCTTGCCCCCCGAACTCCCTACCCCCATCAAGGCAAGCATGAGAAGCAGTCAATGAACAACTAAACTGCCGCGACCACAACATGATGCTTCTCATCTCTCTCCCTCACCCACCCCTGGCTAAAAAAATTTAAAAATAAAGGAAACTGTAGTACAGTTTCAGTTTGTGCCTCTTATCACAAAAATGGTTTTTACCAAAAAGACATCTCTTTATCAATTTCAATGTAGACTGTGCAGTTTTTAGAATCTTTGTCATTGAGAATCAATAATACATGGCAAGGTTACACAAGCGACTGACACGTAACCTATTTTGGTCTTAAGAGTTGCTCTGACCCTAATACAGTGTCAGTGATAAATTAGGTAAGTATAGTAGAGAAAAATGTATAACTCTAAAGCCACAACTATAGAAGTTGTCAAATGGCAGCACTGTGATTTTTAAAGAGAAAATTGAGATGTTTTCACCAAAAAATTGACACAAAATTTTATCTGCTGTTTACTAGGGTAGAGAGTCCAAATTAGTAAAACTAATGAAAATATTCTGATTATGAAAATAAAGTTTCTCCTTATTTGTTTTAAATATCACCCTGTATTCATTTATAATCCATTTTAAATTTTAACATAAATATCTGAAGCTATTCATTAGAATATAAAAAAATAATGGACTGTTAAAAAAATCTTAGTAATTTACATTGTAGTTTTAAATTTTTCAAAGCACTTTTATGTACATACCTCTTCTGAGCAGCTACCTGAGAACTGTATTAAAAAGGAGAAAATAAAAATCTTAGAATTCAAATAAGTCAAAGCCACTTACAGTTCTTTTTGGACAAGTTTCGAAATTAGCTTTGTTGGATGTTGTATAATTAGAAAGCAGTTATTTTAAACAAAAGATAACTGCTAGCCACATATATAAGTCAGTTTGGGTCTTAACTGTCTAATAAATAATTGTTAAGTATCCTTATGTAAAAGAATTGCTCTTTAATAACAAAAAAATAGTAAAGTATATTAAATCAGGTAAACACTGTCATCTTCATATTGTTTGACTATAAAAACATTAGTAAGAGGTTAAAAGGTTTCTTTGTACTCACCCCCTTATGAAGTTAAATCCATGTGCACAGACCAAGAGGTTTCCATAAGCATCAACTTTCAAAAGATTTCCATATAGTGTATCAAAGACAAGTCCCCTATGTGAAAATGAAAGCATTATCAATAATGCAAATACAGGCAATAATCTTACATTGCTCAGTCACCATGAACCAAACTCAACTCATTCAAGCTTTATGGCAACTCTATCTAGTATGTCCCAAAACAACATAACCCTGGAGGTTTAAGTGAGTGAATGAAATCTTAAAAACTCATTTCAGAGCAACTAAAAAATATTTACTGCCTAGAAATATAATCACAACTGTTTACTGGAAGGAATTAGGTGTAAACTATAATTCTTCTTACTACAGCTGGTTCCATTCTAAAACAGTCTTTTAATTTCCTTGGAGAACTGAGCTGGATTACATGTCCTTCTATCAGATGGTATGTATATAAGGGACATATATATATATATGATGGTGACATCTCAAATTAATGTCTTTCTTAATCTTAAATCTTTCCTATCAAATCCATTAATGCAAACTGTCAAGAGGCTCCTGATTACCAAGCCAAGAGTATTAGCAGAACGTGTAACTGCTCTTTGTGACTGATTACTGCCCATCAGTTTTTAATCCCTTTTCTTTTCCATAAATGGATCTTCTTCATTAACAATAAACTAAGTTCAATTCAAAAACACCACAAAGAATCTTTTTATTTATTTTTTTGGCCAGGAATGCACTTGGAATTATTAATTTGGGGATAAAAGGACCTTAATCCAAAAAATCTTTTTAAATTACCTGGTAGGGAATGTAGAATCATAAGCAAAGCTGAGCAGCTCTTGAGGATAGCCAATAGAAACTAATCTCTCCACAGTAAGCTCAAAACCAAGGGACTCATACTCCGGGGACTTGTACACTGCACAAAGAAGAGGTTCTCATTAAAACACCGCAAATTAAAACTGAAGGCAAATGAGTGAATTTCTCCTCTTTCCCAGTTCCTCCTCCCTTTTCCTAAATCTGCCACTTTTCTTCTTTTCATCTAAAACCCATGTTTTGTATTGCCCCAAGTAATCACAAAACTCAACTGTTAGTCTGTGGAAACAGGTCATATTATAGTAGGAGCAGCAACAACAGGTAAATTATCAAGCACTTTGGAATAGGACCTACAGTTTTAAGAAATCTAATCCAAACATTTTTTCCCTCCATTCTTTCATGCCTACAATCTAATGGAAGGGGAAAAATAAGCACAGCTGTGGTATCAACCATGAGAATGTAAGTAAAACAGAAAAGTAGGTAGAGAGTTTTACATATATATATATATATATATATATATATATATATATATATATATATATATATATATATAGATGTATGTTGAAGGTTCAATGGTGTGCATAACTGGTGTAGGAATCTTCCAAAATGAGCTTCTTCTAGGTAGTGGCTTTATATTCCTTCTTTAATCAGCGTGATTCTATTTGTCAGGATTTAACTTGCTTTCTCATCAGCCCTAACAATATTATAGTCATCAAAACTGTATTCTACAAGTTATTACTGCAAAGTCAACCATAAAAGACATGTCTGAGATAATTAGGAAAATCGAGATGTGAACTAGGAGTTAGACATTAAAGAACTATGATTCATTTTATTAGATGTGATTGTGGAAGGACTAGAATGTGCAAGTATATGTATAATATACTGTGTTTTTCGCTCCATACGATGCACTTTTCCCCAAAAAAAGTGGAGGAGAAAATGCTGATGCATCTTATGGAGCAAATATTCATTTTTTTTTAAGCTGCTGCGGGGCACTGCACTGGTAAACATATGTAGAATGAGTGCCAGCGGGAGTGTAATCATACCCACCACAGCGGTGTGTGGAACCCTGGCATCTGCTGAGTGATTTCCTGGGGTCTTACCAGCCAGTTGCAACCTCTCAACATTTCCGTCAACAAACCGTTTAAAGGCTTTATGAGAGAAGAGTGGAACAAATGGATGGCTGCTGGTAATCATGATCTGACACCAGCTGGATGAATGAAGAGATCCGCTATCACTCAAGTTTGTGAATGGGTGAAAACATCATGGCAGTCAGTGAAGAGTGAAACCGTGGTATGGTCATTCAAAAAATGTGGCATTAGCAATGCCTTAGATGGCACTGAAGATGGTATCATATATGAAAATTGCAAAGTAAGCGATACCAGTGATTGTGAGCAACTGAGCTTCTTAAATTCTGACACCAGCGATGATGAGTTCCTGGGGTTCCTGGACAACTAGAAGAGTATTTGAACACTACAGTCTCTTCTCATTTGTTAATAATAGTGCTAATGGTCGTTAATACTGCTGTAGAGTTTACACTGCTGAAATATTATTGTGGTATATTTTATTAAATATTTTAACACACCATTTGGTTCAGATTTTTTTTTTTTCTTATTTTTCTCCTTAAAACCCTAGGTGTGTCTTATGGTCAGGTGCGTCTTACGGAGTGAAAAATATGGTATATATCCTAATCTGCCAAACAAGCATACTGTTTTCTATAGGTGAGATAAAATGGATTTTGAAATATGGGCTTTCTCTCTTATATTGTATTTGTATATGTCTGAAATTTTCTATAATGAAAACAACTTTAGAATCATCACTGCAGTTCAGCATAAAGAAAATGTTGCTCCTTGAATTTCTTCCAAATGAAAAATTTAGGTGAGCACCCTTCCATCAGTCTCAAAGAGTGGGTAAGCCATATTTAAAAAAAAAAAAAAAAAGAGAGAGAGAAAGAAAGATGCTATCTTGCTAAATAACAAATGAGGCCAAAAACAAATCCATTCTAGCCCTGGCCAGATAGTTCGGTTGATTAGAGCATCGTCCCTGTACACAGAGGTTGTGGGTTTGCTCTCCAGTCAGGGCACATAAAACAGATCAATGTTTCTGTCTCTTCCTCCTACCCCCCAAAAAAATCAATAATAAAATTTTTTTAAATGCAACTATTATCATTACATTACTATAGTTCTCCTATCTAGGATTAACATATAGCCCATGGCCCCAACTGATTTTTTTCATTGCATCTGGTCTGCCTGTACAAGTTAATGCTAGTATTTTAATGAGTACAATTCAACTTTCCCTTTCCAAATGCAATCCTTCAGAATATTTCTGAAAATACATAAAAGAAACCATAATATTGGTTGCCTCCCCAGAAGGCAGACGAATGGCTGAGAGGCAGGAAGGAAGAAGGGAAGACCTTGTGAACTTCTTTTGCATTTTTTTAAAACTTGTAACAAATTAATGTATTTATCTATTTTTAAAATTAAATTTTAAAAATTTTAAAGCAATGCAAGCATTCAAAGTCCTTTAACATTTGTCATATTTAAAAAGCCTAGACTTTTTAAGGTCCTTAAGAAGATGCCCTGAGTCTCATCTCATCAGAACAGTGCTCCAGAAAGCTATCATTTCTTTTGTTGTCTCCGGGGTATTAATAATTTGATTCTAATGCTAACTCCAGCAAATATTTTCAAACCTGGCTATAGCCCCCCCCCCAATTTCAGCCCTATCCTTACCCCTTCATCCCCTCCCCAAAACTTTTTGAAGCCTCAAGTGTGGAATTCTTAAATCTAGATCAGCGGTTCTCAACCTGTGGGTCGCAACCCCTGTGTTTTGGTCGTTCGACCCCCGCCAGGGTTGCGACCCACAGGTTGAGAACCGCTGATCTAGATGATATACACTGTGGTAAAGGAAATGTTAAATATTCATACACATTAACAGGGTAAGAGCAGGTATATTATCATAAAAGCAGGAAAGCATGGTATTAACTGATGTCAATTTGAATTAGTTTGAGAATATAAAATAAACATCTCTCACACTCCAACCAGTGCTTCCACCCAATGGAAAGTAACATTTTAACAAAATTCCCTAAAACAAAAAATTACTTCTAAATCTACAAAAGCCTCACTTATTTCAAACAATATTTAATAATACAAAATTCCAGTATAGCTAACCAATCTGGATAATCCACTGATTCTTTTATGATTTGGCCCATATAAAATGTTTCCAATTATTAATTTTTCAAAAGGATAATTTGCTGGATATGCCTTAAGAATGGAGACAAAAAACAAACATTAAACACACCTACACAGGCTCACCCCTAAATGAGTAATTTTCCCTAGTTACAGAATCAAGTAATTACAGAGAGATGGAGTAATGGTGATTAAACCTATGTCTATGAGACAGTTTGCACTGAAACCCAAATCAAATTATTCAGAATGTTTAATGAAAAAAAAAATACGGGGGGGGGGGGGGGATCTCAAATCCCTATTTTGCCAGGACAAACCCTAGAAAAGCAGAAAATAAAACCCTACAAACTTGCCACATTGTGTTTATTCCAGGACAGAAGTCAGTATTCAACTCAGATGACTTGCTAAAGATTCCACCTATAGATATATTCAATATTTTGAATTTCCTTTCCCTAAATGAGTTTAGGGAACTTCCCACAAATATGATGTACATTCCCCATTTGCTGACCTGAAGTTACATAGCAAGTACAAACATAGATGAAGCCAGACTTTAGGTCCCCCTAGGTCTCAACCAAAGCTCTCTGTGGCAGGGCATACTATACTACCCTGCTAAAAATGAATTTTTAAATTGCATAGCCCATCAAAACACGAGCTTAGGTGTTGAAATCCACTCTATCCCTCAAATTTCTTTTATCTAGCCCTATATCAATTGCTCTAGTCACAGATAGGAATGGATTTAGCAGAGTCCAAGTTCCATTTTGACATCCCTGTCTATTTCACTAAGCTCTATATTAATCAGTAAGAACTACGAGCTATTGACATTTTCTCATAAGCTTCTGGGATAATCATTTCAGTAACACGAACACCCAGGTCATTAAATCATCTGCCAGGGAATAAGTACAACCAGGGCTGGAGAAGCAGACTGCAGCTTGCACAGAGCATGAATTTAGATGTTTTGTTCTAAGTGTCCCTTGGGAATAATCACAATTTGTTCTAGCCTAATAAAAAAAATGACTTTCCTGAAGCCTACAAAGTACCACTGTTCCTTGAAAAATAAGTAAATAAATACATAGATAAAAAGTATAAATTCCTTTTTTTTAAAACAAAGTCAGCACTGACATGTGGGAAACCACACACATTACCTCTGACTATAGAGCACTAGGCCTCTCCACAGCTACAAAGGTTATTTCAATTTCTGTCACAAAACTGGCCAAAAAATGATACATAGTTTCAAGCTCACCTCTTACAACTGATTTCCCAAAACACAACTAGTAGCTTCTAAGTAAACATAATCTCACACATGTACTGCTTATTTCTTCCTCCAGAAAGTCCTCAGCCTATCCTAATGTACACAGTACACAAAGACAAAAGAAAAAGTTATTTTAAGGGCCAAAGTCCAAAAAGAGGACTGCTTTAGCCACTAGGGCAGCACACAGTGTTCTCAGGTTACGTAACCAGCCTATAAAGAGAACAACCAAAGCTTTGAAAGCTAAGCTAGTGAGAGCATTTCAAGATATTCTTTACCCCATCTTCTGCAAGGAAAAAAACAGTTCTTCAAAAGAAATCAACTGCATGTTGTGGGGATGAACGTTGTGAGCTCTGAGTAGATGCTGTTCATACCAGACAGAACTAAGATTAGAGGAGAGAGTTTCTTTGGAATAAGCCAAAACTTCCTGCAGGAAAGTCTGGAATTCTCATGCACTTTTTACCTTTGCCACCAAGACACACTATGGTAGTATTTTACAGATTTTAGAAAAAAAGGGATGGGGGCAAACCTCTACAGAGGTTCCAGCCTAGCAGAGTGCTGCTGCCAAAATGAGAACTCACATGAGGCAGATGCAGATGCAGAGTGTGTCACTCCAGTCTTGAAGGAGTTACACTGGCTCTCCTGTTAAAAAAAACAAAATAAAGCAACAAAACAAAAACAAAAACAGGTTTTAAAACTGTTGTGATGGGCTGGAACGGAGAGACACTATTTGGAAATTAGTATTTATAAGAATTATTGCCCCCTCCTATTTAGAAGCCATCACTAAAATTCATCTAATTGGCCAAAACAAACAAGGGTATTGAAAATAAGCCTAAGTATTGTGCATTATTTACTTTTCTGGCACCCTGAGCCTAGAATACAAGCCAAGTCTGATCTTGAAATGTTAAGTCAAAAGAAAAAATAGAAAAATTAACTTATTTTGTCTTAGTTTATTTTCTCTAGTATATTTCAGGTTAATATGGTAGAAACTTAATACAGCTCGTAAACAGTGATAAAATTGAAACGAACTAAACAAAATTATAAGAATAAACCAGAGCAGTCTGATCTTGCTTTTAAACACTCATTTATACTAAGTCTACCTATACCTAACTTCCTACTTTTTTACCATTTCACTACCTATATTTGTCATCATGATATAGATAAGAACCAACTTCATGCTGCTAAAACCCTTACCAGATGGTCCAAAAGTGAAATAAAAGGAAAATTTTTATAAGGTCTACTGGAAAGTTCTGTCCGTTTTTGGAATAAAACAAAATACAAATTTTTCTTACTGTCAATAAACTTTATTAAATAATATAATTGCCATTATTATTAATGATTTCTTGCCAGCGTGAGGGCAATTTGTATATCCCATTTTTGAAAAACGTTTTATCTTTTGATGCGAAAAATTGAACCAGTGCTTGTTTGATATCTTTTTCATTTTTGAATTTTTTGCCCTTCAAAAAATTTTGTAAGGACAAAAACAAGTGATAGTCGGAGGGTGCTAAGTCCGGGGAATATGGTGGATGCGACAGACATGCTTCTGTAGCCTTTCTTCCTTGTTGAAATTCGTAAAAATTACAGTGGCGTAAATGAACTTTATCAGTAGCCATGGGTACACTATCGCTTCACACATAAGACTAACGTGAATCAACTTTGTTCTAGTTAATTTGCTACATCAGTATGTATACATTAAGTGATAAAAATGGACAGAACTTTCCGGTAGACCTTATATTTTGGTTCTGTCAGTAGATATTTGTCCTTAGTAAGCAGTCATATTATTCTACTTGAATAATGTTAAAGGCACTACTCAGTTTAGTAAAATAACTGATTCAAAGACACATGAAGAACCCTTAACGATTACTGATACTTTAAAGCAGCGGTTCTCAACCTGTGGGTCGCGACCCAACAGGTTGAGAACCGCTGCTTTAAAGATATGTATTATTTTAACTTTATAGGGAGCCATTTCCCTAGAGACATTTAGGCTAAACATATGGTTAAGTCTCCTCCAACTCCTGGACTTTTTGTGAAAGGGAGATGGTACTACACAGAAGAGCAATAATGACTAAATATAATGTCTAAAAGTCCTAAAAACATTACAACTAGTAGAAACCACCACCACCAATCACTATGAAAAACAATCCAATCCAACCACCCAAGAATAGTTATTTGTGCTTATGCTATAAATGTGATCAACATTAACATTGTCTAGTTACTTAGGCTATGCAATATTGGTTCTCTGAGACTATAATTTAAAAATTTTAATTGAGGAAATTTTAAATAAAATCTTTTCAGTTCTCATATAAACAGACCCTAGAGAACTTTTTCTACTTTTGAAAATTATTTGAAGACCCTAACACAATAACAGACATAATAAAAAATTTTATAACCAAACTGAAATCACAAATGACCTAAAAAAGATGTTGAAAATTTCTAAAAACAATCTCCATTTTAATTTACTTAAAATACAAAAGCTAGATACCATTCAATACTTTTATAGTAATATAAAATAAAAACAACTCCCAGATGGCTAGATATATAAATAAGTGAAAGACTGCTAATTACAATTCACTGCAATGCAAAATTAAATAGTAATTAAAATATTTATTTGTTTGAAAATTAATGAGTATTAGAAGAATGTTTATTTATTTAGTGAGAGGAGGGGAAATAGTGAGACTCCTACATGTGCCCTGACCAGGATCCTCCTGGCAGTCCCTATCTGGGGCCGAGCCACTGGCTTCAAGAGGGGAAGAGAAAAAGAAGGGGAGAAGAAAGGGAAGAGAAGCGGATATGTGTGCCTTGACCAGGAATCAAACCTGGGCCATGAGCATGCCGGGCAGATGCTCTATCCACGGAGACACCATCAGGGCCAGTACGTTTTATATAAAGTACATTTTATCACTTTTTAAAAGGAGAAAAAAAAGGTGCTCTACCTTGTTTGAAATGTCTTCAATGACGGTATACAACAATGTATAATATTTCTTACTTTAGACTGATTTTTCACCCCTTTAAATGACTCTTATGCCAGTAAGTTTGGAAAGGATATATAATAGCTGACAGAAACACGATCTGAGTGCCCTGGACTATGGTCCAAAAAAAACACACCATGCAAAATGTTCATTTAAACGTTAAGTAAGTACATCAATTCCAATAACAATAAAACAAGATCAGAGTCATCTATGTTTCTCCTCATCCATGTATAGGAAAAAAAATGTTAATTATATTAAACTTTATTAAAATAAAGTTAAAACTATATTAAACGTTATAGTTTTTTCCTATACATAGCTACAATAATGTTTAATATATAAATTAGACACTTAAGAGATTAACAATAAACTAGAACAATTATAATATACTGCAATAAAAGTTATGTAAACGTGGGCTCTCTCCAAATATCTTACTGTACTATACTCATCCTTCTTCTTGTGATGATGTGAGATGATAAAATGCCAAATCTATTCCTGAGTCTGTGTGACCATCCCTTACTGGCAGTAAAGGGCTTGGTATCACTCGTTTCAGGGATCCCTTGCTGAAGACTTCAATGCTTTCTAGCGCAACACATTACTGTCAATCAGAACACCTTTTCTGTTCATGTCTTCCACCCACAAATTTAATACCTTTCCCATTTTAACTAAGCATTTATCACACAGTGACCGAAACTCCTGCAGCTTGAGGTGCAACAGAAAAACAAGCACTAATTCTTTTTCCTTTTTCACAATTATATGGACAGAAGATTCATTCTTACTGTAGAGCTTAGTAACCTCAGCATATGATTTTTTTCTTAGCAAGTCAAAAACTTTTACCTCTTTAGTTAACGGAAGCACTTATAAAGTGCTTCTCTTTAGCATATCCAAATTGTGTTTTGGGCTATTAAGTAAAATAAGACTTACTTGAACACAACCACTGCACTACCACAACAGTAGATTTAATAATTGAGATGGCTACTAAGTGACTAACAGGCAAGTAGTATATACAGCAAGGAAAAGTAGGAAAAGGGATGGATGACTCACATCTCAGGCAGGACAACACAAAATTTCATCATGCTACTCAGAATGGCATGCAATTTAAAACTTATAAACTATTTCTGGAATTTTCCATTTAACTTTTTCAGGCCATGGCTGACCACAGGTAACTAAAACTGTTGTAGAAAGCAAAACTGGGCATGAGGGGGAATGCTGTACTCTGCATGAGAGTAGGAGGAGAGATCAAAGTTCCTGAGATGTTTCTGCTAGCAGTCGGATAATCCTCTGATTTACCAGCACCAAGAACTACATAATGGCCCTGGCCAGCTGGCTCAGTGGTAGTGTGTCAGCCCGGCGTGTGGAAGTCCTGGGTTCGATTTCCGGCCAGGGCACAGGAAAAGTGCCCGTCTGCTTCTCCACCCTTACCCCTCTCCTTCCTCTCTATCTCTCTCTTCCCCTCCTGCAGCCAGGGCTCCATTGGAGCAAAGTTGAACCAGGCGCTGAGGATGGCTCCATGGCCTCCACCTCAGGTGCTAGAATGGCTCCGGTTGCAACAGAGCAATGCCCCAGATGGGTCAAGCATCGCGCCCTGGTGGGCATGCCAGGTGGATCCTGATCAGGCACAGGAGGGAGTCTGTCTCTTTGCTTCCCCGCTTCTCACTTTAGGGGGGAAGAAAAAAAAGAACTACATAGTTTCTTTTAATTCTTCCCTGGTATTCTTAATAGTTTTATTCTATGTTCTCTCCCCACTTTAGGCTTGTAATACAAAGTGCTTAGGTTTGAGATAATTGGATTTCATCCCTAGTGGTTAATGATGTGGCCTAGAAAAGGAGAGGAAAGCAGAAAAATTCAAAAGGGAGCAATCTAAAATGTATTTTCAGCCCCTCTTAAGATTTTTTTAATTGAAAAAACAAACAAATAAACCAGAATCCTAACGATATTTGGCTTCATTCCCTTAAGGTTATTTCTAAAAATTAAAGAAAAATTCTGTAAAAATAAATTGTATAAAACTATTCATATTTGAGGATTATATTCAAATTAAAGAGAAAGGTGCATTTTGCCCTCAGGAAGATTTCCATTTTGTGAAAAACAAAAATATATTTTTTAAAATTAGCTTTTTCTCATCTTGATAGAGGTCAGTTGATCATTTATGTTCCCCTGAGAGCTGGGAGCAGCACAAAAAATGGAAACTGACCTATGTTTAAATTCTAGCAATGAGTCTTAAATCCATTGCTAGCTATATATAAATCATTTTACCTCTTGACTTGGTGGCTTTACTTGTAAAATGGAGCTAGTAATCCATATCTCAATGGGCTGTTGGGAGGATTAAAAGGTACACTGTATATAAAGTATATTTTCTAAGACATAATAGTGCATGCTTAATAAATGTTTGCTCTCTTCCTCTTGACAATTTCTCAGAAAAAAAATGGGAGAAACTAGACACTGGCCATGGCCTCCATTAGTTCTGAAATGGTGACAGAAATAAGAAACTCATTGTTAAATCAAAATGGTTCAGAACCTGAAGGTGTTGGAGCTGGCAAAAAAAATGGAATGTGTCTCTTCTTGGATCTTCAAGCCCAAGAGGAAAAAAAACAAACAAAAAGCAGACTTCTTAATTAAAAAAGAAAAATCAACCCTGGCCAGTTTGCTCAGTGGTAGAATGTCACCCAGCATGTGGATATCCCGGGTTCAATTCCCAGTCAGGGCACACAGAAGTGCACATCTGCTTCTATATCCCCCCCCCTCCCTTCTCTCCTCCCCTCCACCCTCCTGCAGCCATAGCTGGACTGGTTCGAGCACAGAGTACATCAGCAGGGTGCTGAGGATGGCTCCAAGGAGCCTCCACCTCAGGCGATAAAAATAGCTTGGTTGTGAGCATGGCCCCATACGCGCAGAGCATCAGCCACAGAGGAGGGATGCCAGGTGGATCTCATTGGGGTGCATGTGGGAGTCTATCTCCTCTCATCTCACTTGGAAAAGAAGAAAAAAAAATAATACATAAATAAGAAAAATCAAGATGGTATCCTCAATAAGCCACATTAGAAATAATAATACATTTTCATAATCCTAAACCAAGAGTAACTCTAAATTTGTGAAGGGCATTAAGTATATGTTAACAAACATTTCCCCACCCCACCATCTAAAACTGTTGCTCTATTTATTTTCTCTTGAGGTAAAGACTTCTGAAAATTTTACTATTCTACATATATAATTTTGATGTTAATGCCATGGAACTTATTGTTTTAAGTCTTCCACAGAACCACACAGGTCAACTACTTCTTTCCACTGAAGAGTTCTTATTGTTTAAAAAACAAACAGCCTGACCAGGCAGTGGCGCAGTGGATAGAGCATCACACTGGGATGCGAAGGGCCAAGGTTCGAGACCCTGAGGTCACCAGCTTGAGCGCGGGTTCATATGGTTTGAGCAAAAGCTCATCAACTTGGACCCAAAGTCGCTGGCTCGAGCAAGGGGTTACTCAGTCTGCTGAAGGCCCATGGTCAAGGCACATATGAGAAATCAATCAATGAACAACTAAGGTGTCGCAACAAGAAACTGATGATTGATGCTTCTCATCTCTCCCCCTTCCTGTCCGTCCCAATCTGTCTCTCTCTGTCTCTGTCACAAATAAATAAAATGTCAACGTGGCATAGAAATCTTATAAATAAACTAATAAAAACATAAAATATGCGTAGCTCACTTTACAAGGGTAACTGATGATCATCTCTGAAAAATTGTTTTAAGGTATTAGGTGGCATTCAGATGAAATAAAGATAACAATCTTCCCAATGTTAATACTGAAACTAAAAATCATAAAAATTAAAAAAATACAAGGCAATCAATTTCTCTTGTAACAAACTAAAACAACCCCCCATATGGCCAGTAGTAATGGCCCTCGCCATTCACATGCAGGTTCCCATAGAATTTAGGCAGATGATAAAGAAACAGTGGAGCCAAAAAATGGTGGGCCATTACTTTATTCAAGACTCGCACTGGCTGACGAGCAAACACACAGGGAAAAAACACTGCCCTTTCACTTAGGGCTCCCAAAGCCACTGACACCTTCTCTGGTTCCAGAACCAGGAGAATCTTCTCTGGTTTCTCCTAGAATCAAAGGTCCCACCAATCTCAGCAGAGCTCGCTAAAGTCCCTCACCTCTGTTCCCCATCTCCTTCTTCAAACTTCAGCACCCTGCATTCTCTATGCCAGGGGTCAGGAACCTATGGCTCGTGAGCCAGATGTGGCTCTTTTGATGGCTGCATCTGGCTCGCAGACAAATCTTTAATTAAAAAAAATAATGTTAAAAATATAAAACATTCTCATGCATTAAAATCCATTCATTTCCTACCGCTCATGTTCATGGTTGCAGGTGGCTGGAGCCAATCACAGCTGTCCTCCGGGACATCACCAAATTTTTATTGGATAATGCGTAATGTACACGGGTCGTTGTATGGCTCTCATGGAATTACATTTTAAAATATGTGGCATTCATGGCTCTCTCAGTTTAAAAGGTTCCTGGCCCCTGCTCTATGCTCTCACTCTGCAAATATCGTTTCTCTCTCCTCCAGCACCCATTAGCAAGACAAAGTACACACCAAGCAGGAAGCACACACCAGCACACACCAAGCAGGAAGGTAATTTGCAATTTCACAGATCACATACCTGGCACTGCCGAGCACTATTTTTTAACGTTAAAGTGAGCAAGCTCAAAAAATACAAATTTTACAAACTTATTTGCCCAATAACTCCCCCCAAAAAACCCTCTCCAACTTCATTCTACCAAAGATCTATATAGTTTACTTCTGAAAAGTTGTAAGTTCAGAATAAAATTCTTGAGTCCATATATGTATGTTTGCCTCGCCCTCTTATTAGTGACAAATCAAACCTTCAAATGATTATTCACCACTAATTTTTTTTTTGGGGGGGGGGTATTTTTCTGAAGCTGGAAACGGGGAGAGACAGACAGACTCCTGCATCCACCCGGCACGCCCACCAGGGGGTGACGCTCTGCCCACCAGGGGGCGATGCTCTGCCCCTCCGGGGCGTCGCTCTGTTGCGACCAGAGCCACTCTAGCGCCTGAGGCAGAGGCCAAGGAGCCATCCCCAGCGCCCGGGCCATCTTTGCTCCAATGGAGCCTCGCTGCGGGAGGGGAAGAGAGAGACAGAAAGGAAGGAGAGGGGGAGGAGTGGAGAGGCAGATGGGCACCTCTCCTGTGTGCCCTGGCCAGGAATCGAACCCGGGACTTCTGCACGCCAGGCCAACGCTCTACCACTGAGCCAACCGGCCAGGGCCTTATTCACCACTAATTTTATCAGCCTCAATATCTGAAATGAAGAACAATATTCTCAAAATATTGGGATCATTCAAAGCAAATTTTCTTCTTGCCCTGGCTGGATAGCTCAGATGATTAGAGCATCGTCCCAAAGCACAGAGGTAGCTGGTTCGATCCCAGGTTAGGGCACATACAGGAACAGATTGATGTTCCTGACTGTCTCTCACTCCCTCCTTTCCTCTCTCTAAAATCAATAAACATTTAAAAAAAAAACCAACACAGCATTTAAAAAAAAAAAAAAAAGCAAATTTTCTTACTGATATGAAGTATAAAAAAAGTGAGAAATCAAATCATAACACTCCCTCATCAAGGAGGTCTTCTATGGCCATTTTCTAAAACAGCAAAAACAGCTGTTTCTTATGAAAATAGCTTACATCTCCAAATTAGATCTCACCCCTCTATACTTTCCATGAAAGTCCAATAATTTCACACAGTTGAAAACAAGAAAAGAAAACTCTGAGAAGCCCTATGTTGATGTTTTTTCAGAACAAAATTAGGCAGTTTACTGTGGGAGACTATGAGTTGACCAAAGTCCTTGCAGTTTAATAAGCCAAAAGGATAAGCTCTTCCCCACAAATCTGATTGTTTGATTAAGTGGCCAAAGGCTACACCTTTCTCCACACCTCCTTGTTAGCTGTGTTTCCACTGTCCTATCCCCCTTTCCCTTGAAGAGACTGGAAGCAGTTTTCTTTTTACCCTTTGTTTTGTGAAGTTAAGATGTTATATGCATGGTGGGGGTTTTCTGCATTTGAGAAAATTCTTGGTTTCCCGGAAATGTGACTTTGTATCAGAGATCTCTTTGACTTTTTAAGGACTTTGTTTTGCACTATAAAAATAAAGCTTTTGGGAGTGCAGAGGCTTTGGTAGGCCATCAGCCACCATAAGACCTCCCGATCCCATCCTTTTTCTTTCTGTATTTATTTTCTAATCCTCTACCTTTCCCACCTGAGACATGCAAAATTATGAGTCACACTGGTTCACAACAGTTTACAGTAAAAGCCCTAAGCCAATAACCGCCTTCTTTCAATAAATGTACCATTCAAAACATGACTGCCAGTTGAAATGTCCTATCCACACACTTCAGAAGCATCAATACTAGGCTCATTATCAATTTCACTACATCGTAACTCTAAACACTATTGTAATCCATCTGTGCTGTAAATAGTAGCGCCATTACATGCAAAATATTGTTTGCCAGAATAGCCAATTCACAGATTATTCTGGATAGCAGTTTCACAGCATGTCT
This sequence comes from Saccopteryx leptura, assembly GCF_036850995.1. Classification (NCBI taxonomy): domain Eukaryota; kingdom Metazoa; phylum Chordata; class Mammalia; order Chiroptera; family Emballonuridae; genus Saccopteryx; species Saccopteryx leptura. The sequence goes on along the minus strand of NC_089515.1, from coordinate 24,373,184 downwards.
ACTCATTTCATTTCAGATAAAATAAACACTTATTGGGTTATTTCTTCCCCTAATAAAAAAAATCAAGTGCTTATTGAATGTCTTCTCTGTGTTAGGAATAATTCTAGGCAAAGAAAGTACCTATTTGTTGTAACAACTACTATTTATGAAGCACATAATATATAATAAGGTAACATCAAAAATAAAAAATAAAATAAGACACTATTTCTTCCCTCAATTACCAAACTCTAAAGTCAAAATAGACAGGAAAAAAAATTTTTTAAATGCATTATGCCACATTTCATTCTGCACAGAAAATTGGCATTTTCCAAAAACACTTGAAGAAAAGACAGTATATGGCCAGCAGTAACTGCTGTCGTTGACATTCGCATGCAGGTTTCTCATTGAATTTGGGAAGACGGTAAAAAAAATAGTGGGGTCAAAAAATAGCCATTCCAGCCTGACCGGTGGTGGCGCAGTGGATAAAGCATCGACCTGGAAATGCTGAGATCGCCGGTTCAAAACCCTGGGCTTGCCTGGTCAAGGCACATATGGGAGTTGATGCTTCCAGCTCCTCCCCCCTTCTCTCTCTCTGTCTCTCTCCCTCTCTAAAAATGAATAAATAAAATTAAAAAAAAAATAGCCATTCCTTTATTCAAGACTCACACCAGCCGATGAGCAAACACACAGGGAAAAAACTTCCCTCTTCATTCAGAGCTCACAAAGCTACTGACACATTATCCAGTTCCTCCTAGAATCAAAGGCCTCACCAGTCCCAAAGTCCCTCACCTCTGGTTCTCCATCTGCCAACATGGCTTCTTACTCTGCAAAATTGGCTACTCTCTCTTTCCCTGCCATCTTGGCTTCTCTTTCTCCTCCTTCCTCTTCTTTCTTTTTAAAAATTTTCTGGCACAAAAACCTCTCCTTCAGCAAAAATTAGCATAACAATGGTCATTCCCAAGCAGGAGGGTAATTAGCAATTTCACAGATTACATACCTGGCGCTGCCCAGCGCCATTTTTAACAATAAAAGTGAGCAAACTAAAAAAGTCATATTTTATAAACTCATTTGCCCAACAGTAAGTTAACAACCTAAGAAATAATGTTAATGGTGCGAGAGTTAGAACACAGAAGGAAAACAATCATAAATTTAAAAATTATAATTAAACAAAAATGTTACTGCCTAAACCTAATAAAAAATAAACCAAATAAAAGAAAATGGTGTCTAAAGTATATATTTGAATATTACCTTATTATATTCATTTTGTTAAATAATTACTTTTTTGTAGTTATCAATTTTCATAAAAGCAGGCTGTAACTTCATACTTATAATTACTTTAAAATTAGCTATAAATTTAAAACTCCCACATTCTCTTGCATTCACTACAGCAAAAGGTTCTTTGGTAGGGGGGATTAATAAAATTGAAAAAACTTCTACCTAGATAGATGAAATAAATACAAATTATCAAAACAGATACAAGAAGAAATAGAAACAGGCTAGCCTTATATAATTTTTTAATTTTATTTATTGGTTTTAGAGAGGGAAAGAGAGAAAAAGAAAGAGAAAAAGAGAGAGGAGTGGGGGAAGAGCAGTAAGAATCAATTCATAGTTGCTCCTCATACCTGCCTTGACCAGGCAAGCCTGGGGTTCTGAACTGGCGACCTCAGCATTCCAGGTTGATGCTTTATCCACTGCACCACCACAAGTCAGGCTAGCCCTATATTTATGTTTAAAAGTTGCATGTATAATTTAAAATCTTCCCACAAAAATAACTCCTGGTTCAGGTGGCTTCATTAGTTAATTCTATTAAATATGCAATTCACCCTTTTAACAAACAACAAAAAAACCCACTAAACTAAACAAAAAAACATGACCATAATAGAGGGATAGAAAGCATTTGATGAAATTAAGCACCCAGGCTCTGGCCAGGTAGCTCAGTTGCTTACGGCGCTGTCCCAACATGCCAAGGTTACAGGTTTGAACCTATTAGGACACAGAAGAATCAACCAATGAGCACATAAATAAGTGAAACAACAAATTGATGTTTCTTTCTCCCTTTCCTCTTTCTCTAAAATCAATACATTTAAAAAACTGAAATTCAGCACCCATTCATGTTAAAAATTAAACTCCTAGAAAACTAAAACGGAACTTTCTCAACGGAACAAAAACCTACAACAGCATACTTTATAGTGAAAAATTGAACATTCTTTAAGATTAAGAACATGACAAAGAGGTCATTCTCAGCATCTCTATTCAATATGGTTTTACTTAGAGCAATAAGTCAAAAAAAAATTTTTAATTTGTATTTTTTCATTGATTTTAGAGAGAGAAGTAGGGAGACAAAGGGAAGGAGAGAAGGAGGGAAGAGAAAAGGGAGAGGAGAGAGGAGGGAGGAGAGAGGGGGGAAGAGAGAAGGGGGAGGAGAGAGAGAAGTGGGAGATGGAGGGTAAAGGGGAGGAGAAGAAGGGGAGTGGGCGAGATGGAGGGAGTGGGAGAGAGAGAAGATGGAAGAGAAAGGGGGAATGTTGGTCAAATAAGTTTATAAAATATGATTTTTATGTTTGCTTGCTTATAATGTGCATTGGGGGCTGGGCAGTGCCAGGTGTATGTGGGTCTGTGAAATTGCAAATTACCTTCCTGCTTGGGAAGGGCCATTGTTTTGCTGATGTTTGTTGGATGAGAGGTTTTTGTGCCAGAAGGTTTGGGGGTTTTTTTTGTATTTTTCCGAAGCTGGAAATGGGAAGGCAGTCAGACAGACTCCCGCATGCGCCTGACCGGGATGCCCACCAAGGGGCGATGCTCCACCCATCCGGGGCGTTGCTCTTCCTCGACCAGAGCCATTCTAGCGCCCAAGGCAGAGGCCATGCAGCCCTCCCCAGCACTTTGCTCCAATGTAGCCTCGGTTGCGGTTGCGGGAGAGGAAGAGAGAGACAGAGAGGAAGGAGAGGGGGAGGGGTGGAGAAGCAGATGGGCGCTTCTCCTGTGTGCCCTAGACTCCTGCACGCCAGGCTGACGCTCTACCACTGAGCCAACCGGTCAGGGCCCAGAAGGTTTTGAAAAAAAGAGAGAGAAGCCATGTTTGCAGAGTGAGAGAGCGGAAAGAATGCAGAGTGCTGAAGAAGAAGCCAGTTTGTGCAGAGAGAGAGAAGGTGTGCAGATGGGGAGCCAGAGCTGAGGGGCTTTCACGAGCTCTGCTGAGACTGGTGGGGCCTTTGATTCTAAGAGGAACTGGAGAAGATTCTCCTGGTTGTGGAACCAGAGAATGTGTCAGTGGCTTTGGGAGTCCTGAGTGAAAGGGAAGTGTTCTCCCTGTGTAGTGCTCGTTAGCCGGTGAGAGACTTTAATAAAGGAATAGCCCACCATTTTTTTGGCTCCACTGTTTCCTTACCATCTGTCCGAATCCAATGGGAACCTGCATGTGCATAGCCACAACAGCTGCAACCACTGGCCATACAGTGAAAAGGGGGAAAGAGAAGAAAGGGGAAGAGGAGAAAGAGAAGAAAAGGGGAGAGGGGTAGAAAAAAGAGGAGGGGGAGAGGGAGGAGAGAAAGGGAGAGAGAGACATTGATTTGTTGTTCCACTTATTTATGCATTCATTGGTTAATTCGTATATGTGCCCTAACCAGGGATAGAACCAACAATCTTGGTGTATCAGGTGATGTTCTAATCAACTAAGCCACTGGGCCAGGGCAAAAAAAATTTTTTTTCATTTCAAAAAAATGTTTTAAATAAAATAAGATATAAAGATATATAGATTGGAGCAAAGTTGGGCTGGGCTCTGGGGATGGCTCCATGGCCTCTGCCTCAGGTGCTTGAATGGCTCCGTTGCAACACCCCAGATGGGCAGAGCATTGCCCCTAGTGAGCATCCGGGGTGTATCCCGGTCAGGTGCATGCCGAGTCTGTCTCTCTGCTTCCCCGCTTCTCACTTCAGAAAAATACACACACAAAAAAAGATAACCCAATTTAAAAATGGGCATTTGAATAGGCATTAAAAAAAAATAAAAATAAAAATAAATATATATATAGCTAATAAGTACATGGAGATTATAAATATCACTAGTTATCAAGAAAATACAAAGTAAAATCACAAGACAACACTACACACCCACTAGAATGGATAAACTCAAAGACCTGATAATATCAAGTATTGGTAAGGAGTAACTAGAATTTTCATGCTTGCTGGTGAGAATTTAAAATGGTTTTACTACTTTGAAAAAGCATTAGTCAGTTTCCTATAAGGAAGACCTACAATCTAGCAATTTTACTCTTAGGTATTTACCCAGAAGAAATAATAATAAACATCCACAGAAAGACCTGTACACCAATGTTCATAGTAGTAGTTTTATTCATAACAGCTCGAAACTGAAAACAACCCAAATGTCCATCAACAGATAAACATATTGTGGTATACCCAAACAATTTGGGTACCCCTCCAAAAAAGGGAAAGTTTAAAAAGAAAGAAGGTAATTTTATAATGTTGAATGGTTAATATTACTAATAATAAATACAATCTATTGTTCCACTTAGTTACTTTTGTTTGTTGATTCCTGTATGTGCCCTGACCAGAGATTGAGCCCACAACTTTGCTCCAACCAAATGACGCTCCAACCAAATGATCCACCCACCAGAGCTAAACTTTAAAGATCTTAAAATTTTGTTAATTATACCTTAATAAAAATAAACAAACAAACAAACAAATAAATACAACCTATCAAAATTATACACCCTGGTCCTGACCAAGTAGCTCAGTTGGTTAGAGTGTCGTCCTGATATGCCAAGGTTGTGGGTTCAATCCCCAATAAAGACACATACAAGGCCTGACCAGGCGGTGGCACAGTGGATAGAGCGTCAAATTGAGATGTGGAGGACCCAGGTTCGAGACCCTGAGATTGCCAGCTTGAGCGCGGGCTTATCTGGTTTGAGCAAGGCTCACCAGCTTGAGCCCAAGGTCGCTGGCTCGAGCAAGGAGTCACTGAGTCTGCTGTAACCCTCTCCCCACCCCCCACTCCCCGTCAAGGCACATATGAGAAATCAATCAATGAACAACTAAGGAACCGCAACAAAGAATTAATGTTTCTCATCTCTCTCCCTTCCTGTTTGTCCTTATCTATCCCTCTCTCTGACTCTCTCTGTCTCTGCCACAAAAAAAAGACATACGAGAATCAACCAATGAATGCATAATTGAAAGAAAAAGCAAACTGATGTCTCTCTCCCTTCCACCCCCTCTCTCTCTAAAAATCAGTAATTTAAAAAAGAAAAAATTATGCATACTAGTATCATGCTCATGAGAAGGGCACATCATTTCAGTGGTATTCTTCCCCAACATATATAATACTTCAACCTATTTCTTACCTTTTACAATTGTACTATGGTCAACTATGGTCAAATAAGATGTTACCATTAGGAAGGAGAAAGGTAAACTCTATTATTTTTGCAACTCTTCTGTAGATCTAAAAATTATTTCAAAATAAAAAGTTTTCAAGTGTTAGGAGTAAAAAAAAAAACTATTTATTAATAGACACAACATGAATGAATCACAAAAACATTATGCTGAGCAAAGGAAGCCAGACACAGAGAACATACTGTGAGATTCCATTTATATGACATTCTAGAAAAGGTAAAATTAATAGTAAAAAAGAAAAAGCCCTGAAATAAAGGGGATTAGAAGAGAGAACTGACTTCCAGGAGGCCATAAGGGCACTTTTGTGAAAGATGGAAACATCCTTTATTGAGGTGGTGATTACATAAGTGTATCCATTCTGTTGAATTCTAAATGCATGTGGCTTCATTGTATATAACTTATTCCTCAAAAATGTTTATTAAAATGTAAAAAGTTCATATTTAAAAGTGTTTCACTTGAATAATTAGTGTATACTACATAAAGTATCATGATTGAGTCTTTTGTGGGGGGGGGGGGAGGGAAGATAGTGAGACAGACCTTTTGCATGCACTCAAAAAGGATCTACTCGCAACCCCTGTCTGGGGCTAATGCTTGAAATCAGGTGAGCTATTTTTAGCACCAGAGGCTGACACTCAGACCAACCGAGCTATCCTCAGCACCAGGGGCCAACGATGGAACCAATCGAGCCACTGGCTGTGGGAGGAAAAGAGAGAAAGAAGGGGGAGAGGGACGGGAAGAGAAGAAGATGGTCGCTTGTCTTGTATGCCCTCAATGGGAATCAAACCCAAGACATCCATACACTGGGCCGAAGCTCTATCCACTGACCTGCTGGCCAGGACCCCATGATTGATTCTTAAACTGAGATATTAAAACTTAGGCACCCAAACTGTTCATTCAATAAATATTTACTGGGCACCTACTATATGCCAGGCTTCAGAGAGTACATAAAATAGATATAAATGTGAAAAAGAAAGGCATTGCCCTTGAGAAACTCATAGGCCGATGGGGAGATAGGCAAGTAAACAAAAGTTGCCAGTGACACAAATTGCTCCGAAGGAGGGAATGATGTACCAAGGATTATACAGAGAAAACAAATGTCTCAGATAATGCTTCAAAAAAATATAGACCCTTTCTAAGAATTTATCCTGTGAGTCTATTACATTTACTCCACAAATATTTATCCCAACATAGGAGAAGCGCCCATTTGCTTCTCCACTCCCACCCCCTCCTTCCTCTCTGTCTCTCTCTTCCCCTCCCGCAGCCAAAGCTCCATTGGAGCAAAGATGGCCCGGGCGCTGGGGATGGCTCCTTGGCCTCTGCCCCAGGTGCTAGAGTGGCTCTGGTCGCAGCAGAGCGATGCCCCGGAGGGGCAGAGCATCGCCCCTGGTGGGCGTGCCGGGTGGATCCCGGTCGGGCGCATGCGGGAGTCTGTCTGACTGTCTCTCCCCGTTTCCAGCTTCAGAAAAATACAAAAAAATATATATATATTTATCCCAAATACTCAGTGTTTAAAAAACACAAAAACAGTTCTTTTAGTCTTGTCTGTGTACTTCATGGCAGTTTTCTGAGGAACAAGCCTCAGCAGTAAGAGTATAGTTTGCTTTTTAAATAACCAATTTATTCACAGATAAATTTAATGAATATCATTCTGGAAAAGAGGTGAGGGTATTAAGTCAATAAACTTGTTTTCCTGTATGCTTTATGAAATGGAGGCAATACCACAAGAGTAACAACGTTTTTCACCCAACATGAAATGGTTGGAATAATGTATAGTCTCTCAAAAGGACTATTTTAAAGTGCTTTGCCCATTTGAGTAGTTAAGTCCTAGTTTGTTTAAGAGGAGGAGCTTATTACTTTGAAATTATCTCACTATAAACTGTCATTATTCAAATGATAGTTTAAACTTATTATATACATGTATGCTTAGATTTGAATCTTACTTCAACTAATATCATAACTAAATGTCCTTGACAAAGTCCTTAATGTCTTAAGTGTCATCTGCAAAATGGATATAATAATAGCATCGTCCTTATAGGGTTTTTGTAAATATTAAATTAGTGACATAAATGAGGTGATCCATGTATTAAATAATCTATGTAAAACACTTAAAACAGTGTGGCCTATAATAAGCACTTAATAAATAGTAATAATCACTACTACTATAAATACCTATAAGCAAAGTACATTAAAGTATGGACTAAAAGTAATTATTAAAATATGAAGTGGACAAGAGAAAAAAATATGAAAGGGGGCACAAAAAAAAGCAAATAAAAAGAAACCATGAGCTATTTTTAAACTTTAGAGGTTACGATTCAGTGACTTTTTCACTAAATAAGAGAATTCATTTTTTCATTATACTGTGAGAATATATAATTATTTCAATGCTCAGTAACAAAATATGTTGGGCACATTACAAGTTTTCAATAAATTTTTATTAAACTATTTCAATAATAATGTCTTAATAACCAGTGGGGGGGAAAGTTTGTCCCATTTTGACCCAATTAATTTCTATTTCTGCTTAGATAATATCTCTTTCAGTTACTTTGCCAATCATTTCCCCAGAAAGCTACAATCCTAGAAAGAAGAGAAATTGTAGGCTTTTTCTCCCAATTAGGACAGAAAGACCTACTGAGAAAGTATAGTGCTTCTACCTGCTTTCTCACAAGTGTTCCCAAAAGTGCCTGTGTCCAATCAGGAAAATCAAAATGTTGCAAAAACAACTTTAAGGCAACAAAAAGCCAAAAAAACAGTATGGATGGAACAAAAAGAAATTCAAATCAATTCAGTGTATATCTACTGCTCACAGAAATCAGGGGATATTTCAAAATGAATATGAAGAGATTTTAAAAAAGCATTTGATTTTTTTTTTAAATACTTTATTGATTTTACAGAGACAGGAGAGAAAGGGCAGCATGGAATGGGAAGTAACAACTCATAGTTGTTTCAGGCTAGTTGTTCACTGCTTGCCTGCGGTATGTGCCTGGACCAGGGAAGCCCAGGGTTTCGAACCGGCAACCTTGGCATTCCAGGCCAAAGGTTTATCCACTGTGCCACCACAGGCCAGGCGCATTTGATTTTTTTTACTAAACAAGAACATCAGAAAAGCAAACGACAAGTTAAAAAAAGTTGTTCAACTATGTAACTGAGATGTAAAACCAACTTTTATTTCATTGGTGAAAATGTACGATACGAAAGGCTGAAAATGTACTAAAGTATCTGCATGGTCCCTGATACCCTGATTTTTGTGAGCAGTTTTATATATATATTTTGTTGTTGTTGTTGTTGTATTTTTCTGAAGTGAGAAGTGGGAAGGCAGAGAGACAGACTCTTGCATGTGCCTGACAGGGATCCACCCAGCAAGCCCACTAGGGGGTGATGCTCTGCCCATCTGGGGCTGTTGCTCTGTTGCAACTGGAGCCATTTTAGCGCTTGAGGTGAGGTCATGGTGCCATCCTCAGTGACCAGGCCAAATTGCTCCAGTGGAGCCTTGGCTGTGGGAGGGGAAGAAAGAGAGAGAGAGAGAGAGAGAGAGAGAGAGAGAGAGAGAGAGAGAGAGAAGGGAGAGAAGAAGGGTGGAGAAGCACAGGGTCGCTTTTCCCGTGTGCCCTGACCGGGAATCAAACCTGGGACATCCATATACCGGGCCAACACTCTACCAATGAGCCAACCAGCTAGGGCCCAGTGTATATATTTAATACATAATTTGTTTGGTATATATCAAGGGTAGTTAACCTTTTTATACCTACCTCCCACTTTTGTATCTCTGTTAGTAGTAAAATTTTCTAATAGTAATGGTGATTTATAAAGTAGGGAAGTAACTTTGCTTTATAAAATTTTAAAGCAGAGTTATAGCAAGTTAAGGCATATAATAATAATTACTTACCAAGTACTTTATGTCGGATTTTCGCTAAGTTTGGCAGAATTAATCTTTATAGAACAACTTACTATAGTTAAATCTATCTTTTTATTTATACTTTGGTTGCCCACCATGAAAGCTGGAAGGCCCACTAGTGGGCGGTAGGGACCAGGTTGACTACCACTGGTATATATCATGGCCACATCTATGTGGCAAGTAGTACCTATAAACTGCATCTATTCATTTTTGCACATTATTATTATTTATATTTTTAGTCTAAATTGAACATCAAATTGAGATTTGAAACACAAATCAGTTTTCTAATACTATTATATAAGTTTCCTGAAAATAAGTAACTTTATACAATTTAAAGATTTTTGTGTATTTAAAAACAATGTTTTAGAGAAAATTGCTGATTCTTTTGAGTGTCACAGCTATGCACATGTACACGGCACATCCATTAAATGCACACGCGCTCAACTCTCTCATCCCTACTACTTCTTAAATGACATTTTCATTACTATTTGTACCAGATTGCAAATATTTTAATAAAAACTTTTTAAGTTCTGAATAGATGTTGCAACTTTTGACTAATGAATTGAAACAGCAGTGTTAGTGTTTAAGATGTGTCTAAGACTGAACAAAGCTAATAGCTCTAGTTTTTAAAAAGTCTTTCCTTCCATAGTATGTGCACAATCATGTCAATGAAAACTGAACACATTTTCCATTTGTCTTAAAGATAACATTAAAATTTTTTACTGATAAAACGTTTACCTTGCTGACTATGGTGGCGCAGTGGATAGGGCATTGACCTGGAATGCTGAAGTCCCTGGTTCAAAGCCCTGTGCTTGCCTGGTCAAGGCACATATGAGAAGCATCTGTGAGTTGTTGCTGCCCACTCCTCCCCCTTCCTTTTCCCTCTCTATCCTCTCAAAAAAACAGTAAATAAAATCTAAAAAAAAACAAAATAGTTTACTTATGGTAGAGTAAGAGATACAAAATCACATCCTTAAAGAACAGCTTAATAAAATAAAAGCTACAGTATACACAAATATATTATTTCACCATCATTTCTTACCAAGGTCTCTAAAATAATTTAGTACTTGTTCTACTTATCTGTACAAACTAAATGTCAAGGATACCTAGTTACTCTCAATACTCACAAATCTCAACAAAAGCAGCTTGATAATTAGACCCTCTGGCACCTAATCAACTTACTGAATTGCACTACTGTGGACCACTATAATATATCTAAAGCAATTTTAAGCAATCAAAAAGTGCTACTTACCAGCAAGTGTATAATCCATATCAAAACCAAAACACTTTATTTTCTCCATGGCTAAACTTCGATTCACAAACACCCTAAAAAAGGAGTAAAAAATGATATCTCAATTAACACTGAAACAAAAAAATTAACAGAATTTTTAGCTACATTTTTACATCTTATTTAAATACCAATATAAAAAGTCATAATAAAATGATTCAAGCCCTCCTTATACCTTAAATCAGACATTATATGAAAATATGTGAATTTTCTTAATTTGTTTTATTATTAACCATAATGCCATGTAGTCAAAACTTCAGAGAACTGCTTTTCTTTTTCAAAATATAATCTCATAAAAATAAGTTTATTTCAGAGATTTTAATAATTCATTCACTCATTCATTTATAGTTTATTTAATAAACAAAGGTTCTTAAGCCTACCAGATTGCCAGATATTAAAGACATAAATAAAGCTTCATTCAACAAATACTTAATGAATGCCTACTACATGCTAGGAACTAGGATGTGGCAGTGAACAATACTTGCTCTCATGGAACTTCTATTTTGTGTTTTGTCTTGTTTTGGTTTGGTTTTTGTTTTTTAATTTTTCTTAATTGAGAAGTGGGAAGGCAGAGAGACAGACTGCTGCATGTGCCCTGACCAGGATCCACCCAGCAAGCCCCCTAGGAGGCAATGCTCTGCCCATATGAGAATGTTGCTCCATTGCTTGGCAACCAAGCTACAATATTTTAGCACCTAAGGCGAGGCCATGGAGCCATCCTCAGCTCCCAGGGCCAACTTGCTCCAACCAAGCCAACTGGCTGTGGAAGGGGAAGAGAGAGATAGAGAGGAGAGGAGGATGAGTAGAGAAGCAGATGGTCACTTCTGTGTACCCTGACCAGGCACTGAACCCAGGATATCCACACACCAGAACCACTGAGCCAACCAGCCAGGGCCTCTTTGTTTGTTTTCTGAGAGAGAGAAGCATCAACTTGTTGTTCCACTTAGTTGTGCACCAACTGATTGCTTCTTGGGGCTCAAACCAGTAACCTCAGGGTTGAGCTGGCACCCTCTGGATCAAGCCGGCAGCCTCAGGATCCAGGCAGCAAACCGGGATTGAACTGGCAACCTAGGCACTCTGGGACAACACTCTATCCACTGCAGTACCAGCCAGAGCCAAAACTTCTGTTTAAGCTTAGAATTTCTACCCTTGAGAAATTCCGCCTAGCAGAAGAGGGACTTATAAGCAAATAATTATAATGATTCAATAAATGCTATAAAATATTATGTAAGAGAGGGCACCAGTTGTTTAGAGCCCAGAAGAGATGTGTGAGCTGAATCTTAAACAATGAGTAGAAGTTTTCCATTAGAATAAAGCAAGAAAGGCAAGCCAGGCAGAATAACCAAGCAAGAACAAGGTTTATAATGAACTACAAAACATTTATTGTGGTTGGAGCTGAGGAGTTTTTCTTAAGTTTTGCTTTTGTTTGTTTTTGCAAAAGAAGTTTTTATAAAGGAACAGGTGTGGAGGGAAGGGGCAATAAAATCTATGAAGCCAAAAAAGTTAACAGGGATCAAAATCAAGAATATTCTGCATGCTATGGGAGCATGGATTTTATCTGACAGGTAAGAACAAATTATCAGATTTTGAAGAAATGAAATTCAAATTTCAGAAAGATCATGATGAAGACAGGAAAAACTAAAAATATAATAGTATGGTTGATCATTATTACATCATGATGACGTTTTGGGGTAAGTTTTAATCATTTCTAAAAATAAGTATATTCTTTTCATCTGAACCCAGGCTTCGTGACCAAAATTACTGAAAGCTTTATTATTTAATGCTCTATTATGACCAACCTTTTTATTTCATAAGTAACTGTGAGAAATGAGAATGCTTTAAATCACCTAAAAAACCTGTTAAAAATACAGATGCCTGGGTTGGCCTCCCCCATTAATGATGTAGGTCAATAGTATTCAATGAGGAGTAACTGCACCAGCAGATGCAGAACACTCTACTGGAGTGCAAAAAGAAAATATTAGATCTTATATTTATTTCATCACTTAAAAATGTCTAATTTGGTCTGACCAGGCGGTGGTGCAGTGGATCAAGAGTCAGCCTGGGCCTGACCTGTGGTGGCGCAGTGGATAAAGCATCGACCTGGAAAGCTGAAGTCACTAGTTCAAAACCCTGCACTTGTCTGGTCAAGGCACATATGGGAGTTGATGCTTCCTACTCCCCACCCCTAAAATGAATAAATAAATTAAAAAAAAAAAAAAAAAAGAGTCAGCCTGGGACACTAAGGACCCAGGGTCCAACCCTGAGGTCACTGGCTTGAGTCTGGGATCATAGATATAACCCCATGGTCACTGGGTTTTTTTTGTTTGTTTTGTTTGGTTTGTTTTAATTTTTTTTTTCTTTTGCATTTTTTTTCTGAAGCTGGAAACAGGGAGAGACAGTCAGACAGACTCCCGCAAGTGCCCGACCGGGATCCACCCGGCATGCCCACCAGGGGGTGACGCTCTGCCCACCAGGGGGCGATGCTCTGCCCATCCTGGGCGTCGCCATGTTGCGACCAGAGCCACTCTAGCGCCTGAGGCAGAGGCCACAGAGCCATCCCCAGCGCCCGGGCCATCTTTGCTCCAATGGAGCCTTGGCTGCGGGAGGGGAAGAGAGAGACAGAGAGGAAGGCGCAGAGGAGGGGTGGAGAAGCAAATGGGCGCTTCTCCTGTGTGCCCTGGCCGGGAATCGAACCCAGGTCCTCTGCACGCTAGGCCGACGCTCTACCACTGAGCCAACCAGCCAGGGCTGTCACTGGTTTGAGACCAAAGGTCACTGGCTTCAGCAAGGGGTCATTGGCTCGGCTGGAAGCCCCCACTTAGGACACATATGAGAAAGTAATCAGTGAACAACTAATGTGGTGCAACTATGAGTTGATGTTTCTCATCTCTCTCCCTGTCTGTCTGTCCCTGTCTCTCACTCACTAAAAAAATTAATAAACAAAAATGTCTAATTTGTATATGTTTTCTACTATATATAAATAAGGACAGTAGTATAATTTATAAATAGGTATATACAGGAATGAATGTTACATATTTTAACTAGAGTTTGGAAACCACCGATCTAGGTATTGACTTTTTTAAAAAAATCTCTTGGGGCCCTGGCCGGTTGGCTCAGTGGTAGAGCGACGGCCTGGCATGCAGAAGTCCCGGGTTCAATTCCCGGCCAGGGCACACAGGAGAAGCGCCCATCTGCTTCTCCACCCCTCCCCCTCTCTGTCTCTCTCTGTCTCTCTCTTCCCCTCCCGCAGCGAGGCTCCATTGGAGCAAAGATGGCCCGGGCGCTGGGGATGGCTCCTTGGCCTCTGCTCCAGGCGCTAGAGTGGCTCTGGTCGTGGCAGAGCGACGCCCCGGAGGGGCAGAGCATTGCCCCCTGGTGGGCAGAGCGTCGCCCCCTGGTGGGCGTGCGGGGTGGATCCCGGTAGGGCGCATGCAGGAGTCTGTCTGACTGTCTCTCCCCGTTTCCAGCTTCAGAAAAATACAAAAAAAAAAAACAAAAAAAAACTCTTGGCCCTGGCCAGCTGGCTCAGTGGAAGAGCGTTGGCCTGGCATGTGGAAGTCCCAGGTTCAATTTCCAGTCAGGGCACACAGGAAAAGTGCCCATCTGCTTCTCCACCCTTCACCCTCTCCTTTCTCTCTCTCTCTTCCCCTCCCACAGCCAAAGCTCTACTGGAGCAAAGTTGGCCCAAGCGATGAGGATGGCTCCATAGCCTCTGCCTCAGGCACTAGAATGGCTCCGGTTGTAACGAAGCAACGCCTCAGATGTGCAGAGCATTGCCCCCTAGTGGGCTTGCTGGATGGATCTCAGTCAGGCGCATGCGGGAGTCTTTCTGCCTCCCCACTTCTCACTTCAGAAAAAAAAATATCTCTTCACCAACACATATATTACTGCTTTATTTACTTATTTATTTTCAGAGAAAGAGAGAGAGACAGAAAGAGAGAAACATCAAACTGCTCCTATATGTACCCTGACTAGGGAATCAACTGGCAATCTCCATGTTCCAAGATGATGCTCCAATCAACCGAGTTCTCTGGCCAGGGCACTGCTTTAAATTTTAATAGAAAATGTTTCCTCTCATCTCAGAATTTAGGTGCCAATGTTAAATACAGACAAATAATCAAATATTAGCTTAAAAATACTTTGTTAGTCAGTTAGAGCATTCTCCCAAACCACCAAGGCCGTGGATTCAATCCACAGTCAGGACACATATGGAAAGCAACGAATGAATGCACAACTAAGTGGAACAACAAACTGAATGCTTCTCTCTCTCTTTCTCTCCTCTCCCCCACTGACCTGTCTCTCTAAAATCAATAAAAATACTTTAACCAAGAACTTAAAATCAGATGGCCCTTGAACACAGATGTTTTCTGAAAACATAAAAATCATTACTTATCTCACAGTGTGCTATGTATGTACACTAGATTAGCTCTATAAAACCCCTAGTTCCTGAGAAATGTTATATAAAATATTTATAGTTTCTTTCCCTAAAAATACCTAGTCTTCCTGAAAATCAACATTTACCTTGTCTTGGTTCAACAATGGAGAAATAGTAAGAAAAGAGTAGTACAGTGATTTTCAACCTTTTTCATCTCATGGCATATACGAAGTACTGAAATTCTGTGGCACACCAAAAATTTTTTTTTTTTTTGCCAATCTGACGAAAAAAAAGGTATAATTCTGACACACTCACACTGGACAGCTATTGCCACTTTTTTTATTTCCTAAGAGGCAGGAAGCCTGACCAGGCAGTGAAGCAGTGGATAGAGCATCGGACTGGGATGCGGAAGACCCAGGTTTGAAACTCCTGGGTCTCCGGATGAGCATAGGGTCACTGGTTTATGGTCACTGGCATGAGCAAGGGGTTACCTGTGCTGCAATCTTTGCATTTCAGGAGTACACTCCAACCAACTGAGCTATCTGGCCAGGGTTTTTTGTTTGTTTGTTTAATTTGACTATCTAAGGAAAAAGACATCAGTACCCCTGACTAAACAGTCAGGTATAGCATGTTTTAAAAATTCTTGTGGCACACCAGTTGAAAATTGCTAGAGTGGTGGATAGCTGAAAGATACAGGAATTGAAGATTAAATGACATGCACCCAAAACTTTTTTTAAACATACCACTATCCCAAATACATCACCATAACCCTTCTAGCACTTCACCAAACCTCCCCCTGCATTTTAAGAGTATCTACTTTGTTATCATTATTTTCCCAGTTACATAAATCCTTCTGAAGTCACAACAGGGGTAAAAGACACAAAGTAATGTTTCTAACTCTGGAAACAATGTTACCACTGAAGCTTAGGCTTTTGAAACACACTTTCAGTTCAGGCTAGGGGGCCAACTGGATCAACTCCTTGCTCAGAGACCAAACAGCTGACATGCCAAAAATATTCTGTGGGAATTCAGGCAGGAAGGACTGGAAAGATTTTTCTTTCTTGTGATACAATCCAGGAAAGATGTGTAGGGCCAAATGAAAGAAACAGCTTTGATTCTGATAGAAGAATGAGTCTACGGCCATACCACCCTGAAAGCTCCCGATTTTGTCTGATCTTGGAAGTTTATTCTGTTGACATGGTTTCAAATGTCCCACTCAATATTATCCTTTATCTTTTCATTTTCACTCAAAATAAGTACCCTCTCCCACAGAAGCAATTCCTGAACTTAAAACAGAAACAAACATTCCTATCTCCCCTTCTAATTCACATTCCTATTATGAAACCAAAATAAAAGCCTCACATATATTCTCAACTTTCCTGGGAGGGAGGGGGCAATAAGAAGTTCAATCGAATTCATATGCAAATATCTAAAGTGGATGAGAAAAGCTATAATGACAAAATGGAACAGCTGCATTATATATAATTACAACAATATAATATATATGCTAAAATTTACGGTGATAATAAACATCCAAATGTAGCAAGTATGCACTGACTTC
The DNA here is from genome assembly GCF_036850995.1 of Saccopteryx leptura. Classification (NCBI taxonomy): domain Eukaryota; kingdom Metazoa; phylum Chordata; class Mammalia; order Chiroptera; family Emballonuridae; genus Saccopteryx; species Saccopteryx leptura. Next base: position 24,356,686 of record NC_089515.1, on the reverse strand, counting down.
AGCAGAGAACTGCCTTGAGCCAGAAATAGCATGTCTCCAGGATACAGTCTTCAAGAAAAACTAAACTCTTGGCCTCAAACTAATGAGTATTCTTTACTATTATAACAAAAGAAAGTATTAGGTACTATATCAATTAGAAGGCTGGCTCACTATTCCACCACACATTTAAAACAAAACGATACCTGCCTTGGGGAATCCAAAAATGTCTATTGGCTCCAGGACCTTGACTGTATCTTTGTAGATGCCAGTTTACTTGTCATTTCTTTAAATTATTAACTAGTGAAACATACTCCGTCTCTATCTTTGAGTGTGAATAATTTGTGAAGTTAACTTTCCAAAGCTTGTTTTATATAAAATACAAAGTCATCACCCTAAGAAGCATGACTGAACTATAGCATCCAACCTTAAAACACAATTACCAGCCAGAAATTCCTACATACACATTAAGTCATTTGCAAGATACAGATCTGAGCATTTAAAAAGAGAAACAATTTTAGCAGACACAGGAACACTATAACACTAGGCACAAACTTCAACACAAAGACAAATGTAACAGCTTTTACTATCACACCCCACTGTAGTAAGGCATGAAATCTGAAGAAATTCTATGCAAATAAACAAATTAACCATAAAAAAATGATACTATTAATATAATGTGAATTAAGAAAAGGGACTTAATATTCTCATACTTAAGGACCATAAACATGCAATTTACTAAATTTGAAATTTTGTAAATAGCAAACTGAATGGTTTTGAGATTTAACTCATAATTCAAAGCAGCATTACCTCATCTGTTACTGGTTGCCGTTTTGCAAAATATGAAACTATCTGAGTCAACTAGTTCTTGAAGTCACATAACAAAATTCTTCTTCAAGTCTCTGGTATAACTTTTTTTATGATTTTAACCTAACTGCAAAAAAGCCTTTTTAGTCTAAACCAAGCCCTCAACAGCATGTATCTTCTGGGACTGTGTTGGAGAAAAAAACTTCTGTGTCTAATTTAACTTGTCATTGGATATCACTGTTGCTCCACACAAATCCATTTGGAATAGAATTTCTTTGGCAATGGTGAACTTTATCCCTAACCCCTCCTACTGCCTAGGAGTCACAATTTCCTGGCCAAGCGCCCAACAGCAGTTACTGCAACACCAAATGAGACTAAGGATACAAGTATAAAATCTTCTTGGGTATGTTTCGGTTATCAGTTTGAGTAAGTATATACTCAAAGTTTGTTACAATCAAAGAAAAGAAATAATTACAAGTGCTTTTTTTGAGAGTGCAAATTGAGATTATGTACCAAATGATGTGTCTCTCTGTGTATGTGTGTGTAACTTAATAGAAAAATGTTATAATGTAAATTTTTGTTGAAAATCTAACCCAAACTGGTTCCTATTATTGCTACTGGCACTCTATTTTTCCAGAGACCAAAAACCTAGTTAATATCTTTTTACTCTTTCCTCCCCCTTAAATCCACCTCATCTCAATCATTCATGTGCCTTGATTTAAATTTCCAAACATCTCTGGATTCAGATCTCTCACTCAGTCCACACTGCTAACAACCTGTCCAGGTCCGCATTAACTCATCAACTTCAGCAATAATCTCCCAATTGCTCTGCCTACACTCCAATGACAAATTAATTGCTTTGAAGTAGTGCAACTCCAAGTGTGGCCCACAGGCCAATGCTGGTCTGTGAACAGCTGTTAACTAATCCATGACATACATGGTATATACAGAAACTGCAAGTATAAAAACTTTTATAACAACTTGACAGAAAAATTTTGTTTAATAAAAAAGTAGACATTTCATTTTCTAGTATTTCATTTTTACTACATTTAACAAGTATACTGATCTCAAATTGGACATTAGGAAAAAAAAAACAAAAACCCTGGTTCTTCACCGTAGCCTGAGAAGCACTGTCTGAAAGCACAGTTCCATCCATGTTGCACTCCTACGTAGTAACATTTAGACATTCCTCGTTACCTTACCAACTAATAAATTACAATTTTTTTGTGATTTGTGAAAGACTTCAAGGCCTTTCCTCATCTTTCTAAAACCAGTTTTATCTTATTCTCCACATCATGCACCTTTTGCTCTAATAATCAAAATGAACTACCTATTTCCTAAATGGACGTTGAGGCTTTGTTTATGCTCTCCCCTATTCTTTTTTTTTTTTTTTCTTTTCTGAAGCTGGAAACCGAGAGAGCCAGTCAGACAGACTCCCGCATGCGCCCAACCGGGATCCACCCGGCACGCCCACCAGGGGCGACGCTCTGCCCACCAAGGGGCGATGCTCTGCCCCTCCGGGGCATCGCTCTGCTGCGACCAGAGCCACTGTAGCGCCTGGGGCAGAGGCCAAGGAGCCATCCCCAGCGCCCGGGCCATCTTTGCTCCAATGGAGCCTTGGCTGCGGGAGGGGAAGAGAGAGACAGAGAGGAAGGAGGGGGTGGGGGTGGAGAAGCAAATGGGCGCTTCTCCTATGTGCCTTGGCTGGGAATCGAACCCGGGTCCCCCGCATGCCAGGCCGACGCTCTACCGCTGAGCCAATCGGCCAGGGCCAATGCTCTCCCCTGTTCTTGAAATGTCTTCCTCAGTTATCGCTATCTTATTTTTCAAGACCCAGCAATCTCAAGTGATTTCTTCAAGAAACTATCTGGCCTGACCAGGTGGTGGTACAGTGAATAAAGTGGTGGCTTGAGACACAGGGAACCCAGGTTCAAAACCCCAAGGTCACTGGCTTGAGCATGGGCTCACCAGCTTGAGCACAGTGTCACTGGCTTGAACTGGGATCATAGACATGAGCCCATGGTCACTGCTTGAGCCCAAAGGTCACTGGCTCGAAGCCCAAGGTCACTGGCTTGAAGCCCAAGCTCACTGTCTTGAGCAAGGGGTCACTAGCTCCACTGGAGCTTCCCAGTCAAGACACATATGAGGAAGCAATCAACGAACAACTAAGGTATTGCAACGGAGATTTGATGCTTCTCATCTCTCTCCCTTCCTGTCTGTCCCCATCAGTCCCTCTCTCTGTCTCTCTCTCTCACTAAAAACAAAAACAAAAACAAACAAATCTATTCTGGCTGTGCCACAGAACTATATAAAAGCAATGCTTCTGGTTTCAGATTACTTTTCTATCTAATTAAAGAGATTTCATCAACAATTAAATTCTATAAAGTTGTAATCTGTGTTAGAGGTCTGAATATGTAAAATCCTTTATTTTGGCACTTCCTACATTTTGTCATATACATAAAATATGTACGTAATTCTCGTATTCTTTTTTTAAATGATTTTTTAAAGACTTTATTCATTTTGAAGAGGAGGGGGGAGGAGCAGGAAGCGTCAATTCCCATACCTGCCTTGATGAGGTAAGCCCAGGGTTTTGACCTGGTAACCTCAGTGTTCCAAGTTGACACTTTATCCACTGCACCACCACAGGTAGTTCTCATATTCTTTACTGGATCATAAAATGTGAAGCCAGGCACTGCATAAAACTGGCTAATGCTATATAACTGTAACATTTAATACTTCTCTTTTCTACGCATCAGAACAAAATATTTGTGATAATAAAGCTATCTTGAAAGAAAGAATTCAAGTTATTGTTAAAGTATACAAAATAATAATAAATACAGATCAGCCTAGAGCAGTTTTCAACTGGTATGCTGTAAGAGACACAGTGGTGGGATGCAAGAAATTTTAACACATCCTATACCTGAGTACGTAGGGGCACTGACCTCTTCTCCCTTAGACTGTCAAATAAAGAAATGGCAACAGCCAACACAACTACGTATATAGTCATCCGGTGTGAATGAATCAAAATTATACCTATTTTTTTTGTCAGATTGGCAAAAATATAGAATATTTTTTGTGTCCCAGAATTTTTTTTTGTGTGTGTGTGTGTGTGCGTCCCAGAATTTTAGTAATTAGTTTATGTGTACCATGAGATGAAAAAGGGTGAAAATGGCTGGCCTAGAGAATAAATTAGAGATTCTCTTGAAAGGAAATAGAAAAATAATGAGAAATGAAAATTAGAAAACTAATTTAGGAAAAAATGCTAAGTATAGGACAGATATAAATATCGGTGCCTGCAGTAACTTTCATTTAGAATATCCAAATATTCAAAGAGCTCCAACACCTAGCATAGGGCCTTGTAAAAAGCAAACGATATTTAACTGAATTAAAAATTAAACTAAAAAGTTAATAGTGGTTAGTGCTTGCCAGAGGCTATGGGGAATTTTTGTTAATGAGTACAGAGTATCTTTTCGGGGTAATGAAAATACTCTAAAGTTAACAGTGTTGTTGCACAACTCTGAATATACTAAAAGCACTAAATATACACTTTAAAAAGGGGAATTAAATAGTATATGAACTGTTATCTCAATTAAGTGGTTATTTTTAAAACTTAATGGCAGGGCCTTAGTCTGCCTCTGTGTCTCCAACCTTCACTAAAAAAAAATATGCTTAGTAATCTAAAAAATATAGATAAGACTTCATAATTTATGAGTGAATTCCTAAAAATTTTAATTTCAAATGCCATGAATAGCCTGACCGGGCGGTGGCGCAGTGGATAGAGCGTCGGACTAGGATGCAGACGACCCAGGTTTGAGACTCCAAGGTCGCTAGCTTGAGCACGGGCTCATCTGGTTTGAGCAAAAGCTCACCAGCTTGTACCCAAGGTTGATGGCTCGAGCAAGGGGTTACTTGGTTTGCTGAAGGCCCGCGGTCAAGGCACATATGAGAAAGCAATCAATGAACAACTAAGGTGTCACAATAAGCAATAAAAAACTAATGATTGATGCTTCTCATCTCTCTGTTCCTGTCTATCCCTTTCTCTGTCTCTGTAAAAAAAAAAAAAAAAAGGGGGTATGAAAAAAAATGCCATGAATATATAGACATAACAAGAAATTTTGAACTAGATTATAAAGCAAATATTTTAGCATTAGTTTTGTTTTCATAAATTCTAGCCAGTAACTGCTTGCTAATTTGTCTTAATATTTCCTCTAAGGAAAATCCTCAGGAAGAATATATTTTTTGTTTACCAGATTGTGCCAGGAAAAACAGCAGTCTGTGCTTTAAAAGTCTGAACAACAAGCATATTATCATTTCTCAAATAAAACATAAATTAATCATAATGTTCATTTTTCTCCTTAAATATTCTACATAAAGAAGTACCAGTGAAAATCTTTATTATATGCGGCTTAAGTGTCTGTTTGTCGCCGATAGCTTATTGGTTGCTTGCGTAACTGTACTAGCCAATGGGGTGAAGTTGACAGCATTCAAATAGTCCCGCCTTCTGGCATGCCACCTCACAAATTGAGGTTAAAGATTGGAGCAATTATTATGCTGTTAAGAAATCTTAACACCAGAAGGGGTCTTTGCAATGGTACAAGACTAGAGGTTCTCCAATTGAAAAATAATGTCATAATAGCTAAGTCTTTGACTGGCTCCTCTAAAGGTGAAATACATGTCATTCCAAGAATTGATTTGGCTCCATCTCAAACAGGGTTGCCGTTTCAATTGAGACGTAGACAATTTCCTGTAAAACTTGCCTTTGCTATGACCATCAATAAGTCTCAGGGCCAAACGCTTAAGCATGTTGGCATTTTTTTACCTGAGCCTGCATTTGGACACAGTCAACTTTATGTTGCCTGTTCAAGATTTCGTGAAAGAACGGACGTAAAATTAAAAATAATTGATGGTCCTCTGCAAGGTGAGCTTAAAAATGATGGAAAGATCTACACAAGAAATGTTGTGTACAAAGAGATCTTTGACATGTGAATTAACATTTTATTATTTAAATCACCTTTATTTATTGAGCTAGCGGTGACTCTTAAGAAATGTACCGCCAGTGGTTTCCTTCATTGCACTCTACTTTAAGCAATTAAGCAAGTAGAAGGGGGAAACTCCGTGGGGCAGTAAGCAAAGGGGCGTCCTTGCCGCCTGCCCTGGGTAATTCAGTTTGAATTAGCAGACAGCTTTGCACAAATCATTTTAATTACAATTTATAATATCTAGAACAGCGGTCATTTCGTATGACCGCCGGGCTTTCTAGTAACGTGAATATGGAGCCACAGACGTTACAAAGTTAAAGATGATTAAAATTTAAGATGCCGTCAATTATAAAATTCACCCACACTATATGCTATTAAGAAATAGGGAAGGGGAAGGATGCCCAAGAAAATTCAGACTCAAAGCTACGATATCAAAGGGCTATATCCTTAAGTAATAAGAGGATAAATCTATAACATGTAAGAAGTATCAAAGGAAATCTGCACTGAGTCCAAGGAGGGGAAAAAATTCCCCTTTCTGAACAGGAAGTTATGTAGGTTTGTGGTCTGAATTTACATTACCAGGATGGTTATTATTGCCCCTCTAAATGACTGAAAGAAATTAAATCCTCTGTGCAAGAACTCAACTTAATTCTCAGTGTTATACTGGTAGATGCAGCCTAATTTCAGATATGTTTAAATGTGAAAATATGTGTATCTTAAAAGTGACAAAGTATTAAGAGTAGTGAACACGCATCTTCTCATCAAAGATTTCAAAGCAAACTTTAAGGAAATTCATTAAAAATGTTTAAGAGACATTAAAATTCCCTTCACCCTCTTTCTCAAATGAAGAAACTGTAATAATAAGAGCAGGATGGTGGGAAATAAAAGAGGACTTAACAAACTAAGAAAATTACACAGTTAAAAGAGAAACCAGAAATATCAATAATTCTGAAAATAAATATATTATTCTAAAACTTCAGTCTAATTAAACACAGATCTTTTTCCAATCCCTTTTTTCCTCTTTTTCTATAAATTCTTTTTTACTTTTCAACCCCATTTTTTAAAGTAAAGACCAGTGTAGAGAGGATAACTTGAAAAGGCAGCAAAATATCAAAGTTGAACTCTGTGGGATAAAAATAGAGAAAAGCCTTAACAAGTGGTGGTGCAGTGGATAGACCGTCAGCCTGGGATGCAGAGGACCCAGGTTCGAAACCCAGAAGTCGCTGGCTTGAGCGCAGGCTCATCAGCTTCAGCATGGGATCACAGGCATGACCCCATGGTTGCTGGCTTGAACCCAAAGGTCGCTGGCTTAGAGCCCAAGGTCTCTGGCTCGAGTATGGGGTCACTTACTCTGCTGTAGCCCCGGGGTCAAGGCACATATGAGAAAGCAATCAATGAACAACTAAGGTGCCACAAGGAAACATTGATGCTTCTCATCTCTCTCCCTTCCTGTCTGTCTGTCCCTATCTGTCCCTCTCACTGACTCTGTCTGTCAAAAATAAAAAATAAAAATAAGAGAAGAAAATACAATTATCCATGCTATCATTAGGACTAATTAACAAGTTACTGATTATGCCTATTGTGAAAAAGGGAGGTTAAAATTTAGAATTTAAAATAAAAGCATTTGGCCTCTTATCTAAGACAGCAGCTCAGTAATAAAAGGCATTCTAACAACAATGAAAGGGCATTCTAACAACAACGACAATAAAAGGGCATTCTAACAACTGTAGGGGACAAGGGTTCAATCATGACACTGAAAGGAAGGTTCATTTTTTTCTGCATTACTCATACTATGCTACTTATATTTCCCCAAATATAATCTCTTGACTATGAATAAACAATAACCTTTCTTTAACAAAAAGTTAAATAAGCAAGTTAAAGAGATTTCAAGTTTTATTTCCCACCAAATTTATTAAAATATGATTTACTTAAAATTCATTCATTTTAAGTGTAAACTTCTGTGAGTTTGGCAATTGTATATACTGACGTAACAATTTCCACAATCAATCCAAAACATTTCTTAATGTCCTTTTGCAATACTCAACCCCTGCCCCAGGCTATCGCTGATCCATGGTTTGTCATTACAGGTTTCTCATAAATGGAATCAAACATCATGTAGCCGATGTTTGTGCCTCTTTCACTTAGCACATTTCTGAGATTCATTCATATTCTATATGTACCATAATTAATTCTTTTACTCCTGAGTCATATTTCACTGTGTAAATATACCACAAATTGTTTACCCATTCAGTTACTGGATATCGTGGGTTGTTCCCAGTACTGGCTATTATAAATAATATTGCTATGAACAGTCACATACAAATCTGTGTAAACACATGCTTTCATTTCTCTTGGGTAAATACCTACAAATGGAATTACTAGGCCATATGGTAAGTTCATAATTAACTTTAAATGAGATTGCTAAAACTGTTTTCTGTTTTGCATTCTCATCAGCAATGCATGAGAGTTCCAGTTGCTCCACATGGTCGGTGTTTTTCTTTTGGTCATTCTAGTTCAGCAATTTTCAAATGATACATTGCAAGAATTTTTAAAACATGCTATACCTAACTATTTAGTCAAAGGCACTAACCTCTTTTCCCTTAGATAGTCAAATGAAAAAATGACAACAGCCAACACAACAGCCATCTGTTATAAATGAAAATTATACCTATGTTGTTGTGGGGTGTGTGTGTGTGTGTGTGTGTGTGTGTGTGTGTATGTGTGTGTATGTGTGATTGACAAGAAATACATGGGTTTTGCCAGACCAGGTGGTGGAGCACTGGACAGAGCATCAGACTGGGATGCGGAGGAGGACCCAGGTTCAAAACCCCAAGGTTGCTGGCTTGACCAAGGGCTTACCAGCTTGAGTGCAAGGTTGCTGGCTTGAGCCCAGACGTTGCTGGCTTGAGCAAGGGGTCACTCACTCTGTTGTAGCCCCCCCACCCCTGCTGTCAAGGCACATATGAGAAAGCAAACAATGAACAATTAAGGTGCTACAATGAAGAATTGATGCTTCTCATCTCTCTCCCTTCCTGTCTGTCTGTCTGTCCCTCTGTCTTTTGTCACCTTCCCCCCAAAAATTACTTTGGCCTAATTGCTGAAAATCAATTGAGTGTGTGTGTGTGTGTGTGTGTGTGTGTGTGTGTGTGTGTGTGTGTGTGTGTGTGTAGGTCTACAAACTCCCTATTAAGTTGCATGATCGATAAGTCTATCCTTATACTAATACCACAGTCTGGGTTACTGTATGTTTACATAAGGCAGAAGTGTAATTTTTGGAGACTTAACTCTTATAATTATCTTTTCCTATTACTATTAGGTAAATAGTCCATGGATATCAAATGACAGACTGACTGTATTATGTGTCAAAATATCACATACACAAAAATTGTAAATGTAAGGATTATTTTCATCCCAAGATACAAAATTTACCCATTTATTTCTAAAGATAGCAAAGGAGAATAAAAGCTAACTGATTTCATTTACATGATCCATGCATTTAAAATGCACCTGATTCATTACCTATTAAGACAGTACAGGAATTGCCCTACAGATCCCTAGAAATAAACCTAAGAGAATATCTCAGCCCCTATAATGTCCTTTGGTTTATACAGATCTCTAACTAACCAATTCTAACATAGGCTTTAGCATAAGGAAAAAATAAGTACTAATTACTTCCCAAGAATTTTGACAGCACCTAGAAATACATTCCTTCTTAAATCTATAAACCAGCTTTATAAACCATGTGTACAAGACTAACAACCTTATCAGTGTTCGTGATAATTTTTATCATAAAAATTGTTTAACAAGTGCAGATTTGTAGCCAGTGCTGAAGTTAAGAAAACATACAAACCTGAAGAGGTAATCCTTTCATAATTTTCACATTTAAAGAAACCTCAAAATTCTAGTGATATGATGAGTGGTTGAAAAATAACAATTATTTTTACCATAATTTATTTCCTTTATCCAATAATGAGTTTTAAAAATAGCAGTAAAATAGACAAATTTAATTTTGCTCATAATCAATACATTATTAGATTAAAATAAATTATAAGCATGGTGCTCTGAAACTACTTCAAAATTTCTAATAAAAGAAAAAAAAATTAAGAGCTTCCACAAAATCAAAATTTTGTATTTTTGAAGATTTTTTTTTTGAGAAATCTATGTCCTATTTAACCAAAGGGAATGTGTCTCTAGTCATGCTTGAAGGCTAGAAATGAGATAGTCAACAGTATGAAGATATTAACTTACATGTCACCTACTATAGTGGTCACAAAAAGAAAATCAGTAATAATTCAGACTCTGAAGCATAAGAGAAATGTTAAAACAATCTTAAAGTAACACCAAACTATTTTACATTATAAAGAGGAATAGGGCATTCAAAAAAATTATTTTTTGCGTATAATGCCCAGAAGGAAACAAAATCACAGGCTGTTTTTACTCAATCTTTCACATTATTTTCTGAAGGTACAATTTATTTTAAAAATTCCCTCATTTTTTTGTAAAACTCTTAGATAAGATATCACTGACTGCTTTCAATCTTCACAAATACTTTCTACCAAAAAACAAAATGAGTTTATCACAAAGTAAACAAGGTGTTTAAACTCACTAAATTCCTATTAAGATTATCCATCATCAATACTATTTTTCAAAATAGCAATAGTAACTTTACAGTATATTACATGTGAACCACTAACAATGTAAGCTTTCAGCTGAATTTATTTCAATCTCTCCTTCTTTCTCCACTCTGACTGGTAGCACTGCTTATTAATCTTCCAATTCACTCGGATGACTATAACATCTCTGCTGAGAAAAATAAGGGAGAAAGAATAATAAACTCACTTACCCTTCCTTAGACATTCTCAAAGAACTACTTCCTCTGGATGAGAATACAGGATCAACAAACAAGCTTCACTGATCTCCTGAGAACTGTAGCTCATTTGTTAAAGCATAGAGAACTCAGGCCCTGAGAGGCCCAACAAATTTGGGCACAATGCCGAACCCTAACCAGGCAGTATCTCAGTCACCAATATCCCCAGCTTTAAATACTTGAAAAAAACCTAAGGATAATAGAAAAAAAGTGGAGAGCAGGAAAAATAACTAATGGTCTGAACGATTTAAGACTGGCCAGTTTAGGAAGGAGACAATCCAAACGGCAAGTTCCGGTAAGAGACAGGAATCGTTACTGGCAACCACACAGAAAAAGCAAATTTACCCCCTAATGAGGCCCGCCAACAGTACCACAAACAATGTGAGTTTCACAGAATGGACCGGCCCTAGTCGGTCCAAATCATTTTCAGTTTACTCTGGGGGCAAAAAAAATCAACAAGATACAAAGTTGTTTTAATTATCAGGTTAGTTATTTCCTCTCTTCGAAAATGAACAATTGAACTACAAGAGAAGAAAGTATGTGCAGATCGTATTACAGGAGGAACCTAAAGTATTTCCACACTGAAGTCTTTTTTTCTGATCATTAACTGCTTTTAAGGAAAACATCTGTTACTCAATCGCCTGAAAACTCAGCTCATGAGAAAAAAAATTTACAGATCTCTAGTATATGGGGGAATAAATCCAGAACATTCTAAAGGTTAATTCCAAATCTAAGAGCAAACTGAGGTTTGAAAGAAAAACATCGGCAACATTCCTGCCTCCTGACCAATATAATGCATAGGGATTATGCAATAGGGAAACAAAGTCTAAAAATACTGAGATGACAAATAAATTCTCCTAGTGGTAATTCAAATTAAAAATAAAATATACATGCCTTAAAGAAATACTACTTGAATTAAAACTTGAAATTAAAAAAAAATTATCTTTATTTTTTTAACTTATTTTAGCGAGAGAGAGACAGACAGGAAGGGAGAGAGATGAGAAGCATCACTCATAGTTGCAGCATCTTGATTGTTCATCAATTGCTTTCTCATGTGTGCCTTGAAGGGGTAGGGGGGGTTCCAGCTGAGCCAGTGACCCCTTGCTCAAGCCAACAACCTTTAGACTCAAGCCAGTGACCATGGAGTCATGTCTATGATATCATGCTCAAGCCGGCAACCCCATGCTCAAGCCAGCGACCACGCACACAAGTTAGCAACCTTGAGATTTCAAACCTGGGACCACAGCATCACAGGCCAATGCTCTTACCCACTGCGTCACCACCTGGTCAGGCAACTTGCTCTCTTTAAATATTACCTAAATATCTTACCATCAAGATTTCTATTAGTTATTAAAATGTTTAGTCACCAAGTAACTAAAAGCACTATTAAAAACTAAAAACTTGCCTGACCAGGAGGTGGCGCAGTGGACAGAGCATCGGACGGGGATGCAGAGGACCCAGGTTTGAAACCCCGAGGTTGCTGGCTTGAGTAGAGGCTCATCTGGTTTGACCAAGGCTCACCACCTTGAGGCTAAAGTCTGGCTTGACAAGGGGTCACTAGGTCTGCTATAGCCCCCTGGTTAAGGCACATATGAGAAAGCAATCAATGAACTAAAGTTCTGCAACGAGAAAAAAATGGATGCTTCTCATCTCTCTCCCTCCTGTCTGTCTGTCCCTATCTGTCCCTCTCTCTGAATATCTGTCAAAAAAAAAAAGATATGAGCTAATGACTGAAATTTAAAAAACTGACTGAAGATAAGCACAGAAGCAAGAACTCCAATGAATCCTCAGCAAGATAGCTACAGAAAAATCCAAAGTTTATTACCTACCCATTTTTGGAGAAATATCAGTGGGAGTCACACATCTCATACACCCTTTGTATGGTTATCACTTTTGAAAGCCCATTACTATTACATATTATATAATAATAACTATCAAAATCATGTATTATTGTGCAATGTTATATATCATGTTAAATAACAATACAAATAAATCAATAAAAATGGAAAGAAAAAAAAAACACCTGAAAGCAAACAAATGAACCTAATTACACTGCATATGAATAATCTAATCATACTGTATAAAAAAAAATAATTAACTAACCCAAGCAACTATAAACAACAGTATTTGACTATATACCTTTAGTCATTGGCAGGGTAGAACAGAAGTACTGTAAACAAATCATGAATGTTTTTTAGGTTTGTTTGTCATGGTATGGGTGAATCAATTCTGAAACTATTTTAGATGTATTATTAGATTTACCAGGCGGTGGCACAGTGAATTGGACATTGGCTTGGGACGCTGAGGACCCAGGTTTGAAATCCCAAGGTCACCAGCTTGAATGTAGGCTTATCCAGCTTGAGTACAGGATCATAGACATGACCTCATGGTCGCTGGCATGAGCCCAAAGGTCGCTGGCTTGAGCCCAAGGGGTCACTGGCTCAGTTGGTGCCCCCTGGTCAAGGCACATATGAGAAATCAATGAACAGCTAAGGTGCCACAATTACTAGTTGATGCTTCTCATCTCTCTTCCTTCCTGTCTGTCTGTCCCTATCTGTCCGTCTCTCTCTCTCTCTCTTGTTAAAAACAAATCAAAACAAAACAATGAAATGAGGTACAAATCAACAGCACAAGGTAATGTGAGTCATTCGCAAATATGTGTAAAGTCAACAATACAATCCCCAATAAACCATGGGTCAAAAAGAAATCATGAAGGAAATTAGAAAATACTTAGATAATTTATAAAACAAACAAAAAGAAACATAGTGCTTGCCCAGTGACAGCGCAGTGGATAGAGCACCGACCTGGGATGCTAAAGTCCCCCGTTCAAAATCCTCAGGTCACCAGCTTGAGCATGAATCATTCAGCTTGAGCATAGGCTCACCAGCTTGAGCCTGGAGTCACTAGCCTGAGAATGGGATCATCGACATGACCCCATGGTTGCTGGCGTGAGCCCAAAGGTTGCTGGCTTATAGCCCAAGTCACTGTCTTGAGCAAGCGGTCACTGGTTTGGCTTGAGACCCCCCTGGGTCAAGGTACATATGAGAAGCAATCAATGAACAAATAAAGTGGTGCAACTATGAGTTGTTGCTTCTCCTCTCTCTCACTCTCTCAAAAGAAAAAACAAAACACATAGTGAAAGCTATACTCAGAGAAAATTTTATAGCTTTTAATGTATATATTTAAAAAGTAGGCCCTGGCCGGTTGGCTCAACGGTAGAGCGTCGGCCTGGCGTGCGGGGGACCCGGGTTCGATTCCCGGCCAGGGCACATAGGAGAAGCACCCATTTGCTTCTCCACCCCCCCTCCTTCCTCTCTGTCTCTCTCTTCCCCTCCCGCAGCCAAGGCTCCATTGGAGCAGGGATGGCCCGGGCGCTGGGGATGGCTCCTTGGCCTCTGCCCCAGGCGCTAGAGTGGCTCTGGTTGCAGCAGAGCGACACCCCAGAGGGGCAGAGCATCGCCCCCTGGTGGGCAGAGCGTCGCCCCTGGTGGGCGTGCCAGGTGGATCCCGGTCGGGCGCATGCGGGAGTCTGTCTGACTGTCTCTCCCCATTTCCAACTTTGGAAAAATACAAAAAAAAACAAAAAACATAAAAAGTAGAAAGATCTCAAATCCATGGACTAACTTTCCTTCTTAAGAAATTAGAAAAGAACAAATTAAACTCAAAGCAAACACAAGGAAAAAAACTAATAAATATTAAAGCAGAGATAAATAAAACTGAAAAACCCTGAAGAAAAATCAATAAAACTTTTAAAAGTTAGTTTCAACAAAATAGACAAACATTTAGCTAGACTGTTAAAAAAACAAAAACAGAAGACTACTCAAATCAGGAATGAAAACAAAAACATTACTATTAACCCTACAGTAATAAAAATAAATATAAGGGAATACAATAAACAATTTTATGCCAATATATTAAGTAACTGACATGAAATGGGCAAATACCTAGAAACACACAAACTACCAACACTGAGTGGGGAGAATTAGAAGATTTGAACAGATCTACAATAATAAAAAGATTAAATTAGTAATCAAAAAACTTTAAACAAAAGGAATGCTGAGAACTGATAGTTTTATTAGTAAATTCTAACAAATGTTTAAAGAAGAATGAATACTATCCTTTTAAAACGCTTCCAAAAAGAGGGAACACTTCTCAGATCATTCTATGAAGCCAGAATAGTATCTCGATACCAAAGCCAGAGAAGACATCACAAGAAAAATATAGTGCCTGGCCTGTGGTGGCACAGTGGATAAAGTGTCAATCTGGAAACGCTGAGGTTGCCGGTTCAAAACCCTGGGCTTGCCTGGTCAAGGCACATACGGGAGTTGATGCTTTCTGCTCCTCCCCCCTTCTCTCTCTCTCTCTCTCTCCCCTCTCTATAATGAATAAATAAAATCTTAAAAAAAAAAATATAGAACAGCATCTCTTATGAATACAGATACAAAAATCCTTAACAAAATACGAGCAAACCAAATCTAATGGCCCAGTAAAAGAATGTACACTATGACCAAGTGGGATTTGTCTCAGGAATACCAGGCTGGTTCAACATATAAAATGGTATTAAAAAAAACAAAAACCACACAATCATTTCAATAGACATAGAAAAAGCATTCTGATACTTACACACTAGCTGTTACAACACAGCTGACCACTGAAAACATAGGGATTGGGAACCTATGGCTCGCAATCCAGACGTGGCTCTTTGATGGCTGCATCTGGCTCGCAGACATATTTTTTTAAATTATTTTTATTTATTTATTCATTTTAGAGAAGGGGGGGAGCAGAAAGCATCAACTCCCGTTATGTGCCTTGACCAGGAAGCCAGGGTTTCGAACTGGCGACCTCAGAGTTCCAGGTCGACGCTTGATCCACTGCACCACCACAGGTCAGGCCTCAGACATATTTTTAATTAAAAATATAACGTTAAAAATATAAAACATTCTCATGTATTATCATCCATTCATTTCCTACTGCTCATGTTCATGGTTGCAGGTGGCTGGAGCCAATCACAGCTGTCCTTCGGGACAACACCAAATTTTTATTGGATAATGTGTAACGTACATGGGTCGTTGTATGGCTCTCACAGAATTACATTGTAAAATATGTGGCATTCATGGCTCTCAGTCAAACTGGCTCTCCCATGGTTCCCATCCCCTGGGCTAAGTGGATGAAGCCAGACACAAAAGATCACATATTATATGATTCCATTTATATGAAATGTCCAGAACAGACAATTCTAAAAAGGCAAAGAGTAAATTAGTGGTTGCCAGGTGCTGGGGAGAGAGGAGAATGAAGAATGAATACTAATTTGTATGTGGTTTCTTTTTGGGGTGATGAAAACATTCTGGACTTAGATATACAATTCTATCAATATACTGAAAACTACTTTATGTTAATTGTAAATTATATCTCAATAAAGCTGTTTTAAAAAAATAAAAGAGCATATGTAAAGACAAATCAATAAACAAAAGACAACCCAATTAGCAATCACTTGAATAGCAAATCACAAGAGGATATCTAAATAGTTAGATAATATATAAAGAGATATTCAACCTAATTATTCATCAGAAAAATACAAATTAAAAAATGAGAAGCCACAACATATTCACATCAGAATAACTTCTAAATTAAACATACAATTCCAAAGATATTAATATTAAAGTGCTGGTGATACTGTTCTCATACATTGTTGGTAGAACTGTAAATCAGAGCAACCACATGGAAAAATAATTTTACAGTATCTATTAAAGCCAAACATATGCTTTATGGCCCAGCAATTCTATTCGTAGGTAGAAACCAAAAGAAATTAGTGCATATATCTACCAAAAGAAATGTTCAAGAATGTTTTACCAGCTTTTCTTTTTTTACAATAAATGTGACATAATTATTTCCTTTTAATAAAATACTTCATTTGATTATCAGTTGGATACTATAATAGGTTGAATTGTGTTCCTCTAAAAAATATGTTAAAGCTCGCCCTGGCCGGTTGGCTCAGCGGTAGAGCGTCGGCCTAGCGTGCGGAGGACCCGGGTTCGATTCCCGGCCAGGGCACATAGGAGAAGCGCCCATTTGCTTCTCCACCCCTCCGCCGCGCTTTCCTCTCTGTCTCTCTCTTCCCCTCCCGCAGCCAAGGCTCCATTGGAGCAAAGATGGCCCGGGCGCTGGGCATGGCTCTGTGGCCTCTGCCTCAGGCGCTAGAGTGGCTCTGGTCGCAATATGGCGACGCCCAGGATGGGCAGAGCATCGCCCCCTGGGGGGCAGAGCACCGCCCCTGGTGGGTGTGCCGGGTGGATCCCGGTCGGGCGCATGCGGGAGTCTGTCTGACTGTCTCTCCCTGTTTCCAGCTTCAGAAAAATGAAAAAGAAAAAAAAAAAAAAAAAAATATGTTAAAGCTCTAACCTTGGGCACTTGTGAATGTGACCTTATTTAGGATAGGGTTTTGTTTTTTTGAGTAATATCATGATTTTTTTTAATTTATTGTGTTTATATAGATTCTAGTGTCCTCCCTGAATTCATCCTCCCTCCCCCGTGTTCCCCAGTACATTCCCCTCCTGTTCCCCTCCCCATAGCCCCCTCCCCCTTTTCCTTCAGGATTTGCTTTTCTGTTCTCATCCCATTCAATCAGCCTATCATCCCCTTTCCCTCTGTCCGCTTTCCTTCTGGACCCTTTGATCCCATCTCTGTCTATTCCACTCTTCAGTTCATACTGTTTGTCTGATTCCTCAGATGAGTGAGGTCATATGATATTTTTTTTCTCTGACTGGCTTATTTCACTTAACATAATAGTTTCCAGGTCCATCCATGTTGTTGCAAAAAATAATTATTTCCATCTTTTTCATGGCCCCATAGTATTCCATTGTGTATATATGTACCACTGCTTTTTTTTTTTTTTTTACAGTGGCAGAGATAGACAGGGACAGACAGACAGGAACGGAGAGAGAGATGAGAAGCATCAATCATTAGTTTTTCGTTGCGTGTTGCAACTTCTTAGTTGTTCATTGATTGCTTTCTCATATGTGCCTTGACTGTGGGCCTTCAGCAGACCAAGTAACCCCTTGCTCGAGCCAGCGACCTTGGGTCCAAGCTGGTGAGCTTTATGCTCAAACCGGAAAAGCCTGCACTCAAGCTGGCGACCTCGGGGTCTCGAACCTGGGTCCTTCCGCATCCCAGTCCGACGCTCTATCCACTGTGCCAACACCTGGTCAGGCTGTACCACTGCTTTTTAATCCACTCGTCCACTGATGGGCACTTGGGCTGTTTCCAGATCTTGGCTATTGTAAACAATACTGCCATAAACATGGGGGTGAGTTTCTTCTTTTGACTCGTTGATGTGGTGTTCTTGGGATATCTTCCCCAAAAGTGGGATAGCTGGGTCAAAAGGCAGTTTGATTTTTAATTTTTTGAGGAATCTCCATACTGTTTTCCACAGTGGCATTATTCTTATCTTTAAGTAAAGTACAGTAAATTTGAACTTTTGTGGTATACATGACTATGAATTTTAACACATATATGGATTCATTAATCACCACTCCAATTCAGAAATAAAAAACAGTTCCATCAGCCTGACCAGGCGGTGGCGCAGTAGATAAAGGCGCCTGGGATACTGAGGACCCAGGTTTGAAACCTCAAAGTTGTAAGCTTGAGCACAGGGTCACTGGCTTGAGTGTGAGATCATAGACATGACCCCATGGTCACTGGCTTGAAGCCCAAGGTCGCTGGCTTGAGCAAGGGGTCACTGGCTTGGCTGTAGCCCCCCAGTCAAGGCACATATGAGAAAGCAATCAATGAACAACTAAGGTGCTGCAACTATGAGTTGATGCTTCCCATCTCTTCCCCTTCCTGTCTCTCACTATAAGGGAAAAAAAAAACACAAAAAAACAGTTCTATCACCCCGAAAAATTTTCTCCTTACCCTCCCCCCCCTTTTTTTTTCTTACAGAGACAGGGACAGACAGACAGGAACGAAGAAAGATGAGAAGCATCAATCATTAGTTTTTTTTCGTTGCGACACCTTAGTTGTTCATTGATTGATTTCTCATATGTGCCTTGACCGTGGAGCTACAGCAGACCGAGTAACCCCTTGCTTGAGCCAGCGACCTTGGATCCAAGCTGGTGAACTTTTTGCTCAAACCAGATGAGCCCGCGTTCAAGCTGGCGACCTCGGGGTCTTGAACCTGGGTCTTCCAACATCCCAGTCCAATGCTCTATCCACTGTGCCACCGCCTAGTCAGGCCTTACCTTCCCTTTTGTAGTCACACATCCCCCTCCTCTGATAACTCCTAGGACCCACTGATTTGTCTCCATCACTATAGTTTTGTCTTTGTGAATGTCATATAAATAGAAGCATATAGCATGCAACCTTTTGAGACTGGCTTCTCTAACTCAGTACTTTTATTTTGAGAGTCATCCAAGTTGCTATGTGTATCAATAATTCCTTTTGCCTGTGTTATATTTCATTATATAGATATACTGTATCTTGTTTATGTATTCACCCTTGAAGGATATTTCAGCTGTTTCTATTTTGAGGCAATTTTAAATAGAAATACTATAAACATTATTCATGTACTTTTTCTGTGCGTGTGCTAACATCAGTTTTTATTTCTCTAGAGTAAATATCTAAGAGTAAGATTTCTGAGTCACATGGTTAAGTGTCTCTAACATTATAAGAAACTACCAAAATGTTTTGGCAGAGTGGCTATATCATTTTACCTTTCTCCAGCAAAGTTCAAGAGTTCCAGTTGCTCCACATCCTTGGTAACATTAGGTATTGCTAGTATTTTTTATTATGGCCATTGTATTAGGTATATACACCATGGTTTTAATTTGCATTTCCTAATGGCTATCGACGTTAAACGTGTTTATGCTATACCAACAAAAATTTTAATACAATTCTGATACTCTACCTCATAGTCTTCTTATTCTGACAAGATATAGATCATCTGTATATTATTTAACAAATTATTAAATAATTGCATTACTATTAATGCTCCTTGGCATTCCTAAGAACCTGTATTATCCATGTGATTTTCAATTTATAAAATGGCTATTGAAATTTTAACAATTTATATCTGAACCCATACTGAAATGACAGTTTAATTCAGCTTGAACAATAACACAACTAAAAAACTGAATGACATTCCTTTGATATCTATGTGTATGAGAGAAATAAAACTGATCAAACTGGCAGTCCCTGTATGTATAAATCTAATATCTGCTTTTAATTTGAGGTTTAAAAAAATATATTTTTTTTAATTTTAGATTTTATGTACTGATTTTAGAGAGAGGGAAGAGGGAGGGAGGGAGGGAGGGAGGGAGGGAGGGAGGGAGAGAGAGAGAGAGAGAGATAGGAGTGGGAAGCATCAACTCTTAGTTGCTTCTCATATGTGCCCTGACTGGGCAAGCCCAGGGTTTTAAACTAGTGACCCTGAGCATTCCAGGTCGATGCTCCATCCACTGCACCACCACAGGTCAGGCCATCACCATCATTTATCATTCTACTAGTGTGTTAAGCTACAGGTAGGTTCTACAAAATAATTTTTATGTAAGTACACAAATTCCTTAAACATGTACAATGCATTTATTTTTATTGGAGAAGAAACTATTGTCCAAAGACTTAAATTAAGACTGGTATGGCTTTTGAGGCCTCGATTTCAATTAAAAAATGATTTCATTTTTAATGAGGGAGGGAGGACAAGGGGAGAGTTAGGGGGAGGGGGAGGGGCACAGAGAACTAGATAGAGGGTGGCGAAGGACAATCTGACTTTGGGCGAGGGGTATGCAACATAATTTAATGACAAGGTAACCTAGACATGTTTTCTTTGAATATATGTACCCTGATTTATTAATGTCATCCCATTACCATTAATAAAAATTTATTTAAAAAAAATAAAAATAAATAAAAAAAAAGAAAGTGACATCATAAGAAATCAATAAATACCAAATGAAAACAAAAAAAAATGATTTCAGATAAATCGTATATAAATATTCTTTAAATATAAAATAATTGCAATTTCTTTTAAAATAAGGCAAAAAAACCTAGTAAATCAAAAATTCACAAGCCCAATTACTATCATATTTCAGTTCAATATGATAAAAACCACTGCTGAATTCATAAGCTGATTTCATAAAAGCCAACTCCCTTATAAAAATTCTTCTGTACTATAATCATTAAAACTTTAAAAGGGTAAAATCAAGTACCTGACTTCAGCATCCTGGGCACAGTCAACATGGAAAGCAGATGAAAAATGTGATTGTTCCATTCTTGAATCTGGTAGATATAAATTCTGATCTGTACTGATCACTATTAGAATCTAAGTGTTAAACCAGGAACTGTTTAAGAGGTAACTGCCCAACCTGCCCTCTTCAAGCACTATAACATTTGAGCAGCTCAGACTACCTTCTGACCATATAGCAAAACATATTTCAATGAAGGGTTTGGTCTGATGATAAATTACATCAGCCTAGAAGACTCAACAGCCACAATAAGGAAATGGCAGAACAACAGTCATACTTTGAAGGCTAGTTTCTTAATAATGACACATAAGCATCATTTCCATACTGAAATTTAGAAAACTAATATTAAGTAAAAAAAAAAGCTGGAAGTTAGGTGTTTCTTTACTTAATTAAAAATATTTAGCTTGTCCTAAAAGTGAATTCTAAGGCATCACAATGTGGTTTATGATAAATGATCACAATAACCTGCTTAAATTAGGCAATGATAAATTAATACCTCCAATAAGAATCTTTAATAAAAAGCCCTGGAAACAGAATACTCTACAAATTAACTTAACTATAAAATTAAAATAAATGTCTTCTAAATGATTTTTTCTTTTTTCTTTTTTTTAAATGAGAGGAGGGGAGATAGAGAGACAGACTCCCACATGCACTCCAACCGGGATCCACCCAGTAACTCCCATCTGGGGCTGATGCTCAAAATAACTGAGCTATCCTCAGAACCCCCCGGGGCCACACTCAAACCAATGGAGTCACTGGCTTCAAGAGAGGAAGAGAGAGAGAAGGGTTAGAGCAGCGGTCGTGACCCACAGGTTTTTGAGAACCACTGGGTTAGAGGTAGAACAGAAGCAGATGGTTGCTTCTCATGTGTGCCCTAACCAAGATTAAACCGGGGACATCGCATGCTGGGCCAACGCTCTATCAACTGAGCCAACTGGCCAGTTCTTTTTCTTTTTAATAATTACTTTTGTTTTCTAGTGTCATTCCTCTTTCTTTTTTTAAAGATTCTGTTTATTGATTTTACAGAGAGAAGGGGGGGAGGAACCAAAAGTATCAACTCATAGTTGCTTCACTTTAGTTGTTCACCGATTGCTTGTTGTATGTGCCTTGACCAGGCAAGTCCAGGGTTTTTTTTTGTATTTTTCTGAAGCTGGAAACGGGGAGGCAGTCAGACAGACTCCCACATGCGCCCAACCGGGATTCACCCAGCACGCCCACCAGGGGGCGATGCTCTGCCCATCTGGGGCGTCGCTCTGTCACGACCAGAGCCACTCTAGCGCCTGGGGCAGAGGCCAAGGAGCCATCCCAGTGCCCAGGCCATCTTTTGCTCCAGTGGAGCCTCGGCTGCGGGAAGGGAAGAGAGAGACAGAGATGAAGGAGAGGGGGAGGAGTGGAGAAGCAGATGGGCGCCTCTCCTGTGTGCCCTGGCAGGGAATCAAACCCGGGACTTCCGCACGCCAGGCCGACACTCTACCACTGAGCCAACCGGCCAGGGCCCAGGGTTTTGAACCAATGACTTCAGCATTCCTGGCTGACCCTCTATCCTGTACCACTACAGGCCAGCTAAGTGATAAATGATTTCTATATAATTTCTTTAAATTGATCGATGATTTTAGGGGCGAGAGGAAGGGAGGGACAAAGAAAGGGAGGAAGGAAGGGAAGGAGAGGGAGGGAGAGGGAGGGAGATGAAGGGAGATGGAGGGAGAGAGAGAGAGGGAGAGATAGATAAGGGAAGCATTCATTTGTTGTTCCACTTAGTAGTGCATTCATTGGCTGCTTCCCGTATGTGCTCTGACTGGGGATCAAACACGCAACCTTGGCATTTCCGGACGATACTCTTAACTGACTGAGCTAAGCAGCCAGGGCTAAAAATTTTAATTAACAAAAGCAAATACCTACAAGAATTCAAAGACCAAATTTTTTTATATTAAAAGGAAATTTTTTCAGTATTTCACAATGAATGAAACTTGAGAACAGTATGCTCAGTGAAATTAGTCACAGGAAGACAAATACCTTATGATTCCACTTATATGAGGTACTCAGAAGAGTTAAAATCATAAAAACAAAGTGTAATGGTGGTTGTTTACCAGAAGCTGGAGGGAGAAGAAAATGGGATTATTGTTTATTAGGTACAGAGTTCTAAATTTACAATATGAAAAAAGTTAGAGATGGATGGTGGTGATTGTTGCACAATGTGAATGGATTTAATACAACTGAACCCTTAAAAAATGATGCAGATGGTAAATTTTTATTGTGTATACTTTACTACAATAAAAAAAAAAGTTTTAAATGATCTAAAAATTCAAAGCCATGAAGATGCTTTTCCTACTTCTATTATTTCAGATTGTACTAACTATGTGAAGAATGTTACCTGTTGAGCCTGTCTAAAATCTTCCAGGAAATATCATTCCAAATGAGTCAGAAGTATACTCAGGCTATGACATATTAAATACAATTAGGACACAATGTTTACCAGATGACCTCTCTTCATCGCATAATTCTAACCCTTGTTTCCACTAATATATGTTACATCATAACCAAGTATAAACTTTATAACAAAAAGACAAGCAAATAATTGAACAGAGTATTAAACACCTCTCTTCATAGAAACCTCTCCCAAATACATGTTATGTGTTTTATTTATGTAGATACACAGAAACACTCTGTTTTACACTTTAATTCCCATGAATATCTAGCAATATGTCTCTCACACATTGCATTCGTTTGTATCACTGATTTGAGTCTTCATACCTTGATGAGAATCTGAAATGTTTTTATTTTTTCAGGGTATAAGGAATAACAGCAGCCTAAACCTCTAGAAATGCTATATAGTCAGCAGATGTTCCTGCATGAAAGAATTAGATCAATTTGTTATGAAATACCTGTTTCCTTTGAACAGACACACACCCAAAAATTGTCATGAGGTCTGAAATCATGATATGCTGGGCCAATGACTGGAAGTTTAGTTTGTTCAGTAAAAGCAGCCTATTTCCATTTGTACATAGATCAGTTGATTAAAGATCCTAACATGCGGTTAGTTGTCAATCATAAGCTCTCAAGTAAACAATTATTAATTTCCAATTATTAAGTTCCAAGCAACATTTTTTTTAGTAAAGTAATTCTGATTTTTTATTTTATTTTATTTATTCACTAGAGAGAGGGAGAAGAGGAAGGAGCAGGAAGCATCAACTCCCCATATGTGCCTTGACCAGGCAAGCCCAGGGTTTTGAACCAGCAACCTCAGTGTTTCCAGGTTGACGCTTTATCCACTAAACCACCACAGGTCAGGCAACTTTTTTTTTTTAAATACAGTTTATTACTAATTTCAAATACATCGTTTTTTTGTGTTTTTTTTAATTTTCTT
The DNA here is from genome assembly GCF_036850995.1 of Saccopteryx leptura. Classification (NCBI taxonomy): domain Eukaryota; kingdom Metazoa; phylum Chordata; class Mammalia; order Chiroptera; family Emballonuridae; genus Saccopteryx; species Saccopteryx leptura. The sequence continues at coordinate 24,332,461 of NC_089515.1, read as the reverse complement.
TTGTGTGTGTGTGTGTGACAGAGAGAGACAAAGAGAGGGACGGACAGACAGACAGGAAGGGAGAGAGATGAGAAGCATCAACCCTTCCTTGCGGCACCTTAGTTTCTCATCAATTGCTTTCTCATATGTGCCTTGACCAGGGGACTACAGTAGACTGAGTGACCCCTTGCTCCAGCCAGCGAACCTGGGCTCAAGCTGGTGAGCCCTGCTCAAAACAGTTAAGCCACTGGCGGCCTCAGGGTTTCAAACTTGGGTCCTCTGTGTCCTAGCCCAACACTCCATCCACTGCGCCACTGCCTGGACAGGCGCAACGAACATTTATTGAACACTGATTTTAAAGTTGGAAGAAGCCTTAGAGATCTTCCTATTTAAGTGCATCTGTTTACAGAGAAAGAAACCATCACCCAGAGAAGCAAACTGGCCTCCCCAGAATCACAATAGCACAAAACCTAAACCCAGCTCTCCTGATTCCAACTGTCTACTTCTTATTCACTGCTTAGAATTAATTTCAGAGACAGCATTATAATCTTGTATTTTGTCATCTTCACTAATGTGCCTATGTCCACTATATCATAAATATACTCTATCTGACTCTTAAAGATTTATATTTTCTAAGTAGATAAAACCAGTCATGTGCAGCCTGACTGGTGGTAGCACAGAGGATAGAGCACTGACCCAGTACGTGGAGGTCTCAGTTCAAAACTCTAAGGCTGCTGGCAAAAGCTTGGGCTCATCGGCTTAAGTGTGGGCTCACTAGCTTAAGTGCAGGGTCACTGGCTTGAGCACGGGCTTGTGAGCTTGAGCAGGGGATCACTGGCTTGAGTCCAAAGGTCACTGGCACATATGAGAAGCAATCAATAAACAACTTAAGGAAAAATGCAACTATAAGTTGATGCTTCTGATCTCTCTCCTCCCCCCTTCTATCTCTCTCTAAAAAACAAAAAACTATTTTCAGTTGTGTGCACTTCCTGAAGATCTTAATTATTAAAATTTTGCATAAAAACTCAATCTAAATTAAACTTTTTGGTTCCTTAAAGCACCACTAGTATAAATATGGCTTATTTTTCTTTCTCTGGTAGATTTGCATCAAGTGATCAAAACAGAAAACTTGAGGCCATAAAACAAGGTAAGTGGGTATACTGCCTACAGTGGGATAGACGGAAAAACATAAAACCCCTCTGATCAAACCTGTCACGATAGAGATTTGTTGTCAGCCTACATGTCACATTCTTGAGCTCCAGGAGTATGTGAAATGTAAATATCCTTTGGATGAAGCTGATGAAAAAGGATGGCTTCCACTGCACGAAGTTGTTGTTCAACCCATCCAGCAAATACTTGAAATTTTTTTTAATGGTGAGAAAACATAAAACCCCTTTGACCAAATCGAATCAAGAATGTAGGAATTATAAGCGTTCCAAATGAACATAGCAAGCAAAAAGAAAAAGCGTAAGATTTGGAATTTGGAAAAGGCAGTACACGTTTTAAACTCAGAGTATAAAATTAGCACATTTTGGGAGGTTCAGAGTTCACTTTTTGCATCCTTCCATGAATGTGACACGGGTTGGCAATTGGCAAAAAGGTTATCAAGAAAAGTGATAAAGGCCTTGGCCAGTTGGCTCAGTGGTAGAGCATCAGCCAGGAGTATGGAAGTCCCAAGTTCAATTCCTGGTCAGGGCACAGAGGAGAAGCACCCATTTGCTTCTCCACCCTTCCCCCTCTCCTTTCTCTCTATCTCTCTTTCCCTCCCACAGCCAGGGTTCTAATGAAGCAAAGTTGGCCCAGGAGCTGAGGATGGCTCCATGGCCTCCCTCCGCCTCAGGCGCTAGAATGGCTCTGGCTGCAACAAGCGCAACATCCCAGATGGGCAGGGCATCACCCCCTCGTGGGCTTGCCCGGTGGATCCCAGTTGGGCACATGTGGGAATCTGTCTCTATGCCTCCCGCTTCTCACTTCAGAAAAATAAGAAAAGTGATAAAAGTTTATATATATGAATTAATTTAAATATAAAAGCTTTTTGCTTTTGAAAGTTGGCTTTTAATTTTTCATCGTGAACTGTCTCGATGTAACAGTTTTCAAAAGATTATTGTATAAGTAGTACAATATTTGTTCTTACATTATTTTTATAATGTAAACATTAATATTATAGTAAATAAAATTTTTAAAAAGCTGCATAGTAAGTGACCTACCATCAGGCAAATGTCATCAGCCTACTTTAAAAACCAACTGCTCATACAGTAATTAACTTTCAAATTATTCAATATCAAATAACTATTCTCTTCAAAATGTTAATTCTTCTGAAATACTATGTTACCTAATTCTGACCAGCTTTATACAAAGAGAATTAGATTTTTTTGTCATAATTCATTTTCTTTATTCATTTTTAAATTTTATTCAGAAAATTAACTTTAGCATGGTGACACTGATTAATAAGAGTACACAGGTTTCAGGTAAACATTTCTACAGCATTTGAACTGTTGATTATGTTGTATACCTATCTCCCAAAGTCAAATCATTTTCCTTCACTTTATATTTTTACCCTCTTTACACCCTTCCCCCCACTTCCACCCCTTATCCCCTTGCCCTGTCAGAATTAGTTTAAGTTATTTCTATACACTACTTCAGACATCTTTCCAACAAGACTTTAAAAGCAGTACTTCCTCTTTCCTCTGGCCCCAAAAGAGAGAAGTAATTATGAGTTGTTGTAGACTTCCTAGAGATCCCATGCAACTTTTTGGCACTACCAATACACCAGGTATTTCTACTTATTTCTGGTTTTTCTTAAAATGGGAAGTAGAGATAGTTGTAATGGTCCCAGATCTTTGCATCCTATAAATTCACAAAACGTATGAACTTCAATTTCTGTATAAAATGCTTCCTAAATGCAGTACCTACTTCCAAGTATCTTAGCTACTTACTTAAGATTTAGGTAGAAGTAATCTTTAATTGAATCTATTAAAAGTGGTAAATAAATAAAAAATACATTTAAAACATTTAAAGGGAAAAAAATTTGGAGAAAATTTTAAAGTCTTAAATCAATATAACAGAATGTTGCTAACACCCAGAGTTACCTACATTCAATTTAATACACAGTAGCCAGAAGATACAATTTAAAAAATCTATTTAAAAATTATAGTCAGTTTGTGGTAATTGTCAAAAATTTCATTTTTATTAAGGTGCAATTTTCTAGAAGCTGAAAACTTTCTCCTATTAAGGACTTTTTTTTTTTTTAATTCTTTTTCCTGCATCCTTCCGAAGCTGGAAACAGGGAGGCAGCCAGACAGACTCCTGCATGCGCCTGACCAGGATCCACCTGGCACGCCCACCAGGGGGCGTCGCTCCGCCTCGACCAGAGCCACTCCAGCGCCCGAGGCAGTGGCCACGGAGCCATCCCCAGCGCCCGGGCCATCATTGCTCCAATGGAGCCTCGGCTGCGGGAGGGGAAGAGAGAGACAGAGAGGAAGGAGAGGGGGAGGGGTGGAGAATCAGATGGCCGCTATTCCTGTGTGCCCTGGCCGGGAAGCGAACCCGGACCCCTGCACGCCAGGCCGACGCTCCACCACTGAGCCAACCGGCCAGGGCCTCCTATTAAGGACTTTTATTAATAAGCAGTAGTGAGAAACTTTAAAAGAAAGACAGCAGCAGTATGGTGCACTAGTGATTTAAAGTCTAGACTTTGGGCTAGATTTGAACTATTAACCCTCTATATAATCTAAGATAAATTACCTGACTTCCCTGTACATTAATTTCATCATCTATAAAATGAAGATAACATGTGCCCACTTTATAGTTGTTTTAAGCATTAAATACACAAAATACTCACCGATGATAGGCTTCTCGCCGATACTTTTTCAGGGCATGTTTATCCATGTTAGCAGGCAGATCTGCTGCATTCTGTAACCGATCACTCCAGGAGGTTGTCATTTTAACTGTATGCAGAATTCTAGAAAAGAAAATCAGTATTGTAATTTAGGGGCTTAATATCGGGTTGTAGGCTGATATTAATTTTTCCACTAATTTGAAAGAGGAAGGAAAGGTGATTGGGGAGAGGGAGGGAGAATCATTAACTCCTTGTTTTACTTAGTGGTGCACTAGGTGATTGCTTCTTGTATGTGTCCTGACCAGGGATTAAACCTGCAACTTTGGCTTGCCAGGACACTTCATCCATTGAGCAACCTGGCCAGGGCAATACCTGACTTTTTTAAAAATTAGAAAAACTTGGCCCTGGCCGGTTGGCTCAGCAGTAGAGCATCAGCCCAGAATGGGTTTGATTCCCAGTCAGGGCACACAGGAGAAGCGCCCATCTGCTTCTCCACCCCTCCCCCTCTTGCTTCTCTCTCTCTTCTCTTCCTCTCCTGCAGCCATGGCTCAATTGGAGTGAGCTGGCCCCAGGCACTCAGGATGGCTCCATGACCTCCGAAGTGCTAAGAGCTTGATTGCTGAGCAACAGAGCCACACCCTAGATCAGTGATTTTCAACCTTTTTTTTTCCATGGCACAAACACACACTAATTACTAAGGTCAGTGCCCCTGACTAAATATAACCATTTTCATCTCATGGCACAAATAAATTAGTTACTAAGGGAGAAGAGGTCAGGGCCCCTTTTTCTTTAGTAATTAGTTTATGAGGTTGAAAATCCCTGTTCTAGATGACCAGAGTATCACCCCCTAACGGGCTTGCCAAGTGGATCCTAGTCAGGGCTCATGCAATCATCTGTCTCAGCCTCCCCTCCTCTCACTGAATTAAAAAAAAAAATCAGAAAAACTCTAACTTGCAACTGCCTGGTACAATTACCGTATTTCCCCACGTAAAAGACGCACCCTTTTTTGAAAAATCTGGGGCCTAAAAATTGGGTGTGTCTTATACAGTGTCGTGGCATTTCAAATGCCATAAATCAGTGGTAGTCAACCTGGTCCCTACTGCCCACTAGTGGGCCTTCCAGCTTTCATGGTGGGCGGTAGCAGAGCAACCAAGTATAAATAAAAAGATAGATTTAACTATAGCAAGTTGTTGTATATAGGATTTATTCTGCCAAACTTAGCGAAAATCTGACATAAAGTACTTGGTAATTATTATTATATGCTTTAACTTGCTATAACTCTGCTTTATAAATTTTATAAAGTAAGGTTACTTCCCTACTTTATAAGTCACCATTACTATGGAAACGGTGGGCAGTTAGAAAATTTTACTACTAACAGAGATACAAAAGTGGGCAGTAGGTATAAAAAGGTTGACTACCCCTGCCATAGATGGAACTGAGAACAAGGCAATATATAAAGACAGTGATTGATCATCAGACACAGATAAGAACAAACTAATGGATGGGAGTTTTTGTTTGTTTGTTTGTTTTGTTTATTTTCTGAAGTAAGAAGAGGGGAGGCAGAGAGACAGACTGCCACATGAGCCCAACTGACCAGGATCCACCTGGCATGCCCACCAGGAGGCGATGCTCTGCCCATCTGTGGCATTGCTCTGTTGCAACTACAGCGACCTTAGCACCTGAGGTGGAGGCCATGAAGCCATCCTCAGCGCCCAGGTCAACTTTGCTCCAATGGAGCCTTGGCTGTGGGAGGATTAGAGAGAGATAGAGAGAAAGGAGAGGGGGAAGGGTGGAGAAGCAGTGGGCTCTTCTTCTGTGTGCCCTGAGTGGGAATTGAACCCAGGACTTCCACACACCAGGCTGACACTCTACTGCTGAGCTAGCCAGCCAGGGCTTGGATGGGAGCTTTGACAGTGATAAGGAGTTGTATGAATTTTATGATGAATAAAACTTGAGTTCAATAACTTTATGTAATAAATTTTTTTCAAATTTCAGGCCCCAAAATTAAGGTGCATCTTATACTTGGGAGCATCTTGTACATAGGAGCATCTTATACATGGTGAAATATGGTATCTATTTAAATATACTGAATATAGTAAACATACTAAAAACTATATTGATACTTCTAAAATATGCAAATTTTGAAAAATGTTTCATATAATAAATAATTTATATTCAGAAAGATCATACACACACACACACACAATTTTTTTTGTATCTCAAGTGATATTTTGCCAAAAAAGACATAAACACTTTTTTTAAGTGAAATGAGGGGAGCTGGTGAAACAGACACTTGCATTGGCCCCAGCGGGGAACCTCCTAGCAACCCATCTTGGGTAGATGATCAAATCAACCAAACTATTTTTAGTACCTGAGGCTGACACTCAAATCAATGAGCTATTCTCAGCCTATGCTCCAGGCAATCAAGCCACTGGCTGTGGAGAGAGGGGAAGAGAGAGGAGGAGAGAAGCAGATGGTCACTTCTCTTGTATGCCTTGATCAGGAATCAAACCCAGGATGTCCATATGGCGGGTGGACACTCTATCCACTGAGCCAACAGGCCAGGGCAGATATATACATTTTTTTAAATTATTTTTAATTTTATTCATTTTTTAGAGAGGAGAGAGAGATGGGGGTAAAGGGGGGAGGAGCAGGAAGCATCAACTCCCATATATGCCTTGACCGGGCAGGCCCAGGGTTTTGAACCGGCAACCTCAGCATTCCAGGTCGACGCTTTATCCACTGCGCCACCACAGGTCAGGCGATATATACATTTTTAATAAACACATATAAGATGTGTAACATCATTAGCCACTAGTCATTTACAAATCAAAATCAGAATGAAATACCACTTCAAATGATATTTTTATTGAATAATTACAATAACAATGACAAAAACAAGTACTGATAAAGATTTGAATAAATTGGAACCATCATCTTGTGCTGGTGGGAATGTAAAATGAACAGCTGGTTTGGAAGTTTGGCAGTTCCTCAAAATGTTAAGCATAGAGTTACCATATGCCTCAATAATTCTACATATAGGTATGTGCCCATGTGAAATGAAAACGTATGTCCAAACAAAAGCATCAAAGTAAATGTTCATACCAGTATTATTCATCCATAGTCCACAAACTGAAACAACACAAATGTCTATTACATGGAAAATGAATTTTTAAAATGCATCATATTCCTATAATGGAATGCTATTCAATAATTTTTTTAAATGATGTATTGAAAATATAAAGCAACATATCTAAAATCTGGAAACATTATGCTAAGTGAAAGAAACTAGTCACAAAAAGACATTATATTATATGATTCCACTTACATGAAATGTCAAGAATGTACAAATCTCTAAAGATAGAAAGTAGGTATTTTCTTATTGCTGGGTGTTGGAATAAACGGGGAGAAACTGCTAATGGGTATGGGCTTTCTTTAGGAGATGATAAAAATATCCTAAAGTTAGATTGTGATGACTCTGCAATGCTGTACATATATATAAACTCACTGAACTGTGTATTTTTAATGATGTATTCTATGTAAGTATGTAAGTTATATATTTAAATAATGCTGTTAACAGGAAGATCATATATATCACTTTAACATAATAAAGCATAAATAACTTTAAACCTAACCTTAAATTCTAGAGAAGAGATTGAGACCATGGGTTTATGGAAACATAATTTTCAGTTAATGTTTCAAAATGTGTAAACAATTTTTAAATTCTGATCAACATACTATGACACTAAGATCAAGCAATGGTGGCACAAAAGTAATGAATGTTTGATTTCTAACTTTATCACATTTATATTTTTATATAAAAGTTATTTTTCAGTTAGTATAAAAGACTATGTACTAAAACAGTAGTTCTCAACCTGTGGGTCGCGACCACAGGTTGAGAACCGCTGTACTAGAAGAAATAAACTAAAACATTTCATCTCAGAGTCAACATCTAAAATGAGGTGAGTAGCTAAGTATCTACCTTAATATTTTAACATTATTGTAGATTTTATTTGTTTTTAAGGGTTTCATCTGTAAATAGTTGTGGGGGTTTTTTGCTTTGTTTTCTTTGTTACAGAGACAGAGAGAGGGACAGATAGAGACAAACAGGAAGGGAGAGAGATAAGAAGCATCAATTCTTTGTTGCAGCTCCTTAGTTGTTCATTGATTGCTTTTCAATATGTACCTTGACTGGGGGCTACGGCAGAGCAAGTGAACCCTTGTTCAAGCCAGTGACCTTATGCTCAAGCCAACGACCTTGGGCTTCAAGCCAGCAACCTTTGGGCTCCAGCCAGCAACCATGGGGTCATGTCGATGATCCCACGCTCAAGCCAGTGACCCTGTGCTCAAGCTGGTGAGCCCATGCTCAAGCCAGATGAGCCCACACTCAAGTTGGTGACCTCAGGGTTTCCAAGCTGGGTCCTCCACATCCCAGTCCAATGTTCTATCCACTGAACCACAATGCCTGGTCAGGCTATAAATAGTTTTAAATAAGTAGGAAATTTAATAACATTTTATTAAAATACCAGTTTGTCAAATACTGCTGATATCTCCAACAATATAAAGTAAAAACGTTTACCCATTAAGAAGTTTCTCCCTTTACCTCTTAATTCCCATCTCCTGGCAACCGCAGATCTAGATTCTGCCTCTATGGATTTATCCAGTCTGGAAATTTCATATAAATAGAATCATATAACATGTAACCTTTTGCATCCTGCCACTTTCTCTTAGCATAGTATTTTCAAGTTTCATCCATGTTGTACTCTTCTCAGACACTTAATCCTTTTTATGGCAGACTAATACATATTCCTCTATATGTATATACTTCAATTTGTTTATCTATACTTCTGCTAATGAACATTTAGACCAGGGGTCAGGAACTTATGGCTCACGAGCCAGATGTGGCTCACAGACAAATCTTTAATAAAAAAAAGAATGTTAAAAATATAAAACATTCTCATGTATTACAATCCATTTGTTTCCTACTGCTCATGTTCATGGTTGCAGGTGGCTGGAGCCAATCACAGCTGCCCTCCAGGACACCACGAAATTTTTATTGGATTATGCATAACGTACATGGGGAGGCAGTCAGACAGACTCCTGCATGCGTCCGACCAGGATCCACCCGGCATGCCCACCAGGGGGCGATGCTCTGCCCATCTGGGGTGTTGCTCTGGGTTGCAACCAGAGCCATTCTAGCACCTGAGGCAGAGGCCACAGAGCCATCCTCAGTATCCGGGCCAACTTTGCTCCAATGGAGCCTTGGCTGCAGGAGGGGAAGAGAGAGACAGAGAGGAAGGAGAAGGGGAGGGGTGGAGAAGCAGATGGGAGCTTCTCCTGTGTGCCCTGGCCCGGAATCGAACCCGGGACTCCTGCACACCAGGCCGACGCTCTACCACTGAGCCAACAGCCATGGCCCTCCTTTTAATCAAGTAGTCAGCTAGCTAATTGCAGAAACCTTTTGATGAAGAAGATGGCTAAAAGAAAATAAGATGAAGAATATCGTACTTTTCAGCAGGAATGGACAGAGGAATTCACCTTTGTGGGGAGAACAGGTTCTGCCGTGTCTAATATGCAATGATAAAATTGCATTGATGAAACGGTCAAATATAAAGTGGCACTTTGACACACGCCATACTACATTTGCATCGAAATATTCTGCTGCAGGGGACAGCAGGAAGAAAGCATGTCAAGAGCTACTGTGCAGAGTGCAAGCTAGTCAGCAGCAACTCTATGTTTGGACCCAACAAGGTGACTGGAATTCGGCTAGCTTTGCTGGTGCTTTAGCTATTGTGAGAAACAGAAAGCCATTCACAGATGGGGAGTATGCCAAAACATTCATGCTTGATGTTGCCAATGAACTTTTTGACAACTTTTCAGATAAAGACAAGATAACCAAATGAATAAAAGACATGCTTCTGATGCCAAGAACTGTTCACAATCGTACCATCATGATGGCAAATCAAATTGAGACAACACAAGTGAAGGACATAAATGCAGCACCATTCTTTTCTCTCGCTTTGGATGAGTCAACAGATGTAAGCAATTTATCCCAGTTCAGCGTGATTGCAAGGTATGCTGTCGGTGACACACTACATGAGGAAAGTCTTGCTGTTTTGCCTATGAAAGAGACAACAAGGGGGAGGATTTATTCAAGTCTTTCACTGAGTTCGCAGAAGAAAAAATCTACTGATGGATAAACTTATTTCAGTGTGTGTACTGATGGTGCTCCGTGCGTGGTGGGGAAAAACAGAGGATTCATAGCAATTCTTCGTGAACATGAAGAAAGCCATCCTAAGTTTTCACTGCATCCTACATCAGGAGGTGCTTTGTGCTCAGATGTGTGGCGAGCAGCTTGGTGAAGTGATGTCGCTGGTCATTTGGGTGGTCTTTATTGTTGTTCGAGTTTGAAATGATCGCCAGTTTAAAACACTGCTGGATGAAGTTGGGAATAATTATCCTGGTCTGCTTCTGCACAGCAATGTGTGTTGGTTGTCAAGAGAGAAGGTGCTCAGCCATTTCGCAGCTTGTCTGAGTGAAATCTGGACTTTTCTTGAAATTAAAAATGTCAAGCATCCTGAGTTAGCTAACACTGAGTGGCTCCTTAAGTTCTACTATCTTGTGGACATGACTGAACATCTGAACCAGCTCAATGTGAAAATGCAAGGCGTTGGAAATACAGTCTTATCCCTTCAACAAGCAGTGTTTGCATTTGAAAACAAATGGAACTCTTCATTGCTGACATTGAAACAGGTCGTTTACTACACTTTGAAAAACTGGGAGAGTTTAAAGATGCATGCACAGCAAGTGACCTGCTCAACATCTTGATCTCCAACAGCTTCTGGGCTTCACATCTAATCTCCTGCAGTCATTCAAAGCGTGCTTTGGGGAATTTTGTGAGCGCACTCATCTTTTTAAGTTCATCACCCAGCCACACAAGTGTGCAGTGGACAGTGCCGACCTGAGTTACATCCCCGGTGTCTCTGTCAGAGATTTTCAGCTACAAGCTGCTGACCTGAAGGCCTCAGACATGTGGGTGAATAAGTTCAAGTCACTAAATGAAGATTTGGAAAGACTTGCACGACAGCAAGCAGAGTTAGCGAGCAAACACAAGTGGGGAGAAATGAAAAAACTTCAACCTGTGGACTAGTTGATTGTCAAAACTTGGAACGCGCTTCCCGTCACATACCACACACTGCAGTGTGTGAATATTGCTGTACTGACAATGTTTGGCTCTACGTATGCATGTGAGCAGTCTTTCTCACATCTAAAGTATGTTAAGACCAACCTACGATCACGTTTAACGGATGGAAGTCTCAACGCCTGCATCAAGTATATATCAACCAGACTACAAAGCCATCAGCAAAACCATGCAGCACCAGAAGTCGCATTAATGGTAAGAAGAACTTTATTCATCATTGGTTAGCAACAGTATAACAACGTTATTAAAAAGAATTCAGAGACTTAATGTACTTTAAAAGTGTTGGTCTTACATAAAATGCACACATTTACTTGTATTTAGTGTTAAACATATTGTATGGCTCTCACGGAATTACATTTTTTTTGTTTGTTTGTTTGTTTCTTTTTTAAGCTGGAAACGGGGAGAGACAGTCAGACAGACTCCCGCATGCGCCCGACCGGGATCCACCCGGCACGCCCACCAGGGGCTACGCTCTGCCCACCAGGGGGTGACGCTCTGCCCCTCCAGGGCGTCGCTGTGCCCCCACCAGAGCCACTCTAGCGCCTGGGGCAGAGGCCAAAGAGCCATCCCCAGGGCCCGGCCATCTTTGCTCCAATGGAGCCTTGGCTGCGGGAGGGGAAGAGAGAGACAGAGAGGAAGGAGGGGACGAGGGAGGTGGAGAAGCAAATGGGAGCTTCTCCTATGTGCCCTGGCCAGGAATCGAACCCGGGTACCCCGCATGCCAGGCCGACGCTCTACCGCTGAGCCAACCGGCCAGGGCCTCTCACGAAATTACATTTTAAAATAATTTAAAATAACCATGTGGCATTCATGGTTCTCTCAACCAAAAAGGTTCCTGATCCCTGATTTAGACTATTTCTACCTTTCTGGCTATCATAAATAGTGCTGCTATAGGCATGCACATACAATGTACTTGCTTAAGTACTAGTTTTCAATTCTTTTGGAAATATATGATACTTTGTAGTATTTTTTTTTGTATTAAGTGAGAGGTGGGGAGGCAGAGACAGTCTCCAGCATGGCCCCAATGAGAATCCACCCAGCAAATCTCCTACCAGGAAATGCTATGCCCATCTGGGGCCACTGCTCTGTTGCTTAGCAACTGAGCTATTTTTAGAACCTGAGTGAGGCCACAAAGCCACCTTCAGTGCCCAGGGCCAACTTGCTTAAACCAATTGAGCCATAGCTGCAGGAGAGGGAGGGAGAGAGGAAGGGAGAGAGAAAAAGAAAAGGGAGGGAAAGGAGGAAGAGGAAGGGTGGAGAAGCAGACTGTCGCTTCTCCTGTGTCCCCAACCAGAAATTGAACCAGGACTTCCACACACAGGGCCAGCGCTCTACCACTGAGCCAACCGCCCAGGGCTGGTCTATAGTATTTTTTAAGAATCATGATTTCCAAACACTGCTTATAGAATAAAAGTACTAGTACTTATGAAAGAATCTAGATAAAATCTTACTCAAATATAAAATTAACTTGAGAAGTTATTGCTAGGCTATAATTTAATCTAAATATACAGAGGGTATTTTAATTTAAAAAATAAAATTCATGTAGCAAATCCAGACTATTTTGTTGAAAAAATATATATATTAAAAGCAGCGTTACACTGAAACTTCAATAATTTTTTTCAGTGGTGCTGTGAGAACAGACTAGGACTGTATCTTACATAAGTTTAAATAAACTTAGAAATGAAATTTGTATTTACGATGAATTAAGAGATCTAAGAATAGTAATGCCATTAAAGAAAGACTAACTCAAGTTCTACTGCAATGATAGTATGTAAAATAAAGCACAGAGCCTGACCAGGAGGTGGCGCAGTGGATAGAGCAGTGGTAGTCAACCTGGTCCCTACCGCCCACTAGTGGGCCTTCCAGCTTTCATGGTGGGCAGTAGCAGAGCAACCAAAGTATAAATAAAAAGATAGATTTAACTATAGTGAGTTGTATAAAGATTTATTCTGCCAAATTTAGTGAAAATCCGACATAAAGTACTTGGTAAGTAATTATTATTATAAGCTTTAACTTGCTATAACTCTGCTTTATAAATTTTATAAAGTAGCCTGACCAGGTGGTGGCGCAGTGAATAGAGCATCGGACTGGGATGCTGAGGACCCAGGTTCGAGACCCAGAGGTCACCAGCTTGAGCACGGGCTCATCTGGCTTGAGCAAAAAAGCTTACCAGCTTGGACCCGAGGTCGCTGGCTCGAGCAAGGGGTTGCTCAGTCTGCTGAAGTCCAGCGGTCAAGGCATATACGAGAAAGCAATCAATGAACTAAGGTGTCGCCAAGAAAAACTGATGATTGATGCTTCTCATCTCTCTCCGTGTCTGTCTGTCCCTATCTATCCCTTTCTCTGACTCTCCCAGTGTCCCTGTAAAAAAGAAAAGAAATTTTATAAAGTAAAGTTACTTCCCTACTTTATAAATCATCATTACTGTGGAACCGGTGGGTGATTAGAAAATTTTACTACTAACAGAGATACAAAAGTGGGCAGTAGGTATAAAAAGATTGACTATCCCTGGGATAGAGCATTGGACTAGGATGCAGAAGACTCAGGTTCAAAACCCCAACATCGCCAGTTTGAGCGCAGACTCATCTGGTTTGAGCAAGGCTCACCAGCTTGAGCCCAAGGTCACTGGCAATAATAAATAAATAAATAAATAAAGCACAGAAAATGAAATTTTTTTTTTCATTGTTAAGGCCTTGCACATTCAAATTTTCAAAAACCTCAAACAGTACTCACAAATGTCTACCTCTTCTTGTTTTTTAAAAAAAATAGAAGATCTGCACAGGGTGAACCCTCTAATCTTTTTTTTTTTCTTTTTAAAGATTTTATTTTTCAGTTGAGAGAGAAGAGTAAAGAGGAAGTAGGAAGAGGAAGCATCAACTCCCATATGTGCCTTCACCAGGCAAGCCCAGGACTTTGAAATGGCGACCTCAGCTTTCCAGGTCAACGCTTTATCCACTGTGCCCCCACAGGTCAGGCTAAACCCTCTAATTTTATTTGCATATTGATTACCACACATGTGATGAGGAAAGCACATGAGGCCTGAAAGAACCAGCCAAAAGTTGCAAAGGGAACAATCTCTGAAGCTCACACAGGGTACAAATATTTTCTGCCCCAATCACCCAGAAACTATTTACACAGTCCTAAGTAAAGTAGTTGGGCAGGTTTCAAACCTGTAGTAGGGCAAAATTATCTAACATTGTTCTGGTCCTACCTACCAAAGGTTAGAAGACCTAAAAGGATCACACTGCTTCCAAGTAACTTAGCCATGTCAAAATAACAGCTCAAGATTCACAGAAATATAAAAATATCCATCACCCAAAAAGGTGAAATTTATAATGTCTAGCATTCAATCAAAAATTCACCTGCAGGTGTTGTAAGGTACCAAAAACTACAGAATTAATATTAATATTTTAAGAGGCTTGAAGAACATTTTATTAATTTGGGTTAAGGTGTGCAGAGAAATTGTGAGAAATAGTCTCTGTACTGTGTGACTGGCATAACCAGGATGGCCCCTGGCATTGTATTGTAAATGCAAAGGGGAGGAAAACATGGATTCCCAGACATTCCACCACACCTGTGGGGAAAGGGGTGAATGGCTAGCCAGGTGCAGGGAGAGAAAAGCCAAAATAAACTTTTTCTTATAGCAATGAGCCATTTGTGGCATTTGTCCCCACGGAAACTACCTCACCTATGTAAATGTGTGTGGTTAACACGTGTGACTCTGGACAGAAAGATGGCAGATAAACACTAGAAAATATAGGAATGCCTTTTAATATGTAAAGAGACACCTTTCTACCATTGTGTTGGCTTGTAAATTTTGTTTTCTCCAAAATGATGTATGGCTTGCAAATTGAACATGGTCCTATCATGTTAAAGGATATATGACTATAACCAATAGTGGTAAAGGGCTCCTAATTACAATTTTTGCTTCTGTACTTCCCACTTACTATAAAATACTATAAAAACTAGGTAGAACAAAGGGCCAGCGCGCTCTCCCTCAGATTTCTGTTGGAGTTGCTGCCGCTTGGCCAAGCTAGACAATAAAGCTTTGATGTGTAATCGAAGGACTTTGTTTGTGTCTTCCATGTTTCGGGTCCCTCCGGATTAGGCTTAACAAATATGAATTTCAAATAACATGTCATTTACTATATAATTTATAACTGATTATATTTCATATGTTCAAAAAACTTTAGAAGACTGAAAATGTCAAGTTCAAGCATGAAGCCTGACCAGGTAGTGGCGCACTGGATAGAGCATTGACTGGGATGCCGAGGACCCAGGTTCGAGACCCCGAGGTCGCCAGCTTGAGCGCGGGCTCATCTGGTTTGAACAAAAGCTCACCAGCTTGGACCCAAGGTCACTGGCTCAAGCAAGGGGTTACTCGGTCTGCTGAAGGCCCACGGTCAAGGCACATATGAGAAAGCAGTCAACGAACAACTAAGGTGTCGCAATGCGCAATGAAAAACTAATGATTGATGCTTCTCATCTCTCTGTTCCTGTCTGTCTGTCCCTGACTATCCCTCTCTCTGACTCCACTCATGACATCATTAGCCCTGGCCAGTTGGCTCAGCGGTAGAGCGTCGGCCTGGTGTGCGGGGGACCTGGGTTCGATTCCCGGCCAGGGCACATAGGAGAAGCGCCCATTTGCTTCTCCACCCCCCACCCCCTCCTTCCTCTCTGTCTCTCTCCTCCCCTCCCGCAGCCAAGGCTCCATTGGAGCAAAGATGGCCCGGGCGCTTGGGATGGCTCCTTGGCCTCTGCCCCAGGCGCTAGAGTGGCTCTGGTCGCGGCAGAGCGACGCCCCGGAGGGGCAGAGCATCGCCCCCTGGTGAGCGTGCCGGGTGGATCCAGGTCGGGCACCTGCGGGAGTATGTCTGTCTCTCCCCGTTTCTAGCTTCAGAAAAATACAAAAAAAAAAGAATTAAATGATAGAACCACCAACTTTAAGAACTACCAGACTAGCTGAACAGAACTCCCATAACTAAGGATATAAAGAAGAAGCCACCTTGAGACTGGTTAGGAGGGCTTGAGACGCAAAGCAAGCTGGTTCCACACTTACCTGTGGGGTACAGGGGATTAACTGGAAGGGATAACTTGACACTGAAGGTCCTAGCCCCATTCCGGGAGAGGAGGCCCCACAATAGCTGTCATAAAAATCAGCAGGGACTCAGTCTAGGTGAGATGGAGGTCTGATGTAAACCGAGGTATCGTCTTAAAGGGTAAGAGCACAGACTCACAAACACTTGCTAAGCTCCAAGTAGGAACAGCAGCTCAGGCCCTGGCCGGTTGGCTCAGCGGTAGAGCGTCGGCCTAGCGTGCGGAGGACCCGGGTTCGATTCCCGGCCAGGGCACACAGGAGAAGCACCCATTTGCTTCTCCACCCCTCCGCCGCACTTTCCTCTCTGTCTCTCTCTTCCCCTCCCGCAGCCAAGGCTCCACTGGAGCAAAGATGGCCCGGGCGCTGGGGATGGCTCCTTGGCCTCTGCCCCAGGCGCTAGAGTGGCTCTGGTCGCAATATGGCGACGCCCAGGATGGGCAGAGCATCGCCCCCTGGTGGGCAGAGCGTTGCCCCATGGTGGGCGTGCCGGGTGGATCCCGGTCGGGCGCATGCGGGAGTCTGTCCGACTGTCTCTCCCCGTTTCCAGCTTCAGAAAAATGAAAAAAACAAAAAACAAAAAACAAAAAACAAAACAAAAAATGGAACAGCAGCTCAAAAATTGCCAGAGACATACAGAGAGGAACTGAACTGTCTGGTTCAGCTAGCGCAAGGGCGCTAACTGGATGGTTCTCTATGTGGTCTGAAGTTGGCCACCAGGTGGCCAACTCTCCCAGACTGAAGTGCCAGCAGGCACCATTGTTCCTTTTCTGAGCCCAGCCCATACACAGCCTGAAGGCCCAGGATAGCACCAAATCTGGGTTTCCATTAACCTGGCTAACAAGGCCTTCTCTGCACCCTGGTGATTCTCTAAGACATGGTTCACCCAATTCACATGCCCAGTCTGAACCTTTCAGAAGCTAATCTACGTAAGCAACGAGCCTGGGACTACGCTGCACACTTTCTTAGAATGAATCCTATGTCCACAAACCCAAACATGAAGCAGCTGGTCTCTACATGCCTGTTGTTAAGTGGCCCCAAGCCCTGAACTAGTGGCATCCAGCCTCAGTTCAAAACATAACCACTCTAAGGAGCTTCCAAGCCCTGCACAGGAATCTACCAACCACACATCACTTTGTTGCTCCAACCAGGTGGCCCTAGGCTGTACACAAGCAGTGGCTGACCCTGACCTTCACCAGGGTCCTTCCCAAGAGGCCCCAGAACCAACACACACCTAGTGGCCAACTTCAGATCACATCACACAGAGTACCATCCAATTAGCATTGCAAACACACCCAAAGGGTGGACTTCATAGGCACCAGACTTGCCAAAGCAAATCCCACTCCATGAGGTCAGCCTCTGCACAATAGTTTCTCTGCTGTAATCAAGGCCAGTCCTCACAGTCAGTCAGCCTGAGGGTCAATCCTATCCACTGATATGCCAAGAGAAATCAAGGCTCGCTCTGGCAGGTTGGCTCAGTGTGGGCCCCGAGCACTAAGGATGGCTCCATGGCCTCCACCTCAGGTGCTAAGAAAAGCTCAGTTGCTAAGAAATGAAGCATGGACAGAGCATCGACCCTAATGGCCTTGTCAGGTGGCTCCCAGTCAGGGAGCATGCGAGAATCTGTCTCTGCCCTGCTGCCCCTCACTAAATTTTTTTAAAAAATCAAGGCTCAACTACAGCAAGAGGGCACAGACAACTCACACAAGGAACACCTCTGGAGCACCCAGGTTAGATCAACAAGGAGATTTCACCACTGGGCCCCACAAGACACCTACTACATATGGTCACTCTGCCAAGATTGAGAAATATAGCAAATTACTTAATATACAGAAACAAATACAAGGGCACAGCCAAAACGAGGAGACAAAGAAACACGTTCTAAATGAAAGAGAAGGACAAAACTCCAGAAAAATAACTAAACATAATGAGACAATCTCCAGATGCATAGTTCAAAACCCAGGTTATAAGGATGCTCAATTAAATAAAGGGAAGAAAAGATAATCTTAGTGAGAACCTCAACAAAGATATAAGAAACATAAAAAACGATAAAAAACAAAAAGAATTAGTCAGAAATGAAAAATACAATAAGTGAAATGAAGAATACATTAGATAGAATCAATAGCAGATTAGAATAAGTAGAAGATCTCATTGGTGATTTGGAAGACAAGGTTGTAAAAAACACCCAATCAGAACAACAAAAAGAAAAAAAAATCCAAAAATTAAAGATAGTTTAAGGGACCTCTGGGACAACACCAAGCATAACAACATTTGCATCATAAGGGTAGAAGAGAGAAAAGCACAAAATTAAAAACTTATTTGAAGAAACAATGACTGAAAACTTCCCTAACTTAGTGAAAAGACATACAAATCCAGGAAGTGCAGAGAATTCCAAACAAGACGAACCCAAAAAGGCCCACACCAAAACCCATCATAATTAAAATGCCAAAGGTTAAAGACCAAGAGAGAATCTTAAAAGCAGCAAGATTGTTATCTTTGAATATATGTATCCTGATTTATTGATGTCGCCCCATTAAAAATAAAATTATTAAAAAAAAGAAAGAAAGGTAAACATTACAGATATAGTTTAGCACCCCCCACACCCTTTTCCAGAGTACCCAATATCCTGAATTTGGTGTTTATCACTCCTATGAATAATATACTATTACTGTATATTATGAATCCATAGAAGTTGTTAGTGTTTTGTATGTTTTCAAATTGTATATAAATGGAAACATATTGCCCATATTCTGCAGATTTGATTTTCTACACTTATTTGCATATACTTGTATTTTTTTGGTGGAGGACAACATGGTAAAGTAAGGCAAACAGTACTGTGGGAAAGCCAGAAGGGCACTGTGACTTTTTCAGCTAGGCCTTCAAGCAAGCTACTGAACCTTCCAGAGTTCCAGCTTCTTGCTTTGTAAAAGGGGGATAAAGAGTTGCCTTGCAAGGCTATGGGGAGGTATAAGATAATAACTATCTTTAGGCCTGGCACCAAGCAAATATTCAATAAATGTTAACCATTATTGTCACAATAAAATAGTACACACTCAAAAAAAAAAAAAAAAAAAAAAGCAGCAAGAGAAAAGCAGTTACCAACAAGGAAGCTCCCGTAAGATTGTTAGCTGATTTCTCATCAGAAACATTGGAGGCCTGAAGATTCTGGCACAAAATATTCAAAGTGATGAAAAGCAAGGACCTAAAATCAAGATTACTCTACCAGCCCTGGCCGGTGACTCAGCAGATAGAGCATCATCACTGGTTCAATTCCCAGTCGGGGCATACAAGAGAAGCGACCATCTGGCCCTGGCCGGTTGGCTCAGTGGTAGAGCGTCGGCCTGGCGTGCAGTAGTCCTGGGTTCAATTCCCGGCCAGGGCACACAGGAGAAGCACCCATCTGCTTCTCCACCCCTCCCCCTCTCTTTCCTCTCTGTCTCTCTCTTCCCCTCCCACAGAGAGGCTCCATTGGAGCAAAGATGGCCCGGGCGCTGGGGATGGCTCCTTGGCCTCTGCCCCAGGCGCTAGAGTGGCTCTGGTCGCAGCAGAACGACGCCCCGGAGGGGCAGAGCATCGCCCCCTGGTGGGCGTGCTGGGTGGATCCCGGTCGGGCGCATGCAGGAGTCTGTCTGACTGTCTCTCCCCGTTTCCAGCTTCAGAAAAATACAAAAAAAAAAAAAAAAAGAAGCGACCATCTGCTTCTCCCCTCTCTCTTTCCCCCTTTTCTTCCTCTTCCCCTCCCACAGCCAGTGGCTCAACTGGTTTCAGCATGGCCTTGGGTGCTGAGAATAGCTTGGTTGGTGTGAGCACATCAGCCTCAGGTGCTAAAAATAACTCGGTACTCCAAGTATTGGCCCCAGGTTGGGCTGCCAGGTGGATTCTGGTTGGGGCACATGCAGGAGTCTGTCTTACTAGCTCCCCTCCTCTCACCTAAAAATAAATAAATAAAATAAAAATAAGATTACCCAGCCTGACCGGGTGGTGGCGCAATGGATAGTGTGTTGAACTGGGATGTGGAGGACTCAGGTTCGAGACCCCGAGGTCACTAGTTTGAGCGCAGGCTCATCTGATTTGAGCAAAGCTCACCAGCTTGGGACCCAAGGTCGCTGGCTTAAGCAACGGGTTACTTGGTCTGCTGAAGGCCCACGGTCAAGGCACATATGAGAAAGAAATCAATGAACAACTAAGGTGTCACAACGAAAAACTGATGATTGATGCTTCTCATCTTTGTTCCTGCCTGTCTGTCCCTATCTGTCCCTCTCTCTGACTCTCTCTCTGTCAGAGAGAGGAAAAAAAGATTACCCAGGAAGGCTATCATTTAGAGACAAGTTCCCAGACAAGAAAAAGCTGAAGGGGTTCATTACCATCAAACCAGTATTATAAGAAGGGACTTCTTTAAGAAGAAAACAATCAATAATATGAATAAGAAAATATCAAAAAATTTCTAGTAGATATAGGCAAAACTTAATAAAAGCAGTGGGTCATCAAAAGCAGTAGAACTAGCTTCGTACTAAAGCTACTATATGTTAAAAGGCAAGCTGACCCATACAAAAATCTTCTACCACAATGGAATGAAGCTAGAAATCAACAGCAAGGAAAACTAGAAGTCTCACAAATACGTGGAAAATAAACAACACTCTCAAACAACCAATGGGTCAAAGAATAATCACAAGGAAAACTAGAATTATAGCTGAATGTAAACAAAACTACAACATATCAAAACTTATAGGATAGAGTGAAGGCAGTGCCCACAGGAAAATTTATAGCTATAAATATGCCTTGATTGAAAAAGAAAGATTTCAAATCAATAACCTAACCTTTATACCTTGAAAAACTAGAACAGCATAAAAAGATGAGCAAACTAAACCCAAATCCAGCAGAAGAGGTAGTAATAAAGATCAGAACAGAAATAGAGAATAAAAAACAGAATCAATAAAAGCAAGTCTGTTATTTGAATTGACCAATCTTTAGACAGAACAACTAGGAAATAAACAGATTTATACAGCTCAAAAAAATGAATATGAAGAGATTAAAAAAGCATTTGACTTTTTTTTATTTAACAAGAACATCAGAAAAGCAAACGACAAGTCAAAGAAAGTTGTTTGGGCCCTGGCCGGTTGGCTCAGCGGTGGAGCATCAGCCTGGCGCGCGGGGGACCCGGGTTCGATTCCCGGCCAGGGCACATAGGAGAAGCGCCCATTTGCTTCTCCACCCCACCCCCTTCCTCTCTGTCTCTCTCTTCCCCTCCCACAGCTGAGGCTCTACTGGAGCAAAGATGGCCCGGGCGCTGGGGATGGCTCCTTGGCCTCTGCCCCAGGCGCTAGAGTGGCTATGGTCGCAACAAAGTGACGCCCCGGAGGGGCAGAGCATCGCCCCCTGGTGGGCAGAGCGTCGCCCCTGGTGGGCGTGCCGGGTGGATCCCGGTCGGGCGCATGCTGGAGTCTGTCTGACTGTCTCTCCCCGTTTCCAGCTTCAGAAAAATACAGGAAAAAAAGAAAAAAAGAAAAAAAGAAAGTTGTTTGATTATGCAAATGAGATGCAAAATCAACTTTTATTTCATTGGTGAAAATGCACTGTACAAAAGGCTGAAAGTGCCTGACCAGGTGGTGGCGCAGTGAGAGCGTCAGACTGGGATGAGGAGAACCCAGGTTCGAGACCCTGAGGTTGCCAGCTTAAGCGCGGGTTCATCTGGTTTGAGCAAAGCTCACCAGCTTGGACCCAAGGTTGCTGGCTCGAGCAAGGGGTTACTCAGTCTGTTGAAGGCCCATGGTCAAGGCACATATGAGAAAGCAATCAATGAACTAAGGTATAGCAACGAAAAACTGATGATTGATGCTTCTCATCTCTCTCCGTTTCTGTCTGTCTGTCCCTATCTATCCCTCTCTCTGACTCTCTCTGTGTCTCTGTAAAAAAAAAAAAAAAGAAGAAAAAGAAAAAAGGCTGAAAGTACTGGAGTAGCTGCACGTTCCCTGATCCCCTAATTATTATGAGTAGTATATATACAAATACACAGATAAATATACAAATAACTAGAATCAGATGAAAGCAGGGACATTATTACTGACCTCACAGAAATAAAAATCAAATCCAACAAGCTTTTCTGGCTGGAACCATGGAGGGTGCAGAAGAAAAGAATGCTAATGTCAAAGAGAAGAATGCTAATATCAGAGAGAAGAAGAATACTAATGCCAGTGAGGAGAAGAAGGTTCCTGCCATGCCAGAAACCCTGAAAAAAAGCAAAGGAATTTCGTGAGCTGAAGATCAAGCGCCTGAGAAAAAAGTTTGCCTAAAAGGCTAAGAGGAAGCTCATCTAAGAAAAAGCTAAGCACTATCACAAGGAGTACAGGCAGATGGGCAGAACTGAGATTCGAATGCCTAGGTTAGCAAGAAAGTCTGGCAACTTCTATGTACTTGCAGAACTCAAATTGGCATTTGTCATCAGGATCAGAGGTATCAATGGTGTGAGCCCAAAGATCCGCAAGGTGATGCAGCTTCTGCGCTTGCGCCAGATATTCAACAGCACCTTTGTGAAACTCAACAAACTTCAAAAAGGATTGTGGAACCATATATTGCGTGAGGGTACCCAAACCTGAAGTCAGTAAATGAACTGATCTACAAGTGTGGTTATGGCAAAATAAACAAAAAACGAATCGCTCTGACAGATAACACATTGATTGCTCGATCTCTTGGTAAATATGGCATCATCTGCATGGAGGATCTAATTCCTGAGCTCTATACCATTGGAAAACGCTTCAAAAAAGCAAACAACTTCCTGTGGCCCTTCAAATTATCTTCTCCATGTGCTGGAATGAACAAAAAGACCACCCACTTTGTAGAAGGTGGGTATGCTGGTAACAGGGAAGACCAGATCAACAGGCTTATCAGAAGAAGGATGAACTAAGGCAGTGGTAGTCAACCTGGTCCCTAACGCCCACTAGTGGGTGTTCCAGCTTTCATGGTGGGCGGTAGCGGAGCAACCAAAGTATAAATCAAAAGATAGATTTAACTATAGTAAGTTGTTTTATAAAGATTTATTCTGCCAAACTTAGCAAAAATCTGACATAAAGTACTTGGTAAGTAATTATTATTATATGCTTTACCTGCTATAACTCTGCTTTATAAATTTTATAAAGTTACTTCCCTACTTTATAAATCACCATTATTGTGGAACCGGTGGGCGATTAGAAAATTTTACTACTAACAGAGATACAAAAGTGGGCGGTAGGTATAAAAAGGTTGAATACCCCTGAACTAAGGTATCTACCATGGTTATTTTTGTAATCTGGTCAGTTAATAAACGGCGAAGTGACAGCTTTAAAGTTGAAAAAAAAATCAAATCCAACAATATGTACATATTTTTTTGACAGAGACATAGAGTCAGAGAGAAGAACACATAGGGACAGAAAGACAGGAAGGGAAAGAGATGAGAAGCTTCAGTTCGTTGCACTACCTTAGTCAGTTGTTCATTGATTGCTTTCTCATATGTGCCTTGACTAGGGGGCTACAGCAGACCAAGTGACCCCTTGCTCAAGCCAGCGACCTTGGGCTCAAGCTAGCGAGCATGAGGTCTTATCTATGATCCCACACTCAAGCCAGCGACCCCACACTCAAGTTGGTGAGCCTATGCTCACGTCAGATGAACCTGTGCTCAAGCCAACAACCTCGGGGTTTTGAACCTGGGTCCTCCGCATCCCGGTCAGATGCTCTATCCACTGCGTCACCGCCTGTTCAGGCAAATCCAACAATATATTAAAAGAATACATCATGACCAAGTGGAGTCGATCCCAAGAACACAGAGATGATTTAACCTTCTAAAATCAGTGTAATATACTATAGTAATAGACTAAAAGAAAAACTGTATGATCATTTCAATTGATATAGAAAAATCATGAAACAAAATACAGCATGCTTTCCTGATAAGAGCTCTCAGCAAATGAGGAAAAAGGGAACTTCCTTAACATGATAAAGCACATCTACCAAAAACCTACAGCTAATACCATACTAAAGATGAAAGATTGAATGTTTTCTCCCCTAAGGTCAGAAAACAGAGATGTATGCTCTTACCGCTCCTAGTCAATAATATACTGGAGAGTCTTTTCTAGCCAGGACAATCAGACACCTCTCAGCATATACAAAAGTTAACTCAACATGGATCATAGACCTAAATGTGAAATCTAAAATTATAAAACTTCCAGAAAAAAACACAGGAGAAAAATCCTTGAACTTTGAGTTAGTCAAAATTCCTAGTGCTAACACTAAAAACACAGTTGATAAAAATAAGTTGATAGCCTGACCAGGCAGTGACCTAGTGGATAGAGCGTCGGACTGGGATGAGAAGGACCCAGGTTCAAAAACCCCAAGGTCACCAGCTTGAGCGCGGGCTCATCCAGCTTGAGTACGGGGTCGCTAGCATGAGCATCGGATCATAGACATGACCCCATCCATGGTCACTGGCTTGAGCCCAAAGGCTCAAGCTGGCTTGAGTAAAGGGTCACTCACTCTATTGAACCCCCCCCATCAAGGCACATATGAGAAAGCAATCAATGAACAACTAAGGAGCTACAACGAAGACTTGATGCTTCTCATCTCTCTCCCTTCCTGTCTGTCTGTCCCTCCAACTCTGTCTCTGTCAAAAAAAAAAAAAAGTTGATAAATTCAGTTCATCAAAATCTAAAACTTCTCTTCAAAAGACACTTAAGAGAAAGAAAAGACAAGTTACAACCAAGGACACAAGTTCTCAGCCTCATGGAGCTTACATTTTAGTGGAGAGAGTAACTAAATATATAATATTGTGTCAGGTAGTGGTAAGTGGTATGTGGTATAAGTCAAATAAATAAGGTGAGAAAACAGAAAACGACAATGGTCATATTGTAAATAGGAAAACCTTGGAAAGCCTCTATGAGGAGGTAATATTTGTTTAGAGGCCTGAGTAAAGTTAGGGAGTAATAAACAAACAATAAATCAATTTACCAATTTACTACAAAGATGGCGTTACAAGTCATGTTAATCTATTTTGTATATTCCCATTAATATGAATATGCGTGCTGTAAAATATTTAAAATGTTTTATTCCCTTAGAAAGTAAACAAAAGAAAATTGTGTTTTCTTATTTTTTATTTTTACTTACTGATTTTAGAGAGGGGAAAGGAAAGAGGAACGCTGACTTGTTTAGCTATCTATACATTCACTGGTTGATTCTTGTATGTTCCCTGATCAGATCAAACCTGCAACCTTGTGTATCAGGATGACATTCTAATCAACTGAGCTACCCAGCCAGGGCCAGAATTGTGTTTTTATATTGTGTTTCCATTAAAATGTTTTCTATCTCTCCTGACAGGGAGGAGATAAGCTGAAGAAAAGTATTTACAAATCATACATCTTATAAAAAGACTTGTATCCAGCCTGACCAGTGGCCCAGTGGCGACACAGTGGACAGAGCATCACTCTGGGACACTGGGGTCCCAGGTTCAACCCCAAGGTCACTAACTTGAGTGCAGGCTCATCTAGCTTGAGAGCAGGCTGCTGGCTTGAGCCAGAAGACACTAACTCAACTACAGACCCTGGTCAAGGCATGTACGAGAAGCAATCAAGGAATAACGAAAAAAAAGTGCTGCAACTACAAGTTGATGCGTTTTTTTTTTCTCTTCCTCTATCAAAAAAATGAGAAAAAAAAGACTTGTACCCAGAATATATAAAGAGTTCTCAAAATGCAATAAGACAAATATCCAATTTTAGAATAGTTCAACAGCTGCTTTATCAAAAAAGATATTTAATGGCAGATAAGCACATGGAATGATGCTCAACATCATCATTAGGGCAATGCAAGTTACAAACATGAGATTCTACCACATGCCTGTTAGAAGGTTTAAAATGAAAAGGACTGACCATGCCAAATTTGGTGAAGATACAGAGCAACTAGAACTCTAATACATTGCTGACGAGTATATAAAAATAGTACAGCACTTTGGAAAACAATCTGCCATTTCCTTAAAAGTTAACATATATATGTCCCAACCTTTCACCTAAGTCATTATTCAAAAGAAGTGAAAGCATGTATTTTTAGAAATATTATATACAAATATTCAATAGCAGCTTTGTATCAGCCAGAATTGAAAACAACCCAAATGGATAAAATGTGGTACTTCATACAATAGACTACTACTATGTGATAAAAAGGAATAAACTACAAGTATACAACCTACATAAATATCAAAATTATGCTAAGTGGGCCCTGGCTGGTTGCCTCAGTGGTAGAGCATTAGCCTGGTGTATGGATGTCCCAGGTTGATTCCCAGTCAGGGGCCCACAAGAGAAGCAACCATCTGCTTCTCTCCCCCTCTCTGTCCCTCTTCTCCTCCCACTGCCAGTGGCTCGGTTCAAGCATTGGCCCTGGGCACTGAGGATACTCAGCTGGTCCAAGTGTGTCAGCCTCAGGCATTAAAAATAGCTCGACCAGGCGGTGGCACAGTGGATAAAGCGTCAGACTGGGATGCAGAGGACCCAGGTTCGAGACCCCGAGGTTGCCAGCTTGAGCGTGGGCTCATCTGGTTTGAACAACGCTCACTGGCTTAGACCCAAGGTCTCTGGCTCCAGCAAGGGGTTACTCAGTCTGCTGAAGGCCCACGGTCCAGGCACATATGAGAGGGCAATCGATGAACAACTAAGGTGTCGCAACGAAAAACTGATGATTGATGCTTCTCGTCTCTCTCCATTCCTGTCTGTCTGTCCCTATCTATCCCTCTCTCTGACTCGGTCTCTGTAAAAAAAAAAAAAAAAAAAAAATAGCTCGACTGTTTAGTGCATCGGCCCCAGACAAGGATGGATCCGGTCCTGGAGCATGCAGGAGTCTGCCTTACTATCTCCCCTCCTCTTAAAAAAAAAAATTGTGCTAAGTGAAAGCAGACAGACAAAAAGAATGAGCACATACTATATGTAAATGCATAAAATTCTACAAAAAGCAAACTAATCTACAGTGACAAAAAATAGATCAATGGTTGCCTGGGGTAAAAGAGTGAGGTTGGGAAAGGGCCCAAGGAAACTTTAGGGAGATAATACATTCATTATCTTGATTACAGTGATTGTTTTACAGGTGTGTACATATGTCAAAACTTCTTGCACACTCTACATATGTATAGATTGTTGCATGTATTTATATACCAATAAAACTACTTTTTAAAAGTCAGAGGCAGTAATTAAACTAAGAAAAGATATCCCCTATGGTGGGAATATATACATATATATATATATTTTTTTTTTTTTTAATTACCTTCTTCAAATTATTTGCAGGAAAAATTCAAAGCACTTACCTGGGTCATGAATGGATTAAACAAAATACATTTATTTTAAAATGCATTTTATTTTAAAAATTCAACTTAAGAGTCTCAGCAAAGGTCATTCAAAACTTTATTCAATTAAAAAATGCAAACTTGCCTGACCAGGCGGTAGCGCAGTGGATAGAGCGTCGGACTGGGATGCAGAGGACCCAGGTTCGAGACCCCGAGGTCGCCAGCTTGAGCATGGGCTCATCTGGTTAGACCAAAAGCCCACCAGCTTGAACCCAGGGTCGCTGGCTCCAGCAAGGGGTTACTTGGTCTGCTGAAGGCCCGCGGACAAGGCACATATGAGAAGGCAATCAATGAACAACTAAGATGTCGCAATGTGCAACGAAAAACTAATGATTGATGCTTCTCATCTCTCTGTTCCTGTCTGTCTGTCCCTGTCTATCCCTCTCTCTGACTCACTCTGTCACTGTAAAAAAATAAACAAATAAAATTTTTTTAAAAAATGCAAACTTAATAACCATATTATCACTAATATGGGATAAAGTCTGCCATGAAATCTATAATTATGTGAAGGTAAAGGGGTGAGATTTTCTTAAATCATTATCTTCAAATAATTCATCAAATGACAGTTTTCTATGATTTTACCCAACACATCTTAGTGTTACTCTGACATTTCTGAACTCTATCCAGAGACAGTCTATCTAATGCTTAACATTATTTCATAATGATAATAAAATTGATGATGATTCTTTTTTCTTTTTTTTTTTTGGAGATGAGAAGCATCATAGTTGCAGCACTTTAGTTGTTCATTGATTGCTTCTCATATGTGCCTTGACAGGGAAGGGGGCAGGGACCTCCAGCCAAGCCAGCAACCTTTGCGCTCAAGCCAGCAACCATGATGATCCCATTCAAGCCAGTGACCCCACGCTCAAGCGAGCAACCTGTCAGGCTCAAGATGATTTTTTTTTCTTATGATTTACCTTTTTAATTTATTGTGTTGACATGGTGTCAAGTGACCCACTCAATATAACACCATCTATACACTGCATTGTGTCCCCCATGCCCCATGCAAAGTCTATTTTCACCCGTTTCACCACCTTTGCCCCCACCCCTTACCTCATCCCCTCCTTTCCCTCTGGCAATTGCTAACCTGTTGTCTGTATGTATGTATTATGTATATATAATAAGCAGGTAAACATTTCATGTCATGTTTCCAGTGTCAGGCTTAAGAGTAGTTTTTTCAATAAGGTAAGGCAGCAGCTGATACTAAATAAAAAGCTCTTAATTTTAATTCTTTTCAAACAATAGTGATAGTGAGATAATTCTGTTTCAATATAAAATAGCCAGCCTCCAAAGTAGTTGTACCTGAAAAGTAACAACTGAAATGAACTCTTAAGCATTTAAAATACTGTAGTCTCACCCTTGAAAAATACTTCATAGGCAAAACGTACAGTTCCCTTCACCACTAACATACCGTCCCACAAAGGAAAAGAAACCAGCTGCCCCAACAGCTCCAGGGAACTGCTGAAAACAGGAAGAAAGAGTAACTGAAACTTAGGGTAAGTCTGGTTAGCAAAACCAATTTAAATGTCTGTTTCAGGACCGGTCAGTAATTCACTCGGAAAGACCTGAGTAGCACATTAGCACAGTATGTAGCAAAGATCTATCAGACAAAGTGTTTTTAATACACATAGGAGTTCGATTCAAATATTCATTTTTCTTTTTTGTTTTAATGACCTAAATATACTTAATTAATATTGTGAAACATCCCCTGCTCCACAGCTTGGAGCCCTAACAGAATATATTTTGATATTATCATAACACTGTTGTTTAGACAAATTTTTTTTCAGTACTATCCTGTTGGGAAAACTTTTAGCCATGTACCTCCAACATGGTACTGTATGTAATTAAACAAACACAGAAAAATTTTAAAGGACAAGCTAAAAATAAAAAAGTCATGTTTTCTTTACCCTGGAGGACCACTGAGCTGATTTTCTCAATTCCTTTGGTGATGGGAGGCCTTACCAAATATTCATTTTTCAATAAATAAGTGTGCCAATATACATAATAAAGTAATGATAACATTAAGTAAATATTAACATTCACAGTGTTTTACTAAACTTCACTGGAATTTATTTTGTGTTTCAAATATAAAGCTTGACATTTACAAGTTTTATAATCTAAAGCTTGGAATTTACAAGTTTTATAATTAAACAGTCTCATTCTAAGAACAATGAACACTGATCTGAAACTTAAGTGGAAAGGACAATTTTGAATGATTTCTTCAAAAGTTCTCACCAACCTGAAATTATTTCACTCTTAATAAATACAACTTTAATTAAATATTACACATATTAAAAAAGCTTACAGAAGAAGTTAAAACTATATCCTCCACCTCTATGCCTGGTATCATACTAAATAAGCACATTTTATACATAGCCCTTGATAATCTTGGTCCTTGACACATGAGTGAGTAAACAGTTTTTTGGTTTTTTTTTTTTATTTTTTTCTGAAGTGAGAAGTGGGGAGGCAGAGAGACGGTCTCCCAACCGGGATCCACCCAGCATGCCCACTAGGGGGCGATGCTCTGCCCATCTGGGCTGTTGCTCTGTTGCAGCTGGAGCCATTCTGGCACCTGACAGGAGGCCATGGAGCCATCCTCAGCGCCCGGGCCAACTTTGCTCCAATGGAGCCTTGGCTGCGGGAGGGGAAGAGATAGATAAAGAGAAAGGAGAGAAGGGAGGGGAAGAGAGAGATAAAGAGAAAGGAGAGAAGGAAACGTAGAGAAGCAGATGGGTGTTTCTGTGTGCCCTGGCCAGAATTCAAACCTGGGACTTCCACACACCAGGCTGACGCTCTACCACTGAGCTAGCAGGCCAGAGTGGTTAAACAGTTTTAAATAGTTCATGACAAAGAGGTTTTGTTCATTTTTCATTTCACTATTCTCATTCAGAGTTCTTCACATCATTTGCCCCAAGTGATACTACACATTCCTATCAAAGGGCAACCTCAGGTTGCACACCAAGTAATGCAGACCGCTAACAAATTCAAACTAAATAAAATCATACTTACCTATCCCACACATATCATTTGCTATCCTCTTACCCTGCTTTATATATATATTTTTATTCACTTTTAGAGAGGACAGAGGAGAGAGAGAGAGAGAGAGAGAGAGAGAGATGGAGAGAAATATGGAGAGAGAGAGAGGGAGAGAGAGAGAGAGAGAGAAGGGTGGGGAGCAGGAAGCATCAACTCCCATATGTGCCTTGACCAGGCAAGCCCAAAGTTTCAAAAACCAGCAACCTCAGCGTTCCAGGTTGATGCTTTATCCACTGCGCCACCACAGGTCAGGCTATATTTCTTTTTTGTACATTAACAATTCCAGACATAATATATTTGACAATTTTACATACTATCAGTCCCTTTCTCTAAAATGTAAGCTCCAAGAGGGTGAGACTTACTGTGTTTGCCACTATATTCCCAGTTCCTTGAACAAGTCTAATACACACTGGCAAAAATAAATGAACACTTAAATCTCTAGGCTTGAGCTCTTTGCCTGTCACAAGCTAATTTTGTGTAAGCCTGAAAATGCAAGAATATTGTACAAGTTCCTTTTAATGCCTAAATGAATCTTTGTGAAATCTTACTCGTGGTTCAGAAATGCGTAAGATTCTTGGTTTGATTAATGTAATATGTCCCTACCGTTTCCACATCAGGCCTTAGAACAAAAGGTTCCTTGTTCACTAATGGAAAATAAAACTGAGAAGAGATCTTGTCAAGTAAAAAATGCAGTACCTGCTGCCTTAACAATTTGTTTTTCTTCTTCAAGCAACAACATGCTCCAATCTCTAATCTGGAACTGTAACTAAAAAATATAAACTTACTTCAAAATTATACAAAAAAGATATGAACTTGTATGTTCTTTAACATTCTATTGCTATTACTCCTAAAATTCCATTGCATCTGCCATATCAAACAGAATGCTACCTATTAGTTCTACATCAGCATATTAAAGTTACTTCTAACTGAATGTTCTGAGTAATACCAGACTGACACAAAAGAATAAGCAAGCATGTAAAGAAAACATTTTAAAAAATTGGACTTGTGGATTTACATTCAGCTAATACATACTTTTTGCCTTTAGTAATGATTCTTGAATAGTTTTTTTAAAAGCAAGTAGCCTGACCAGGCGGTAGCGCAGTGAATAGAACATCAGATTGGGATGCAAAGGACCCAGGCTCAAAACCCTAAGGTCACCTGACCAGGCGGTGGAGCAGTGGATAGAGCATCGGACTGGGAAGCGGAAGACCCAGGTTGAGACCCCACGGTTGCCAGCCTGAGCGCGGGCTCATCTGGCTTGAGCAAAAAGCTCACCAGCTTGGACCCAAGGATGCTGACTCAAGCAAGGGGTTACTAGGTCGACTGAAAGCCCGCGGTCAGGGCACATATGAGAAAACAATCAATGAACAACTAAGGTGTCGCAAAGAAAAACTGATGATTGATGCTTCTTCTCATCTCTCTCCATTCCTGTCTGTCTGTCCCTATCTATCCCTCTCTCTGACTCTGTCTCTGGGAAAAAAAACAAAAACAAAATTTAAAAAAAAAAAAACCCACTCTGAGGTCACCTGCTTGAACGCAGGCTCAACAGCTTGAGTAAGGGGTCACTGTCTTGAGCGTGGAACCATAGACATGACCCCATGGTTGCTGGCTGGAGCCCAACGGTCGCTGGCTTAAGTCCAAGGTCACTGCCTTGAGCAAGGGGTCCCTGGCTCGGCTGTAGCCCCACCTCCGCCCCTGTCAAGGCACATAAGAGAAAGCAATCAATGAACAACTAAGGAGGCTAAAGAGC
The DNA here is from genome assembly GCF_036850995.1 of Saccopteryx leptura. Taxonomy (NCBI): domain Eukaryota; kingdom Metazoa; phylum Chordata; class Mammalia; order Chiroptera; family Emballonuridae; genus Saccopteryx; species Saccopteryx leptura. The sequence goes on along the minus strand of NC_089515.1, from coordinate 24,300,218 downwards.
CTCAACAAAGAATTGATGCTTCTCGTCTCCTTGGCTGTCTGTCTGTCCTTCTCTCTGTCACTGTCACAAAAAATTTGTAATAAATAAATAAGGCAGGTAAAGCCCTGGCCTGAGAGTTCAGCTGGTTAGAGCATCATCAGGAAGCGCAGAGGTTGCCAGTTCAAGCCCCAGGGCACATATAGGAGCAGACTGCTGTTTCAGTCTCTTTCATTCTTTCCATTCCTCCCTCTAAAATCAATAAAATAAACATTAAAAAAATTTTTTTAAAGGTAAAAAATTCTGCTTTATTTATAAAAGAACTCATTTTTTAATCAAATAAGCTCTTATTCACCACTCAGTTTTGCTTTAGCTGTTATCTTTCCTCTTACGAAATAGAGAAAAATCAAAAAGGCAAAAATAATCACCATAGTATTTCCATCTTTTTGTATGTAAACTCACATTTATGGCTTAGTCCATTTATCTGATAAAAATACAGATATATGCACGCATTTAATACCTTAATAATGCTAACATAATAATAGCTAACATTTATTAAACTATCACTTTTTTCATTAATTATTCTAAACACTATACATATTTTATCTAATTGACTTCTCACAACAATAGTATAAATCAATACTATTATCTTTATTATACAAAGGAGAAAACGGCACAAAAATCATAGAATTATTCCTGTGATAAAGTATGCAGATTCTGGAAACACATGTGGTTTTCAAATCTGGCTCCAGCACTGATGAGCTCTATGACTGAACAATTTACACAATCACTTTCGTTTCTTCCATTCAAAATGGTCAGATTCAGTGCATTAATAAGTGCAAGGTGCTAAGAATAGTGGCTGACACATAATCCTTAATAAATTATTTATAATGCTAGAACCCATGGTATTTAATACCTGCAGACTCTGCACAATGCAGGACTTTATGTTTGGAGGAATGTTATAATAGCTTTCAACTTTCAGAGCCAAAACCTCAGGAGTACCCATTAGGTGCCAATGGCTATACAATTTCACAATTTTTATCATGTCAATCTAAGTACTGTATCCTAAATCTAATCTATGTGTAGGTGTGGGGTTTTTTTGTTTTTTTTCCCCTGAAAGTCTTAGTTCCACATAAAATTATCTCATCAAACCTACTACAGAAGTAAATCATTCCAGGCTAAAATACAGCATTTACTGACTTCAAATTTGTGACAGACTCTAATGTTTACTCTCCAAACAGTTTGGTCTTTTTTGTTGTTGTTGTTGCAAAACACCTTAAATTTTACTCACAGTACACAAGTATTTAATAAGCGCCACATCAGTACAGAAAACACATAGCCTACAGCTAATCCGTTAAAAGCACAACAGCCAAGTGAAAAGTCAGTACAGAGTCTTATTTTTACTTAAAAAAAATCTAAGATACACATGGGGACCTGAACTATTTTCTCTTTCTAGAGATGTGACACCCATGCTTTCCGGTCAGTCATGTTCTATTGAACCTGTGCTAAGCCAACGCACTACGTCAAAGCACACAGATAAGCAGGCAAGCCGTTCGCTGCTCCTACTCACGCTGAGCTGGACCAGTGGAGGAACACTGTCTTGGTAGGAAGATTCTGCGGCCCATCTATCCCACCAGAAAACCTAATGAACTGGTTCACACAGAAAAAGTTCAAGCAAACCTGCACAAACACCTAACATTCTGTAAGGAAAGGAGAAAAAGATACACTTAGTCTACTTCCAGCATAAGCACACACTCACCTGTGCCCAGTTAAAGGGACACTGACACAGGAAGCATTTCTGCTCTCCTGGCACAAACAGCTAAAAAGCACACAGCATATAATACTTTGATCTTGAAGTGGTTAATCGTGGAAGTTCCAGATTACATCCACTAGGTTAGCCTGAGTATTCATCTATAAAAATAGTTTTTCAAAAATACTTAAAAGAGGCCCTGGCCGGTTGGCTCAGTGGTAGAGCGTCGGCCAGGCGTGCAGAAGTCCTGGGTTCGATTCCCGGCCAGGGCACACAGGAGAAGCACCCATCTGCTTCTCCACCCCTCCCCCTCTCCTTCCTGTCTGTCTCTCTTCCCCTCCCGCAGCGAGGCTCCATTGGAACAAAGATGGCCCGGGCGCTGGGGATGGCTCCTTGGCCTCTGCCCCAGGCGCTAGAGTGGCTCTGGTCGCAACAGAGCGACGCCCCAGAGGGGCAGAGCATCACCCCCTGGTGGGCAGAGCGTCGCCCCCTGGTGGGCGTGCCGGGTGGATGCAGGTCAGGCGCATGCGGGAGTCTGTCTGACTGTCTCTCCCCGTTTCCAGCTTCAGAAAAATACAAAAAAAAAAAAAACTTAAAAGAGCCTGACCAGGCGGTGGCACAGTGGATAGAGCGTCGGACTGGGATGCAGAGGACCCAGGTTCAAGACCCCGAGGTCGCCAGCTTGAGCGCAAGCTCATCTGGGTTGAGCAAAAAAAAAAAGTTCACCAGCTCGGACCTAGGGTCGCTGAGCAAGGGGTCACTCAGTCTGCTGAAGGCCCACGGTCAAGGCACACATATGAGAAAGCAATCAATGAACAACTAAAGTGTCGCAACAAGAAACTGATGATTGATGCTTCTCATCTCTCTCCGTTCCTGTCTGTCTGTTCCTGTCTATCCCTTTCTCTGACTCTCTCTCTCTGTCCCTGTAAAATAAAATAAAATACTTAAAAGAGGCCCTGGCCTGTTGGCTCAGTGGTAGAGCGTCGGCCTGGCATGCAAGAGTCCTGGGTTCGATTCCCGGCCAGGATACAAAGGAGAAGCGCCGATCTGCTTCTCCACCGCTCCCCCTCTCCTTCCTCTCTGTCTCTCTCTTCCCCTCCAGTAGCCAAGGCTCCATTGGAGCAAAGTTAGCCTGGGCACTGAGGATGGCTCTATGGCCTCTGCCTCAGGCATTAGAATGGCTCTGGTTGCAACAGAGCAATGCCCCAAATGGGCAGAGCATCGCCCCCTGGTGGGCATGCCAGGTGGATCCTGGTCGGGCGCATGCAGGAGTCTGTCTGACTGCCTCCCCATTTCCAACTTCAGAAAAATACAAAAAAAAGGGGGGGGGGCTTAAAAGAGAGTTCTAGAAACAGTGGGACTACATCAGGACCAGAAGACATAGTGACACAGGGACTACAAATGTAAGACTAGGAAAACTGACTTTAACATGTAGCTTTTAAGTCCAAGGACATCTCTCTCAGTTGAATCCTGCAGCCAAGACACACCATGACAACAGGAGTTCCGGAAATTTCAAGATAGGGAGCTGGCTTGAGTAAAGCCCTAGACCCACACTCCCAAACAGGAAAAGCTATGGAGGATGAAACTTGTGCTGACATACCAACACGTGTTGGAGAGGGCCCCCTGTGAGGTGCTGGGTGTGGGCTTGTTCTCAAGGGGCCGGACTTGAGCCCCTGAGAATGTCCACTGAGGGAGGGGTACTAGGCTAACTGAAAACAAGGTGTTTCCAAAGAAACAGGTCCCAGGAGGGTCACATGATTGTTTTTTGACCCATCAATACTTGATGTTGATGAAGAGTTGCAGAACAGAACCGCTCTCCAAGATCTCTTCTGTCATCAGCTGAAGCCTCTCCCAGCACACTGGGCTGCTGCAGTCTGGACTCTCATTGCCGGGGCTGGGCCTAGTGCCGCAGGTTGTTCTGGGAAGCTGGCAAAGAGGGTGACCTGCACAATGAAGTCACCACTAAACCACTGCTTAAGTCAGGTCCCCAGCCTTCTTTTTCTGCTCTGTAATCCAGAAACATTTCCTTTAAAGCCAGAAAGTCGGTGAATGTGAGCAGCATGTCGAATATGTCACCAGCCACCTCATCTTTACGGTGCTGTAAAGTTGTCGTGAAGAAAAAAAAAAAAAAGTTGTCGTGAAGGCTGCCATGCTAAACCCGGGATCCGCTCCAGCAGTTCTTCAATGTACTTTTCTACCAAAGAGATATATTCATTAAAAATAGGCATGTAGGTGAGTTTAATTCTCTTCAGTGTCTTCAAACTCCTGGTAGTACTTGTCCATGAAATTTCTCTGTAATAACTGAAACTCGTCATCCATGATAATGTCTTCTAAATATCCCAACCACGCATCAAATTCTGCATCAGAGGCGGAAGAGGAAGACAGTGTGAAGCTCTCTTCTACGGCGTTCATCGCCGCTGTCGCCACCGCAACCACCCTGCGTGGGCAAGCCCGACCGTTGGCCTCCTACCAGGTCCGTGGCCGGACCCAATCTCCGTTCGGCTCCGTAGCTAGAGATACCCACCTAACTAGAATCTAACATGACTATTTAAAATAAAGTTTGCCAAATGTTTTCCAAGGATAACTAGTAAAATACATGCAATACTCATCTTTACTGGCAAATTACTTTAGACAAAATACTGTAGTGTAATAGAAACCTGTAGTGTAGCCCTGGCCAGTTGGCTCGGTGGCTCGGTGGTAGAGCGTCAGCCTGGCGTGCGGAAGTCCCGGATTCGATTCCCAGCCAGGGCACACAGGAGAGGCGCCCATCTGCTTCTCCACCCCTCCCCCTCTCCTTCCTCTCCATCTCTCTCTTCCCCTCCCGCAGCCGAGGCTCCATTGGAGCAAAAGATGGCCCGGGCGCTGGGGATGGCTCCATGGCCTCTGCCCCAGGTGCTAGAGTGGCTCTGGTCTCGACAGAGCGACGCCCCGGATGGGCAGAGCATCGCCCCCTGGTGGGCGTGCCGGGTGGATCCCGGTCGGGCGCATGCGGGAGTCTGTCTGACTGCCTCCCCGTTTCCGGCTTCGGAAAAATACAAAAAAAAAAAAAAAAAAAAAAAAGAGAAAGAAAGAAAGAAACCTGTAGTGTAATAATACATTTAGACTGTATTAGGTAAATTTACTACACTGTTCTGGCCCAAATTTAGAACCTAAGATACTTTTCCTGACCTTATAAATTTACAGAAGTAAAATTTATGACAGAAACAGAATGTGTAACAAATGCTAAATGAACACTATACTAAAGGTAAGCTAAGAAATAACAACAACATATACAAGCCTAAATATAAAAAGCAAAACCAGCCCTGGCCAAACGGCTAGGTAGGTTGGAGCATCATTCTGATAAATGCTGCTGGTTTGGTCCCCAGTCAGGGAACATATAAAAACACTAATGTTTCTGTCTTTCTCTTTAAAATCAATCAATAGGGCTGGCTTTAGCTCAGCGGTTCCTTTGAGTCAAAGCTCACTTGCTAAAATCAATAAATTAAAAAAAAAAAAAAAAAGCAAAATTATTTTAGAAATAAATAGAGGTGAACAAACAGCCTTATGATATCAAGTTAGGGAAGGCTTTCTTGGATAAAAGACAACACAAACCATAAATAAAAAGAAGGACAAATTTGACTATATTAAAATTTAAAGCTTATTCCTATCAAAACAGTCTATTTGTATCAAAACATAAGGAAATGATCAGACAAATCCAAACTGAGGGACATTTTACAAAACAACTGGCCTGAACTCTTCAAATATATCAACATTTTGCAAACAAAAAGCTGGGAACTTTTTGTGGATTAAAAGTAACTAAAGGGCGCCTGAACTGTGGTGGCACAGTGGATAAAGCATCGACCTGGAATGCTGAGGTCGCCAGTTCAAAACCCTGGGCTTGCCTGGTCAAGGCACATATGGGAGTTGATGCTTCCTGCTCCTCCCTTCTTTCTCTTTCTTTCTCTCTCTCTCTTCCCCCGCTAAAATGAATAAAGTCTTTAAAAAAAATTTTTTTTAAGTAACTAAAGGGCCGTAGCCAGGTAGCTCAGTTGGTTCAAGTGTCGTCCCAATAGGCCAACATTGCAGGTTCAATCCCCAATTAGGGTACATACAGGGGTCCACGAACAAATGCATGGATAAGTGGAGCAGCAGACCAATATTTTTAATTCTTTTCCTTCCTCTCTAAAATCAATAAATGAAATAAGTAAGTAAAGGAACATGGCCACTAAATGCAGTTCATAATCTATGACTAGATCCTGGACAAGAGGCAGAGTTGGAGAATAGATATAAAGGTCATTATTGGGACCACTGAGAAATTTTCAGTGTGCACTGGATATTAGATAATACTGCATCCATATTAAAGGTGATAATTGTATTGTGGTTCTGTAGAATAACCTTGTTCTTAGAATATTCAAGTAAATCTTTTGAGGGGTGAAGTGTCATGATGTATACAACTTTTTTTTTTTTTTTTTTACAGAGACAGAGAGAGAGTCACGGAGAGGGATAGATAGGGACAGACAGACAGGAACAGAGAGAGATGAGAAGCATCAATCATTATTTTTTTGTTGTAGCACCTTGGTTGTTCATTGACTGCTTTCTCATATGTGCCTTGACCGTGGGGCCACAGCAGGCCGAGTAACCCCTTGCTCAAGCCAGCGACCTTGGGTCCAAGCTGGTGAGTTTTTTGCTCAAACCAGATGAGCCTACGCTCAAGCTGGTGACCTCGGGGTCTCAAACCTGGGTCCTTCGCATCCCAGTCCGACGCTCTATCCACTGCACCACCACCTGGTCAGGCACAACTTACTTTTAAATGTTAAGAAAAAAATGTATATAAAAGATAACCCTGGCCACACAGCTCAGTTGCTTAGAGCATCATCCCAATATACCAAGGGTGAGGGTTCAATCCCCGGTCAGGGCACATACAAGAATTAACCAATAAATGCAAAATTACGTGGAACAATCAATTGCTGTTTCTCTCTCTCCCCCTTTCCTCTCTCTAAAAATCAATAAATTAATATTTTTAAAGATTAAAATAGTTCTTTTTAAAAAAAATTAAATGGGCAAAATGTTAATAACTGATGAGTCTAGGTGAAAGATATAAATATATAGGGTGGGGCAAAAGTAGGATTACAGTTGTATGTGAAAGTTTATTCTTGTATTATTATTTATTAATTATTATATTATTTTCCACATGAACAACTGTAAATCTATTTTTGCTCCACCCTGTATTCTTGAACTATTATTGTAGTTTTCTTTAGGACTAAAAGTTTTCAAATAAGAAGTTGAAATAAAAATGTAAAACTTCTGCACAACAAAAAGAGAAACCATACAGTGAGAAGATACTTGCAACACCATAACTGAGACAGGATCAGTATAAAGAGAGCTAAAAAACCAATGACAGAAAAGCAAACAAGGCAACAGAAAAAAAAAATGAAGGATATAAATAGCAATTTGCAAAAAAAGAAATCTTACAATACATGGGCGTAAAGAAGTTCAATCTCACTTATAATTAGGGAAAAACATATTAAATTGAATTTTAATTTTGTTTTAAAAATTAAAAGTCTGACAATATCAATGTTTGCAAGGATATGGTGAAGTAGAAACTCACAACCTGCTAATAGGAATTTGTACTTAGTATTTTGGAAAGTAATGGCATTATGTAATAAAGTTGAAGATCCTTTTACTTTACACATAAGAATTCCTTAGGCTTAGAATTCTCTCTAATACATGTAAACAAGATGACACATCCAAGAATGTTTATTTTACTACTGTTAGTAATAGCAAAAAATCAGAAATACCTAAATATCCATAAACAAACATATATTCATATAGAGCAATCAAAATGAATAAACCAAAGATACATCTATTAGCCCTGGCCGGCTGGCTCAGTGGTAGAACAACAGCCTGACCTGCGGATGTCCTAGGTTTGATTCTTGGTCAGGGCACACAGGAAAAGTGACCATCTGCTTCTCCACGCATCCTGCTTCTCTTTCTCTCCCCGCCTCGAACGGCTATGGCTCAACTGATTCAAATAAGTTGGCCCCTGGCACTGAGTATGGCTCCCTGGCCTCAGCCTCAGGCACTAAAAATAGCTCAGTTGCCAAGCAATGGAACAACGCCCCAGCTTGGCAGAGCATCACCTCATAGGGTGCTAACCAGTGGACCCCGTCCCACTCCGACATATGCAGTTAGTTGTCTGTCTCTCTGCCTCCCCAGCTCTCACTTAATTAAAAAAAATAATAATAAAATACATCTATCAACATTGACATGTATCAAAAACAATGAACAAAAAAGTAAGTTGCAGAATCATATGTAGAATATACATATTAAACAAGAGTATATTTACTTTTATGGATATATACATATTGTGGGAATAATAATTACTGGATTCATGCCACTGTTTACCACTAGAAGAGGGAAAAAAGGGGGGATGGGGTAGCAAAGATACATACAGGCCTCAAATGTATCTATAATTTTATCCCTTTAAAAAATACATAATGAAAAGAGAGCACAATTAGAAAATGGCAGGAAAAACCCCCTGTACTAACTAAATATGATGGCCTATAACTAGATGATCATTACATTATTTTCTGTATGTTTGAAATATTTCATATTTTAAAACAAATTTAGCTTCTCGGCCTGGGGAGCTGGGGAGTTCTCATTGTCCTCCCAGCCCTCCTACCCTCACCTGAATGCCCTTAATAAAATGGTTTAATTCCTCCCCCACAAAAAATAATAAATTTAAATTAAAACATTAAAGAAACCTATAAATTGAACCAAAAAGTTTTCAAAAACATATATCCCACTGGACATTTGAAGTGGAAACATACTAATACCCAACCAACTAGAATTTATTGATATAGATTTTCTTTAAGCCATTAAATACTTCAGGTACCAGATTTCAGTCTTCTCTTTCCAAGCAGACCATAACATAGCAGACTTTTTCATCTCACTCTTGACAATGCTTCCCAACCAAGAGACAAACAAAAGGTAGAAACAAAATACAGTAGTTCAACACTCTCCAAGTTAATCCAATCCTTTTGATTCTATATTCTACCTTAAAATGGGATAGCTTTGCTGCTCTGCTGGTAATTTTGCTATTTTTATTGGTCTGCTTCTAAAGTTGTTTTCCATTGAGGGGGGAAAAAAGCCACTGCAAACTTTGGTAACCAATTCAAGATCATAATCAAATTCCAAATGGTTAAATAAGATTTACTGTGCCAAATAACAAGGACCTTAGCACCCTGTCATACTTTGCTATCAACTTCCTTAAAGCAAATAATTTTTTCATGTATGAACCAAAAAAAACAAAACACCTACTACTCATAAAAGTATCTTAGTTCATTAATTCTGCTCTATCTGCAAGAAACCCATGTAACATATCTTGTAAACAACTTTCCAAAATTTCTCCAGCTATTACCTCAGACTATTGCTATACCAAATCCTTTGCCCCTCAATATATCCACTTTTTTATCTTCTCCTTACTCTCAAGTGCCACGTTCTATATATTCTCCCTGATCCTACAAACCTACAATAATCTCTCCACTCTGAACCAAAAATAATAATGGCTATCATGTATAGAGAATCCAATATATATTAGTATTGTTTCAATGAAATTATCCCATTTAATTCATGTAACCCTGTCAAATTTATTTTACTTTTCCCTTTTTCATGGTGAGAGAAACTGAAAAAGGTCTCTTAGGTTAAGTTCTCCAAGGTTGCATGGATGTTAAGCAGCAAGCCAGGTCTCAAACCCACACTCCAAAATCCAGGCCCTTAAATATAGTGATGCTGTTTCCTGACTCCAAGTATTGACTGTCTTTACTACTCACATGCCACTTAACATATTCTCTTTGATAGTTAACACGTATTCATAAATGATGTCTAAACAGCTCAAAATATTACATTCAACAAAAATTTACTGAGAACCTGTATGCCAGGCATTATTGATTTCTAGGCATAAAGTTGTATTACAAAGCCTCTATAAATGAAGAGTAGATAAATTTTCGAGATATATGGACATCTCAGAAATATGGGTAAGTGCAAAATTAATAACAATATGTACATAGCAACTACATAAAAACTGTTTAGATAAGAACTGGAAAAGAACATATTAAAAATAGTATCATAGGCCCTGGCCGGTTGGCTCAGCGGTGGAGCGTCGGCCTGGCGTGCGGGGGACCCGGGTTCGATTTCCGGCCAGGGCACACGGGAGAGGCGCCCATTTGCTTCTCCACCCCCACCCTTCCTCTCTGTCTCTCTCCTCCCCTCCCGCAGCCAGGGCTCCATTGGAGCGGGGATGGCCCGGGCGCTGGGGATGGCTCCTTGGCCTCTGCCTCAGGCGCTGGAGTGGCTCTGGTCATGGCAGGGCGACCCCCGGGGAGGGGCAGAGCATCACCCCTGGTGGGCATGCCGGGTGGATCCCGGTCGGGCGCATGCGGGAGTCTGTCTGGCTGTCTCTCCCTGTTTCCAGCTTCAGAAAAATACAAAAATAAAATAAAATAAAATAAAATAAAATAAAAATAAATAAATAAATAAAAAACAGTATCATAAAGTTGGGTTTTTTGTAACTATTTCATTGACTTAGTTGAATTCATTTTTGGTAAGAGAGTTAAGCAAAAAAAAAAAAAGACGCATTTAAAAAAACAAACACGTTTTGTGTGCTTTCTTTCCCTATAAAAGTTTAAATAACCTAGAAACAGAGGAATGATTATCCCTCCTCTGAACAGTCCACTGTAACTTGGCTTTCTTTAGCATATGCCTGATATCATCACTACACTAGGTAAGGCTTGCAGATACCAGAAGTAACCAGTATCTATATAAACCGCCCTACAAGTATAAACTTTGAGGAACTTGTCCTGGCCAGATAGCTCAGATGGTTAGAGCTTCATTGGGAAGTGAGGTTGCCAGTTCCATCCCTGGTCAGGGCACATACAGAAACAGATCAATGTTCCTGTCCCTTTCTCCCTCTCCCTTCCACTCTGTCTAAAATCTAATTAATTAATTAGCCTGACCAGGCAGTAGCACAGTGGATAGAGCATGGAACTGGGACATGGAGGACCCAGGTTCAAAGCCTCGGGGTGGCCAGCTTGAGCTTGGGCTCACCAGCTTGAGTACAGGACTGTTGGTTTGAGCAAGGGATCAGACATGACCCCATGGTCGCTGGCTTGACCCCAAAGGTCGCTGGTTTGAAGCCCAAGGTCACTGGCTTGAGCAAGGGGTCACTTGCTCTGCTACTGTAGCTCCACAGTCAAGGCACATATGAAAATACAATCAATGAGGCCTGACCTGTGGCGGTGCAGTGGATAAAACGTCAACCTGGTAAACGCTGAGGTTGCTGGTTCAAAACCCTGGGCTTGCCTGGTCAAGGCACATGTGGGAGTTGATGCTTCTTGCTCCTCCCCCTTCTCCCCTCTCTATAATGAATAAATAAAATCTTAAAAAAAAGAAAAAAGAAAATACAATCAATGAACTAAGATGCTGTAAGGAAGAATTGATACTTCTCATCTCTCTCCCACCCTGTCTGTCCCTATATGCCCCCTCTGACTCACTCTGTCAGAAAAAAAAATTAACTAATTAATTAAAATAAAAAAAACTTTGGGCCCTGGCCGGTTGGCTCAGCGGTAGAGCGCCGGCCCGGCGTGCAGGGGACCCGGGTTCGATTCCCGGCCAGGGCACATAGGAGAAGCGCCCATTTGCTTCTCCACCCCCACTCCCTCCTTCCTCTCTCTCTCCTCCCCTCCCGCAGCCAAGGCTCCATTGGAGCAAAGATGGCCCGGGCGCTGGGGATGGCTCCTTGGCCTCTGCCCCAGGCGCTAGAGTGGCTCTGGTCGCGGCAGAGCTTCGCCCGGAGGGGCAGAGCATCGCCCCTGGTGGGCCTGCCGGGTGGATCCCAGTCGGGCGCATGCGGGAGTCTGTCTGACTGTCTCTCCCTGTTTCCAGCTTCAGAAAAATACAAAAAAAAAAAAAAAAATTGGGGGGGACTTGCAGCTGGTTGTAAATTTTCACATAATGGAATCAAATCTTAGAACTGAATGAAATCTTGTAGCCCTCTTACTTTACAGATTAGTTGATTACTAAATTCTGGATTAATGAGGGTAATAGAGCAACAAATACTGCTGAAATGTAGTGGCTTATATTGCAAGAGAAATGCATTTCAGAAATAAAGTCTGTGTGTGCTACCATTAGCCCAGCATGTGGAGCTGATTTTAATCACTAACTAGCCAAGTTTTCTTGAACGTAACCTCTTCAGGCCTGAATGTCTTCATCAGGCTTCATCTACTGTTGAAGCGTCTTGTTAAATATTTAAAAGACCTCAACATTAAGTTGCCACGGTTCTGTTTCAATATTCTCTCACTACAGCTAGCAGCGTTTGCCTCCGTTGCTTTAGAACCCGAAATTAACAGTGTAAATACATCAGGAAGAGCCCGTCCGCACCAGGGCGCGCGCGCACACGCACACACACACACACACACACACACACACACACACACACAAACCCTAAGGGTGACTAGTCCTTGCAGAGCACTGTACTTTACAACTCTCCAACACCACGGCTCCAAAGACGAAGGCATGGGAAAAAGAAAGCTGACAACAGGTCAACCCACTGCCTTTCAAAGCTGGGGGCCTGCTGGAGTCAAACCCCCAAAACGTGCTTACAATCAACGGTTCGGGCCTCAGATCTGCATCTCACTCTCGGCTCTTGCGCTTCAGGGGTCCCCGGGAAAGTAAGAGACCGCCACCGAACAGCTGACTCCTGACTCGGAAACCATTTGGAAACAAGCACGTTTTCATAGCGGCTTGCCATTCGATGTGAGCTTTCCAGGAAGTGCCGCAAACGACATAACTGGCGTGCGGGCTAACAACTTGGGGTTCTTGCTAACACGCCGTCAGCCTCGCATCCGACCGCAGCGGCTGCTTGGCCTGCGTCTCGGGCCCATCGGGGACACGCAGGGGGTGGGGAGCCCGGTGACGGGCGGCGGGAAGGCCGGCCTCGGGTGCGGAGGGGAGGACGCCCGGCCTCGGGCAGACCTGAGTAAACGGGTGTCCCCCCGCGGCGGCATGGGGGCCGCCACCACCGTGAGAGAAAAGCGGGGGGGGACAGAATGCAGCGAGGCAGGCTCTGAGGAGGCGGGGGGCTGCGCTCGGGCTAGCAGGCGGGTCCGCGCCTGCTGATCACCGAGAAACAATGGCGCGGGCATGACGTGAGGTTGGGGGCGTCGCCGCGGCGCAGAGCAAGGGCTGTGCTGAGGCTGAGGCGCCCGGGAACGGCAGGGCGTTCGGAGGCGCGGGCCCTTGGGCGGAAGAGAGGGGAGTTCTGGAGGGCGTAGAGGACCCGGGCGGGAGCCGACGGCGGCCCCAGTACCCGGCGCGCGCTCAGCCACGAACCCTCTTTCTTCCTTTCCTTGTTCGCTCGACTGCCCCCTCCCCACCCGCCCGCGGGTCGGGCCGCACTCACCGTCCCGGCCGAACCGTAGCAATCCTAGCGCGCAACTGCCGCAACCGCCTCCGCGCGCGCCCTCCTCACCCGCGCCGCCTCGGCCCCGCCCCCAGCTCGCGCGTGACCAGGGACCTGCGCGCTGTTCCGACCCCTGGCTCCGCCGCAGAACCAGGCTGCCGCTACGCTCCCAGGCCGCCTGGCCCGAGGGAAGCGACGGTGCGGGCTTGCGCCTGAGTCCCTCACACGGATCTGGGTATCTTCAAACAGAACAGTGGTTGTTGCGGAGCTGTGGGCTGACGCACGTTGTCAACCCTTCCTTGTCCTTTAGGGCTACATCCTTTGGCCTTCTGCTTGGCCCCTCAGCAGTGGCCCCTCAGCAGTGTCCCCGCGCACCTCACCAGCTTCTGCTACCTCTCCACCTACACTCTGAGCCTTTCCCTTAGCAGGATGGGTACCCCTTTTCTCAGTTATAGAATCTTCAAGGCCCCACAGGTTCAGATTTCCATATCAGACCTGAATTCCATTGATGACCAAAAGTACCTGCTTTGGAGTGTATCAGAACTGGTTGTAAACCAAGTTCCACCACCATTTACAAATTGTTTGATATTGGAAGGATTACCAGACTTCACCCTGCATAAGTCCTATAATACAGGGATGGATAACAATGGTACCTACATCACAGGAAATTGGCAGGGTGAAATAAGATAACATAGGGGAGTTGAGCATCTTTTTATATGTCTATTGGCCATCTATATGTCTGCTTTGGAGAAATGTTTGTTCAGGCCTACAGCTCATTTTCTATATCAAATTGTTTGGTTCTTTTGGTGTAGAAGTTGTAGGAGTTCCTTATTGGATGTATCATTGGCAAATATATTTTTACATTCAATATCTTTTCATTTTGTTGATGGTTTCCCTTCCTGTGCAAAAACTCTAGTTTGATGTAGTCCTATTGTTTAATTTTTCTTTTGTTTCCCTTCCCCAAGGAAACATACCCAAAAAATTATTATTAAGAGCAATATCAAAAAGTTCATTGCCTATGTTTTCTTCTAGAAGTTTTATGATTTGGGGGGTTAACTTTTAAATCATTAATCCAATCTGAGTTTATTCTTGTATATGGTATAAAAAAAAAAGTCCAGTTTCATTCTTTTGCATATGTCTGTCCGGTTTTCCCAACACCATGTATGACAGGACTATGTTTACCCTTTTGTATATTCTTGCCTCCTTTGTCATAGATTAATTAACCATATAGGTGAACATCACTAATCATCAGGGAAATGCAAATTTAAAATCTTAATGAGATACCACCTCACACCTGTCAGGATGGCTATCATCAATAAAACAACAAACAACAAATGTTGGCAAGGATGTGGAAAAAAGAAAACTCTCATACACTGTTGGTAGGATTGTAAATTGGTGCAGCCACTCTGGAAAACAGTATGGAGGGTCCTCAAAAAATTAAAAATAAAATTACTATATGACCCAGAAATTCCACTGCTAGGTACTCATCTGAAAAAACCATACAGTGGTAGAGCGTTGGCCTGGTGTGCAGGAGTCCCGGGTTCAATTCCCAGCCAGGGCACACAGGAGAAGCGCCCATCTGCTTCTCCACCCCTCCCCCTCTCCTTCCTCTCTGTCTCTCTCTTCCCCTCCCACAGCCAGGGCTCCATTGGAGCAAAGTTTGCCCGGGTGCTGAGGATGGCTCTGTGGCCTCTGCCTCAGGCACTAGAGTGGCTCTGGTTGCAACAGAGCGATGCGGTGGATGGGCAGAGCATCGCCCCCTGGTAGGCGTGCCGGGTGGATCCCGGTCGGGCGCATGCAGGAGTCTGTCTGACTGCCTCCCCATTTCTGGCTTTGGAAAAATACAAAAAAAAAAAAAACATTAAAAAAAATAATAATAATACTAACTTGAAAAGACATGCACCCCTGTGTTCACTGCAACGTTATTTATAATAGCCAAGATATGGAAGCAACCTAAGTGCCTATCAATAGATGGTTGGATAAAGAAGATGTGATACATATATATATACAATGGAATATTACTCGACCATAAAAGGAATGAAATCTTGCCATTTGCAACAGTATAGATGGACCTAGAAAGTATTATGCTAAGTGAAGTAAGTCAGACAGAGAAATACAAATGCCATATGATTTCACTTATATTTGGAATCTAAAAAAAACAAACAAAAAAAACAGAAAGAAACTCATATAGATACAGAGAAGATTTTAATAGTTAACAAGTGGGTAAAATGTTGCAGGGAATGGATGAAAAATAAGAAGGGATTAAGAAATACAAATTGCACCTGACCAGGCGCTGGCGCAGTGGATAGAGCATCGGACTGGGATGCCGAGGACCCAGGTTCAGACCCTGAGGTCCCCAGCTTGAGTGCAGACTCATCTGGTTTGAGCAAAGCTTACCAGCTTGGATCCAAGGTCGCTGTCTCGAGCAAGGGGTTACTCGGTCTGCTGAAGGCCCATGATCAAGGCACATATGAGAAAGCAATCAATGAACAACTAAGGTGTCACAACGAAAAACTAATGATTGATGCTTCTCATCTCTCTCCGTTCCTGTCTGTCTGTCCCTATCTATCCCTCTCTCTGACTCTCTCTCTGTCTCTGTTAAAAAAAATGCAAATTGCCAGTTATAAAAACAGCATAGAAATATAAAGTATAGCATAGGCCCTGACCAGTTGGCTCAGTGAATAAAGCATTGTCCCAGTGCACCGAGTTCATGGGTTCGACCACCAGTCGGCATGTATGACAAGCAATCGATGAATACACTACTAAATGGAACAACAAGTTGATGCTTCTCTCTCTCGCTCTCTCTCGCTCTCTGTAAAATTAATGAAAAAAAATTTTAAATAAAAAAAAATAAATTTTTTTTTTTTTCATTTTTCTGAAGCTGGAAACAGGGAGAGACAGTCAGACAGACTCCCGCATGCGCCCGACCGGGATCCACCCGGTACGCCCACCATGGGGCGACGCTCTGCCCACCAGGGGGCGATGCTCTGCCCATCCTGGGCGTCGCCATGTTGCGACCAGAGCCACTCTAGCGCCTGAGGCAGAGGCCACAGAGCCATCCCCAGCGCCCGGGCCATCTTTGCTCCAATGGAGCCTTGGCTGCGGAAGGGGAAGAGAGAGACAGAGAGGAAAGCGCGGCGGAGGGGTGGAGAAGCAAATGGGCGCTTCTCCTGTGTGCCCTGGCCGGGAATCAAACCCAGGTCCTCCGCACGCTAGGCCGACGCTCTACAGCTGAGCCAACCGGCCAGGGCAAAAAAAATAAATTTTTAAAATTACAACATAGGAAATATAATCCATAATACTATAATAACTATGTATGGTGTCAGATGGGTAGTAGACATAACAGGGTGATCATAAGTTATATAAATGTCTAATCACTATGTTGTACACCTGAAACATGTAATATTATATGTCGACTAATTAAAAAAATTTTAATAACAAAAAGATAATGGAAGGTCCTTGGCACAGTCCTGGGCACATAGCATTCAATAAATGTTTATTGACATCCCCACCACCAACCCACAACCAATTTGCATTTGCTAGAAGACTGCTTAATGACAGAAAGCTCACTATTTTCAGAGCAATGCATCCCTTGGTCTCAACAACAGTTCTTACCAGATTTCAGCAGTTCTGACCAGTTCGAAAGTGTTTCTGAAACTTCCACTCTCTGACCCAAGTCCTATTTTTTGTAGCCTCAGAGAACAAACAAATCTAATCTCTCTTGACCTTCTACTTTTCAAACACTTGAAGATTTTTGCCCAAGGTCTTATTCCAGACGAGTTTTCCCACTCCTTTTATTATTCCCGCTTTGCCCTGTATTGTTTTGTTTTGTTTTGTGACAGAGACAGAGAGAGAGAGAGATAAATAGGGACAGACAGACAGGAAGGAAGAGAGATGGGAACCATCAGTTCTTTGTTGCAGCACCTTGGTTGTTCATTGATTGCCTTCTCATATGTGTCTTGAAGGGAGTGGTGGCTACAGTAGAGCAAGTGACCCCTTGCTCAAGCCAGCGACCCTGCGCTCAAGCAGGATAAGCCCTCACTCAAGCCAGCAACCTATGGGTTTCAAGCCTGGGTCCCCTGTGTCCCAGTCTGATGCTCTATTCACTGCATAACCTCCTGGTCAGGCCCCTTCGCCCTGGTTTTAAAGGTCTTTATCCTCACACTCCTCACTCACCTATATTACTTTTATAATCAAGGACTTTGTTTCAAAATATCAGAAAAAATAAAATGGCAAAGAAATGGAATAAGTCAAAAAAAAAAGAAACAGGCCTGACTTGTGGTGGCACAGTGGCTAAAGCGTCGACCTGGAAATGCTGAGGTTGCCGGTTCGAAACCCTGGGATTGCCTGGTCAAGGCACATATGGGAGTTGATGCTTCCAGCTCCTCCCCCCTTCTCTCTCTCTGTCTCTCCTCTCTCTCTTTCTATCTCTCCCTCTCCTCTCTAAAATGAATAAATAAAAAATAAATAAAAATTTATAATAAAAAAATAAGAAACAAAGTTAAGAGATAACAGACTAAGAAAAAAACATTTGTAATATAGAAAATGAAGGATTTATATCTGGAATATAGAAAGGACTTTTAACAAATAAGAAAAGACGCCACTACAAAAATGTTCAAAGAATATAAATAGGCAGTTCACAGAAAAGGAAATACATATTGCCAAATAAACATATAAAAAGATTCCCAACATCGATCGTAATCTGCAAAATGAAAATTAAAACAGATTGGCAACAATTTTCAAGCTTCGTAATATCAAAAGAATGTAAGTTGGCATAGCCACTTTACAGGGTAACTGGACAGCTATTAAATCCATGTCTCAGCAATGCCACTTCTACTTATCTACTATAACACCATGTGCATATGGAGGTATGTACTACATATTGCTAATAAAAAAAGTTAGAGCCCTGGCCAGGTACCTCAGTTGGTTGGAACATGGTCCAGCTGCATCAGCGTTGTGGGTTCAATCCCTGGTCAGGGCATATGCAGGAATCAACGGGTGAATGCATGCATGGGCAGAACAACAAATCAATGCTTCTCTCTCTCTCTTCCTCATTCTCTCTAAAAATCAATTAAAAAAACAAAACAAAAATTTGGAATCTATCTAAATGCCCACCAGTATGGAAATGGCTAAATAGAATGCAGAGTACTCATATAAAGGAATTGTGTAGAGAATTTAAAAGAAGTAACCTGATCTATATGTTAATATAGAATATGATTGAATGAGGAGAGTAAGTTGCAGCATGAGATGTATATAAATTGTTGATGTTTTAAAAATTCTCCAAAATGCACAACTTCAGTCTCATCATGAAAACTCATCAGACAAACCCAAATTGAGGGATATTCTATAAAATACCTGACCTGGACTGTTCAAAAAGTGTCGAGGTCATGAAGGCAAAGGAAAGACAGAACTGTCACAGATTGAAGGGGACTAAGGAAACAGATTGAAGGGGACTAAGGGGACTAGACAACTAAAAGCAATGTGGGATCCTGGATGACGTCCTAGAACAGAAAAAGTATATTAGTAGAAAAACTGGTAAAGTTCTAATAAAATCTACAGTTTAGTTAATAGTATTGTATCAATGTACAATACTAGTTTTAATCATTGGACCAGGGTTATATATATAAGCTTTTAATATTAGGAGCGTCTGAGTGAAGCATATACTGAAACTTTTTATACTATCTTTGCAACTCTTCTGTAAATCTAGAATTATTTCAAAGCTAAATGTTAAAAACAAAACACAGGCATGAATACCATTATTCCTTGGCATTACTGCTATAGACAAAGTCTGTGTCACCTCTAAATTGATATCTTTTTTTTTTAATTTTTTTTTAATTTATTCATTTTAGAGAGGAGAGGGAGAGACAAAGAGAGAGAGAGGAGAGACAGACAGAGAGAAGGGGGGAGGAGCTGGAAGCATCAACTCCCATATGTGCCTTGACCAGGCAAGCCCAGGGTTTCGAACCAGTGACCTCAGCATTTCCAGGTCGACGCAACCACAGGTCAGGCTAAATTCATATCTTGAAACCCAAACCCATGTACTTGTAGGTGGGCTTTTGGGAGATAATTAGGTCATGAGGGCAGAGTACTCGTAAATGGAATTAATACCCTTATAAGAGAGTGTCCAGAAAGTTCCCAAGCCCCTCCCATCCTGTGAGAGTACAAGAAGAGGACTATTTCTGAACCAGGAAGTGGGCCTTCACGGGACACGAAATCTACTGGTGCCTTGCTCTTGGACTTCCCAGCCTCCAGAACTGTGAGAAATTAATTTCAGTTGTTTATAAGCCACTCAGTCTATAGTATTCTGTTATGGCAGCTTGATCTAAGACAATCACACATTAAGTTTACAAAATATTTTTTGAGCCTGACCAGGCGGTGGCACAGTGGATGGAGTGTTGGACTGGGACTCGAAGGACCCAGGTTGGAAACCCCAAAGTCGCCGGCTTGAGTGCGGGCTCATCTGATTTGAGCAGGCTCACCAGCTTGAGCCCAGGGTTGCTGGCTTGAGCAAGGGGTCACTTGGCCTGCTGAAGAACCCCTCGACCTCCTGGTCAAGGCACATTTGAGAAAGCAATCATAAACAACTAACGTGCCGGAAAGAAGAGTTGATGCTTCTCATCTCTTTCCCTTCCTGTCTGTCTGCCCCTGTCTGTCTCTCTCCCTGTCTCTGTAACAAAAAAAAAACAAAAAAAAGGAAGAGTCTCTCTTTCTACCAAAGATTAACATATCCTCCCTTCCCATCTGGCTCTGGGTACCATTTAAAAAAAATTTTTTTGAACAGATTATAGAGCTATAGGAGTAAAGGACCAAGATTGGCAATAATGTTCAAAGAGAGTATAATCTTTAGTTTTAATGTGTTTTTGTAATAAGAAAAAGACAACACTTTATTGTCACCACTGTCCCTCACCCCACCCCATCTGATTTAACTAATTAGAATAGTTAATTTATAGTCAAATATCAAGTCATTTTCGAATTTGTGTCCCTATCACCAGCCACAGTTCTATTCCCAGGCCCAATATATTTCTTGAAAGTCAGAGCTGTGGAAAGCTGCATAATAGCTACACTATCCAATGTTAGGGGTTGCAAAGATAGAATGGATAGGGAGACTGGCAAGTTGAAGAAAATCATAGGCAAAGTCCAATAAATAGTAAAGGGCAAGAAATGTCCCATATGACAATAATCACATGGAAAAGGAAATCCTAAGGAGAATGAAGGATGGGGGAGGTCTGGGCTGAGAGGCAGTCTCTGTCCAGCATGAGGTTGGCCTGAGTCAGGAACCCTGAAGACTATGAAGTAAAACTTCAATGATCAGAGGACTCAGACATGAAAGAGTCAGACAAACTGGTACCACATAGAGAAGGTGGCAGCACCCCCAAGATCTGTAGCAGCAGCAGGAGCAAAGTGAGGTTTCTTTCATGCATGACCCCAGAGACTTTAAGTAGCAAATTGCTGAGGGCCACTAGTGAAGACACTGACCTCATTCTCACTCTGGCAGACTGGCACTAGCTGGAGGCTCTTTGATACCTTTAGAACAGGGGTCCCCAAACTACAGCCCGCAGGCCACATGCAGCCCCCTGAGGCCATTTATCTGGCCCCCGCCGCACTTCCAGAAGGGGCACCTCTTTCATTGGTGGTCAGTGAGAGGAGCACATTGACCATCTCATTAGCCAAAAGCAGGCCCATAGTTCCTATTGAAATACTGGTCAGTTTGTTGATTTAAATTTACTTGTTCTTTATTTTAAATATTTTGTTTGTTCCTGTTTTGTTTTTTTACTTTAAAATAAGATATGTGCAGTGTGCATAGGGATTTGTTTATAGTTTTTTTTATAGTCTGGCCCTCCAATGGTCTAAGGGACAGTGAACTGGCCCCCTGTGTAAAAAGTTTGAGGACCCCTGCTTTAGAATAAAGGTGTCTAAAAAGAAGAGGCTCTTGGTCTTAAACTATTCCTCATGAAACCGTCTCTAATGCAAGTTAAGCCACACTGCTTTTGTGGCTTAGCTTCATTATGAAGAACAGTGTCTTCATAATAACATGTCACATAATTGGACAGGCTCTATTTGAATAATTAAGTCATTCATTAGTCTTCCCTTCAAGCTTAACCACAATTGTGCTAACCTCACAAATTATTCTGAGGTATATTAAATATTTCTTTTAGAGAAACAAAAGCAAAACTGAACTTTTGAAATGACCCAACATATAAATGGGTGTACACTATACATGTTAACATAAAAATGTTGATTAATAAACTGTTTCAGAACATTTTGCAAAAAAAAATCTCATCTCCAGTTTGCCTGTGTTTGTAGTGAGTTTGGGAACACAGTGGCAAGGGAAGGGGATGATATACAGGAGCTGAAGCAGTGAGTGGAGGAAGTTGAACACCTGGGGCATGAAGACAAATATCATGGTCTTGCTGAAGTGCCCGTGATGCCCACCACAGCAAGGTCATGCCAGCAAAGTAACAGAAGGTATCTCCTCCAAACATCCATGAAGAGTAGTACCGCCTATGGGGAAGCAGCAGCAGAAGAAGAGAAAAACAGCACAGCGAACCACCCTCTACAACTCTGGGCTATGGCCCAGCAGCAAGGGATGTGGAGGAGGAGTTTTAATATTTTAAATGGTCAATGTATTAACATATTGCTTTTGTAACCAAAAATTAATTTTTAATAATTCAAAAGAAAGCTAAAGGACAGGACATTTGAATTTTATTTATTGCTTGATTTCACTTTAGAGTGAAGGAAGAGAGAGTGCATGAGAAACATTGATTTGTTGTTCCACCCACCTATCCACTCATTAGTTGATTCTTGTATGTACCCTGACTAGAGATCAAACCTACAACCTTGACGTATCCTGGCAACACTCTAACCAACTGAGCTAACCAGCCACAGCAAAGGACAGGATATTCAGCTTCATGACTTTTCTTTTTTTTCTTCTTTTCCAAGTGAGAGGAGGGGAGATAGAGAGACAGGCTCCTACATGTGCCCCTACTGGGATCCACCCGGCAACCAGAAGCAGATTTAACCAGGCACATGCCCTGGGCCCCGACCTCTGAATGGCCCCGAAAAACCCCAACTTTACATTTTTTTCTAATATAAGGGCCCAATATTTTCTTTTTCACTTGGGGCCTCCACCAGCCTTAATCCACCTCTGCCCACAACCCCCATCTGGAGTTGATGCTCTGCCAATCTTGGGCCATGCTTGCAACCTAGCTATTTTGTTGTTGTTGTTGTTTTTGTATTCTTCTGAAGCTGGAAACGGGGAGGCAGTCAGACAGACCCCCCACATGTGCCCGACCGGGATCCACCCAGCACGCCCACCAGGGGGCGATGCTCTGCCCACCCAAGGCGTCGCTCTGTCTCGACCAGAGCCAGTCCAGCGCCTGAGGCAGAGGCTATGGAGCCATCCCCAGTGCCCGGGCCATCTTTGCTCCAATGGAGCCTTGGCTGTGGGAGGGAAAGAGAGAGAGAAGAAGGAGAAGGGGAGGGGTGGAGAAGCCGATGGGCGCCTCTCCTGTGTGCCCTGGCCAGGAATCGAACCCAGGACTTCCACACACCAGGCCGACGCTCTACCACTGAGCCAACCGGCCAGGGCCAACCTAGCTATTTTTAGCACCTGAGGTGGAGGCTCTGCGGAGCTATCCTCAGAGCCCAGGGCTGATGCACCTGAATCAATCAAGCCATGGCTGCGTGAGGAGAAGAGAGAGAGAGAGAGAGAGAGAAGGGGAGGGCGAGGGGAGGAGAAGCAGATGGTAGCTTCTCCTATGTGCCCTGACCAGGAATCAAACCCAGGACATCCACACGCCTGGCCAGGGCCATGACTTTCAAGAGTAAAACAAGTCATGCCAACTATGAAACAACTTTCTAAAAGAGGGTTGGGGAGCCTAAGGAGCCAAGCTTGCTTGGGGTCTCTAACTTAACATTGTCTAAATGGCCTGGGCAGTGCTTGGCAAGAGAAGCCATCTCACTGTGGCTTTGGATGGCCTCTCCCCAAACATCCTGTTCAAGTGCCCACATAGCTGTCCTCCTCTAATCAACACTACTTTCCTCATAACACCATAAACTCTGAGTCACCCAGAATGTGAGCAGCATTTACAGGTCACTCATCAGTTTTCTGCTTCTTGGCAGAAGCTCTCAAAGAAATGCAAGCATTGCTCAACACCCTGGCCTGGGGCCTAGAAACAGCCTCCTGCTGCCCAAAAATCTTTCTGCCAGAAAGTGTCTGGTCTCAGTTCCTTCCAATCAGCTTAGAGCTCTCTTTTTTATCCTTTTTTCTCTAATAGCATAGTATCATCACTTACTGTGATAAGTGCCAGTATAGGTACTGTGTGAGGAGATAATCAGAAGACACTTAGTCTAGATAAAAATATCTAATCCAGCATGAAAGACAAGATAGACATAAAAGATTTAGGGGTACCTATATCTCTTCAAAAATATGCATTGAGCTCCTACCATGTGCCTAACACTGATCAACAGAGATATGAATTTCTGCCCTCTTGGAGGTTTCTGACTGCTTGAGAAGATTGGCTTTAAATATATATTTTATTACAATTTGGTAAGTGCTATTCAGGAAAAATAAAAGCTGCTATGAGGGAGCATGAAACAGGAGCTAGGTTTGAGGGTAGGGAGAGGGTCAGGAGACATTTCTCTGAAGAAGTAATATCTCAGTTGGAACCAGAAGAATGAGTAGGACTTAAACAAAAAGGGAGAGAGGTAGTTATCTGGAGGAGAGGGGAATTCTTGAAATAGAAACCAGTAAGTAAAAAGGCCTTAAAGCAGGGATGAGCCTTGTGTACCTGTGGAGTGTTCAGAAGCCTAGAGAGCAAGGGAGAAAATGGCGAAAAATGGTCCTGGAAGGAGGCAGGAAGACCTTGCAGGGCATTATAGACCATACAAACGATCTGGAGCATTACCTTAAGTGCCATGGAGGGTAAGTGAGGGCATAAAGCGGGGAGGAGCAGGGATCTGATCTGCAGTTTAAATGAATGGAATGTAACCAACCAATCAACTGCCTCATACGTTCATGAAAATGAATTTATTTTAATCAAGCAAAAATTTCTTTTTACGAAGTGAGAAAGACAAGATCTGCAACCTTTATCACAATTGTTTTATTTCTGAAACACCAACCAGGTGGTAGACACTGGAGATCCATATAGATCTCCCAGCTACACTTTACTACAGAGTGGCTGAACATCTATGTATTTCAGAAACTAGACACAGGTAAAACACGGTGATATGCCAGAGAGATGGATTCCTGAAGGGACATAGAGTCAGAATCAGATAAAGATACTAGTTCATGCCTGCTAGGATAGCTATAATTATAACAACAAAAAAAGTGGGGAGAGATAAGTGTTGGCAAGAATGTAGAGAAATTGGAACCATACTGCATTGCTGGTGGGAATGTAAAATGGTGTACACTCTATAGAAAATAGTTTGGCGGTTCATTGAGCCACCATATGATCCTAGCAATTCCACTTCTGCATATATACCCAAAAGACTTGAAAACAGGAACTCATACAGATCCTTTGTATGCCATTATGGTAGCATTATTCACATTAGCCAAAAGGTGGAAGCCACCCAAGTGTCCATCAACACATGAATGAATAAACAAAATATTATCCATTCATATGCTGGATGGATAAGATACACACACACACATACACAGAAGAATACTATTCAGTCATAAAAATGAATGAAGTTCTGGTACCTACTAAAACTTGAATGAACCTCAAAAACATTACATTAAGTCAAATAAACCAGATATAAAAGGACAAATATATGATTCCACTTATGTGAAATATCTAGAACAGGCAAATTCATAGAGATAGAAAGTAGATTAGAGGTTGCCAGAGGCTGGGGAGAGAGAAGAATTAGGAGTTATAGTATTGCTTAATGGGTTCAGATTTTCTGCTAAGGATGAAGAAAAAGCTTTGAATTGTATGCTTGAAAAATGGTTAATGTGGCAAATTTTATGTTAGATATATTTCTCCATGATAAAAAAAATTTCAGAAAACTTTTTATAAAGGGAATCAAATACCATTTGCTCCATGTTCATTGGGCTTTTTCCAAATTGCCACTTTTCAGTTAGTGGTCCCCATGCCTCTATATGTACCGTTTCTGCCTGAAAAGCTTTTTTCACCTTTTGAACTCTATTCTTCCTTTGGGCCTAGCTCCAATGTTATTCATAGAGGCCTTCCCTAATCCCTCTACCCCAGTATTTACTTTCATGCTGCCCTGTGACTTCCCTTCCCGTCCCTCTACTTACACAGCTGCAATTAAATAAGTATCTGCATGATCATGTCTTTAATATTTGCCTCCTCATTAGGTTGTAAGCACCAGCAGGCAAGGGACAGTGACTGCCTCGTCCACTGAAAGGGGATACAGCAACTAGCCCAGGGTCTGGTACATTGGGAACTCAGTATATATTTTTAATAAATGAATGTGTGCTGGGATTGTGAGTGGATTTTATTTTAATGCCTTTTACAGTACTGTGAGTTTGATTAAATTATTAAAAAATATAAAGAAATAACACCAGGGCTCTTGTTTTTATATCCTTGTGCTCTATCTTGTGATGTCAACAGCAGTCTCTTGGAGCAGGAACCGAAGACACTAGTACAATTTGTTTCCAGGTATATCTGATATATCACCAACTGTTCCAACTTTGGTCTCTAAATGTTCCTCTAAACAACTGATGTTATTGGACTTAAAATGGAACACCTCCTCACTGTGGCACCAGAACTGACAGCCCCCTCTCAAAGAGAACAGTAGAGTCCACTTTTCGCACGTCTGGGTTAAGCAGCGCCCATACGAAAGACTAAGCCATACTAGTGTCAAAATGAGAAAGAGCATTGGCCCTGGCCGGTTGGTTCAGTGGTAGAGCATCAGCCTGGTGTGCAGAAGTCCCGGGTTCAATTCCCAGCCAGGGCACACAGGAGAAGCACCCATCTGCTTCTCCACCCCTTCCCCCTCCTTCCTCTCTGTCTCTCTCTTCCCCTCCTGCAGCCGAGGCTCCACTGAAGCAAAGATGGCCCAGGCGCTGAGGAAGGCTCTGTGGCCTCTGCCTCAGGTGCTAGAGTGGCTCTGGATGCAATAGAGCGACGCCCCAGAGGGGCAGAGCATCGCCCCCTGGTGAGCATGCCAGGTGGATCCCAGTCGGGTCCATGCGGAAGTCTGTTTGACTGTCTCCCTGTTTCCAGCTTCGGAAAAATGCAAAAAAAAAAAAAAAAGAGAGAGAAAGAGCATTTACTGTCTGTTCAGAAAGCCAATTCTTTAACAAGTACAGTGAAGTTTACAGCCCACAATCTAGTCTTCTGTCTTTTTTACATTTTACATGTAAAATACATAAATCAGAGAATGCCAAGCAAACCAATGACTTTAGACATTAGGAAACTTACAACCAAATAACAGGAAAAGCAGTTAAAACAGGCTTAAACAAAAAGAAAACCCAGGGGTATGGTAGACTCCAGGGTACGTGATTCAGTAATCAGCCCTGCCATAAGGAACACATTTCATCTCTCTGCCCTGCTGCCTTCAGGTTGCCTTCATCCTAAAACAGTTTCCCTTCATGCTTGTAGAATGACTACAAGTTTCCCTGTTCATGTCAACAAAAGACAGAGATGCCTTTCCTCCGCCACGGACTCGAATTCCTTCAATGTAACTGGGATGACTCATGCAGCATTAGGAGCCATGCAGAAATCCTGGGCCAATAAACATTGCCAAAAAAGGGTCATACACTGATTAATTATATTTTATCCCTGAGGTTGGGGATAGAGGATATCTGAGCAAAACTGGGATTTTTGACAGGGTGAAGGGGATGCTAGGTAGGCAGCCGAGTTTCTACTACCACTAGCAAACTAGAATCTGCCCAAAATCTAAGTCACAAGTATTGATAGTATTAAAGAAATACAAAAACCACCTGACCGCAGGTGGCGCAGAGGATAGAGCATTAACCTGGGACACAGAAGACCCAGGTTTGAAACCCCAAGGTTGCTGGCTTGAGCACTGGCTCACCAACTTGAGCGCACGGTTGCCGACTTGAGCCCAAACATTGAAGCCCAAGGTCACTGGCTTGAGCAAGGGGTCACTGGCTCAGCTGGAATCCCCAAGTCAAGACATGCATGAGAAAGCAATGAATGAACAATTAAAGTGGTGCAACTTGATGCCTCTCATCTCTCTCCCTTCCTGTCTGTCTCTCTCTCACTTAAAATAAATAAAGAAAGAAATATAAAAACAACATTTTGAATTTCACACATCCAGTAAAGCACTTGTTTTTAACCCATGTAAGGGATAAGAAAGCACTCAACAGCAATAGTGACTCATGATGGCCATAATCTTCAGAAACATAAGGAAGCCTGAATTCTTGGTGGTGTTCTTTGTGCAGCGCACCTTCCTAGAGAGAGAACTGTGTTTCTCAGTAGCATCAGAAACAGGCCTGCATCTTAGCCATCCTCTCCAGTCTTGGTCCACGCTGACCCCTGTTTGGGCCTCACCCTAGTCCTTCCTAATGATACCAAACATACACTTTACCTTTTAAGATTAGTAAGTAAGAAAGTGGCTCTGGTTGTCAGACCACAGAGGAAAAGACCTCATCCAAAAATATACAACAGGGGGCATGACCTGTGGTGGCACAGTGGATAAAACATCAACTGGACCGCTGAGGTCGCTGGTTCGAAGCCCTGGGCTGGCCCAGTCAAGGCACATATGGGAGCTGATTCTTTCTGCTCATCCTTCCTTCTCTCTCTTTCTCCCCTCTCCCTAAAAATGAATAAATAGAATCTAAAAAAAAAAAAAAAAAAAAAAAGCCCTGGCCGGTTGGCTCAGCGGTAGAGCATTGGCCTTGCGTGCGGAGGACCCGGGTTCGATTCCGGCCAGGGCACACAGGAGAAGCGCCCATTTGCTTCTCCACCCCTCTGCCGTGCTTTCCTCTCTGTCTCTCTCTTCCCCTCCCGCAGCCAAGGCTCCATTGGAGCAAAGATGGCCCGGGCGCTGGGGATGGCTCTGTGGCCTCTGCCTCAGGCGCTAGAGTGGCTCTGGTCGCAACATGGCGACGCCCAGGATGGGCAGAGCATCGCCCCCTGGTGGGCAGAGCATCGCCCCTGGTGGGCGTGCCGGGTGGATCCCGGTCGGGCGCATGCGGGAGTCTGTCTGACTGTCTCTCCCTGTTTCCAGCTTAAACTTGAACTGAAAAAAAAAATAATAAAAATAAAAATAAATAAAAATAAAGGGGGAGACCTGACCTGCGGTTGTGCACTGGGTAAAAGTGTCGACCTGGAACGCTGAGGTCGCCAGTTCAAAACCCCAGGCTTGCCTGGTCAAGGCACATATGGGAGTTGATGTTTTCTGCTCCTCCCCCCTTCTCTCTTTCTCTCTCTCTCTCTCTCTCTCTCTCTCTGTATCCTCTCTCTAAAAAAATGAATAAATAAAATCTAAAAAAAAAGTTAAAAAAAAAAAAAAATATATATATATATATATTGGCTTTCTATAGAGATTTGTAACAGTAATGTACTATTTTCTTTAATTGGAGGTTCTCAAAATTTACCAGAAATAAGGGTTGCCTGGGGAGCTTTCTAAAAGGCATATTCCAGAGCCTACCCTAGTCTCTGGCCATATGGCTATTGTAAATTTAAACAAAATCCCCAGCTAATTCTAATGCAGGAGGTCCACGGGCTCTTCAACAATGCTAACTACATACCTCCTGCCTGTTTGTGACAGTAATCAATGTTGCCATGGCAGTAGCCAATCTGAACCACCTTCTCCTGCCTGCTGCCCAGGCAACAACTGACTTTTTGGGTCTCTTCCTTGTTTGCTAGCCCAAGGAGCTACTGTGAACAACAGCCTTCTCATGCTGCAGAAAATACAATTGACCCAAACAAAGAAACTGATTCATGGCTGCAGAATCAGGGATTATAAATTCCTACGTTACTTCACCTTCAGAACACCAGTCTCTTAATCCCCTTTCCTGGCTCCACTTCAGATGTCAGATACTAGGCCTCAATGATTGCATTTCTTTGGCATGAATAGGGTGCAATCTCCAAGAACCAGTATCCAAGCCTGCCACTGGGGTCCTCCCTGACCTCATACCTATAGAACTCTTGTAGTAATTCTTCCTCTGGAGTTAAAAGTAAATAAATCTTCTCTCATTTGAGTGATAGATCATTAAGTTTATTGCTCTTACTTGCAGCAAACACAACTTGGCCCTGGCTGGCTGGCTCAGTGGTACAGCGTTGGCCTGGCGTGCAGAGGTCCGGGGTTCGATTCCCGGCCAGGGCACACAGGAGAAGCGCCCATCTGCTTCTCCACCCCTCCACCTCTCCTTCCTCTCTGTCTCCCTCTTCCCCTCCTGCAGCCGAGGCTCCATTGGAGCAAAGATGGCCCGGGCGCTGGGGATGGCTCCTTGGCCTCTGCCCCAGGCGCTAGAGTGGATCTGGTCACAACAGAGCGACGTCCCGGAGGGGCAGAGCATCGCCCCCTGGTGGGCAGAGCGTAGCCCCTGGTGGGCGTGCCAGGTGGATCCTGGTCGGGCGCATGCTGGAGTCTGTCTGACTGTCTCTCCCCGCTTCCAGCTTCAGAAAAATACAAAAAAAAAAAAAAACACAACTAATTTTTCGGTCAGATACTAACAATCTGAAACAAAACCCATAATAATAGGAGCAAGACAAGCAAGTACTAGGATCTGCATCTAATTCTTTGGCAGCTGTAGTAAGCAGAACGATGGCAGAGCCCCTGGAACCTGTGACTGTGCTAAAGTTATATGGCAGAGGAGAATTAAGGTAGCAGATGGAATTAAGTTTGTTAACCAGTTGACCTTATACAGTATATGGAGAATATCCTGAATTTTCCAAGTGGATTTAATATAATCACTAGAATCCTTAAATGTAAAAGAGAAAAGAACAAGAGTCAGTGGCAGGATGATGAGATGCGAGAAAGACTTGATAGTCATTGCTAGCTATTAAGATGAAAGGGGTGAACCTGACCTGGTGGTGACGTAGTGGATAGAGCATCAGACTGGGATGCGGAGGACCCTGGTTCGAAACCCCAAGATCGCCAGCTTGAGCACGGGCTCACTTGGTTTGAGCAAGGCTCACCAGCTTGAGCCCAAAGTCGCTGGCCTGAGCAAGGGATCACTCGGTCTGCTGTAGCCCCCCCCCCCCCCCACTCAAGGCACATATGAGAAAGCAATCAATGAACAACTAAGGAGCCGCAACAAAAAATTGATGCTTCTCATCTTTCCCTTCCTATCTGTCCCTCTCTCTGACTCTCTCTGTCTCTGTCTCTCACACACACACACACACACACACACACACACACACACAAAAGGGGTGAGCCTGACCAGGTGGTGGCGCAGTGGATAGAGCACTGAACTGGGACACGGACGACCTAGATTCAAAATCCCAAGGTCGCTGGCTTGAGTGCAGGCTCACCAGCCTGAGTGCTGGCTCACCAGCTTGATCTAAGGTCACTGGCTTGAGCTCAAGGTCGTTGGTTTGAGCAAGGTGTCACTCGCTCTGTTATAACCCCCCCCCCTCCTCGATCAAGGCACATATGAGAAAGCAATCAATAAACAACTAAGGAGACTAAGGAAATTCAATGAAGAATTGATACTTCTCATTCCTCTCCCTTCCTGTCTGTCTGTCCCTGTCTCTCTTTCTCCGTCCCTATCTGTTCTTCACTCTGTCCCTCTCAATCTCTCTCTATTCCCCCCCCAAAAAAGAAGAAGGAAGTGGTGACCTGTGGTGGTGCAGTGGATAAAGCATCAACCTGGAATACTGAGGTTGCCAGTTCGAAACCTTAGGCTTGCCTGATCAAGGCAAATATGTTACAATAAGCAACTATGAGTTAATGCATCCTGCTACCCCCCCCACTCCACCTATCGCTCTCTTCCTCTCTCACCTCTCTCTAAAAACCAATAAATAAAATCTTGAAAATACATACATAATATATTAATATATGTTCTGCTCACAAAAATTAGGGAATATTTCAAAATAAATATGAAGCTATAAAATATCCCCTAATTTTTGTGAGCAGTATGTATAGTCCATTTGCCTGGTCTGTGGAGGCACAGTGGATAAAGTGTTGCCCTGGAATGCTGAGGACACCCGTTCAAAACTTGGGGCTTGCCTCATCAAGGCACATACGTAAAGCAACTACTATGAGTTGATGCTTCTTGCTCCACCCCCTCTCTAAAATCAGTAAATAAAAGCTTTTAAAAAAAAAGATGGAAGGGAGTCACTCACCAAGTAATACCTGCAGATGTTAGATACTGGAAAAGTCAAGAAAACTGATTCTTTCTTAGAGCTTCCAGAAAGAACACAAGAACACAACCCTCTGACACCTTGATTTTAACCCACTGAAACCCATTTCAGACTTCTGATCTCTAGATTTCTAGAAGCCTTGTCTTTGAACCAGGCAAACTGGTTCAGAAAACCTGCTGAATTTAAAAATAAAATTTATTTTAAAGACAAGAAGGAAGAGAGATGAGAAGTATCAACTCTTTGTTGCAGCACCTTAGTTGTTTTCATATGTTCCTTGATGGGGGGGGGGGCTCCAGCTGAGCCAGTGACCCCTTCCTCAAGCCAGCAACCTTGAGTTCAGGCAGCAACCTTGGGTTTCAAACCAGTAACCTTTGGGATCAAGACAGCAACCACAGGGTCATGTCTATGATCCCATGCTCAAGCTAGCGACCCTGTGCTCAAGCCGGTGAGCTAGTGCTCAAGCTGGTGAGCTAGCGCTCAAGCTGGTGAGCCAGTGCTCAAGCCTATGACCTCAAGTTTCGAACCTGGGTCCTCAGCATCCCAGTCCGATGCTCCATCCACTGCACCACTGCACCACTGCCTGGTCAGGTGGGAAATTATGGATTAAGAGTGGTTTTACCGGCCTGACCTGTGGTGGCGCAGTGGATAAAGCGTCGATCTGGAAATGCTGAGGTTGCCAGTTCGAAACCCTGGGCTTGCCTGGTCAAGGCACATATGGGAGTTGATGCTTCCAGCTCCTCCCCCCTTCTCTCTCTCTGTCTCTCCTCTCTCTCTCTCTCTCTCTCTCTCTCTCTCTCTCTCCCTCTCCTCTCTAAAATGAATAAATAAAAAATTTTTTAAAAATAAAAAAAGAGTGGTTTTACCCCCTTCCAGGACTTCTGACTCCTTATCTGCTAAAAGTAACTATAAATCTCAAAACAAAGATAGAACCTCCAGAGTTAGCCAAATGTATTTGACCATGAAATCTTTTTTCTACAAAGTCTTATAACACTAACATTTTGTAGGGCATGCTTCAGGAACCCTGGTCTGGGACAATGATTTTCAAATTGTGTTCCTCAATACTGTATAAGGAATGACGTAGTAAGGTCAACTGGATCCCACTCCTGGTTCAATACACCTTCACTTTTATCTGTTTTAGGAAGGGATTCCACATGTCTATGTTTGAAAAAAGAGTTTGGTTGCTTTTTTAAAAAAGTGTTTGAAAACTACCAATCTTGCCTGACCTGTGGTGGCGCAGTGGATAAAGCATCGACCTGGAAATGCTGAGGTCCCCGGTTCGAAACCCTGGGCTTGCCTGGGAGTTGATGCTTCCAGCTCCTCCCCCCTTCTCTGTCTCTGTCTCTCTCTTCTCTCTCTCCCTCACTGTCTCTCTCTCTCCCTCTCTCTCTCCTCTCTAAAAAATGAATAAATAAATAAATAAAAATTAAAAAAAAAAAAAGAAAAAAAAAAAAAGAAAACTACCAATCTAGGCTCTAAAGGACCTCTCAGAAGGCCTTTACTCAGACTCAGGTTCCACACTATAAGGGCTTGCTGACCTTATCCAAAGTTCATTGCTTTTGCCACTCTTGTCTTGCCAGCCTCTGTCCAAGAGCCAGATGCCTCCTCTGATTCTCCCAGCAGTGTTGTGGAAAGAGATCATTGACAGCTTATAGGCTGCTTCTGGCTATGGAATCAGAGGCTGAAAATAGATCATTACATGCAACAAAAGTCTTAAATTGCTTTTAACCAGACAGCATGGTGTCGGAATTAAGAGCATGGACTCCAGAGCTGCACTCCCTGGCCTCAATTTCAGGTTCTGCTGTTAATTGGTTGTGACCTTGGGTAAGTTTCTTAAATACTCTCATGTCTCAATCTCCTCATTTTTAAAATGGAGGTGAAAATAATAACATCTACCTCATAGGCTTAATGAAGATTAAATAAGATCATAATTTGCACAGCATTTTGAGACAGGGCTGGGCATCTAGTAAGCACTATATAAATGTTTATTAAATAAAACCAAAGTGGCAATGGCCTTTTTTTTCTATATGAACTCATGGTTGGCAAAGCCCAACCACAGGCATTTCAATTCTTTTACTGTTTGATATTTTACCACCACTCTCAATATGAGGCTCCTCCCCTGAGGAGTTGGGGGTCATATGGTCCTCCAAAATGTTGAGTGCTTCCTGGACTTGGGATTTCTTAGATCAGTAACATTTCAAAAGCAATTTTGGGGATTCACATAGAGTGGGCATCTTTAACCATGCCACTAAGGATATTAAAACAAACTACCATCTACTATCATTACTAGTTTATGAAAGACAATTCTAACACCAGAAAAGTAAGAAGGACATAATCTCAAAATAAAAGACGGCTCTAAATTAAATTGAGCTTAGTTAAAAAAATAAAATCACTACTCCTTTTTTTGTTTTTTCCATTTATTTTTATTTCACTCCTTTCTTTTTTTCTTTATTTATTTTTTTTAATTTATTCATTTTAGAGAGGAGAGGGAGAGACAGAGAGGGAGAGAGAGAGGGAAGACAGAGAGAGAGAAGAGGGGGAGGAGCTAGAAGCATCAACTCCCATATGTGCCTTGACCAGGCAAGCCCAGGGTTTCAAACCAGCGACCTCAGCATTTCCAGGTTGACACTTTATCCACTGTGCTGCCACAGGTCAGGCTCTTTTTTTCTTTTTTCTTTTTTCTCTTTTTTAAGAGGAGAGGAGACAGAGACAGACTTCCGCATGTGCCCCAACCGGGATCCACCTGGCAAGCCCCCTACAGGGCAGTGATGCTCTGCCCATCTGGGGCTGTTGCTCGGCAACTGAGCCACCTTTAGTGCCTCAGGCAGAGGCTCCACAGAGCCATCCTGAGCACCTGGGACCAACACACTCAAATCAATTGAGCCATGGCTGCAAGAAGGGAAGAGAGAAGGGGGAGGGGTGAAGAAACAGATGGTCGCTTTTCCTATGTGCCCTGACCAGGAATCAAACCCAGGACACCCACACTCCAGGCCAACACATTACCACTGAGCCAACCGGCCAGAGCCAAATTGTTTATTTATTGATTGATTTTAGCGAGAAAGGAAGAGAGAGAAAGAAAGAGAGAGAGGAACATCGATATTTTCCTCTATGTGCCCTGACTGGGGATTGAATCAGCAACCTCTGTGCTTCCCAATGGTACTCTAACCAACCAAACTATCTGCCAGGGCTGTTTTTTTCATTTAATCTATGACCCAGCATTTGGGTAACATTGCTCTGTTTGACCTTTTGAGTGTTCCTGAACATGTTAGGCACAATAACTAAACACTTCCCTGAATGTCCAAGTCTCAAAGCTAGTACTGAACACCCCAAACTTTGCAAAACTGAAGGCATTTGTTAATGACCCCAGAGAGCACTGCTATGTTCAGAGGTAGAGTGATAATAGGAGAATTGGGAAGACTTATTTTAGTTGCTCCCTCATGGGGCCATTTAGAACCTTGGCTCCAATAAAAAATACATATATATATATATATTTTTTAATTTATTGATTGATTTTAGAGAGAAGGGAAGAGAGAAACAACAATCTGTTGTTCCACCCATTGATGCATTAATTTGTTGAGTGTGTGTGTGTGTGTGTGTGTGTGTATGTGTGTCAGAGACAGAGAGAGGGACAGATAGGGACAGACAGACAGGAAGGGAGAGAGATGAGAAGCATCAATTCTTTGTTGAGGCACTGTAGTTGTTCACTGATTGCTTTCTCATCTGTGCCTTGACTGGGGGCTACAGCAGACCGAGTGACTCCTTGCTCAAGCAAGATCTTGGGCTCAAGCTGGTAAGCCTTGCTCAAACCAGATAAGCCTGCACTCAAGCCGGCGATCTTGGGGTTTCCAACCTGGGTCCTCCGCATCCTAGTCCAACACTCTATCCACTGCGCTACCACGTGGTCAGGCCATTCATTGATTCTTGTATGTGCTCTAACCCAAGATTGAACCTGCAACCTTGGCATATGAGGACACACTCTAACAAACTGAGCTACCTGGCCAGGGTGAACGTTGACTCCAATTTTTAGGAGACAAGGACTATGAGCTACCTGGATGTTTTAGAAAAATTTCCCAGTCCTCCTCCTATTTCTTTCTTTACTCTCACCCTATTTCCATACTCACAACACTTCTGACAACTTACGTGTTGAGGGTCTACCCACGTCAAGCAATTCTTTATGAAACCAGTGAGATGTCTCACAATTTAACTCAATTCTTCTACTATCTACTTGGGGATAGTGTCAGATCCCACTCGTTAAGGGCTCAGTCCTACAAGGATGCCAATCACAAGAAGTAGGCCCTCAGGTTACCCAAAACTTGTCCAATCTGGCTAAAAATTGGAGGTTTCCAAGACTTCCAACTCCTTGGATTTGATTATTTGCTAGCACAGCTCACAGAACCCAGGGAAACATGTTTACCAGTTTGTCAGAGGAAACAAATGAACAGTCAGATGAAGAGTAACCACTGGGTTGTATAGGGTAAGGTCTGGGACAATCTTGAGCACAGCAGCTTCTGTCCCCCTGGAGTTGGAGTGTATTTCCCTTCCAGTATGTGGATGTATTCAACAATCTAGAAGCTCCCTGAACCCCATGCTTTTTGAACTTGGTAGGAGGCTTTATCACATAGGTAGGATCATTAACTCTATTTCCAGCCCTTCTCCCTTCTCTTTTTTTTAAATCGAGAGACAGACAGACAGACACAGACAGACAGACCAAAAGAGATGAGAAGCATCAATTCTTCATTGTGGCACCTTAGTTGTTCACTGATTGCTTTCTCATAAGTGCCTTGACAGGGGAGCAGGGGCTCCAGCCAAGCCAGTGATCCCTTGCCCAAGCCAGTAATTTTGGGCTCAAGCCAGCGACCTTGGGCTTCCAACAATGGGGTCATGTCTATGATCCACTATGCCACTGCCTGGTCAGACAGCCCCTCTCCCTTCTTAAGAGAATGAGGAGCAAGGCTGAAAATTTCAAACTTCTAATCATGTCTTGGTCTTTCCTGCAACAGCTCTCATCCAGGAGTCCACCCATAGTCGCCTCATTTGATCAAAAGATATTCCTATTACTCAGGAGTTACTGGGTTCAAGGAGCTCTGTACCAGGAACCAGGGAGGGAGACCAATAGATAGATATATTTTCTATTATCTCATGCTGAGTGTGCAGTTTTTCTTCCCAGACACAGTGAGAGAGGCCAGGAGGAGAAGTCAGGACACAGGGGCTATTATGCTGACCCTACAGCTAACTAACCCACTGTGTAAATTTTGGTGAGGCCCTTAACTATTCAGTGGCTTGTTTTTCTCTCCTACAAAATGGAGGCAGTACCTGCTCAAGGTTGCTCTGGGAAGCAAATAAATAATGGCTGTGAATACGGTGTCAAAGTACTGTAAATATATGATTATTTGTAACTCTCAGTCACTACCTCCTCCTAGTCCCAAGGTTCCCTAACATCCTTCTCTCCACCCTCTCCTGCAGCCTGACTAGGACCCCATAGCACAACACTTCAGGATATACTCCTAGGCCTTGGGTTAGAGCAGTGGGGTAAGGAAGAGATCATTTTTCCTATTCCTCAGGCCCCACAGGTCTCTCCAGGATGGAGGGTGCTGTTAAGTATAAAGTATTCAGGAATCCACAAATAATCTTGAAATTCTAGTTTAGTGAGCCTGTTTGATAGTGCTTCCTGCTAACCTAACAAAGGATGACAACAGAAGAATGCTGAGAGACGTTCCATTCCCTAGCCTCCGGGGAATCCTGGCAGCTCAACTTGCCAGTGTGTTATATCTGGAAGAAACTCTAGATCAGTGGTTCTCAATTCTGGCAGAACATTAGAATTACCAGGGGAGCTTTTAAAAAATACCCATGCCCAACTGTACCTCACGCCCAATCTTGGGGAACGGACCTAGAGAGCAGTATTTTCTTTAATTTTTCAATTACAGTTGACACACAATATTGTATTAATTTCATGTGTACAACATAGTGATTAGACATTTATATAATTTATGAAGTGATCACAAAAATAAGTCTAGCAGTACCCATCTAACACCATATCATAGTTATTACAATATCATTGACTATATTTTCTGTGCTGTACTTTACATCCCCATGACTGTTTTTATAACTGGCAATTTGTACTTCTTTTTTTTTTTTTTTTTTTTTTTTCATTTTTCTGAAGCTGGAAACAGGGAGAGACAGCCAGACAGACTCCCGCATGCGCCCGACCAGGATCCACCCGGCACGCCCACCATGGGGTGACGCTCTGCCCACCAGGGGGCTATGCTCTGCCCATCCTGGGCGTTGCCATGTTGCGACCAGAGCCACTCTAGCGCCTGAGGCAGAGGCCAAGGAGCCATCCCCAGCGCCCAGGCCATCTTTGCTCCAATGGAGCCTTGGCTGCGGGAGGGGAAGAGAGAGACAGAGAGGAAAGCGCGGCGGAGGGGTGGAGAAGCAAATGGGCGCTTCTCCTGTGTGCCCTGGCCAGGAATCGAACCCGGTTCCTCCGCACGCTAGGCCGACGCTCTACCGCTGAACCAACCGGCCAGGGCCAATTTGTACTTCTTAATACCTTCCCCCTCTTCACCATCTCCCTGACCCCTACTCCCATCTGGCAACCGGCAACCATTAAATTGTTTTCAACATCAAGCTGTTCCTGTAAGTGCCCTGACTGGGGATCAAACTGGCAACCTCTGTGCTTTGAGATGATGCTAGGTATCAGCATTTTTAAAGCTCCTCAGATGATGGCAATCTGCATTCTAGTTTGAGAACCTTTGCTATAGATCAGTGGTAGTCAACCTGGTCCCTACCGCCCACTAGTGGGCGTTCCAGCTTTCATGGTGGGCGGCAGGGGAGCAACCAAAGTATAAATCAAAAGATAGATTTAGGCCCTGGCTGGTTGGCTCAGCGGTAGAGCGTCGGCCTAGACCCGGGTTCGATTCCCAGCCAGGGCACACAGGAGAAGCGCCCATTTGCTTCTCTACCCCTCCGCCGCGCCTTCCTCTCTGTCTCTCTCTTCCCCTCCCGCAGCCAAGGCTCCATTGGAGCAAGGATGGCCCGGGCGCTGGGGATGGCTCTGTGGCCTCTGCCTCGGGCGCTAGAGTGGCTCTGGTCGCGACATGGCGACGCCCAGGATGGGCGGATTATCCCCCCCTGGTGGGCAGAGCCTCGCCCCATGATGGGCGTGCCGGGTGGATCCCGGTCGGGCGCGTGCGGGAGTCTGTCTGACTGTCTCTCCCCGTTTCCAGCTTCAGAAAAATAAAAAAATAAAAAAAGTTTAAAAAAGATAGATTTAACTATAGTAAGTTGTTTTATAAAGATTTATTCTGCCAAACTTAGCAAAAATCCGACATAAAGTACTTGGTAAGTAATTATTATTATATGCTTTGACTTGCTGTAACTCTGCTTTATAAATTTTATAAAGTAAGTTACTTCCCTACTTTATAAATCACCATTACTGTGGAACCAGTGGGCAGTTAGAAAATTGACTACTAACAAAGATACAAAAGTGAGCGGTAGATATAAAAAGGTTGACTACCCCTGCTATAGATGATCCAAGATAAATGCCTCATTTTACAAAAGGAAAAGCTGAGGCCCTCAGAGTTTAAGAATTTTGTCCAAATTCATACAATTTTTTAGAATTTGAGATACCAACTCAACAAATTATCAACAACAACAGCTAATTTAATAAACATTTTTCTCTGGGCCAAAGTAAGCACCAAGAACTTTTTAACATTTTTTGCTTATTGGTTTTAGAGAGAGGAAGATTAATTTGTTGTTCCACATATTTATGCATTCATTGGTTGATTCTCATATGTGCCCTGACCAGGGATAGAACTTGCAACCTCAGCATGTCGGGATCATGCTCTAACCCAGGGGTCCCCAAACTTTTCACACAGGGGGCCAGTTCACTGTCCCTCAGACCGTTGGAGGGCCGGACTATAAAAAAAACTATGAACAAATCCCTATGCACACTACACATATCTTATTTTAAAGTAAAAAAACAAAATGGGAACAAATACAATATTTAAAATAAAAAACAAGTAAATTTAAATCAAGAAACTGACCAGTATTTCAATGGGAACTATGGGCCTGCTTTTGGCTAATGAGATGGTCAATGTGCTCCTTTCATTGACCACCAATGAAAGAGGTGCCCCTTCTGGAAGTGCAGCGGGGGCCGGATAAATGGCCTCAGGGGGCCGCATGTGGCCCGCGGGCCGTAGTTTGGGGACCCCTGCTCTAACCAATGAACTACCCATCCAGGAAACATCAAGCACTTTAAAAAACATAATCTCAATTAATCCTCACAATAATCCTATATTCAACCAAATCTGAGCAGCATACAGATGACAAGATAGGGATAGAGTCCCCGCCTTTAAGGAATTTGTAGTCTACTTGGAGGGACAGAAAACAGGAAACAATTAAAACACAGTCTAATAAGCAGTATAGTAAAATTACTGCCAGAGAAAATGGAGTCCTTCCACAGAATCACAAGAAAAGCATTTCTGGGGACCTATGCATGGGAGAATGAGGTGTAGTGGTAAGATTTATTGGGATAGAAATAAAAGACTGCCCTCTCCCCCGTTCCTAGTATGTCATCTTCATCTTTCTCACTGTGGAAGAAGTCCAGTCTTGTCTATCAAGAGCAGAAGTACAGCCTGGGTCCAGAAATTCTGTGCCATTGGCCTAGTCCATGCCAAAGTTTAGTCCAGTTCAATCTCTGTTTCCTGCTGCGCTCAGGCTGGGGCTTTCCTGCTATACCCAGACTTACGCTTGTAGCCCAGGGCTAGGCCTGCATGGCTGCTACAGAGAGAATGCGCCAGGAAACAGGCAAATTTACCAGAGGCCTTTGTTTTTATTATTTTTTTTAATTTTTATTTTTTGTACTTTTCTGAAGTTGGAAACAGGGAGGCAGTCAGACAGACTCCCGCATGTGCCCGACCGGGATCCACCCGGCATGCCCACCAGGGGGCAATGCTTGCTCTACCCACCTGGGGCTTTGCTCTGCTGCAACCAGAGCCATTCCAGTGCCTGAGGCAGAGGCCACAGAGCCATCCTCAGCGCCCGGGCCAACCCTGCTCCAATGGAGCCCTGGCTGCAGGAGGGAAAGAGAGAGACAGAGAGGAAGGAGAGGGGGAGGGGTGAAGAAGCAGATGGGCGCTTCTCCTGTGTGCCCTGGCCGAGAATCAAACCCGGGACTTCTGCACGCCAGGCCAACGCTCTACCACTGAGCCAACCGGCCAGGGCTAAAAGAGGCCTTTGTTAAGCTTTGACTATATTACCTTGGGCTTTCAAACTGACCAATCTCTATCCCAATCCTTCTTGGGCTTTTGCTGGCCCCCCACAACCAATTTACTTCTTAAATCTTTGGGGGGAGGGGTTCTGTGTCCCTTATCCAATCCAATCCTTTTCCCAGATTAGACACCTCCCCTTTATGGTCACCATCTTGGCTCCTACTGCACATGCCTTGAAGTAGAAGGACCTCCTGCAGCAGTACAGTAAAAAAGTGCCATCTTGGCTTCTACCGGGCTTCTACATCCAGCAGAGCAATTCTTCCCCATCTCATCCTCCTTCCCCCACTCCTTTATCTCTTAGCTTGAGGGCTTGCTCTTCCCCAAGGAAACCCTTCCTCCCTATAGGAGAAATGGGGAGGTATTAAACCCATTGGTGGGGCAATGCTGCTATCCCCTGGAGTGTGTATAGTGCAGTGGCTTCTGATCTAATCAAGTTTAGCCAGTTTTTCTGCCTTTTTTTTTATTTTTATTAATAACTATCTACCTAGTCTAACAAACCTAAACAATGGAAGACCAAGCAAGGCACCTAACTCTAAGAAAGGTCAAAGAAATCTTCCCAGAGGAGAAGGTACTTACTGTACTTGAATCCTTGAGAGATAAATGAGAGGTAGTTTAGTGAAAAGCAAGGAAGGAGAAAGAAGCAGGACTAGCAAGTGTAAAGACATGGTGATGTCAGAGATATGTAGTAATTCAGAATGACTTGATAAGTTCATTTGGGTGGAGCCATTAGCAAGAAGTAAGACTGAAAAAGGACAGAGACCAGATCATTAAGGAGTTTGAAAAAGGAACAATCGAAAGATTAAAAACTGGAAGGTGAGGGGTCTACTTGATTAATTCAGTCAGTTTGAGCATCATCCTGAAACACCAAGGTTGTGGGTTTGATTCCTGGTCAGGGCACATACGGGAAGTGACCAATGAATGCAGAATGCACAACTAAGTGGAATAACAGATAAATGCTTTCCTCTCTTTGTCTTTCTCTCTCCCTAAAAAAAAGAAAAAAAAAAGTAGATAAGCTTATTGGAGGATATGAAACCAAAAGCACAGGCAATAGAAAAGATAGAATGGACTATATAAAAATTAAAAAACTTTTGTGCATGAAAATACACTATTAATAGAGTAAAAGGGAAACCCATGGAATGGGAGAAAATATTACAAATCATTATATCTGACAAGGAGTTACTATCCAGAATATATTAATATAAAGAACTCTTACAACCTAAAAACAAAAAAACCAAACAACCTGATTCAAAAATGGGCAAAGGCCTTGACTAGACATTTCTCCAAAGAGAATATACAAATGGCCAATAAGCACATGAAAAAATGCTGAAAATGACTAATTATTAGGGAAATGCACATCAAAACTATAATGAGATTCTACCCAATACCTAGTAGAATGGATATAAAAAAACCCAGAAAATAACAAGTGTTGGCAAGAGTGTGGAAAAGTCGGAAACCTTGTGTAATGCTGGTGGGAATGTAAACTGGAGCAGCTGCTGTGGAAAACAGCAGGATAGTTTCTTAGAAAATTAAAAATAGAATTACCATATGGTCCAGCAAATCTACTTCTGGTATGTACCTAAAAGAATTAAAAGCATGGTCTTGAGAAGATATTTATACACTCATGTTTATAGTATCAGAGCCCAAGACAAGCTGCTCTAAAATTCTACAGGGCATACTGATTACTTTGAATTAAAGCTACTTGATCTCAGACAAAAATAAACTAAAGGAGTTAATCATTACCAAACCAGTATTATAAGAAATGTTAAAGGGACTTCTGTAAGAAGAGAGGGAATATTTAAAAGATTTTAAAATATGGATAATAAATGGCAATAACTAAATATCTATCAATAATTATTATTTTAAAAATGCATTGATTGATTGATTGATTTTAGAGAGAAAGGAAGAGAGAAAAAGAAAGAAACAATGAGCCCTAGTGGGATAGTTCTGTTGGTTAGAGTGTCCTCTCAATAAGCAGAGGTTGCTGACTTTATCTCTGGTCAGGACACATACAGGAACAGACTGATGTTTCTGTCTGTCTGTCGCTCTCTCTCTCTCTCTCTTTCTCTAAAATTAATAATTAATAAAAAACATCAATTTGTTGTTCTACCCACTTTTATGTACCCTGACCAGGGACTAAACCCACAACCTTGGCATATTGAGACAACACTCTAACCAATTGAGCTACCTGGCCAGGGCTTCAATAATCACTTTAATATAAATGGGTTAAATGCCCTAATCAAAAGACATAGGACGGCTGAATGAATAAGAAAATGAAACCCATATATATGTTGCCTACAAGAGTCTCACTTCAGATCAAAAGACACAGGCAGACTGAAAGTAAAAAGATGGAAAAAGGTAATTTCATGCAAGTGGAAACGAACAAAAAAGCTAAGGTAGCAATATTTATATCAAACAAAATAGACTTTAAAACAAAGGCTATAATAAGAGACATAGAAAGATCCAGCAATTCTACTTTTACTTCTGGTATTTACTCTAAGAAACCCAAAACACTGTCCAGGGCTGATTAACTCTGTTGGTTAGAGCAGTGGTCCCCAACCCCCAGGCCACAGACTGGTACCGGTCCGTGGGCCATTTGGTACCAGTCCGCAGAGAAAGAATAAATAACTTACATTATTTCTGTTTTATTTGTATTTAAGTCTGAACGATGTTTTATTTTTAAAAAATGACCAGATTCCCTCTGTTACATTCGTCTAAGACTCACTCTTTTTTTATATATATTTTTAACATTATTATTTTTTTTTTAATTTTATTAATTTTAATGGGGTGACATCAATAAATCAGGGTACATATGTTCAAAGAAAACATGTCCAGGTTATCTTGTCATTCAATTATGTTGTATACCCATCACCCAAAGTCAGACTGTCCTCTGTCACCTTCTCTCTAGTTTTCTTTGTGCCCCTTTTCCCCCTTCCCCGTAACCACCACACTCTTGTCCATGTCTCTTAGTCTCGTTTTTATGTTCCACCTGTGTATGGAATCATACAGTTCTTGTTTTTTTCTGATTTACTTATTTGACTCCGAATAATGTTATCAAGATCTCACCATGTTGTTGTAAATGATCTGATGTCATCATTTCTTATGGCTGAGTAGTATTCCATAGTGTATATGTACCACATCTTCTTTATCTAACCTTCTATTGAAGGTTGTTTCCATGTCTTGGACACTGTGAACAATGCTGCAATGAACATGGGGCTACATGTATCTTTATGTATCAATGTTTCTGAGTTTTGGGGGTATATACCCAGTAGAGGGATTGCTGGGTCATAAGGTAGTTCTATTTTCAGTTTTTTGAGGAACCACCATACTTTCTTCCATAATGGTTATACTACTTAACATTCCCACCAACAGTGAATGAGGATTCCTTTTTCTCCATAGCCTCTCTAACATTTGCTATTACCTGTCTTGTTGATAATAGCTAATCTAACAGGTGTGAGGTGGTATCTCATTGCAGTTTTGATTTGCATTTCTCTAATAACTAATGAAGATGAGCATCTTTTCATATATCTGTTGGCCATTTGTATTTCTTCCTGGGAGAAGTGTCTGTTCATGTCCTCTTCCCATTTTTTTTATTGAATTGTTTGTTTGTTTGTTGTTGAGTTTTATGAGTTCTTTGTATATTTTGGATATTAGGCCCTTATCTGAGCTGTTATTTGAAAATATCCTTTCCCATTTAGTTGGCTGTCTGTTTATTTTGTTGTCAGTTTCTCTTGCTGAGCAAAAACTTCTTAGTCTGATGTAGTCCCATTCATTTATTTTTGCCTTCACTTCCCTTGCCTTTGGAGTCAAATTCATAAAATGCTCTTTAAAACCAAGGTCCATGAGTTTAGTACCTATGTCTTCTTCTATGTACTTTATTGTTTCAGGTCTTATATTTAGGTAAGACTCACTCTTGACGCTTGTCTCGGTCACATGATACATTTATCCGTCCCACCCTAAAGGCCAGTTCATGAAAATATTTCTGACATTTAACCG
The DNA here is from genome assembly GCF_036850995.1 of Saccopteryx leptura. Classification (NCBI taxonomy): domain Eukaryota; kingdom Metazoa; phylum Chordata; class Mammalia; order Chiroptera; family Emballonuridae; genus Saccopteryx; species Saccopteryx leptura. The sequence continues at coordinate 24,255,548 of NC_089515.1, read as the reverse complement.
GTCCGTGGCCCAAAAAAGGTTGGGGACCACTGGGTTAGAGTACTGGTTTTCAACTGCCAGGGGGCCAGCAGTTGAAAACCACTGGGTTAGAGCATCATCCTAATATACTAAGGTTGTGGGTTCCATCCCCAGTCACGGCACATACAAGAACTAACCAGCTATGCATAAATAAATGGAACAGCAAATATGTTTCTCTATCTTTTCCTCTCTCCCTTCCTCTCCCTCTCTCTCTGAAATCAATAAATAAATGTTTTAAAAATATCAGCATAATAAAAACTATGAACACAATAATAAAGATTTAAGGCCATAGGGTAGAAATAAGAACATTACTATTAACAATAATAATACAAACTGCTACCATTTAGGGAACCTCTCCTTTGCTGGGCCCTTTATGTGCATAAGTTGTATTTTTCATGGCAACTCTCATTTCACTAAGGCTCAGAGATGTTAGATGTGTGGGGGCTAAAAAAGTTATTTTTTATTTATTGATTTGAGAGAAAGAGAGAGAGAGAGAGAGAGAGAAAAGGGTTGGGAAGGAGCAGGAAGCAACTCGTAGTAGTTGCTTCTCATAAGTGCCTTGACTGGGCAAGTGTAGGGCCAGCAGCCACCGCCGTCATGGCCATGTAGGTTCATATTGGATTCCGGCAGACGGTAAAGGAACAGAGGAGCCAAAGGATGGTGGGCCATTCCGTTTATTAGAGTCTCATAACGGCAAATGAGCAAACAGGCAGGGCTCCCATGCCCCTCAGCACTCCGGACTCAGCCAGACTCATAGCCCCCTCCCCCCCAGTCTCAGCACTCCCCAGCCAAACAGGACAGGCGGAAATCAAGGCTCCCAAACTCTGACTCAAGTCTCTGGTTCCACAACCCAACTCATTTTCCGACTCACCCTCCCGACTCCAAGGCCCCGACAAGCCTCAGTAAAGCTCTCTAGCTCTCTCTCTCTGCCCCCCCCCGCTCCCCCCCCCACATTCTTCTGCAAAACAGGCTGGGGAAAACCTTCTCCAGCAAACAATAGCAACAATGGCCGCTCCCAAGCAGGAAGGCAATCTGCAATTTGCATCTGCTGCCCTGAGGGCAAGCACCCTCAGAAAAAAACATTTGTTTACCTAACAGCAAGCCTGGGGTTTCGAACCAGTGACCTCAGCATTCCAGGTTGATGCTTTATCCACTGTGCAACCACAGGCCAGGCATAAAAAATTAATATCTTTCCTCCCATTTTCTAAATTCTTCTAGCTGGGCTAATAATCAAATTAACAGAAACAAATTAACAGGAGAAAATAAAAATTTTAATACATGTGCATGGGGAATTCACATAAGCATGAAAATTCCAAAGACAGTGAGGCAACATTGGGTATATATGGCATTTTGGACCAAGGAGGAAAGAAGGGAATGGGGTCTTAGATTTCAGAAGTGAGAATGGGTGATTTACAGGTAGTTGAGGAAGATAGAATGCACAGGGCAGGCAAATCTTGCTGGGCAACTCAGGAACAATGAGACATGGTATATTTAGCTAACAGGCCTCTCCCGGAAGCCCTCTTCTTGAAGTCCTCTTGTTAACCATATTTAATTCAAACTAGGCTAAAGTGAACACCCTAAGGTTCTCTTCCTAAAGTAGGCCTGCATCTCTAAGGCAGGGAGAGGATCAAAAGTTCTTTCTGAGCCTAACCTGTGGTGGTGCAGTGGATTAAAGCATCAACCTGGAATGCTGAGGTTGCTGGTTTGAAACCCTGGGCTGCCTGGTCAAGGCACCTAAGGGATTTGATGCTTACTGCTCCTTCCTCCTTCTCTCTCTCTCTTCTCTCTAAAATGAATAAATAAAATCTAAAAAAAAAAAAAAAGTTCTTTCTGAGTCCTATTTTTTAATAAACAGCTTAAAATCAATATCCCAAAAAGCAGTTTCAGAGTGGCAAAGCTCTGGTTCCCTTCAGATGTCTTGCATTACAAGTGGTAAGCATTAGATTATATGAGCTATTATTAGAGTGAGCAAATTAAAAAAGATTAGGTTAAACAAGGAAAAGGTCAAATAGTTGGACCATTGACATCTAAGATTAGGAAGAAGACCCCATAAAGAAGATAGTAGGAGCCTGATAAAGGCGCAGTGGATAAAGGCGTCGACCTGGAATGCTGAGGTCCCCGGTTTGAAATACTGGGCTTGCCTGGTCAAGGCACATATGGGAGTTGATGCTTCCTGCTCCTCCTCTCCCCTTCTCTCTTATTCTCTCTCTCTGTCTCTGTCTCTCCTCTCTGAAATGAATAAAATAAAATTTTTAAAAAATTAAAAAATAAATAAATAAAAAATAAGATAGTAGGTGTAAGGTATTTCCCTGCTGAGGAAGAAAGAAGGTCATAGGCACCAAGTGTGGAATAGCAAAAGCTTTATTTAGTAGAGTGCTTCCCAGACGAGGTTCTCTGGTCCATGGGACGGGGGCCAGGGAAGTCACAATGCCTCCCCTGTTTGAGGGTAATTTATAGCATTGGTAGGTTGGTCGGGTTGATATGATGTGGTGAAATTTCATTGGCTGACAGACGGTAGTTCTTTTTTCAAAGGGCTCCAGGCCGTGTCTTTTTTTTTTTTCTTTTTTCTTTTTTTTTTTTTACAGAGACAGAGAGAGAGTCAGAGAGAGGGATATACAGGGACAGACAGGAACAGAAAGAGATGAGAAGCATCAATTATTAGTTTTTCGTTCCGACACCTTAGTTGTTCATTGATTGCTTTCTCATATGTGCCTTGACCGTGGGGCTACAGCAGACCGAGTGACCCCTTGCTCAAGCCAGCGACCTTGGGTCCAAGCTGGTGAGCTTTAGCTCAAAACAGATGAGCCCGCGCTCAAGCTGGCGACCTCGGGGTCTCGACTCTATGTCTTCTGCATCCCAATCTGACGCTCTATCCACTGCGCAACCGCCTGGTCAGGTCAGGCCATTTATTTTGGTGGGCATGGGTGTGGGCTGTTCCAGCCAAAGTTCCCGGGCCTGGTTCCTCACGTGGCCTTCCCCCATTGCCAGCTGACCTCACAGTAAGTAAAGTGCTTTGCAAACCAAGAAAGAACAGAGGTTCCAGAAGAAGGGAGTGGCTCATACTGCGAAATGCCAAATGCCAGCAAAATAGCAACTGAAAATTGCTTAATGGTTTTTGCAATTAGGAAGTTGCTATGGCTTTGCAAAAAACCACTGGAGTGGTGGGGACAGAAATGGGGTTGAAAGTGAGTGGGTAATAAATGTGGCCTTAGCCCTGGCCGGTTGGCTCAGCGGTAGAGCGTCGGCCTGGCGTGCGGGGGGACCCGGGTTCGATTCCCAGCCAGGGCACATAGGAGAAGCGCCCATTTGCTTCTCCGCCCCCACCCCCTCCTTCCTCTCTGTCTCTCTCTTCCCCTCCCGCAGCCGAGGCTCCATTGGAGCAAAGATGGCTCGGGCGCTGGGGATAGCTCCTTGGCCTCTGCCCCAGGCGCTAGAGTGGCTCTGGTCGAGGCAGAGCGACGCCCCGAAGGGGCAGAGCATCGCCCCCTGGTGGGCAGAGCGTCGCCCCTGGTGGGCGTGCCGGGTGGATCCCGGTCGGGCACATGCGGGAGTCTGTCTGACTGTCTCTCCCCGTTTCCAGCTTCAAAAAACAAAAAACAAACAAAAAACAAACAAACAAAAAAAAGTTAAAATGTGGCCTAGCCTGACCTGTGGTGGTGCAGTGGATAAAGCGTCGACCTGGAAATGCTGAGGTTGCCGGTTCGAAACCCTGGGCTTGCCTGGTCAAGGCACATATGGGAGTTGATGCTTCCAGCTCCTCCCCCTTCTCTGTCTCTCCTCTCTCTCTCTCTCTCTCTCTCTCTCTCTCCCTCTCCTCTCTAAAATGAATAAATAAATAAATTAAATAAATAAATAAATAAATATGGCCTACTCTTTCGATAAGCTATTCTGTGAAGGAACTTGAAAAATTGGTGTAATATTGTGATTTATAATAACAAATGTATACTTGGTCTTCATCCCTTCCTGGCTAAGCGCTCTAAAACCTTTGAAATCTCCCAAGACTAAGTTATAAGAACATTAAGGTGTCTTTGTTATGTTAATGAGGTAACTTTGGAAAGCTCTTAAGGATGGGGCAGTTGCCTGGAGAGCCAACCAGGTGATTAGAACGTTGGAACTTCTGGTCCCACACCCCTGCCCCTCCAGGGAGGAGAGGGGCTGGTGGTTGGATCAATTGCCAATGGCCAATGATTTAATTCATTATGCCTATGTAATGAAAATTCCATAAAAACCCAAAAGGATGGGGTTCATAGAACTTCCAGGTTGGTGAACACATGGAGATTTGGGAGAGTGGTATGCTCAGAAAGGACACGGAAACTCCCTGCCCTTTCCCCTGAACCTTGTCCCATGAATCTCTTCCATTGTGGCTATCCTGAGTCATATCTTTTATAATAAACTGGTAATCTAGAAAGTAAACTCTTTCTCTGAGTTCTGTGAGCCGCTTTAGCAAATTAATTGAACCCATGGAAGAAGGAGGTCACAAGTACCTCTGCTTTATAGCCAGTAAATCAGAAGGGCAGGTAACAACCTGGGCATCTTATTGGCATCTAAAGTGGGATGCAGTCTTGTGGGACTGAGTTCTTAACTGGTGGAATCTGATGCTGTATCTAGGTAAATAGTGTCTGAATTGAATTGAATTGTTGACACTCAGCTGATGTCCAAGAATTTTTATTTATTTTTTTGTATTTTTCTGAAGTTGGAAACGGGAAGGCAGTCAGACTCCCGCATGCGCCTGACTGGGATCCACCCGGCATGCCCACCAGGGGGCGATGCTCTGCCCATCTGGGGCATTGTTCTGTTGCGACCAGAGCCATTCTAGCGCCTGAGGCAGAGGCCATGGAGCCATCCTCAGCACCTGGGCCAACTTTGCTCCAATGGAGCCCCGGTTGCAGGAGGGGAAGAGAGAGACAGAGAGGAAGGAGAGGGGGAGGGGTAGAGAAGCAGATGGGCACTTCTCCTGTGTGCCCTGGCCGGGAATCGAACCCAGGACTCCTGCACGCCAGGCCGATGCTCTACCACTGAGCCAGCCAGCCAGGGCCAGTGTCCAAGAATTGATTGGTGGTGTGGGGAAACCCCCGCATATCAGAATTGACCCTAGAACCTTAATTGGCTAATAGCTAGAGGAAGGTAGCCACAAAGGTGAGAGAAACCTGCCAGTGTTTATGTGTGGTAGGAGAAGAGCCAGAGGAGAAACTAAAGATGTAGGAAAAGGAGGTGATGATGATGGTGCAGAGTGCCCAGGGCTTAAAGGAAATGGAGTCCAGTGCCCAGGTGAGGTATTACCTCAGATAGGAGGAGGCGCACCTTCCTGTGGAAGGGGAAGAACAAAGGAGGTCACTCATGGGCTGGGGCTTAGACAAGAGATCCAGGGAGCTATGATCTCAGCAGGTGAACTGGGAGTGGAAGAAGTGAGCAGGCTGAAGGCAAGCAAATTCGAGCCAGAGACTGGTATGCTGGCATTTCTGAGCTGCATCAGTTGTGACAAGGTCCAGGGTGTGTCTGGCTGAGGTGGCAGTTATATCACTAGGGTTAAAAGGTCAAGAATTATGAGATGGATGATCCTCGAGAACAAATCTGAGGTGGACAAAAAGTATAGTAGGTTCTACGCTCAAAGATATCAAGAGAAAGCAGTTTCTTGTCCTAATACAGAATCACATTTTGGGATTTTTTAAAATTGTATTTTATTAATTTTACAGATCAAGGAGAGAAAGGGGTGGGAGGGAGCAAGAAGCATCGACTCATAGTAGCTTCACTTCAGTTGTTCATTGCTTACTTCTTGTTGTGCCTTGACCAGGAAAGCCCAGAGTTTCAAAGTGACAGCCTCAGTGTTCCAGGCTGACACTCTATCCACTGTACTGCCACAGGCCAGACACATTTGTGGATTAAAAAAATAATAATTCGCCCTGGCCGGTTGGCTCAGCGGTAGAGCATCGGCCTGGTGTGTGGGGGACCCGGGTTCGATTCCTGGCCAGGGCACATAGGAGAAGCGCCCATTTGCTTCTCCACCCCCACCCCCTCCTTCCTCTCTGTCTCTCTCTTCCCCTCCCGCAGCCAAGGCTCCATTGGAGCAAAGATGGCTCGGGCGCTGGGGATGGCTCCTTGGCCTCTGCCCCAGGTGCTAGAGTGGCTCTGGTTGCGGCAGAGCGACGCCCCGGAGGGGCAGAGCATCGCCCCCTGGTGGGCAGAGCGTCGCCCCTGGTGGGCGTGCCGGGTGGATCCTGGTCAGGCACATGCGGGAGTCTGACTGTCTCTCCCGGTTTCCAGCTTCAGAAAAATACAAAAAAATAATAATAATAATAAAAAATAATTCTAAGTCTGAACCCATGGCTAATCTAAATACTTCTTGCCAAAATATAAATCCATAACTTGCCCAAGCACAGACCAAACATTTAGACCAAGTTAACATACTGAAACTGAAGCAAGAACCTGCACCATAAATCCTGGGTCTGTCAGCTACAAAATGGATTAAATCTACCTTTCTGAGTTAGACTCAGGCCTGGTCTTCATTCATGAATTCATTCATTCATTAATTCATTCAGCAAATATACCTTCTTTCTGTCCTTTACTAGGCCCTGGAGATTCAAAAATGAATTATTTATGATCTTTGTGGAAGCTTGCAAACAAGTACAGGAGCCAACCCTGACACACTATGAAAATTCTAGAACAAAGGTAGGTAGAAAGTGCAGTGAGAGTGTGTGCACACACACAAAAAGAAACCTAGACTTGAGGGAAGAAGCAGAGAGGAGCTGATATGTGAGATGAACCTTAGAGTACACAGAGTATACCAGGTTGGGAAGTGTAGGAAGTGTAAGGTCGGTGGATAATGGGGGATGGTCACGTGGGGAACCCAGACCCTCGAACTTTGGCTAGGACCGCCCACAACCAAGCGCGCCAAAAGAAACTTCCCAGGAACCCTTTGGAAAAAAGCGACCATCTGCCGGCCAGTGAGATTTCATCACGTCATATTAACTCGACCACCCTAGAGGAACCCTTTAAATATTCCTCACATGGGTCACTCCTTGCGACTTCCCTGGCCTCCATCTTTCCTCGGGGCCAGAGAACCTCGCCGAGAGGGATGCGTGTTCTATACTCAATAAAGCCTTTTACTATTCCACACTTTGTGGCTCTGGCCCCTTCCTTCCTTCTCGGCGGGGAAAAATACCTTACAGGAAGGGCATTCTAGAAAGAGGAAGAGCATGAGAAAGGGCACTGAGGCCCGGAGACAGTTGGGAAACTTAATACTCCGGTTTGGCAGAGCAGTAGTTCTTAAGATAGCAGTCTGCACAAGAATCAGCCTCAGCATCATTACAATGCAGATTCTCATGCCCAAAGACCAACTGGTTCAGTAGGCTCAAGAATCTACATTTTAAAACAAGTGTCTTCAGTGATTCTGAAGAAGATGGTCCACAGACCATACTGAGAAGCTCTGAGCTAGAGTAAAGGGTGCGTGGAGGGAAAAAGGAGAAGGGGTTAGGATGTGGCAGAAATTCTGGTTAGGAACACATAGTGCTAAGGAGTCTGAAGCTCAATGTATAAGCAGTGACATGCTGTCCTGATGGCATCTGTTTTAGAAAGCCTAGTCTGAAAGTAGTACTGACAAGAGTTTAGAGAGAAGGGAGGCTGCTGCATCTAGGCACGACATGAGGGTTCTCTTCAAGGGGGAGTGCATTATTGGGAGATGAAACCGCAAGAACCCTGGTGCTAATACACACTCATTAGCCAGAGACTGCCAGGATAGCCTCAGGCTCCTAGGAGACAGAATCTCCTCTGAGCAGAACAGTAGCAGCCAGAGCTGCCCACCTAGTGGCACCAGCCTATGCAGAATCCAGGCTGAGGGACACTCCCCGTGCTACTTAGGCCTATGCTGAGTCATCCCTCATAGGAACAAGCTTCTCTGAGTCCCTGGGATCTTGCTTCACAAGCTGCTGCTTCACTTCCCCTTGGTTTCCAGGCTAAGGAAGGAGAAAGAATAAACATTAACGAAGGTGTGCTAGGGCTGGGTGCTCAGAGCTCCTCCCCTTGCCACTCCTGACTTCCTGCCCTGGAAACTAGCATAAACTGTTGATTCCCCCTTTCATACTCCTGGTGGCTGCTCTTGCGAAAAAAGGGGAGAGGTGAGAACAGATCTGAGGCCACCTAAGAGTGACTCGCAACCCCTACCCTAGAGGGGTTTTCACCACACCAGACTGCTTCTCAGGGTAACTTCCTGGTTGACTGGCAGGCAGGGGTGACCTACTACTCCCTTTCTCGGGCTTCAGCTTCTCTGTCAAATGAGAGCTGAACTCAAAGAAGTTTATTCAGTCCTTCTATTCCACGAACTAAGCTAATTGGGCCAAATACCTTCTGTTGTGTGACTCCTCACCCCAATGCCCCCAGGAGGGCCAGGAGCTATTTCAGGTACTCTCAGGACACACCTATTATAGAGCCAGTAGCCAGGGCCATTATCACAGCCGCCTGGCCCATGCAGGTTCGCACTGGATTCGGGCAGTCGGTAAAGAAACAATGGAGCCAAAAACTGGTGGGCCATCATCTTTAAACCTAGCTTGCACCGGTAGGCAAGTAAAAACACACACTGGGCTCCAAAACCCACTTACATTCAATGCTCACAAAGCTACTGACTTATCTGAGTTTCCTAGAATCAAAGGTTTCTAGCTCACCACCCTTATTCACTTCTGTTTCTCATCTCCTTCCTTCTCCCTGCACAAAATCGGCACTAACTGGCCTCTCACTCAACACTCCGCCATCTTGGCTGCTTCTCCTGGCCTCCTCCACGTGGCCTTTCTTTGCTCTCTTCTCTGCTCTCTGCTCTAATGCTAATCTCAGGAACTAAGAGAGCAAGCTCCTGTTCTGCCCCCATTTTATAGTGTAGATTCATAACCTTTAATCCAATATACAAAATAGGGAAGTCTCTAATACAAATTCACTTATCAGAGACATGATGAGATTGCACCACCCCACATCAAAAAGGGTGGGAAAGGCTTAATCCCAAAACCAAGTCACAGGCTACAAGGATCCTGCCTGCCCACAGCCCGCCCCCAACACACATTAATATCACCTGGGCGACAGCTTCCATGTGGGCAGCGCCATCTTTAACAAAGTGAGCATAATATATTTTATCTGCCCAACACCTATCCATTTTTAAAATGACTTCTGAGCCTTCTACTCTGTGCAAATAATAATAGCCATGATTTTCAAGTGCTTACTATGTTACAGCACTATGCTAAGCATTTTACATTTACATTATTTTATTTACTCATCACAACATCCCTAGGAAGTAGGTGCTGTACTAATTATCTTTATTTTATAAATACAAAAAATTGAGGCACAAAGAGATTAAGTAACTTGCCCAAAAACATTCAGCTGGTAAAGCAACAGAGCCTGTTCCAACTCCAGGTCAATCAGTTCCAAAGACATGGTCTTTCCATAACATCACCCTTCACATACTGGTCAACTAGTGTCAGACAGGTGCATATCAGATCCTATACTAAAGTTGTTGGGAGGAAGGGGGTAATAAGGACAGACCAGGTGATAAAATCGTTTGTTAAATGTGAATAATTGTACTTATTTGGTGGTTATGAGAATCAAATTAAATGATCAATAACTTCATAAGTGCTTTTAAAAGACAGCTACTAATATGTAATATTAACGATTATTAATGAATATTATATAGTAGTTGTCATTTTTATTTTGTTTTGTTTTTTCATTTTAAGAAAATTGTTTTTGGCCCTGGCTGGGTGACTCGGTGGACAGAGTGTTGTCCTGGTGCACTGAGGTTAAGAGTTCAATCCCTGGTCAGGACACACACAAGAAGCAACATATGAGTGCACAAGTGAATGAGACAACTAAGTAGAACAATGAGTTGATGCCTTTCTCACTCATTCTTTCTCTCTCCTTCCCAGAAGTGGATTTAACGGTGAGCACACTGGGTGTACACCCTGGGCCCCAACTTCTGAAGGGCCCTGAAAAACACCAACTTTATACTTTTTTCTAATGACACCAAATTTGGTTTCATATGTGCAATTTTAATATTAATAGTACAGACTTTTTATTTATTTAAATATATGGTTAACATGTATTCTTATTTTCCCTGTCTCTCTCTTTTTTAAGGGGCCCAATATTATCTTCTGCGCCCGGGGCCTCAACCCACCTTAATCCGCCTCTGCTCCTTCCCCTTTCTTCCTTCCTCTCTCTCTCTATCTCTCTCTCTTTTTTTTTTTTTTGTATTTTTCTGAAGTTGGAAACAGGGAGGCAGTCAGACTCCAGCATGCGCCGGACTGGGATCCATCCAGCATGCCCACCAGGGGGCGATGCTCTGCCCATCTGGGGCATTGCGCTGTTGCAACCAGAGCCATTCTAGCGCCTGAGGCAGAGGCCACAGAGCCATCCTCAGCGCCCAGGCCAACTTTGCTCCAATGGAGCCTTGGCTGCAGGAGGGGAAGAGAGAGACAGAGAGGAAGGAGAGAGGGAAGGATGGAGAAGCAGATGGGCGCCTCTCCTGTTTGCCCTGGCCAGGAATCAAACCTGGGACTCCTGCATGCCAGGCTGACATTCTATCACTGAGCCAACCGGCCAGGGTCTCTCTCTCTCTTTCTTTCTTGCTCGTTTGCCCTTTCTCAAATCAATGGGGGAAAAAACATTTTTTAGAAAAATTTATTATTATTTTTTAAGACTTTATTCATTTTAAAGAAGAGAGAGAGAAAAGGGGGAAAGAGCAGGAAGCCTCAACTGCCATATGTGCCTTGACCAGGCAAGCCCAGGGTTTTGAACCGGTGACCTTAGCACTCCAGGTCAATACTTTATCCACTGCACCACCACAGGTCAAGCCTTTTCTTTTTCTTTCTTTTTTTTTTTAGAGATACAGAAACATTGAGCTGTTCCTGTATGTGCCCTAACCAGGGATTGGACCAGCAACCTCTACACTTTGGGACAATGCTCCGACCTACACAGCTATCTGGCCAGGGCAAGAAATTTTTTTTTTAAATTTATTCATTTTTTTAGAAAGGAGAGAGAGAGAGAGAGAAGAAAGAGAGAAGGGCGGGGAAGAGCAGGAAGCATCAACTCCCATATGTGCCTTGACCAGACAAGCCCAGGTTTTCGAACTGGCGACCTCAGCATTTCCAGGTCGACGCTTTATCCACTGCGCCGAAAAATTTTTTAAAGATTATTTTTAATTTTCCTATATATTTTTTAAAAAGTGAACATTTTTGCTAACACCTTTTTTTTTTTTTTTTTTTTTTTTGTATTTTTCTGAAGTTGGAAACGGGGAGGCAGTCAGACAGACTCCCGCAAGCACCCGACCAGGATCCACCCCCAGGCATTCCCACCAGGGGGTGATGCTCTGCCCATCTGGGGCATCGCTCTGTTGCAACCAGAGCCATTCCAGTGCCTGAGGCAGAAGCCATAGAGCCATCCTCAGCGCCCAGGCCAACTTTGCTCCAATGGAGCCTTGGCTGCGGGAGGGGAAGAGAGAGACAGAGAGGAAGGAGAGAGGGAGGGGTGGAGAAGCAGATGGGTGCCTCTCCTGTGTGCCCTGGCCAGGAATCAAACCCGGGACTCCTGCATGCCAGGCCAACGCTCTACCACTGAGCCAACCGGCCAGGGCCTCTTGCTAACACCTTTAAAAGTGTCTTCTGATTTCTATAATCTGGCTCTTATTTATAAAATATTCAAATATACCAGCTTTTATGGCATTTCACTTAAATAGACATTCTTTATCATTGTCATTAAACTAAATAAAACTATTAGCTATCCATGACTATTTATTAATTATAGAAGATGCATTTTAGACTACTGTTTGAAAACCAATACAGAAATATTCAACTCTGATTCTGCCTTTTGTCCTTCAAATAGTAGTACCATTTTAAAATTGTAGTCATGCCTGACCTGTGGTGGCGCAGTGGATAAACCGTCGCCCTGGAAATGCTGAGGTCAACGGTTCAAAACTCTGGGCTTGCCTGGTCAAGGCACATATGGGAGTTGATGCTTCCAGCTCCTCCCCCCTTCTCTCTCTCTGTCTCTCTCTCCTCTCTCTCCCTCTCTGTCTCTCTCTCCTCTCTAAAAATAAATAAATAAAATAAAAAATAAAATTGTAGTCACACATACATAATTTACCATTTTTACATGTACGTTTCAGTGGCATTAAGCACATTCACACTGTCATGCAGCCACCACCACCATCCATCTCCAGACCTTTTTCACCTTCTCGAACTGAAATTCTGCCATTGGTTTTTAATAATTATTCATATAACTCCTCATTGTGCTAGTATTCTGTGGAGGACACAGGATGGAAATTATAGCCCTAGCTTCAATTCAGATTCCCTCACAGTAATTCACTTAAAACCCTCGACATCAGTTCCTCCACAGTGATGAGACCAATACAGGGAGACCACACAGGATTGTGGTTAGGATTAGAGGAGACCGCGGAGGGAAAGGTGCATTGCAACCTTTATGCAAAGCCCTCCACAAACGTTAGATCCTTAAGTGGGTGGATAGACTCTTTTGGTTTTCTAGCTCAGCTTCTGGAACAAAATAGGAACTAAAAAAAAAGTTCTAAATGAACCGAGAAGCTCCAAGCTGTTGGGTCACACTGCTCCCTGGCGGTAGCCCAGAAACATGCTGCGTCTCTCCCGGGTGCTTCGGGGGCTGACTGGGGAAGATCTGGCACTGCCTGGGTATGAGAGGGGAACCCAAGGTCCCACCCTGGGGGCTTTTCCTTTTCACTCGAAAACATTCATTATCCCCAGACAGTCCCCAAGCTTGACTTTCCAACTTTCGGTTCCAGGGGGTCGGTCTTTCTGTAAATTTCTCTTACCACTTTTGCTCATCCTGTTCTGTGGCTCATCCAAACCCCTACAATCTCCTTCAGACCTCCTCAAATCCACCTCCTCCAGGACACCCTGGGCACAACAAACAGCTTTCTCTCACTCTTTTTTTATTTTTATTTTTTTTAGATTTTATTTATTGATTTTTGGAGGGGGGGGTTGAGAGAGAGAGAGCAAGAGTGAGAAAGAGGGGAGGAGAAGCAGGAAGCATCTACTCCCAGTAATTGCTTCCTGTATGTGTCTTGACCAGGCAAGCCCAGGGATTTGAACCAACGACCTCAGCATTCCAGGTCCATGCTTTATTCCCTGCACCACCACAGGTCAGGCTCACTCGCTTTTTTAACCTCTACAGAACTCACAGCCTGTACTTGATTATATGCCATGTGTAGTTCTCTCCAAACTTTGGTTCCTCGATATGATTTCCTGGTTTTCTTAATGTTTCCCCTGGTCTTCAGAGAATGAACTGAAATGATCAACAGGCCTCCTGAAAAGCTATGTATTTTTGAGTCCCTAATATGGACCAGGTACAGTGCTGGGAATTTTTAGAAACATTCCTTCAATCCTCATGATAATTCTAATGCAACTTTACTGCAAATTAAATATTATCTCAATTTATGGATGACAAAATTGAGCCTCCGAAAGATTAAATGACTTGCCCAAAGTCATACAGCTAGTAAGTGGTAGAGAATGGGTTTGAACCCATGTGTGCCCGATTACAAATCCACAGAATAAATTTCATCTCCCATGCCAACTCCTCTCAACTGTTAGTACCTACCAGGAACAATGGCTTGGAAAAGAATTCAAAATGTTGGGCCTTAGAGGGTTAAGTGGTGGATTTCATTAGTAATGTCTGCCAAGAGTGAAGAACGGTTAGTGATGATGTACAATCTTGTATTTTCCCTTCTTCCATTACCTCATGCTGGATGGCTTTATGGGAGGAAACTGTACCTTATTCTGAACATGATTTTAAGAAGGCATGATATGTTGAATAAGCATGAGCTTTAAAGTAAGACTGACCTGTATTAAAAAACTCAGCTCCATCAGTTTCTGGCCATTTGACCTGTTACTTGGCCTCTCTGAGCCTTACATTCTATATATGTAAAATGTAGATGACAACAACCGCTGTGTTGTTATGAGGGTTTAATAAGACTAATTCTGTAAACAACCTTGGCATGGTGCCTAAAATAAACTAATTGCTCAACTGGGGATTCTTTCCCCTACCTTCCCTTTAGAAACAGAGAAACTGATTCCCCTCAGGCAGTAGTTTGGAGGCTACTGTCCAATTGTTGTACGTCAAAACTATCACAAAACTAAAGCTTTAATATGATGAGATTGGCCTGACCTGTGGTGGTGCAGTGGATAAAGTGTCGACCTGGAAATGCTGAGGTTGCCGGTTCGAAACCCTGGGCTTGCCTGGTCAAGGCACATATGGGAGTTGATGCTTCTAGCTCCTCACCCCTTCTCTCTCTCTGTCTTTCCTCTCTCTCTCTCTCTCTGTCTCTGTCTCTCCCTCTCCTCTCTAAAATGAATAAATAAAACAAACAAAAAAAATATGATGAGACCATCTAATAGCAGATTGATGCACTAGGAAGAACATAATATTGTCTATGTAATATTCCTGCCACAAATGTCTAACTTGAAGTGTGTGTGTGTGTGTGTGTGTGTGTGTGTGTGTGTGTCTGACTGAGACAGAGAGAGAGACAGAATGAGGGACAGATAGGAATAGACAGGAAGGGAGAGAGATGAGAAGCATCAATTCTTTATTGCGGCTCCTTAGTTTCCTTAGTTGTTCACTGATTGCTTTCTCATATGTGCCTTGACTGGGGGGCTCCAGCTGAGCCAGTAACCCCTTGCTCAAGCCAGATGAACCTGCACTCAAGCCAGCAACCTCAGAGTTTTGAACCTGGGTCCTCTGCGTCCCAGTCCGAAGCTCTATCCTTTGAGCCTGGTCAGGCTTGAATTTTTTATTTTTTAAGATTTTATTTATTGACCTTATAGAGAGAATAGGGTGTGGGGCAGAGAACAAAAAGTATTAACATTTAGTTGCTTCACTTCAGTTGTTAATTGATTGCTTTCATACGTGCCTTGACCAGGCAAGCCCAGTGTTCCAAACTGGCGACCTCAGCATTTCAGGTCAATACTTTATCCACTGTGCCATCACAGGTCAGGCACTAACTTAAATTTAAACATGAGGAAAGATTCAAAGACAGAACAACTGGCCTGGATGCTTCAAAAATATCAATATAAAAAATAACAAAAATCCCTGGCTGGATAGCTCAGTTAGTTAGAACATCATCCCAATATGCAAAGATTGCAGGTTCGATCCTGGGCCAGGGAAAATATAGGAACAGGTCAATGCTTCTGTTTGTTTGTCTCTCTCTCTAAAAAATCAATAAAGGGCCCTGGCCGGTTGGCTCAGCGGTAGAGCGTCGGCCTGGCATGCGGGGGACCCGGGTTCGATTCCCGGCCAGGGCACATAGGAGAAGCGCCCATTTGCTTCTCCACCCCACCCTCCTTCCTCTCTGTCTCTCTCTTCCCCTCCCGCAGCCAAGGCTCCATTGGAGCAAAGATGGCCCTGGCGCTGGGGATGGCTCCTTGGCCTCTGCCCCAGGCGCTAGAGTGGCTCTGGTCGCAGCAGAGCGATGCCCCAGAGGGGCAGAGCATCGCCCCCTGGTGGGCAAAGCGTCGCCCCTGGTGGGCGTGCCGGGTGGATCCTGGTCGGGCGCATGCGGGAGTCTGTCTGACTGTCTCTCCCCATTTCCAGCTTCAGAAAAATATTAATACAAAAAAAAAAATCAATAAAGAAAAAAATGTTTTTAGTACTGGAAACTGTTTTAGATTAAAAGAGATAGAAGTGCCTGACCAGGCAGTGGTGCAGTACATAGAGCATCAGCCTGGGATGCTGAGGATTCAGATTCGAAACCCTGAGGTCACTGGCTTGAGTGTGGGCTCAACAGCTTGAGCGTGGGGTTGCCAGCTTGAGCATGGGATCATAAATATGACCCCATGGTCGCTAGCTTGATCCCAAGGTCACTGGCTTGAGCAATGGGTCACTGGCTCAGCTGGAGCCCCCGGGTCAAGTCACATATGAGAAAGTGATCAATAAACAACTAAGGTGCCACAACTATGAGTGGATGCTTGTCATCTGTCCCTTCTTGTCTGTCTGTCCCTGTCTGTCTCTTAAAAAAAAATAATAAAAAAAAGAAAAAAAGGATGGAAGAAATATATCAACCAAATGTAATGTATAATCCAAAATCAAAAAGCATAAACAACTATAAGGAAAATTAGGGGACTTTGAATACAGATACATATTAGAGATAGAATTGTGTAAATGTTCAATTTCCTAAGGATGATAATTATGTTGTGGCTGCATAGGAGCACATCAGCCAACTCTTAGGAGATACCTGCTAAAGTATTTAGGAGTTCACAGGCCTACAACTAACTCAAATGATTTAGGAAAAGACGTGTGTATGTAGATATGTCTGGAGAGTTAAATCAAATATGGCAAAATGTTAACAATTTCACCTAAGGAAAGGGCATGCAGTCTTCACTGTATTACTCTTCATTTTTGTGAAGATTTGGAGTATTTCAAAATAAGGAGTCGGTAATAAAAAATACATACATTCTAGTTAGCAAATTTTAAAATCATAATAAAATGAATACACTAATAAATTCCATGTGATTGGCATAACCATTTTCAGAAACTGTTTTTGGCAACATATATATGTGTACTTTAACACAGTGACCCTGCTTCTGGGAATAGATAATGAAAAGAAGAAAAAATTTGGAAAGAAATATTCACTGCAATGTTTTTACAATGGTAAATATTGGAGAACAATAAACCCCAAATGTCTAGCTATTAAGGAATAACTAAGTAAGTTATATCAACTTGATGGGCTACAATGCAGCTATGAAAAGTAAACACTGTGAATAATAATTTTAAAAATATTTGAAAACCATAGCAATGTGAAAACTATGAAATAAAAGTTACATTTTTAAAAAGAAAAATACAGAATTATAACAAAAATTTGGAAGGAAAAAATTAGTCTCAGAAATAAGTCTGAGACTTATTTCTCTAATTATCACAAAGCCTGAATTCCGAGAGAATCTCTGAATACAGTAGCTATAATCTACCTATTACTTTAAACCTTTTTTAGTCTGTGTGTGTGTGTGTGTGTGTGTGAGAGAGAGAGAGAGAGAGAGAAAGAGAGTGAGAATGAGAGAGAGAGAATGCACTGTTCTAAATGAAGCAGAGGGGAAAACGTCTTTGAATAAATTCTGACTGCCTGCATGACCAGGAAATATTAAAAAAAATTTTTTTGTATTTTTCCGAAGCTGGAAACGGGGAGGTAGTCAGACAGACTCCCACATGCGCCCGACCGGGATGCCCACCAGGGGGCGATGCTCTGCCCATCTTGGGGCGTTGCTCTGTCGCAATCAGAGCCATTCTAGGGCCTGAGGCAGAGGCCACAGAGCCATCCTCAGCGCCAGGCAAACTTTGCTCCAATGGAGCCTTGGCTGCGGGAGGGGAAGAGAGAGAGAGGAAGGAGAGGGGGAGGGGTGGAGAAGCAAATGGGTGCTTCTCCTGTGTGCCCTGGCCGGGAATCGAACTCGGGACTCCTGCACACCAGGCCAATGCTCTACCACTGAGCCAACGGGCCAGGGCCCAGGAAATATTTTAAATGCACCAACTCATTAATCATGAGCTGCTATGGCAGGAATAATTCATCCTAATTAATTCCTTGAAAATAAATTTATTTGAGCAATAGAAGTGATGGATCCCTAAACATTCATTACAGCACACTCAGCGTGCATCCAATTTGGGGACTGAGAAGAAGCAATGAGGACAAAAAGGCTGGGAAGCCAATTGTCTCAAATGATGAGAAAATCACTATCTGTGGTAGCAGGAAGGGGGCTGTCTCTGTAAAATGGGTACATTTTACAATGGGACTATAGAGAGACAGTCCTGTCTAAGGGATAAGGTCCTTCTATTCACTTCAGGATTCCTGTTTTCCACTATCCTAGCCCTGTTCTCTGAAGAAACAGGGGAAGAAATAATGACAAAAAATATGAAGCAACTGTTTCTCAGAAATCCAGTGTTAATTTGTGCAACCAGCATGACCTGAAACAATTATATAGAATCAGCAGCTGAGGGACAAATGATGTCACATTTTTTCTATTTTTCAAAAGAAAACCAACTTGATCCATCACATACCAGATTAGCAGAAAGTCCAATATCCTTTTCTCCCCTTGAGTTGTTTAACAGTCCCAATTTTATTCAAATCAAAGGATTCATTCCTGCCCTTCCCTACTGCAGGGAACTTGCTGCTCCAGTTCTCTGTGATGCTCCACAGTGGACTCCCAAGGTCACCCTAAGTGCTGGCATGTGTGCCCCCAAAATTCATATGTTGATGCCTGAATCCCCAGTACAACTCAGAATGTGACTATTTGGAGGTAGAGTCTCTAAAGAGGTAATTTAGGTTAAATGAAGACATTGCTGTAGGCTGTAATCCAGTATGACTGGTCTCTCTTTTTTTTTTTTTTTTTTGTATTTTTCTGAAGCTGGAAATGGGGAGAGACAGTCAGACAGACTCCCGCATGCGCCCGACCCGGGATCCACCCGGCACGCCCACCAGGGGCGATGCTCTGCCTCTCCGGAGCTTTGCTCTGCCGCGACCAGAGCCACTCTAGTGCCTGGGGCAGAGGCCAAGGAGCCATCCCCAGCGCCCGGGCCATCTTTGCTCCAATGGAGCCTTGGCTGTGGGAGGGGAAGGGAGAGACAGAGAGGAAGGAGGGGGGATGGAAAAGCAAATGGGCGCTTCTCCTATGTGCCCTGGCCGGGAATCGAACCCAGGTCCCCCGCACGCCAGGCCGATGCTCTACCGCTGAGCCAACCAGCCAGGGCCTGTTCTCTTTTTAAGAAGAGGAGATGAGTTATGAACCAGCAATCCCACTTCTGGGAATATATCCCAAGAAACTCAAGTCACTAATTTGAATGAATATATGCACTCCTATGTTCACTGCAGCATTATTTACAACAGCCAAGATATGGAAGCAGCTCAAGTGCCCAGTAGTAAATGAGTGGATAAAAAAGCAGAATACTACTTAGCTATAAAAAAGAAGGAACTCTTACCTTTTGTAACAGCATGCATGGATGTGGAAATTAATATGCTAAGTAAAATAAGCCAGTAATAAAAAGACAAGTACCATATAATTTTACTTAGATGTAGAATCTAATGAACAAAATTAACAAACAAAACAGAAACAGACTCACAGATACAAAGAACAGACTGGCAGCTGTCAGAGGGGATAAGGGGTGGGGGAGCTATATGACAAAGGTGAAGGGATTAAGCAAAGAAAAAAATTTATAGACACAAACAACTATGTGGGGATTGCAGGAAGGAAAAGAGGTGAGGGGAAGTAGAGGAGGGTGGAAGGGGATAGGTGGTGATGGGAGACTTGACCTGAGGTGGTGAACACACAATGCAATTTACAGATGATGTATTGTAGAATTGTGCTCCTGAAACCTGTATAACTTTATTAACCAATGTCATCCCAATAAATTCAATTAAAATTTTAAAAAATAAATTTAAAAAGAGGAAGAGGAGATAATGACACAGGCATGCACGGAAGAAAGGCCATGTGAAACAGAGGGGTAAAACGTCCACCTACAAGCCAAAGAGAGAAGCCTCAGAAGAAATCAACTCTGCAGGTACCTTGATCTTATGCATCTAGCCTCTAGAACTGTGAGACAATAAATTTCTGCTGTATAACCCATCCAGTATTTGTTATGGCAACCCTGGCAAACGAATACAGGGTCAACTTCATTCTTTAATGTATATATTCACTTCCCTCTGAGAACTGCTTTCACTATATCTCATAAGTTTCTGATGTCTTGTATGTTCTTCTTCATTCACCTCAAAGTATTTTCTAATTTCACTTGCAATTTATTTTTGATTACTTAGAAGTGTGTTTAATTTCCATATACTTCTGAAATTTCCAAATTTCCTTCAGCTACTGTTCTCTAACTTAATTCCATTGTCATTGGGGAAGATATTTTGTATAATTTCAATTTCTAAAAATGTATTGTGGGTTGTTTTGTGGCCTAACATTTGACCTATCTTGGTGAATACTCCATGTGCACTGGTTCTATTCATTACTGAAAGTGAGTTATTAAAGTTGCCAACTATTATTGTTGAACTATTTTTCTTTCCAAGATTGTTAATATTTGCTTCATTTATTTGGGAGCTCTGTTGTTAAATGTACATATTTTTATAACCATTATATCTTCTTGAGGAACTTTTTTTTTTAATTTTTATTTATTTATTCATTTTAGAGGAGAGAGAGAGAGAGAGAGAAAGGGGGGAAGAGCAGGAAGCATCAACTCCCATATGTGCCTTGACCAGGCAAGCCCAGGGTTTTGAACCAGCGACCTCAGCATTCCAGGTCGATGCTTTATCCACTGCACCACCACAGGTCAGGCTGAGGAACTTTTTTTTTAAGCAAGAGAGAGACAGACAGAAATGGAGAGAGATGAGAAGCATCAATTTTTCATGCGGCACCTTAGTTGTTCATTGATTGCTTTCTCAGCCAGGGGGCTCCAGATGAGCCAGTGACCCATTGCTCAAGCCAGAGACCATAAGCTTCAAGTGAGAAACATTTCGGTTCAAGCCGGCGACCGTGCGGTTATGTCTATGATCTTACGCTCAAGCCAGTGACCCCGCGCTCAAGCTGGTGAGCCTACATTCAAGCCAATGACCTTGGGGTTTCGAACCTGGGTCCTCTGCATCCCAGGCCGATGCTTTATCCACTACGCCACTGCTTGGTCAGGCTTGGTCCCATATGTTCTTCTTTAAACATACTCCATATTTTTATTTATTTATTTATTTTTATTTTATTGATTTTTAGATGGAGAGGAAAGGAGACAGAGAGAGAGACGTCAACCCATTGTTCCACTTTTTCATGCCATCATTGCTTGACTCTTTCTTGATCGAGGATCAAACCAACAACCTCGGTATGTCAGGACGACAGTCTAACCAACTGAGTACCTGGCTAGGGCCTAAACATGTCATATCTTTTCCTTCCTTCCTTCCTTCCTTCCTTCCTTCCTTCCTTCCTTCCTTCCTTCCTCCCTCCCTCCCTCCCTCCCTCCCTCCCTCCCTCCCTCCCTTCCTTCCTTCCTTCCTTCCTTCCTTCCTTCCTTCCATGAGACAGAGAGAGAAAGAATGTGAGAGAGAGGAAGAGAGAGAGATGAGAAGCATCAACTTGTAGTTGCAGCACTTTAGTTCTTCATTGATTGCTTGTCATACATGCCTTGACCTGGGGGCTCCAACATACCAGTGACCCCTTGCTCAAGCTGGTAACCTTGGGCTCAGGCCAGCAACCTTGAGCTTCAAGCTAGTGATATTTGGGCTCAAGCCAGTGACCACAGAATCATATCGATGATCCAACACTCAAGCTGGCGACCCACACTTAAGTTGGTGAGCCTGTGCTCAAGCCAGTGACCTTGGGGCTTTGAACCTGGGATCTCAGTGTCCCAGGTTGATACTCTATCCACTGTGTCACCACCAAAAAGGCAAACATGTCCCCCTTTATTTTTCTGTGACAGAGACAGAGAAAGAGAGAGAGACAGAAAGAGGGACAGATAGGGATAGACAGACAGGAAGGGAGAGATGAGAAGCATCAATTCTTCATT
Organism: Saccopteryx leptura; assembly: GCF_036850995.1. Lineage (NCBI taxonomy): Eukaryota > Metazoa > Chordata > Mammalia > Chiroptera > Emballonuridae > Saccopteryx > Saccopteryx leptura. The sequence continues at coordinate 24,234,017 of NC_089515.1, read as the reverse complement.
GTGACACCTTCGCTGTTCATTGATTGCTTTCTCATATGTGCCTTGACTGGGAAGCTACAGCCGAGTGATTGACCCCTTGCTTAAGCTGGAGACCTTAGGCTCATGCCAGCAACCTTGGGCTGCAAGCCAGCGACTTTTGGGCTCAAGCCAGTGATCTGGGGATCATGTCTATGATCCCACACTCAAGCTAGTGACCCCGTGCTCAAGCTGGTAAGCCCGCGCTCAAGCTGGATAAGCCCACACTCAAGCTGGTGACCTCAGGGTTTCGAATCTGGGTCCTCTGGATCCCAGCCCAACACTCTATCCACTGCACCACTGCCTGATCAGGTAAACATGTCCCATTAAAAAATTTTTTTTATTTATTTGTGTTTGCTTTTGCTCACTTCCTTTCTTTCTGGAACTACCAGATGCTCCATACATACACATCTGGTATTATCCTGTTCTCAGCCTTTTAGCTTTATGGTTTTAAAGAGGATTTTTTTTTAAAACTGCACTATTTTTTTTAATTTTTATTATTATTATTTTTTACAGAGACAGAGAGTGAGTCAGAGAGAGGGATAGACAGGGACAGACAGACAGGAACGGAGAGAGATGTGAAGCATCAATCATTAGTTTTTCATTGCGTGTTGCAACACCTTAGTTGTTCATTGATTGCTTTCTCATATGTGCCTTGACCGCGGGCCTTCAGCAGATGGAGCAACCCCTTGCTGGAGCCAGCGACCTTGGGTCTAAGCTGGTGAGCCTCGCTCAAACCAGATGAGCCTGCACTCAAGCTGGCGACCTCGGGGTCTCGAACCTGGGTCCTTCTGCATCCCAGTCCAACGTTCTATCCACTGCGCCACCACCAGGTCAGGCTAAAGAGGATTTTAAACAGTATTCCAAACTGGGAGAAGGAGCTATGGTATTGGGGTACTTTCTCTTGTTGGAGAGATGAATGGTGCAATGAACACAACACAGCTGTTGAGTTAGAAGCCTGGATTTTTAACCTTGGGCAAATCCCCAACGTCTCAATATTATTTTTATCAACAGAATGAAAATACTAATAGCCACCTCACAGGATTCTTGTGAAAATGTTGTTTGAACGAGGAAGTAAGATTGAAATGTTAGTTTCCTTTTGCTGCTGTTCCTAGGAAGCCACTTCAAGGACACTCTTGCAGTTCTAAGCAGACTGCTTCCTGCACCCCCTTCCCCCAACACACATATTCCTTTGTCCCCTGGAGGGCAGGGACCTTGCCTCACATCTTTGTAACTCCCTTACCTCCCTTATTGCATAAGGACCTTTCACATAATCTTCAATCAACCTTGGATGTGGATGTTACACACACATGTTCTGCATTTTAATACACATATTCCACAGTTCAATACAAATGTGTTCTGTAGCATTACAATTCATTCGGTGGATTCTATAAACTTATTAAAGCTCCATTCCTAGTTTGGTGATTTAAAGTTTTTGATTTCTTGATTTTTTTTTGATTTCTTGATTTTTTTTAGAGAGAGAAATATCAATTTGTTGTTCCACTTTTTTTTTAAAAAGGACTGTGCTTTTTTTTTATTTATTTTTTATTTTATTTATTTATTTTAGAGAGGAGAGACAGAGGGAGAGAGAGAGAGAGAGAGAGAGAGACAGGAGGGAGGAGCTGGAAGCATCAACTCCCATACGTGCCTTGACCAGGCAAGCCCAGGGTTTCGAACCGGCAACCTCAGCATTTCCAGGTCGACTCTTTATCCACTGCGCCACCACAGGTCAGGCTGTTCCACTTTTTTATGCATTCATTGGTTGGTTCTTGTACGTGTCCTGACCAGGGATCAAACATGCAATCTTGGCACATCTGGAGGAAGCTATAACCAACTGAGATACCCATCCAGGGCTAGTTTGGTGATATTTGACTTGCTACTTAAATAGCATTAGCTGTGTAGGAGGATAAACTGAACCAGACATGGTATTGGACTTCAAGAAGCCCACAGTATAGTCAGGAGGAGAAAGCTGTGTACAAATAACCAACCACAGATTATCAAGGACCTCAAGTGTCACATACCACATGGACTTTGTATAGCAGGCAGTGGGGTAGCCAGTGAATGTTTCTGAGGAAGAGGGTGTCATAACCTGTACTGAGGAAGTGGGAAGGCTGACAAATATGAGCCTGGAGACATGGAGGGGGGATGCAATTAGAAGGCTTTTGGAATGACTCAAGAGAGAAATAATATAACTCAATGACCATAAGAATGGAAGGAAGTGGACAAAACTTTGCCCCAAAAAAGTGAATAGGACTAGTCAATTAGGAATCAGAGAATCTTAGAAGATGACCTTTGAGATTCTCTGAGCAACTCTTTATTGGGGGGTGGGGACAACTCCTATGTTTCAGAAGAAGATGAGAACTGAAGACATTGTTACTTGCCCAAGCTCACACTGTTGGCTAGTGACTGTACTAATCAGGCTGACTATAGGCTATGCTGCAGTAACAGTCAAACCAAACCCCAGTCTTGAAGGCCTAACACATAAAGGTTTATTTCCTACTCACAAAGATTCCTCTGCAGGCCAGGAGACTCCCTAGGGCAGCACCCTTCTTACTGATGACTCAGGGATCCAGTCTGCTTCTATGCTGTGGGTTCTGCCAACTCAACTCATCCCTTCCAGGAAGATAAACTGTGGAGAACATGTATTACTTCCTCTCACAACCTATTGACCAGAATTAGTCACATGTCCCAACCTAACTAAGAGGGAGGTGGGGAAATATAGCAGGAAGAGAGTGGGCATGAGATAGTTATGTACTATTTGGTAAGCACTATATTCTCTGTCACAGTCACAGAACTGAAAATAGCCTGATTCCCAGAATCCAGTCCATTTTCTTATGCTTGCAAGAAATAAAACCCACTTTGTAGATTTGTTAACACCTCAGTATACCCTGTGTTCTGAATATCTTCTGTTACTGCAGACTTGGCAAGAGGACTGAAAACAGATTTTCAGTCTTAAGAGAAACAAACTCATTCAGAAACTGTAAGTAGGTGGCTTGATATAAGCTGGGAATATTTCAAGCAACTCCAAACTACATATCACCATATGGCAATTATTTGTATAATCTATAAATAAATGCAGAAATACCTGCATAGTACACATCAATTCAGACATATACACACCTCTGCTCTGTGACTTATGAATCACAGAAGTAGATGTAGGCCATAGGGTTGAAGTGCAATAAACTTCAACATAGCATAGTGTGGTACATACAGGTGGTGTAGAGGATTAAAGGCGATGACTCTGGATGCCTGCCTGCCATGCTCCCAACCTCTTCCTATAACAGGCAGATCTTTACCATTAAGAGGTATATTCAATAGCATGTAACTTGTCACTCTGGCCACAACTGATTGGAGCAGAGGAAGATGCTTGAATATTAGCTGATTTCTAAAAATGCAGGTAGCTTATGAGGTGGTATGATATGAGATGACTGGCAACTAACCAGGCCAATCAGAAAATAGAATCAGAATTTTGGAGGGAGGTCGTCAGCTAACAGTGGGCACAGGAGATGAAGAGCACAGAGGAAGAAAAGATAGCATATCACTGAAATTATAGAAATCTGGAGTCAGCAAAAGCCTGAGAGTTGCTTTTGATAGAGTAAGTAGTAGGTGGTTGGTAGTGCCAGACCATACAGGAGTTGTGAAAGCAAAATATCACCAAGTTGGCAAAATGACTGAGTATCAGAAAACAGCAAATTCCTGCCCCAAAGGGGACAATGAGATATTTTAGTCCCAGAGGTTCTCAACCTGTGGGTTGCAACCTTGGCGGGGGTCAAAGGACCCCCGCCGGGGTCACGACCCACAGGTTGAGAACCGCTGCCCTAGAGCTATGCTGATGGAATTCCGAACTCTATTTAAGTTCTAATAAGTCCAGCCATATAGCTATGTCTGAACATCTAGCCATGTGGTTGAGATTTGTGTCTTCCTTAATTTTCTAAGATTGCTCATAATAACCCATCATTATTTCTGGTGGCCTGAGTGAATCTCTGTGCTTTGCAACCACAAGACCCTAACAGGCCATAAAAAGAAATTAAGTTGTAATGAAGGATACAACATGGATGGCCCTGAAACCATTACACTAAATAAAATAAGCCAGACATAAAAGAACAAATATTGTGTGATTTCATTTACATGAAGTACCTAGAATTGTCAAACTCAAACAGACAGAATATAGAATAGGGAGGAGGTTGGGAGCATGGCAGGCAGGCACCCAGAGAGGCACTGCCTTTAATCCTCTACATCACAGAGTATAGAAATTACCAGGGGTTAGGGGGCTGGGGAGTTATTAATGTATAAAGAGTTTCTGTGTGGGGTGACAAAACGTTTTAGAAATAGTGGTAGTGAGTACAGTACACAACATTGTGAATGTATTTAATGCAACAGAATTGCATGTATTAAAATGGTTAAAATAGCCTGACCAGGCAGTAGCTCAGTGGATAGAACATCAATCAGACTAGGATGCAGAGGACCCAGGTTCGAAATCCTGAGGTCTCCGGTTTGAGCACAGGCTCATCTGGCTTGAGCACAGGCTCATCAGCTTTAGCACAGGGTCACTGGCTTGAGCCCAAAGGTTGCTGGCATGAGCCCAAGGCCACTTGCTTGAGCAAAGGGTCACTCGCTCTGCTGTAGCCCCCTGGTCAAGGCACATATGAGAAATCAATCAATGAACAACTAAGGTGTCACAACGAAGAATTGATGCTTCTCATCTCTCTCCTTTCCTGTCTGTCTGTCCCTATTTGTCCCTCTCTGACTCTCTTGCTGTCTCTGTCAAAAACAAAAACAAGGCCCTGGCCGGTTTGCTCAGTGGTAGAGCGTCGGCCTGGTGTGCAGGAGTCCCGGGTTCGATTCCTGGCCAGGGTACACAGGAGAAGCATTCATCGGCTTCTCCACCCCTCCCCCTCTCCTTCCTCTCTGTCTCTCTCTTCCCCTCCCGCAGCCAAAGCTCCATTGGAGCAAAGTTTGCCCGGGCGCTGAGGATGGCTCTGTGGCCTCTGCCTCAGGCACTAGAATGGCTCTGATTGCGGCAGAGCGATGCCCCAAGATGGGCAGAGCATCGCCCCCTGGTGGGCATGCCGGGTGGATCCCAGTCAGGCGCATGAGGGAGTCTGTCTGACTGCCTCCCCGTTTCCAACTTCAGAAAAAAAAAATACAAAAAGATAAAAAAAATCCAAAAAACAAAAATGGTCAAAATAGTAAAAACCATGCTATCTATATTTTACCATGCACATAAAGACTCTATTAGGGATACAGTATGATGGAAAGAATACTAGGTTGGAGGCAGAGAAAGTGGGTTCAAAACCCAACTCTGCCATTTTGTAGCTGTGTCACTTTAGGCAACTTACCCAACGTCTCAGTGTCTTCATTTAGTCATTTGGAAAATAGAGATAATAAAACCCTAAGTTTGTTGTAAGAAATTAAAAAGACAAAGTATTGTATATTGAATAATTGCATAAATATCTTATGTAAATGAGTCTAGTGATTCTTGCTATGTGTATGTGGAGGAGGAGACGTTAGGCCTCTGTAATCTCATCTTATGAAAATATAAGGTTTCTTCTTTGCCTGTGCGCTCAGATGACACCAGTGTGAAAAGTGCAAAGCTCACCATGTCTGCCTCAGAGACCTCAGACTTCCCTGGATTCTCCTCTTCTTCACTTCATCCTGTCATTCCCTCTCCTGCCCCTTTTGAGCCCCCAATGCTCTGGTGCTCTCCTCCTCTAGTTCTCATGGAGACCACCCTTAGAAAAAATTATTTTCTCACTCAAACTGGAGTCCCTTTGTTCCCCTCCTCAGAGCATCTATGTATTCGGGCAGTTCTCTTTCTAGAGAGGAAATAGCTTGATACACATAAGTTTGCTGAGTTAACTGGATAATTTTTTTAATTTTTTTATTTATTTTTATTTGTCGCGAGTGTGAGAGAGAGACAGGAAGGGAAAGAGATGAGAAGCATCAACTCGTAGTTGCGTCACTTTAGTTCTTCATTGTTTTTTGTTTGTTTGTTTTTTACAGGGACAGAGAGAGAGTCAGAGAGAGGGATAGATAGGGACAGACAGACAGGAACGGAGAGAGACGAGAAGCATCAATCATCAGTTTTTCATTGCGACACCTTAGTTGTTCATTGATTGCTTTCTCATATGTGCCTTGACCGTGGGCCTTCAGCTGACCAAGTAACCCCTTGCTCGAGCCAGCAACCTTGGGTCCAAGCTGGTGAGCTTTTGCTCAAACCAGATGAGCCCACGCTCAAGTTGGCGACCTTGGGGTCTCGAACCTGGGTCCTCCGCATCTCAGTCCAATGCTCTATCCACTGCGCCACCACCTGGTCAGGCTAGTTGTTCATTGTTTATTACACTTGCCTTGACGAGGGGGGGGGGCTCCAGCAGAGCCAGTGACCCCTTGCTCAAGCCAGTGACCTTGAGTTTCAAGCCAGCAACCTTTGGGCTCAAGCCCAAATCATTGTATAAATGTTAATGATCCCACACTCAAGCCGGAAACCCCACGCTCAAGCTGGCAAGCCCGCGCTCAAGACAGCAACCTCGGGTTTTCGAATCTAGGGCCTCAGAGTCTCAAGCTGACACTCTATCCAGTGCACTACCACCGGTCAGGTCTGAAGGATTTTTTTTTAGGCTTTGGCAAACATGTAGTTCCAGGATATGTTGGCGGAAAGGGAGCTCTCCAAGCTCTTTATATCTCCCACAAGCCCGCCGTTAATAATCCTGAAATATTTGCTGACCTGAATCCTTTCTTTGGGCCTCAGCAAAAGGCAGCGGGTGTACTAAATGCTTTGTCAAATTAAATATCATTCCAACATTTAGCGAAGTCTAAAAAACAGGCACCACTCTAGGAAGGCTGGGGAGCTGTCCGAGGTACTGAAACATAACAACAGGAGAGTCTTCCTGTTTCTCCTAGTCCTGGAGCCCTGACAACTCCAGTTCAGTCTAAATCTGGATTTAAGAGAGGTAAGTGAAAAGATAATTCTGGGAAGGCGGAAAGCATGGGAGAGAAAGAGAGAGTATCACACAGATACACAGAGTTTTCTAGATAGACTTAATTACAGATGGAATACTAAGGCCAGAACATAGAGAAACTTTGGTTTTGATTTCATTTTTAAATTCAAATGGTCACCAAGAAACCCTGAATGTCCTAAGAAAAAAATATGAAACAAGTGAAAGGGGGAAGGGATCATGTATTAGACAATACAATGCAAAACTGTGTAAAAACAAACTTGTGAAGGAAATCACAACCACATAGATTGATGTGTTACCATCAACTGAGCCATACCAAAGGACTCATAGCTCTTTATTTTTATTTTCTAGATAGAAACAATTTAACCTTTGTGGATGAAGGAAAAATAGGAGTATGAATTAACTTGATGTCATGTTCTTTCATGTGTTTTTTTTTAATCCCCTTTTCTACGGAAAGTTTGGGGCATTATCCTGCCTTAATAATATGCTCATGCAAGCATCTTTTAGTGGAGGAGAAAGAAAATTGGCTGAGAATAAGTCATCTAAAACCTGTCACATGACAGAGGCAGGCTTCCCTCTGAGTATTTAGCATATACAGTGTATAATCAAATACATACTGCCTTATGTGGTCTTTAAATTAGGACCTCAAGTTAGCTATCACTGTTCAATTAATCTTAAGCTCCTATGTGGGTAGTGACCATGTCTCATGTTTTCTCTCACACAAATTGACACAAACAACATGAAACACACAATAGGTGTTCAGTTAATGTTGGTTGGCTAATTAAGGCAAAGTAGAGATAAAGTCTGGATTTCACTCAAGAAATGTATTTTCCCCTGGTTGGATAACTAAGTTGGTTAAGTGTTGTCTCAATATGCCAAGATTGCAGGTTTGATTCCTGGTCAGGGCACATAAAAGAATCAATTAATGAATGTATAAATAAGAGGAAAAACAAATCAATGTCTCTCTCTTTCCCTTCCCCTCTCTCTCTCTCTCTCAAATCAATCAATAAAAAATAAAAAAAGAAATGTATTTTATTTTTCTAAAAATAGTGTATTTTTATTTATTTATTTATTTATTTATTTATTTGTATTTTTCCGAAGCTGGAAACGGGGAGAGACAGTCAGACAGACTCCCGCATTCGCCCGACCGGGATCCACCCGGCACGCCCACCAGGGGCGACGCTCTGCCCACCAGGGGGCGATGCTCTGCCCCTCCGGGGCGTTGCTCTGCCGTGACCAGAGCCACTCCAGCGCCTGGGGCAGAAGCCAAGGAGCCATCTCCAGCGCCTGGGCCATCTTTGCTCCAATGGAGCCTTGGCTGCAGGAGGGGAAGAGAGAGACAGAGAGGAAGGAGGGGGGGGGGAACCAAATGGGTGCTTCTCCTGTGCCCTGGCCGGGAATCAAACCCAGGTCCCCCGCACGCCAGGCTGACGCTGTACCGCTGAGCCAACCGGCCAGGGCCAAAATAGTGTATTTTTTTTTTTTTTCTTCCTGAAGCTGGAAACAGGGAGAGACAGTCAGACAGACTCCCGCATGCGCCCGACCAGGATCCACCCGGCACGCCCACCAGGGGTGACGCTCTGCCCACCAGGGGGCGATGCTCTGCCCATCCTGGGCGTCGCCATGTTGCGACCAGAGCCACTCTAGCGCCTGAGGCAGAGGCCACAGAGCCATCCCCAGCGCCCGGGCCATCCTTGCTCCAATGGAGCCTTGGCTGCGAGAGGGGAAGAAAGAGACAGAGAGGAAAGCGCGGCGGAGGGGTGGAGAAGCAAATGGGCGCTTCTCCTGTGTGCCCTGGCCGGGAATCGAACCCGGGTCCTCCGCACGCTAGGCCAACAAAATAGTGTATTTTTTTAATAGAGAAAAACTAGAAATAACACGAAGCCCAACAAAAGATTGGTTGAAAAAAATTATGGCACATTCATACAACTAAACATTGCACTAAATTGTAAAAATATGTAAATAGATCTATCTGTATTACTGTTGTGGGGAAATGGCTACAATTAATGAAAAAAGAAAGTTAAAAAGTAGTACATAAAATGCGTATGATTCTACATTTATAAAAAATTAAATTCATTTGAGAGAGGGACACTTTTTGTCACTTCTCACCATATTATTACAGTAATCTCAGCAGCTGGCATGTAGCCAGGGTTCAGTAAATGTTCCTTAGATGACTATAGTAACATCGAGGACTTGGAGTAGCACTGAAAATACTCCCAATAGAGTGTGAATTCTAACCTTATTCTATTACTCCAGAAAAAGCAGAATTATCCTATTGTTGGGCAAGAGGGAGGGGAGAAAGGACTTCACAATTAGCTGAAGTTGGAAGAGTGTTATGTTGAAAGTCATTGATTCAATCCCAGGTTTGGGTGATACTTTATTTTTTACTTACTTTACCTATTTACTTACTTACCTATATATTAATAAATTTTCCTAATTTTTTTCCCTGAAGTTGGAAACGGGGAGGCAGTCAGACAGACTCCCGCATGCGCCTGACCGGGATCCACCTGGCATGCCCACCAGGGGGCAACGCTCTGCCGCAATCAGAGCCATTCTAGCACCTGAGGCAGAGGCCACAGAGCCATCCTCAGCTCCTGGGCAAACTTTGCTCCAGTGGAGCCTTGGCTGCAGGAGGGGAAGAGAGAGACAGAGAGGAAGGAGAGGGGTGGAGAAGCAGATGGGCACTTCTCCTGTGTGCCCTGGCCGGGAATCGAACCTGGGACTCCTGCACGCCAGGCCAACACTCTACCACTGAGCCAACCGGCCAGGGCCTAAATTTTCCTAAATTTTTATTTTGAAAATTTTAAAGCTAGAGAAAAGTTGCAAAACAAAGATAATAAACATCTGTATTCACTTTTAACTTTTTTTTTTTTTTTACCACATTTGCTTTATCTCACCCTCTCTATGTGTATATACTGGGTTTTGGTTTTTGTGTTTGTCTGTTTTTGACAAAGACAGAGAGTCAGAGAGAGGGACAGATAGGGACAGACAGACAGGAAGGGAGAGAGATGAGACGCATCAATTCTTCGTTGTGGCGCCTTAGTTGTTCACTGATTGTTATCCCGTATGTGCCTTGACTGGAAGGCTCTAGCAGAGTTAATGACCCCTTGCTTAAGCCAGTGACCTTGGGCTTCAAGCCAGCAACCATGAGGTCACGTCTATGATCCCACACTCAAGCCAGCGACCCCTCGCTCCAGCTGGTGAGCCCGTGCTCAAGCCAGATGAGTCCACATTCAAGCCGGAAACCTCAGGGATTCAAACCTGAGTCCTCCGTGTCCCAGTCCGACACTCTATCCACTGCGCGTAGTCAGGCATGTGTATACTGGTTTTGCTAAAACATCTGAGAGTAAGTTATATCAATCATGATGTTGCAACTCTAAATATTTCAGCATGTAACTCTGAAGAACATTTGCCTATTTATATACATATATATATATAAATTTTAAAAACACATATACTTTTCAAATAACTATTTTGTACTTTGAAATAGTTTAAGACTCACAAGGAGTTGCAAATAGAGTACAGAAAGTTCCCAGATACTATTCACCCAGTTCACTCCCCATGATAACATCTTATATAACCATAGTACATTATCAAAACCCAGAAAATGACACTGATATAACACATGAATTCAACTACAGACCTTATTTAAATTTGCATTGCATTGTTTCTTAGTTTCTCTTTCTCATTCTGTTAATTTTTATCACATGTGTAGATTTCAGTAACAGAACTGCTCATCACCACACACAATAAAACTTCTAATGTTACCCCTCTCCACAACCCTAATCCATCAACTATTGATATGTCTTCTATCACTATAATTTTGTCACTTCTAGAATGTTACACATATGGAGTCACATATACATAACATTTGTGTGTGTGTGTGTGTGTGTGTGTGTGTATGTGTGTGTGTGACAGAGATAGAGAAAGGGACAGACAGAAACAAACAGGAAGGAAGAGAGATGAGAAGCATCAACCCACAGTCATGGCACCTTAGTTGTTCTTTAATTGCTTTCTTTTTTTTTTTTTTTTACAGAGACAGAGAGAGAGATAGACAGGGACAGACAGACAGGAACGGAGAGATAAGAAGCATCAATCATTAGTTTTTCACTGCGCATTGCGACACCTTAATTGTTCATTGACTGCTTTCTCATACATGCCTTGACTGCGGGCCTCCAGCAGACCGAGTAACCCCTTGCTTGAGCCAGCGACCTTGGGTCCAAGCTGGTGAGCTTTGCTCAAACCAAATGAGCCCTCACTCAAGCTGGCAACCTCAAGGTGTCGAATCTGGGTCTTCTGCATCCCAGTCCGACGCTCTATCCACTGTGCAACCGCCCAGTCAGGCTGATTGCTTTCTCATACATGCTTTGACCGGGGTGCTCCAGCTGAACCAGTGACCCCTTGCTCATGCCAGCAACCTTGGACTCAAGCCTATGACCATAGGGTCATGTCTATGATCCCACACTCATGCTGGCGACCCTGCTCTCAGGCTGCTGATGAGCCCACGCTCAAGCCGATGACCTCAGGATTTTGAACCTGGGTCCTCAGCATCCCAGGTTGATGCTCTATTCATTGCACCACTGCCTAGTCAGGCCATAATATTTTGAGATTAATTTTTTTTACTCAGTATAATACCCTTGCAATTTATCCAAGTTGTTGCAAATTATTCATCAATAGTTCATCTTTTTTGGCCCTGGCCAGTTGGCTCAGCGGTAGAGCATCTGCCCGACGTGTGGAAGTCCTGGGTTCGATTCCTGACCAGGGCACACAGGAGAAGCACCCATCTATTTCTCCACCCTTCCCCCTTGCCTCTCTCTCTCTCTCTCTCTCTTCCCCTTCTGCAGCCAAGGCTCCACTGGAGCAAAGTTGGCCTGGGCGCTGAGGATGGCTCCGAGGCCTCTGCCTCAGGCACTAGAATGGCTCTGGTTGCAACAGAGCAGCGGCCCAGATGGGCAGAGTATCACCCCCTGGTTGGCATGCCGGGTGAATTCCCATCTGGTGCATGTGGGAGTCTCTCTGCCTTCCTGCTCTCACTTCAGAAAAATACAAAAAAAAATAGTTCATTGTGGGGTTTTTTTTTTGTTGTTGTTGTTTTTTTACAGGGACAGAGAGAGAGTCAGAGAGAGGGATAGATAGGGACAAACAGACAGAAATGGCGAGAGATGAGAAGCATCAATCATCCATTTTTCGTTGGGACTCCTTAGTTGTTCATTTATTGCTTTCTCATATGTACCTTGACTGTGGCCTTCAGCAGACCGAGTAACCCCTTGCTTGAGCCAGCGACCTTGGGCTCAAGCTGGTGAGCTTTTGCTCAAACCAGATGACCCCTCACTCAAGCTGGTGACCTCAGAGTCTCGAACCTGGTCTTCCGCATCCCAGTCCAATGCTCTATCCACTGTGCCACTGCCTAGTCAGGCTGTGTTTACAATTCTTTATATACTATGGATCCAGATCCTTTGTTGGATAATTTGCAAATATTTTCTCCCAGTATGTTGTGGTTTGTCTTTTCATCTACCCACTAGGATCTTTTTTTTTTTTTTTTTGTATTTTTCTGAAGCTAGAAACGGGGAGAGACGGTCAGACAGACTCCCGCATGCGCCCGACCGGGATCCACCTGGCACGCCCACCAGGGGGCGACGCTCTGCCCACCAGGGGGCGATGCTCTGCCCCTCCGGGGCGTCGCTCCTTGCGACCAGAGCCACTCTAGCGCCTGGGGCAGAGGCCAAGGAGCCCTCCCCAGCGCCCGGGCCATCTTTGCTCCAATGGAGCCTCGGCTGCTGGAGGGGAAGAGAGAGACAGAGAGGAAGGAGAGGGATAGGGGTGGAGAAGCAGATGGGTGCTTTTCCTGTGTGCCCTGGCCGGGAATCGAACCCGGGACTTCTGCATGCCAGGCCGACGCTCTACCACTGAGCCAACCGGCAAGGGCCTACCCAATAGGATCTTTTGCAGGGCAAAAGACTTTAAAATTTTTGTCAAAGTCAATCTTTTTAGGCCATGGTCGGTTGGCTCGGCAGTAGAGCGTCGGCCTGGCGTGCAGGGGACCCGGGTTCGATTCCCGGCCAGGGCACATAGGAGAAGCGCCCATTTGCTTCTCCACCCCCCCCTCCTTCCTCTCTGTCTCTCTCTTCCCCTCCCGCAGCCAAGGCTCCATTGGAGCAAGGATGGCCCGGGCGCTGGGGATGGCTCCTTGGCCTCTGCCCCAGGTGCTAGAGTGGCTCTGGTCGTGGCAGAGTGACACACCGGAGGGGCAGAGCATCGCCCCCTGGTGGGCAGAGCATCGTGCCGGGTGGATCCCGGTCGGGCGCATGCGGGAGTCTGTCTGACTGTCTCTCCCCGTTTCTAGATTCAGAAAAATACAAAAAAAAAAAAAAGTCAATCTTTTTAGATTGCTGTACAGAAAATAATTTTTAACCTTTTTTTTTTTTACTTCATTTGTGTTTAATACTGTAGTAGATGCTGAAAAAAATATATATAGATGTAGAAGAATTGTGATCAGGAACTTCCAGCTCAGTTAAGAGAAATACACAAATAATTATTGCAGAAAATGGCAGATAACTGTAAGTCATGTACAACTATGGGTAGGAGGAGAAGAGTTCATGGGAAGGAAGGATCATTTTATGTTAGAAATAGCAGGAGAGGCTTCAGGGAGGAAGTAGCATTGGAACCTTAACAATTTCAACAGTTGAAGTGGGAGCAGAGGAAGAAATTTCAGGAAGAAACAATTACAGAAGCAGAGAAACAAAAATGAGACAGAAACTACCAAGAAGTTGGCTGGAGTGTAGGGATTAGAAAAAGATAATAAATTCACTTTTAGATATAAAGTATTTAAAGACCAGCAAGCATTCATGAAGAGATATTCAACAGGCAGTTGGATATGTAAGTTTGGAATTGGAAATTGGAAAAAAGGATTTGGGAATTATCAGCATAGATCAGGTCTTTTTTTTATGCCCCACAGCACTTGTCAAATTATAATTAACTATTTATTGTGAAATTAATTGTTCATCCTTCTGACTCTCATGCTAGAAAGCCAATCTCCTAGAGGCAGAGTCTACGTCTGCCTTATTCCTAGCACCAATGCCTTGCACTCAGTAAATATTTACTGAATAGATGAAATAAGAAGTTGATACTTCTTTTTTTAAAGAAGTCAATATTTCTAATAGCCATCATTTATTGAGTATGCACATGGCAGGCACTGTGAACTCACTTTGTATGCATAATCTCATTTAAACTTCACAGAATCCCTTTTAAAAAACTTTGTTTATTGGCCCTGGCCGGTTGCCTCAGTGGTAGAGCGTCAGCCCGGTGTGCAGGAGTCCCAGGTTTGATTCCCGGCCAGGACACACAGGAGAGGCGCCCATCTGCTTCTCCACTCCTCTCCCTCTCCTTTCTCTCTGTCTCTCTCTTCCCCTCCCACAGCCGAGGCTCCACTGGAGCAAAGTTGACCCGGGCACTGAGGATGGCTCCATGGCCTCTGCCTCAGGCGCTAGAATGTCTATGGTGGCAACAGAGCAATGCCCCAGACGGGCAGAGCATCACCCCCTGGTGGGCATGCCAGGTGGATCCCGGTCGGGCGCATGCGGGAGTCTGTCAGACTGCCTCCCTGCTTCCAACTTAGGAAAAATACAAAAAAAAAACAAACCAAAAAACAAACAAAAAAAACCTTTGTTTATTGCCTGACCAGGTGGTGGCGCAGTGGATAGAGCATTGGACTGGGATGCGGAAGACCCAGGTTTGGGACCCCGAGGTCGCCAGCTTGAGCGCAGGTTCATCTGGTTTGAGCAAAGCTTACCAACTTGGACCCAAGGTCGCTGGCTTGAGCAAGGGGTTACTCAGTCTGCTGAAGGCCCACAGTCAAGGCACATAAGAGAAAGCAATCGATGAACAACTAAGGTGTCGCAACAAAAAACTAATGATTGATGCTTCTCATCTCTCTCCATTCCTGTCTGTCCCTCTCTCTGACTCTCTCTTTCTGTCTCTGTAAAAATAAATAAATAAATAAATAATCTTTGTTTATTGATTTTAGAGAGAGAGGGAGAGAGAGAGAGAGAGAAACATTGATTTCCAGTCATTTATTTATTCACTGGTTGCTCCTTCAACGTGCCCTGATTTTGAGGATCGAACCTGCAACCTTGTCATGTCGGGATGACACTCTAACCAACTGAGCTATCTGGGCAGGGCCAAAATCTTGAGAGGTATGTCAAGGGTTCTTTTTTTTTTTTTTAAGATTTTATTTATTGATTTTAGAGAAAGAGAGAAAGTGGGGGGAGCAGGATGTATCAACTTGTAGTAGTTGCTTCTTGTATGTGCCTTGACCAGACAAGCCCAGGGTTTTGAACCAGTGACCTCAGCATTTCAGGTCAATGCTTTATCCACTGCTCCATCATGAGCCAGGCAAGGGTTCTTGAACCTAGGTTCAATGGGTTTGGAACAAGGCCTGAGAATCTGAATTTAAATTCCTGGGTACTTCTAATGAGCAGTCAAGATAGAAACCACTCAGGTGGATATTTTTATTAAAATTTTACAAGTGAAGAAATTAAGGTTCAGAAAATAACAGTGATTTATTCAAAGTTCCATCGCCAGGAAGAACCATAATGCAAAGCCAGAGCTCTTAAGAAGAGGACTTTATCACAAAGCCTCTTTGACTCTGAAAGACCTAATAACTAAAAAAAGAGTTTCTGAGGGAAGGCAGAAAGCTGAAAACTGAGTCACTGAAACAAAGAGAGTGGTGAGCACTGCCAAATGCCACACAGAGGCCACAGAAGATGTGGTATGAGAAAGAACCAGGGAATGACACACCCACCAACGTGTCCACAGTGCCAGAGTCTGACGTCAGAGGAAGATGAAGACAAGGCAATCCCTCAGGAAATCTGGCCAGCTGGAAGAACTTGTGGTTTGAGGATTTGCCAAGATCACTCTTTTGTAATGTAGCTTTGTGCTAAAATTATTAAAGCCAAACATCTTTGGCCTATGGGGTGGGTTGCCAAGAAAGGGGAGGTATAAGTCCCATGAGGGAATCTTAGTTGGGAATGTCAGGTAAGCTGTTTAGAAAATGTAAACAGCCTGACCAGGTGGTGGCGCAGTGGATAGAGCGTCGGACTGGGATGCAGAGGACCCAGGTTCGAGACTCCGAGGTCGCCAGCTTGAGCGCGGGCTCATCTGGTTTGAGCAAAAAAAGCCCACCAGCTTGAACCCAAGGTTGCTGGCTTCAGCAAGGGGCTACTCGGTCTGCTGAAGGCCCGCCCAAGGTCAAGGCACATATGAGAAAGCAATCAATGAACAACTAAGGTGTTGCAACGGGCAATGAAAAACTAATGATTGATGCTTCTCATCTCTCTCCATCCCTGTCTGTCCCTGTCTATCCCTCTCTCTGACTCACTCTCTGTCTCTGTAAAAAATAAAAAAAATTTTTTAAAAAGTCTTAAAAAAAAGAAAATGTAAACAGCCCTAGCCAGATAGCTCAGCTGGTTGGAGCCTCCTCCAAGGCGTGGAGGTTGCCGGTTTGGGGCATGTGCAGGAGCAGATTGATGTTCCTGTCTCTTTCTCTCCTTCCTCAATCTCTAAAATCAATAAAATAAATTTTTTTTAAAAAAATGCATACTGGCCTGACCAGGTGGTGGCGCAGTGGATAGAGCGTCGGACTGGGATGCGGAAGGACCCAGGTTCAAGACCCCGAGGTCGCCAGCTTGAACGCGGGCTCATCTGGCTTGAGCAAAGAGTTCACCAGCTTGGACCCAAGGTCGCTGGCTCCAGCAGGGGGTTACTCGGTCTGCTGAAGGCCCACGGTCAAGGCACATGTGAGAAAGCAATCAAAGAACAACTAAGAAGTCGCAACGCGCAACAAGAAACTGATGATTGATGCTTCTCATCTCTCTCCATTCCTGTCTGTCTGTCCCTGTCTATCTCTGCCTCTGTAAAACAAACAAACAAACAAAAAAAAAACTTCAAAAAAAATGCATACTGCAGCTCATTCTAGATTGTACAGGGCCACTACTGCCTTGTTGAATCATTTGGTCTTTCATATACTTTCTTCTGTTCTATGTATGTTTTGCCTTTGGAGTACTGCTGCTATTGGTGGATGGAAAGAGAAATAAAGGTGAAACTCCAACCATGGACTTTTGCTGATTATTAGCAGTCCTGAATAACACTGTTGAAATGAAATTGGAATTATAGCCCAGAAGTAAGATCTTCTAATTATCTGTGGTTGTTTCCACGTAGCAATGGGAAAACAACTGCAAGCCACACTAACACTGTCCCCCAGACCACAAGCAATCAAGGTTGGCTGTATTCTTTCTCTCAAAGGCAGCCTTTACAAGGATGTGGTGGATAGTTTTCTGCAATCCCATCGCTAAACCCAGTTCTTATCCTGTTGATGGTATATGCGAAGCAGTGTCCCTTTAGTTGAAAGAAGACAGTGATGGAAGTAGTCCCTCATAACTTTACAGCTTACAAAGCACTTTTACATGCATCAACTAAATCTTTCATGATCTTGGGGACATAGGTGTTGTTATCTCCACATGCTTACTACGTGACAGAAGCCACCATTCAAACCCATCACCTCTGACCCTGGGTCCAATGCTCTTTCCATTATAAACCAATCTGCTGCTTTGTTAGTGGCCAAAACTCTTCTGAAAGCCACTAAGCCTTATTCTGGCTACATGGAAATTAATGAGACTTCAAGAATTTTTCATTGCTCGAAGAAGCAAAATGATGTGAAGAAAGGATATATTTGGTGCTAGTGACCTTATACAGAGTGCTACAGCTGAGCCTCAGTTTCTTATTTATAAGAAGGTGGTAAGGGCCACCCTGAGAAGTGGCTGGAAGTAGATAAACCTATGCAAAAAGTCCTGGCACAGTGACTAGCAGGAAGTATTATTTAGCCAGGTGAGCACTCTTCTATCCTTCACCTCACCAGGTCTTTCTGAACCCAAAGCACTCAGAACTGAGTCCTCCAGCTAAGGTCTTGATCTGTAATACAAAACCAGAGCTGTGAAAAGGCCTGACCTCTCCCATGATCAAGCACAAAGCCAGAAGATATGCTCTAGTCTAAAGCCTCATAGGACTCTCTTTCCCCTTCCTCTAGTGGTCTGTCTCAGGTTAATATTCCTCTCCCCATACCTCACCCCCATGAAGTTAAAACATACCCTAGAACTACTTTCTTGAGATTCTAAGATAAAGAAATGTCTTCAGTCTGAAATTCTAGAATCTATTAAACAGTTCTTCCTACTTTCTCTCCAAAGTCATAGCTACATCCTGAGAGATATAAGCTTGAAGGTGAGTACTGCACACATTTCTTCCCAGCCTTGATTTTTTCAGATCCTATTCTTTGGGTTCTGCCCCCCCCCCCCATGCATGGTAAGGGAGGCCGGTTCAGTTGCCATCACTCTTTCCCACTCCTGAGGATCTGTTTGTAGAGACCTCTTTTGTCTATAAAGAGAGATCTCCATGGGAAAGGACTCCTGCAAACTAGATGAGGGTTTACACAGACTAAAATCTCAAATGCCTACCGGGCCAGGCAGGTAAGGTAAAGAAATTAAGAAGGTGGTAGTAATTTAATGGAGAGTGGTGGACTGTGGTGAATGTGAAAGCACACTTATACAAATGGCAGGGGCACCACTGCTGTGCCCACTGCCGCCATCCCAGTTCTTTTCTCCGCTTCTTTCCACTCTGCAACTCAGGCCCGCGCGTACTTGACCTACCTCCCTCCCCCCCCACCCCCCCCACCCCCCACCCCCCCCACCCCCCACCCCCCCCCACCCCCCACCCCCCTACCCCACCCCCGCCAAACGTCGCAGGCTTTCCGCGCGGCCTCTCGCCCCTGGCCGTCCCGGGACCTACAGAGGAACAGCTGATGAGATGCTCTCTGACGTAGACCCACTTTCCCCCTGGGAATCCGGAATGGGCTGAGGGAGGGGACAAAGCCTCGCCCTGCGGGTCCCCACGCTAACTGGAAAAACAGGGCTTCACCCTCGGAAGCCCCGGGGTGGGCATGGGCGCACGGGACACCTTCCAGGAAACCCTAGGACAGGTTCAAGGGATGCGACAGAACCTTGTGGTTTCCGGATGGCAAACCCCAGTTACGTAGGCACCTCTGCGCTCGTCATTTCCAAACCAGACGATTTCTGGGGCGGGACACTAAGGACAGGAGGCGGTTCCTACGCAAATGGCTCTGTCCTGGCGCCGCAGGTCCGTGGAGCGCGCAGCTACCGTAGTCACTGCGCTTCCCCGCCGCAGATCCCGGTGCCCCCTTCCCTCTCCCCGTCAGGCCCGGGAAGGAGCTCCGCCCCCGACGCGCCGCGCCAGCCCCCGCGCCTTAAAACCCGCAGCACACCGCCCCGCCGCGCCCCGCCTGGCGCACCTCTCCTCTCCTTTGTATCTGCAGTTGCAGTCGCTGTCCCAGCCCGGGTTTTGGCACCATGAGCTTCAGCTCCGACCACTACCTGTGCGGCCCCTCCTCCTACCGCAAGGTGTTCGGGGACAGCTCTCGTCTGTCGTCGCGCTTCTCCGGGACTGGCGGCGCGGGCAGCTACCGCTCGCAGTCGCTGTCCCGCTGCAATGTGGCCTCCTCGGCCGCCTGCTCCTCGACCTCGTCGCTCGGCCTGGGCCTGGCCTACCGCCGGCCTCCGGTGTCCGACGGGCTAGACCTGAGCCAGGCGGCGGCGCGCACCAACGAGTACAAGATCATCCGCACCAACGAGAAGGAGCAGCTGCAGGGCCTCAACGACCGCTTCGCCGTGTTCATCGAGAAGGTGCATCAGCTGGAGACGCAGAACCGCGCGCTCGAGGCCGAGCTGGCGGCGCTGAGGCAGCGCCAAGCCGAGCCATCGCGCGTCGGCGAGCTCTTCCAGCGCGAGCTGCGCGAGCTGCGCGCGCAGCTGGAGGAGGCGAGCTCGGCCCGCGCCCAGGCGCTGCTGGAGCGCGACGGGCTGGCGGAGGAGGTGCAGCGGCTGCGGGCGCGCTGCGAGGAGGAGAGCCGCGGGCGCGAAGGCGCCGAGCGCGCCCTGAAGGCGCAGCAGCGCGACGTGGACGGCGCCACGCTGGCCCGCCTGGACCTGGAGAAGAAGGTGGAGTCGCTGCTGGACGAGCTGGCCTTCGTGCGCCAGGTGCACGACGAGGAGGTGGCCGAGCTGCTGGCCACACTGCAGGCGTCGTCGCAGGCTGCGGCCGAGGTGGACGTGGCTGTGGCTAAGCCGGACCTGAGTTCGGCGCTAAGGGAGATCCGCGCCCAGTACGAGTCCCTGGCCGCCAAGAACCTGCAGTCAGCCGAGGAGTGGTACAAGTCCAAGTTTGCCAACCTGAACGAGCAGGCGGCGCGCAGCACCGAGGCCATCCGGGCCAGCCGCGAGGAGATCCACGAGTACCGGCGCCAGCTGCAGGCGCGCACCATCGAGATCGAGGGCCTTCGTGGAGCCAATGAGTCGTTGGAGAGGCAGATCCTGGAGCTGGAGGAGCGACACAGCGCTGAAGTGGCTAGCTACCAGGTGAGGCTGGAGCGCTGGGCAGGGAGGGCTCCCTGTCCCCTCCCACACAGACCATCGCGTTCCCGCACAGCTGAGGCCCGAGGGACTGAGGGGAGGGCGAGGGAGGAGAGAAAGATCCTGGACTAGACGCTGTGGCAAACGAAAAGCTCTGGACTCTCCACTGATAGATCATTTTAGGGGTCTGGACTCCCTCTCTTCCTGCCCCTCACTTACATCCCTTTCCGAGCCCTTCTAACAAAAAAGCTCTTAGCCTCCCTTCTTCAGATTCCGAAAAATCTAATTCATGCTTCCCTGTCATCAAGTGAGAATAAAGACACTTAAAACTTAAGGAACAGTTTCCAGCCAAAGTAGGAGGGAGCCGAACAGGGTGGGTTACACCCTCTCCATGGTTGACGGTGCTGTCTCGGCTCTTTGGCGTCTTTTGTTGATTTTGAAACATATTCTGTGCTCCCTGAGATAGATATTTACAGAGTATTGTCTGCCCTGGGTTCGGGAGAATTAGGCCGGATTGAACTGGGAAGAGTTCTACCCCATTTTATTGACGTTTCTCCTCAAACAAGTAGAGACTGGGAACCAACGAGATGGGTGGTTGGGCTAGCGTAACCGCCCTGCTCTTTCTCTTCCCGTTTCCCAATACACACTCGCACATGCACACCGTTCCCTTGTCAATCGATTGATATTTCTTCTTTTTTTTTTTCTCAAAGAAAGCTTTACACCGTTGGCAAAGGAGAATGGTCGGGGCGCTGTCCTGGGTGCTGATCTCGAGTTCTTTCCATTTCAGACAATGTGTCTCCTGTCGCATGTCCCAGTTATGACTCTCTAGGCAATTAACTGCTATGGTATTTTTTTCTTTTGCAACACCAACACATCAGTCTTGGCTACCTGCAATCAAAAGTCACCCCGTGAGCAGCATCAATTTTCACTTTCATGGATGGTTTAGCACTTAATAAAAACCACTTAATCTGCTCAGCAGCAGTGAGATTCCACTTGAAAATACCCTCTTTTTTTAAAAAATACCCATTTTTAAAAGCCATTTTTCCAACCTAAGTGCATGTGACAAATCAGAGATGGGTTCTATCTTTGGGATAAACCACTTATTTTTCATTTTTGCCTGTCCTCTAAGCTCCTGTAATTGTCTCTTTTCTCCTTTTTTTTTTTTTTTTTCTCCAAACAAAGACCACTGCATCTTTGGTTTTGCAATATAAAACATTCTGGGCTTATGACCACAAGGGCATAGCAGCTGGAGAAAAATATAGAAAATAATCTAAATAGGGTAGTTCAGATTCAAGGTACAGAGAAGCTTCTTTAAGGAGAAGCTAATAATTCAGAAACTTGCAATAATTCATTCTAGCTAAGATCAAAGTTTACATTTGATTAAATTATTAGGGTTTAAGATCATTAATAAAATACATACAAAAAAACTATGATTTTAGTCAGGAGATAAAGAATAATTATTGGTGTGCAGATTGTTCATTATAAATTACTTTCTTTGATAAAGAAAGACAGCTTGCCTGGACCATTGGTTTTGGCTAGTTTGCAATTACAGTATTATTTAAATAAAGACTTCTATTCTGCTTCAAGATCTGTAACTTGAACTTTTCACTATGTGGCCTAGCCCTTGGAAGGTCTGGATTAATCACATTTAGTTAATTGAAGACTTGAAGCTTTGCATTTTCTTCCAGAAGCCTCAAAGGGTTAGCCCAATATTTCTACAAAAAGGATAATTTACCCTCAATTGCCATCTGAATTGGGCTTTGCCATGTCCTCTGTTTAGCTGTTATAGCTCCTGCATTCTAAGAGTTAGTGCCAATTTTGTCTGGCTTGTTGTTTGCATGACAAGGCTTTCAGCCCCCATCAGTTTTAGCTTTCAGTGCTTCAGTGGACCTGCTGATGGAGTGGAAGAGATCAAATGACAGAGAGCTATTTCCTACTCCTTGGGACCTAAAGCTGAGGAGGGCTCACGTCCTCACCTGCAGATCTTGAAGGCCTGAACCTACAACGGTGTCTTTGTAACAAACTCAGTAGTGCTGATGAAGATGAAAAGCTTCCTTCTCCACACTGAGATTCAGCCATTGTTTTCTTGCCCTCTCACCCCGTTCCTGTCCCCTTTCACTGCAGTAATGGGAGGCTGTTCTCTTTCTTCTGCTTCAGTGATTAGTAGTAGACCCATTTTCCTTTGCAAGCTTGCCACTCTCCAAGAGGCAGAGGAGGGCTCCATTGAAGTTGTGTTTTCCTTGCCTCAGAGAGCTGACAGCCTATTTAAGGAGAGAAAGCTTATTTCACTTTGAAAAAGGATAAAGAATGATTCAAGGTGACAGAGTATGTACACAATGGTGCACTAAAGGTCCAAATCAGGCAACAGGAGAAATGAGGAAGAGGTAGAGCTTTTGTCTTCAAAATCCAAATGCAGCCACTCTCTTTAGCTGAAACCTTTTCCATTTCTAAAAAGGGTGGGTGGTTTGGGTTCTGCATAGCTGCTTGACCACCATGAGAACCCCAATTCTCCCCAAAATATCTAAGGACATTTTTGAAGGTGACTGCGGACCTTGGCCCTGTACTATGATCAGTCTTGGAAAGCTAAAGCTTTCCTTGAAAGAGTTTGCTGAACAATCAAGATCACCAGTATTTAATGTTCCCTAGGGAGAGGAGCCAAGTCTGCCCTCTTCTCTCCAATATGAGATTGGAATACAGCCTAATTAAGTAGCAGGAGGGGCTGGTCCCTTGGAGATTGGGAATGGCAGTACTGCATATAAATCTATAGCTTGATAGATCCATTTCTGAAGTTAGAATTCAAGAAAAAAGCTACATTTAGTCTTTAACTCATTTTTTTGTTGTTGTTGTTTGTGTTGTTCTTGCTCCTCTCTACCTCACTGCATTACTATCACTTGGTCCACTAGCTCCTTTACAAAAATAAATGGAAACCAGTGGTTCCTATACTCATTGACATACCAAGGTCATTTCAAGGTTTAAAAAAAAAGACTCTCAAGCCCACTCCTGAGGATATGGATTCAGTGGTTTGAGTAGGTGTGGCCCATGGATAAGCGTTTTCAATAAAAATGCTGCATCCTGTTGTTCTTCAGATTGATTTTGGGGTGCACAGACCTAAACCACAGTTCACTGTGCAAACCAGCTCAAATAATGCAAGATTTTTAAAGTATGGTAGGGACAGAAAGGAAGACCTATGTGGGGATGAAACAAAGACAGGAGGGACAATAAGCCATGTGGGTGGCTCACATGTAAAAATCCCCTCTCCCCTCTGAAGTTTATTATGCAGAGTAGTAATTCTGGATGGCTGGGCTCACTACTGTTGCCTGGCTGAGGGCCCCTAAAAGCGAGGAAATCGACAGCATTGCTTGTTGTTCCTCTTTACTGCAGATGCTCGTGCTGCCAATTCTCTCACTCCCAGACTACCTCCTTCCAGCCCTGAGATAGATGCCTCAGCACCTGTTTTATCTACTCCAGGAGAGACCCCAGCTGGAGCTGGGAGTGCCTCCTTCCCATGCCCTCAGGCTAAGCCAGCAGCAGCTGTGTAGTTGGGGGAGGGGACAGACTGCAGCGCTCTGCTCAGATTTGCAAGCCGGAAGCCATCTTTGGCAGAGCTTTTGAAGGGCGAGGCAAGACAGCCTAGTGTAGGGAAACAAAGAGCTCAAACAAAGAAACCAGACGTCGGAGAGCAATGATCAGCAGTCAGCACAATTCCTTCTGAAAGGAAGCCAAGTCATGCTTTTTGTCTACTCATGACCTGATAGGTGAAATGTGCAACAGAAAAGTTCAAGGAAATCTCATCTATCTAGAACTCAACTCTCCAATAACCTCTCTTTCAGAAAACAGCTGTTAAACAAATATTTTTTTTTAAAAGGATATAATTAACCTGCTGAGATAAAAATACCTGTCTCTAAAGCACATATTAGGAAGTTGACCACTCTGATGCCCCCAGTCTATTCATTCTTACCTTACATGATTCTAAAGCACTGCATTTGGATTTCAAGCCTGCCGCATGTTAGAGAAGGGACCACTGGAGTCAGGCATTTCATGGAGAAGTAGCAGCAGATCAGTTCATTCAGGACAAAGAAAACCAATAAGTAGCCAACATTATTTCAAACACGGCTCTTTGGGGTCTTTAGGGTAGAAATAAACAGACTGGTATACTACTTCAGTTGCCCTAAAAGATAAGACATCACAGAATTATAGAAAAATAATTGGTCATAATCATAACCTGCAGTCACTGAGAAAGGTTGCATTGTGCTTAATTTCCTAATTAAGAGTGGTACAACCCACTTTGGTAAGGTTTTTATTCAAAATTGTTATTTTTTAAAAAATCTAGTGCTTTAAGTGTTATGCCTCCAACTATTCAAGCCTAAAGTTGTTTTATACATTGCTTTCCTTAGTTATTTAAGGGGTTGTAGGGAGGGCTCATGATTAATTTGTCTATATGACTATAAAAAAAGATAGAGTCACATGGTATATTAACAATAATAAAAAGCCACTAACATTTATTGAGCAGTTCCTTTGTGACAAGTGCTGTTTTAATTTTTTTTAAATTTTATTTTATTATTATTTTTTTACAGAGAGAGAGTCAGAGTGAGGGACAGACAGGGACAGACAGACAAGAACAGAGATGAGAAGCATCAATCACCAGTTTCTCATTGCGCACTGCAACACCTTAGTTCTTCATTGATCGCCTTCTCACATGTGCCTTGACTGCGGGCCTTCAGCAGACCGAGTAACCCCTTGCTCGAGCCAGCGACCTTGGGTCCAAGCTGGTGAATTTTTGCTCAAACAAGATGAGCCCACGCTCAAGCTGGCGACCTCAGGGTCTCGGACCTGGGTCTTCCGCATCCCAGTCCGACGCTCCATCTACTGCGCCACACCTGGCCAGGCACAAGTGCTGTTTTAATGTCTATTATCTTACTTAATAAGTAATGGAAGCATGTAATAATGGAGGTGCATTAAACTGGAATCCCAACTTGAGAAATCCCAGAACACCTCAGTAAAGAATGAAGATTGTAAATTTCTTTTAAAAAAAAAACAACAACAACAACAACTATTTTTTTAATTTTATTTATTCATTTTTAGAGAGGAGAGAGAGAGACAGAGAGGGAGAGAGACAGAGAGAGAGAAGGGGGAAGGAGCTGGAAGCATCAACTCCCATATGTGCCTTGACCAGGCAAGCCCAGGGTTTCGAACCGACGACCTCAGCATTTCCAGGTCAACGCTTTATCCACTGCGCCACACAGGTCAGGCAAGATTGTAAATTTCTATATGCAAAAAAATGGAAGTTTTGAATAAACTAATGTATAGAAAACTGACTGAGGCATGTTAGATATTTGTGGCAGGGAAAGGAAATACAACCCAAAGGTCCTAAGGAAATCCTCTTTTCCTCATGTATTTCTCCTGCTCCTTTGCTTAATGAGAATACTTCCTCCATTTTCCTTTTCCCCCCTGCACCTTAGACTCTTTTCCCTTTTACCATAGTTAGTGTTGATTCTTTTACCCTTGATGCATTACTAGTAGATTTGCTTGTAGGTTAATTTAGCCTCAAATAGCAACCACCAAGTAACATTTCTTGGTAAAAATCCCTTTAAATCCTCATGAACCCTTAACACAATTTTTGGAATAATACCATTGCTGTCCAGTATAATATGTGTTTTCCCCACCACTGATCATTCCTTGCTCTGTAGCCTTCAGTTAATCGAGTCTCTTCTTTGTGGTATTCCTGTCAATATTTATAGAGCAGGTAAGTGGTATGAATTTTAATTCTTTCTGAAGATTCTTCTGTTTTTCACCATAGCTTTATCATCCCCACACAAGGGGAGTTACCAGAGCCCCTCAGCACTTACTTTCTTGAGATTTCTGATACATTTATCTGCATCACTATTTCATAAGGTGACTCTCAATCGCTATGCTCTTCATGTCGACAAAGTTGCAACTGAATTATATGGGTTATTCGCTCACACCTTTATAGGTCATAAGAAGTGGTTATGGAGCATCATTCAACAGTTATTCATTGAGCATCTACAGTGTGTGCTGTGCTAGGCTCTGGCTTCCAAGAGTGTACTAGACAGAAAGGGTCCCTGCTTCCATGTAACTTACATTCTAGGGTAGTAGTTCTCTACCAGGTGCAATTTGTCCCCAGGGGCATTTAGCAATGTCTGCAGACATTTTTGGTTGTCACAGCCAGGAGAGAGAGTGCTACTGGCACTTAGTAGGTAGAGGCCAGGGATGCTGCTAAACATATTGTTGCAAGTCACAGTGCAGCCACCATGATGAAGCATTTTTCAGCCCACAATGTCAAGAGGGCCAAGGCTGAAAAAGCCTATTGTAGAGAAGTTGACAAATGAGCTTATTTTGCCCTGCCTGACCAGATGGCTCAATTGGTTTAGACCAGGGGTCCCCAAACTTTTTACACAGGGGGCCAGTTCACTGTCCCTCAGACCGTTGGAGGGCCGGACTATAAAAAAAACTATGAACAAATCCCTATGCACACTGCACATATCTTTTTCCCCCCCTCAGGGACAGAGAGAGAGTCAGATAGAGGGATAGATAGGGACAGACAGACAGGAACGGAGAGAGATAAGCATCAATCATCAGTTTTTCGTTGCTACACCGTAGTTGTTCATTGACTGCTTTCTCATTATGTGCCTTGACCATGGGGCTACAGCAGACTGAGTAACCCCGCTCGAGTCAGTGACCTTGGGTCCATGCCAGTGAGCTTTTTGCTCAAGCCAGATGAGCCCGCGCTCAAGCTGGCAACCCCAGGGTCTCGAACCTGGGTCCTTCCGTATCCCAGTCCGATGTTCTATCCACTGTGCCACCACCTGGTCAGGCTGCACATATCTTACTTTAAAGTAAAAAAACAAAACGGGAACAAATACAATATTTAAAATAAAGAACAAGTAAATTTAAATCAACAAACTGACTAGTATTTCAATGGGAACTATGGGCCTGCTTTTAGCTAATGAGATGGTCAATGTACTCCTCTCACTGACCACCAATGAAAGAGGTGCCCCTTCTAGAAGTGCGGTGGGGGCCGGATAAATGGCCTCAGGGGGCCGCATGCGGCCCATGGGCCGTAGTTTGGGGACCCCTGGTTTAGACTATCGTCCCGAAGCATAGAGTTTGCTGGTTCAATCCCTGGTTGGGGCACATACAGGAACAGCTCAATGTTCCATCTTTCTCTCTCTCCCTTACTCTCTCACTAAAATCAATAAATTAAAAAAGAAAATTTTTAAGTGGGTGTGTTTTTAAAATCTGTCCTTTCTCTGGAGGTACCTTTTTCTAACTTGCACAATGTTCCTTCATAGACTAGCAGCTGCTCTGGCTTAATGTAAAATAATGTGCGAGATTGGTGTGGAGAGAGTGCTTACGTTGGATGCCAGGAAGACCTGTCTGAGCAGAGGACATTTGAACTGAACCTTGTGTAACAAGGAGCGGGCTAGGTAGAGACCCACTCCAGAGCATTCCAAACAGAGGAAGTAGCCTAAAAGGCCTGGGACAGCAACTTGGTAGGACTAAGGAGCCAAAGAGAGAGCCAGGGTAGCCGAAACACGTTGAGCAAGGGGGAGAAATAGGCCATGCTGAGGAGTTTGAATTTTACTCCATGGGTGCTGGAGGATTTTAAGGAGGTAAACAATAAGCTCTGCTGTATTGTTAGATGATCTTCTGACTGCTCCAGAATCACAAATGTAAAGCTATTTTTCTCGAGGCCTGGATTTGCACCTGAAAGAATTTGGAGCAAAGCTATTACATAAAACAGCTTTCTTTTTTATATTTAGTGGGAGAGAGAAGGGCTGACAGGGACAGACAGATTGTAAGGGAGAGAGATAAGATGCATCAACTCATAGTTGCAGCACTTTAGTTGTTCATTGATTGCTTTCTCATATGTACCTTGACTGGGGGGCTCCAGCTGAGTCCGTGACCCCTTGCTCAAGCCAGCGACCATGGGGTCATGTCTATGACCCCACAATCAAGCCAGATGAGCCCGCACTCAAGCCAGGTTGAGTTCTCAGTGTCTCAGGTTCTCAGCGTCTCAGGTTGATGCTCTATCCACTGCGCCACCGCCTGGTCAGGCTAAAGCTGCTTTCTTTTTTAAAAAATATCATAATTTCAATCCACCTTGTGGATAAAAGAAAATTTTCATAGAGTATTTCTGCTTCCTCTTTATATGTCACATAAAATGCTTTCAGTAAAGTGATTGAGTAGCAGACTTCCAGGAAATCATCAAAATGAGTGGAAGCAGAGAAGACTTGCTGTCCTGTCTGTGTTTTCCACTGTGGGGATTTTCTCTTCAAACCAGTGACCTTGGGCTTCAAGCCAGTGACCATGGGATCATATCAATGATCCCACGTGCAAGTCAGGGACCTCCCACTCAAGCTCATGAGCCTGTGCTCAAACAAGATGAGCTTGCACACAAGGCAGTGACCTCGGGTTTTGAAACTGGGTCCTCAGTGTCCCAGGTTGACACTCTGTCCACTGCACCACCACTGTTCAGGCAGGGAGTTTCTGAATCTAACCTGAAGCTTTGGGCTATGGAAAGGACATGCAGCAAATGAGTTAATTAGCAGCAAATACAACAAACAAGCAAGAGTAAGCAAAAAATAGATAGATAGATAGATATAGATATAGATATATAGATATATACCACCCTAGGATGGTATATATCTTGGTAGGACTAAGGTATATATATATACCACCCTAGGATTCAGTTGAGAACGATGTCCTAGGGACCTTTATGAAAAAATGCAGATGCTGGGACTTCATCCCAGAACAGAGAATCAGAATCTGGGTGGGCAGTGAGGGAAGGTTTGGATATTTTAATGCATAGTCAGAGTTGAGAGTCCTTGCCTTGTGGAAATCTCAGTGAATTTCAGCTAGTTTGGCCTAACTATGTTGGCTATGTCACTTTTCAGGACAGCATCGGGCAACTGGAGAATGATCTGAGGAACACCAAGAGTGAGATGGCTCGCCACCTTCGGGAATACCAGGACTTGCTCAATGTCAAAATGGCTCTTGATATTGAGATAGCAGCTTACAGGTACTTCAAAGGGCATGCAGTGATTACCCAAATAAATGGTTCTAGTCTTTTCTATTTCTTATGGGTGAGGGAGGATGAGGAAAGACATCACTGGCCCCTTCCAGATGAGCTGACTGACTCCTCTGTCCCTTGACTTGGTTATATCTCAACTCCACCTTACTAGTCCTGGTTTTTCTACTTATCCTTGCTAAGATTTGAGGGAATAGTGTGAGTACATAGAAGTTGACATAAACTCACTAGACTCTAACTTTAAAAATAAGGTTTATACAACATAAAAAGTCCTAATAGGTGAGTTATCCCCCCTGATTCCTACTCAGGACAGTATTCCAGTGAACATTTACCTTAAAAAATGTAATAATGGGCCCTGGCCGGTTGGCTCAGCGGTAGAGCGTCGGCCTGGCATGTGGGGGACCTGGGTTCGATTCCCAGCCAGGGCACATAGGAGAAGCGCCCATTTGCTTCTCCACCCCCCCCTTCCTCTCTGTCTCTCTCTTCCCCTCCCGCAGCCAAGGCTCCATTGGAGCAAAGATGGCCCGGGCGCTGGGGATGGCTCCTTGGCCTCTGCCCCAGGCGCTAGAGTGGCTCTGGTCGTGGCAGAGCGAAGCCCCGGAGGGGCAGAGCATCACCCCCTGGTGGGCAGAGCCTCGCCCCTGGTGGGCGTGCCGGGTGGATCCCGGTCGGATGCATGCGGGAGTCTGTCTGACTGTCTCTCCCCGTTTCCAGCTTCAGGGGAAAAAAAAATGTAATAATGGCCTGACCAGGCGGTGGCGCAGTGGATAGAACGTCGGACTGGGACTCGGAGGACCCAGGTTCGAAATCCCAAGGTTGCCAGTTTGAGCGCGGGCTCATCTGGTTTGAGCAAGGCTCACCAGCTTAAACCCAAGGTCGCTGGCTAGAGCAAGGAGTCACTTAGTCTGCTGTAGCCCCCCGGTCAAGGCACATATGAGAAAGCAATCATTGAGAAACTAAGGTGCCGCAACAAAGAATTGATGCTTCTCATCTCTCTCCCTTCCAGTCTGTCTGTTCCTCTGTCTCTTTCTGTCTCTGTCACACACACACAAAAAAAAGTAATAATGACAGCTAATAAAAGTTTCTGACTGACTACCATGAGCCAGGCACTCTATTAGATACTGCATTATAAATTATCTAGGTATAGGTCTTATTATTCCCATTGTGCAGACGAGGAAGCTTGAACTATGGACTGTGCAAGTTGCTCATTCAATCCTAGATCTGTCTGAGCATTTCTTCTTCTTTTCTTTACACTATATATACCCTTCAAAACAAAGCTTCAAGAGCATTTGATAGGGTCTTGAGTTTCTGATTTTGAAGAAAGGATGATACAGGCCTGACCTGTGGTGGCGCAGTGGATAAAGTGTCGACCTGGGAACACTGAGGTCGCCGGTTCAAAATCCTGGGCTTGCCTGGCCAAGGCACATATGAGAGTTGATGCTTTCTGCTCCTCTCCCTTCTCTCTCTCTCTCTCTCTCTCTCTCTCTCTCTCTCTGTCTCTCTAAAAAAAAAACTGAATAAAGTTAAAAAAATTTAAAAAAAAAAAGAAAGGATGATACAATTAGTTATGAAAAACAAGGTATTGGGGCCATTCTTTTGTGATGCCCTTTAGGCCAGCCTGAGAGAAAGTCTGGGACCTGAAAAACATTCATTCGCTGGTCTTTGATCTTGCTGGTTCCACTCCATTTGTACTCCTGTACATTGAAGAAGTACAGAGCTCAAGTTCAGGCTGGATCAGACAGTTCTCTCCTCCTCTGTGGACTTACCATCTCCTTATTTCTATGTCACATATGATGTTAATTAGCAAAATTACCTTTCCCTAGAGCTGTGTAGACTCTTTAAGTGCCAAAAATGGGTGTGATGAGGCCAAAAGGAATTGTAGGTTTTTCCTTTGTTAATATATTAGTGAATAGAATAAGTTTCCCTTTGACTGTGCTTTAAATATAGCTAGTGTGGAAGATGTGTGTGAGTGTGTGTGTGTGTGTTGTGTATGAGTGAGCATGCATGTATATGCTGGATAACTCCAAGTTTTTAAGCTTCGGATTTCAGTATTTATTGGTCTCAACCTCATGAATAAACTGTGAAGTCTCCTAGAATCTTTCTAAAATGAATAGGAGATTCAGGGTTAAGTTCATTTTCAAAAGTTGCAGGTTGGCCTCCTGGGACATTTTTCTCTGTTTGGTTTCCAGGAAACTGCTGGAAGGCGAAGAGACGCGTTTTAGCACCAGTGGGTCAAGCATTTCAGGGCTGAATCCACTTTCCAACCCAGGATATCTGCTTCCACCTAGAATCCTCAGTTCTACTATCTCCAAGGTCTCATCCACCGGGCTGTCTCTTAAGAAAGACGAGGAGGAAGAGGAAGAGGAGGCTTCTAAGGTAGCCTCTAAGAAAACCTCCCAGATAGGGGAAAGTTTTGAAGAAATATTGGAGGAGACGGTAATATCTACTAAGAAAACCGAGAAAGCAAATATAGAAGAAAGCACCATTTCAAGCCAAAAAATATAATTCTGTTGCTTAAAAAGAGTTACTACTTAAGAGGGGATAATATGCATTTGACTTGTTAAACAGCCTATTCCTGAACAAAACACCTGTCACCACTATAAAATGTCTTCAAGGCTTCAGTCTCATATTTAGCATCAAATACCACCATTCTCTAATAAGAAAACCACCCCTTAGATTGGAGCAAACTGCAGCCCTAGAGCCATCAGAGAAGAGCTTTCCCACCTAAAGCTCAGGCTTTACAGTGATAGATGATTCGGGTACAGAGGAGGTACAAACTAAGGTGCTAAATCTGTGATCATCATCATTTGCTGTGAATTGAAATTAAAACCTATTTTACTCACAAAAATCAGCCATTACCCAGCTATATAATCTCACTCTAGATATCTAAAATATAAGATCACTGCCAAAGGTAAACTAATGGTCCACACCCAACACCACTCTAATAAAACCATTTCACAAATGATAGGTGTTTTGTTTAATGGACATTTTCTCTCCCACCCCCACCCCCTGCAATTCCATGTATCTATTGTACCATTTTGAAGAAAAAAAAAAGGGTAGTATAGTATTTTCCCCTTTGAAACATATTTACATTCTTCTCAAAAGAACTTAACCCCTTTAACTCTCTTTGCTGAATGGGTAAAATTAGATGCATGTTGACCATTTCTGTGATTCATGTAATGACTTCATGCTGCCCATTTCATATCCTTCCAATTCTGTAGGTTAAAAAAAAAATGGCAGTGGTAAGTTTTAAGGGTTGCCCTCAACAAATAAAGTAAGGAAGACTCCCTAGATTTTAGGCTTTTCAGCTAATCAAATCCATTTAATTAGGAAAAAAAAAACCCTACTCAATTAAGAATGTAGCTTTTCACCTTAATGTTAGAAACACAGTAATAGTTATCCCAAGCTGTGATTAAGCTGACCTTAGATTTAGTAATGTAAGCTAGAAGAGGTGAGTATTTGTATGAATGGAAAAAGTAAAGG
The DNA here is from genome assembly GCF_036850995.1 of Saccopteryx leptura. Classification (NCBI taxonomy): domain Eukaryota; kingdom Metazoa; phylum Chordata; class Mammalia; order Chiroptera; family Emballonuridae; genus Saccopteryx; species Saccopteryx leptura. The sequence goes on along the minus strand of NC_089515.1, from coordinate 24,201,042 downwards.
TCTCATTTATCTGTGTCGGTTTATTTGTGGTGATATAGAGTTAGCTGTTTCATGTCCTTATCCTTAGAATCCACATATTCCCTTCTTCCCACTAGTCTAAGTCCTAAAGAGGCTTTGTTTTCACTCTAATATGCCTTTTAAGAGTGTTAAATGTAGATTATGTTATCACCAGGACACAATGCTACTGCCCCAAAGCAAAAGAAGTCACTTCTGGTCAGTCAACACCACCAGCAAATATAAAAAAGAAATCCCTCTTTTCTAGTAGAGTCTTGCCCAGCAGTTTTCCCACTGCTGCATGGTTGGGGGCTCTCCCCTGCTGGAGAGGATGAGACTCAGACCAGAGAGGGGCACACAGGCTCCTGCTCACATGCTGGGAAAAAGATTCTAGAGCGTCAACTTTTCATCTGCCCACCTGTGTAGCAGCTGCATTGCCCCATATTCCACGTGTGCCAAGTTTGATGCAGGAGTAATACTCTGCCCACAGTCACTTCACCAGAGCTAAAGAGTTGCAATGTCCCTGTCACACTTCTCCATTACGAGCTCTGTAATGATAAAGACATGATGCTTTTACTAAACTTTCTTATCCTAGCACATGCTTCCACAGTTCAAGGCACTTGAAAGATACTTTTCTTCCTTTCCATTACATCATCCTTGTCTCTTTATTCCCTACACTCACTGTAAATCATTAGTAAAATAAGAATTAAAAGTCACATGAATCATTATCACTTGTGTCTTGTGTTCTGTGGTTTCTGCTGCTTCAACCTAGAAAAGCACTGCTTTGGTTCAGTGGGACAGCTGCCCCCCCCCCCCCCAGATAATTCAGAAATCGTATGTTCTCTGTTCCGTGCAGCCACATTTATGTAGTTGTTTTTTTTCCTGCCAAAGCCTTGGGGTCATTGTCTGCATTTTGTTTTCAGAATGTCTGATCTGAAACACATAATGCAGTAAGTGAACAAACAGTTCGTGGCAGGGAGTGGGGAAATCAAATCCAGTGATGAAAGACACCACATTCTGTGCCTGGATAATGATTTAACTAACTTAACTTAGTGGACATTTCTGAGAATATACTGGCAGAACACACATGATGAAACGTCCTTCAAAACCATAGTACTCTTCCTTCTTTGAAAATGAGGCTATACTTCTACAGGACCCAGATATAAGATAGAAACATGGGCAGCAGTAATAGAATTTTCCTCCACTGTAATGATTCTTAACCTAGACTGCTCACAAAATTTAGGGGATATTTCAGAATGAATATGAAGTGATAAAATATCCTCTAATTTTCGTGAGCAGTGTATTTGGGATTGTAGACCCCTTGGAAATAATTATGAACCCTTTTTCCAGAAAAATACACAAACATAACTTGGTACAAATCAAGGGGTTTGCGACTCTTCTAGGACTATCTAAAAGCCTGTGGACACCAAGTTGAGATTTCCTAATGCCATGCCAGTTTCCAGGATAGAGACTGCAAAGGAGGAGACATGAATGCAACTCACAGCCAATACTAGTGATTGAGACAGAAGCTTGCTGAATCCTGAACAATACTATTATTCTCAGTCCATCTGGCTGAGACACTTGTACGCCACTCAAAGATGCATTAATGGGTACTACTAGCGAAAAGAGATCTGTTAGTTGTGCACTAATAGAGTTTTACAGTAATCAAAACATCTTTTAGGGCCACTTTAGGAGCAATAGTTTCATCAATACATGGGCTTGCAATTTAGACATTGGTTGCTGCTTTTTAGAATACTATTTAGTTAATGAATGCTTCTCTATGCCAAACCAAAGTCCTTTTATCACATTTATATAATCTTTGGCTCTAATTTGTATCTCTTATTTTCATTGAGTCACCACTAATTGTCATGAGCTCATTTATAAAAGAAAGACATTAAAAGCATCTTATGGAATTGATAAATTATTACACCAGAATGATTACAATAACAGGGAAACATGAGGCAGGGAGGAGAAAGGAAAGCAAGCAAGCAATATCAACTGTTGTGACAGAATAGGATCCTAAAGTGAGCCTATGAGATTGTGAGGAAGCTGTCTGCAAAGCACATTAATAATATTCACACATGACTTAGATTCATCAGATAATGAGGTCCTCTGAATCCTATGACTTTTTTTTTTTCCAGAGACAGAGAGAGAGAGTCAGAGAGAGGGATACACAGGGACAGACAAGACAGGAACGGAGAGATAAGAAGCATCAATCATTAGTTTTTTGTTGCGCATTGCGACACCTTAGTTGTTCACTGATTGCTTTCTCATATGTGCCTTGACCACGAGCCTTCAGCAGACCAAGTAACCCCTTGCTTGAGCCAGCAACCTTGGGTCCAAGTTGGTGAGTTTTGCTCAAACCAGATGAGCCCACGCTCAAGCTGGTGACCTGGGGGTCTCGAACCTGGGTCCTCAGCATCCCAGTCTGACGTTCTATCCACTGAGCCACCACCTGGTCAGGCTTCTATGACTTTTTAACTTATAAGCTATAATTACAACTATAATTTATTCAGTAACTACTTACTGTTATCAGACACTGTACTAGGTGGTGAATATAGAATTATCTCATTTAAACCTCACAACCATTCTTTTCTTTTTTTTCTTTTGAGAGAGAGAAACAGATGAACAGACAGGAAGGGCAAGAGATGAGAAACATCAACTCATACTTGCAGCATTTCATTGATTGTTTTCTCATATGTACCTTGACCGGGGGACTCCAGCTGAGCCAGTGACCCCTTGCTCAAGCCAGCGACCTTGGGCTCAAGCCAGCAACAATGGGTTGTGTCTACGATCCCACACTCAAGCTGGCAACTTTGCGCTCAAGCTGGTGAGTTCACACTCAAGATGCATAAGCCCATGTTCAAGCCAGTGATCTTGGAGTCTCAAACCTGGGTCAAGCGTCCCAGGTTGAAGCTCTGTCCACTGTGCCACCGCCTGGTCAGGCTCACAACCATGCTTTGAAGTGTAGTATTTGTATACCCACTTTACAAATGAAGTAACAGAGCCTTGGCATGACCAGGGTAAGACCCTTGTCTGACTCCGCACAGTAGGCACAAAGCTGGGATTTGAGTCTTGGTCTTCTGACTCTGCAGTGCTCGCTTTTCTTTCCTATGTGAAAGGAAGTCCCCTCACTTGAGGGAATAGAAATATTTTTATCTTCTTTTTCACCTTTCCTCACCAGATTTCACTTAAGGTTTCTCAGCCTCAGAACTCCTTGGCAACACCAGGTCCCACAGGCAAACTGCTGCACTTGGCAGACTTCCTTTGCCTGCTGCCTTTCTGCATTGCAGCAAGGTGGCGGCGGCTCAGAACCGGACTCTGGGCCCATCCAGCCGTGAATCATCTCTGATCCTGCTAACAATTAAATACAATTGGGTGTTATTTACCAATTTCTTTTTTAAAAAGTAAAAAAAAAAATTTTTTTGCAAGAAATTCTGTCGCTTATTATCAAAGGGCCTAGCATGGACAATTCCTTAAAAGGTAATAAATCCAGGACACTCGAAATTCATTTTACTGTACTGGTTAAAGAGGGGCAAAATTTGAGCAATTGTCTGGAAACTAGCTTCCAAATTTTAGATCCAGAGACAATGGAAATCACATCCAGTCCTGGAATAAGCTTCTAGAACTTACCTGTGAAGACAAACAGGGAGCCCAGAACCACGGCTCCAAAGGCAAACATAAAACAGTTTTAAAATATATTTAAAAATCCATAGGAACAGCAAGCAAATGGGCTGTTACCAAGGCTGAAAGAGCAGGTGTGGGAAGTTACTAGTCAGTGGATGTGGACTGATGGAAATGTTTTGAAACTTGTAGATAGATAGAGGTGGTAGCTGTATGACACTGTGAATGTACTAAATGCCACTGAATTGTTCACTTTCAAATGATAATATTATGTCATGGAAATTTTACCTCAATTCTTAAAAATCCGTTGATAGAGAATTTATGAAATTATCAGAAAAATAGAATTACATAGTCTATGATAACTTCTCCTCCAGCTGAGACCATTATGCATGGCCACCCTGGGTCAATCCCAGTCAGCAGGAATTCCATTAGGACAAGAGAAGCCAGATCTAATAAGAGTATTGATTTCAGAACAGAGCCTGGAGAGAAGTCCCATCTCTCCTGAGTGTCAGTGAAAGAAAGAAAAACTAGAAATGTTGCTGGCTTATGAGTATTCATCAGTGATTTCCAATCAATATTATTTTTATTACTATAACATTAGAAATCTCTAAGTTCCTGAGAAACATCTAAAGGATAAGAATACATTTTTTTCTTAGAACCAAATAAATTGGTGTGCCTGAAAGTGTAGCAATTTAAAATGGAAATAACTGAGGGGTCTTTATAGGACCTAACAATAGAGCTTATATGTGAAGTTGTATTTTCTTTATAGAATATACATTATTGGCCTTGCTGCATGTTCAAATTTAATGTATAGGTTAGATTGATGTTATTATGCCTTTTGCTATTTTCAAATATCTCACAGTGATTTGCCATTTGCCAATAGGTGAGTGCTCCGAATCCCATCAAACAAAGGACTGTGTTTACTATATTACCATGTTCCCCTTAAAGGATGAAAAGAATGATTACTATGTAGATCAAAGGACTTCTATCGATCTTCTTTCTAGATGATTAGATTGCCCGCATGTTTTATGCTGATATAGCGCAATCTAACTAGGAGGGGGTGGGGACTTGCTAAAATTGATAAATTCTTTCTTACAATCTCTTGAAACGTACAAACCCACACACTAGGATTGTAATAAAACAGAGTGAATCATACTGCAGACATTTACAGATTTATGTTTTTAAAGTGCTTCAGTAACTCCAAATTTAAAAAAACAACAACAGAGAAAGGCTCAGGCTACAAAGAAAAAGGAAGATTGATTGTGAAGGGGTCTCCAGGCTCGCTCACTGATTAATTACTGTATATCACCACATGGCTCCTCATCTGCCCCGATGAAGCCAGCAGTCTCTGTTCTGTGTGAGTCTGGGACATTTCATTCTAGTTCCATCATGTGCTCTTAGGGCAGCGATTTTCAACCGGTGTGCTGCAAGAATTTTTAAAACATGCAATACCTGACCATTTAGACAGGGGCACTGACCTCTTTTCCCTTACTGTCAAATAAAAAATGACAACAGCCAACACAACAATAGCTGTCTTGTGTGAATGGATCAAAATTATACCTATGTTTTTTTTTGTCAGATTGGCAGCAAATATACTGTTTGGTGTGCTGTAGAATTTTAGTAATTAGTTTATGTGTGGCATGAAATGAAAAAGGTTGAAAATTGCCATTTTAGAGGTTAGAGAATGCTCAGCAGACTGTAACCAAAATCATTAGTTTAAGCTCTGGTGTTTGGGAATATAATCAGTAGCAGATTCTAGTCAATTTGCCGATTATTACACAGGGCAAAAAACCATTTTTCCTTAGAAGTGCTTGTTAAAAATTTTTAACTCACTAAGGTTCATCTGTTATGCCATAAATATGAATGAATAAGTGAGAAGTGTAACTTCTGCCTCCCATAATTTTCTGGCATAAGGATTCAAACATGCCAACAGAATTCCTGAAGTGATTTAGGGCTAGGTAATCTTTTATCTCAAGCCAGACTCGAGCTCAATGGATGGAACTCCTTCCTGGCAACTGAAACTGTCTGCCCATGTGCTAACCCAGTCTGCAAGCTAGAAGCAGCAGAGTCAAGATTAGCATTAGAGTGAAAACAGGATCTAGGTCCAATTTCAGAGCCTGTATCCCCATCCTTCTCCTGGTTATCCATAGGAGGAGGTGAAGAAAGAAAACATGTAAGAAAGAAAGGGAAAAAATTAGCTAGTTCAATGTCAATCTTTTAATATTAATGGACCCTCTTTATTCATTAAAAAGGAATTAACTCAGCAGTCATCAAAGACTTGATTACACAGGGATCATATTTGAGCTTCATAATAGAATATATGCCAGCCACTATTTTAAGTGTTTACATAATAATTAATTCTTTTAACAAGCCTTTGAGCCTGACCAGGAAGTGGCACAGTGGATAGAGCGTCGGACTGGGATGCGGAAGACCCAGGTTTGAGACCCCGAGGTCGCCAGCTTGAGCACAAACTCATCTGGCTTGAGCAAAAAAAAAAAAAAAAAGGTCACCAGCTTGGACCCAAGGTCGCTGGCCTGAGCAAGAGATCACTCGGTCTGCTGAAGGCCCACGGTCAAGGCACATATGAGAAAGCAATCAATGAACAACTAAGGTGTCGCAATGAGAAACTGATGATTGATGCTTCTCATCTCTCTCCATTCCTGTCTGTCTGTTCCTATCTATCCCTCTCTCTGACTCTCTCTCTGTCCCTGTAAAAAAAAACAAAACAAAAAAAAACAAGCCTTTGAGTTAGGTACCCTTGTCTCCATTTACAGGTAAGAAAAACTAAAGCTCAGGGAAATTACATAACGTTTCCAAGATCACATGGCTTACAAGTAGCAGAGCTGGGAGTCCAAGCTATGCAGTCTGGCTTCACAATTCATACTTAATCACTATGAAATATTGCCTCTATTTCTTTTGGGGGGGAAAAATTCTGTTCGTGGTGACCTTTGTCTTCTCTCTCTCTCTCTTTTTTTTTTTACAGGGACAGTGAGAGTCAGAGAGAAGGATAGATAGGGACAGACAGACAGGAACGGAGAGAGATGAGAAGCATCAATCATCAGTTTTTCGTTGCGACACCTCAGTTGTTCACTGATTGCTTTCTCATATGTGCCTTGACTGTGGGGATACAGCAGACCGAGTAACCCCTTGCTCAAGCCAGCGACCTTGGGTGCAAGCTGAGCTTTTGCTCAAACCAGATGAGCCCGCGCTCAAGCTGGCGACCTCTGGGTAACGAACCCAGGTCCTCCACATCCCAGTCCGATGCTCTGTCCACTGCACCACCACCTGGTCAGGCTGTCTTCTCCTTCTTATTCAACCAGCTTTTCTCTTGGAAAAATGTTATCTTAGAAACATTAGGGCCTGACCTGTGGTGGCGCAATGGGATAAAGCGTCGACCTGGAACACTAAGGTTGCCTGTTCGAAACCTTGGGCTTGCCTGGTCAAGGCACATATGGGAGTTGATGCTTCCTGCTCCACCCCCTTCTCTCTCTCTCTCTCTCTCTCTCTCTCCCCTCTCTCTAAAAATCAATAAATAAAATATTTAAAAAAAAAGAAACATTAGGGAAAATATCTTTTCTTACTTATGTGGAAATAGTATCACACTAAGAACCCTTGTAAAAACTATACAACATCAGAACAAACTCAAAATGCAGCCAAGATCAAACCATAAAATCCACTTTGTGAAAGTAAGTCCTTGGCAAGCTTTCAGAAAATCAATATGGCATTTCATTTGTGAGTGGACTATTAATCTCTAAAAGGTAATAAAATTTAGATTTTATCAGTCCAATTTTGAAGACAGGCCAATAATAAAATTCATGTACACAACAACATATGGAAAAAGGATAAAAATGAGAACCTACTCTTTCATCATGGTCTACTGAAGAAAACAAAGATGAACATTCAGCCTTGGCTGGTTGGCTCAGTGATAGAGTATTGACCCAGCATGTGGATGTCCTGGGTTTGATTCCTAGTCAGGGCACATAGGAGAAGCAACCATCTGCTTCTCTACCTCTCTTACTCCCCACTCTACCTCCCCTCCTACAGCCATGGCTCAACTGGTTTTAGTGCATTGCCCTGGGAGCTGAGGATGGCTCTGTGGAGCCTCCACCTCAGGTGCTAAAATTAGCTCAGTTGCAAGCATGGCCCCAGATGGGCAGAGCATCAGCCCCAGACTGGGGATGCTGAGTGGATCCTGGTCAGGGCGCATGCTGCAGTCTGTCTATCTCCCTTCCTCTCACTTGGGGTAAGAATGAGAATAAGGAGGAGGAGGAAGAGGAGGAGGATGAGGAGGAGGAGGGGGTAGAGGAGGAAAAAAGATGAACATTCAAGGCATGGGAAAGAAACAAAAATATATGTCATCCTAAAGGCCATCCAAAAATACTTGATTTATACAGACATTAATATGTACCTTTCCTGCACTGTTTGGAATCTTATTCTAATTTTTAAAAATGTTAGAGAAAAGTCATACCCATATAATAAATAATGTGCAAACACTAAGATGAGTAAGTAGAAAAGTAATAACACAGAAAGTTAGTTACAATATATTAAGAGAAAGAGAATTACAAAATACTATGTATTTTACATTTTCATATTTATATATTAGATTAAAAAGTTTAAGCACAAAAATACATGAAATCTTAACGATTTTCTCTTGGCTATTTTTTTTCTTTATTTAAACTCCTTTATATTTTATTTATATATAAATAGCTTTGTAATAAGAAATAAAAGTTATATTGACCACATGCTTATGCAAAAATTTAGAAATATAATAAGTATAGAAAAAAATTCTTAAAGTTTCATCACTTGGAAGTAATAAAACTTCAAAATTTTGGTGCAAAAAAAAAAAAGAACATTCAGAATTAGCATCCACTTGAAACTTCTGTTTCCAAGACGAGAAAATACAGCATAGAAGTTGCAACTATTAAAGGCCAAAAAGCAATTAAAACATTTAGTCACACATCTGATGTTATGATCCTACAAAAATATTTAGATTGAATCACAGAGTATGTATACTTTGGGCAAACTGAATAGGACAGATAAATGGGTCAGAGGTGTTACTTCTAAGAATTCAAAGACAAAGTTACTGTAAGAGAGTCGCTGTGTGAGCATGTGTAAGGCTTGTCAGCTTCGAATCCAGAAGAGGAATGGTCAGAGACTAGGTAAGAACACCATCTGACTCAATCAAGAGGAAAGGGCAATGTAGTGGAAACGGAGGGGAAGCTCAATGAAGCCCAAGGTCAGAGGAAATGACTTGGGCCTATACCAGAGAGAAGAGGATGGGATAGCGGTTAAGGGAGAAACTGAAAAATCTGCCACACCTGTATTTTGCCTAACTACAACTGTCGCAAAATATCCCTGGGCATCTTTGCTTAGTATCGCCTCAGAGAGGGCTTCTGCAAAACCTGAGACCTGCAAGCTGTGCCTGTCAGATCTCTCCTTAGCCACTGAAATCAGTCTCTGGAATCTGTACCTCATATGCTCTTTTTTTTTTTTTCATTTTTCTGAAGCTGGAAACAGGGAGAGACAGTCAGACAGACTCCCGCATGCGCCCGACCGGGATCCACCCGGCACGCCCACCATGGGGCGACGCTCTGCCCACCAGGGGGCGATGCTCTGCCCATCCTGGGCATCGCCATGTTGTGACCAGAGCCACTCTAGCGCCTGAGGCAGAGGCCACAGAGCCATCCCCAGCGCCCGGGCCATCTTTGCTCCAATGGAGCCTTGGCTGCGGGAGGGGAAGAGAGAGATAGAGAGGAAAGCACGGCGGAGGGGTGGAGAAGCAAATGGGCGCTTCCCCTGTGTGCCCTGGCCGGGAATCGAACCCGGGTCCTCCGCACGCTAGGCCGACGCTCTACCGCTGAGCCAACCGGCCAGGGCAACCTCATATGCTCTTATTTGGACTTGGTAATTTAGTTTTGTTTCTGCTGATGCTCCTAGTAAAAAATTCCTTTTGAAAAAACTTTGGGCCCTAGCTAAGAAGCAACCATCTGCTTCTCCACCTCTCCCCCTCTCGCTTCTCTCTCCCTCTCTCTTTTCTCCTCCCCTCTCACAGCCAGGGTTCTCATTGGAACAAGTTGGCTCCGGGCTCTGAGGATGGCTCCCTGGCCTCGCCTCAGGTGCTAAAAAAAATGGCTCTGGTTGCTTTGGAACAAGGGCCCCAGATGGGCAGAGTATCATCTCCTAGTGGGCTTGCTGGGTAGATCCTGGGGGGGGGGGGCATGCAGGAGTCTGTCTCTGCCTCCCTTCCTATCACTAAAAAACAAAAAAAAGAAAAAACTTTGATTGGCTTTGATCTGTTTTGCTCAGTAGACAGAGCACCAGCCTGGTGTGCAGACATCCCAGGTTTGATCCCTAGTCAGGGCACACAGGAGAAATGACCATCTGCTTCTCTCCCCCTTCTCTCCCTCTTCCCCACCTACAGCCAGTGGCTCAAGTGGTTTGAGTGTTGGCCCTGGGCGCTGAGGATAGCTCAGTTGGTCCCAGCATCAACCTCAGGTGCTAAAAATAGCCTGGAGGATTTGAGCAGCAGCCCCAGATAGGGGGTTACTGGATGGATTCCTGTCAGGGTACGTGCAGAAATCTGTCTCACTATCTCCCATTCTCTCACTTGGAAAGAAAAAAAAAATGAGATTTAAAAGAAGGAAAGAAAAAACTGATCTTATCTCAACTAAATATATGCTGCTGGTGGCAGCAGTAAGGCTAACTCAAGCAAAGTCAGGGCATTTGTTTGCTCGTACTTGTGCTTTTCCCTCATCCAAGTCTTTGACCCTCTGGTTATTTAAAGACAACTACCAAGTATTGCCTCCAAACCCCTAAGTTTTCACTTCTCCATGTTAACCAGAAACCGTTGTTCAACACTTGCTCTTGTCTTTTGTGTTTGTGGATCTCTCCTTTAGACTGTTATCCCATTGCTCTCCCATCTGTGAGCACCTTTGAAGTATGTTCCTCAGTACTAGACACACGAGGCTTTGGAGATTAGAAGCATTCAAGTCCCTTGATCTGAAACTCTGTTTCTTTTTTTATTTTTTATTTTTTTTTATTTTGAAACACCTACATTTATTAATCATGTGTAAATATATTTTCATAAGAAACTAAAGCAATACATATTTAAAGGTTAGCAGGTTTGCCTGACCTGTGGTGGCGCAGTGGATAAAGCGTTGACCTGGAAATACTGAGGTTGTCGGTTCGAAACCCTGGGCTTGCCTGGTCAAGGCACATATGGAAGTTGATGCTTCCAGCTCCTTCCCCCTTCTCTCTCTCCTCTCTCTCCCTCTCTGTCTCTGTCTCTCTCTCCTCTCTAAAAAAAAAAAAAAAAAAAAAAATGAATAAAGGTTAGCAGGTTAGACTTTGGGAGGATTTATACATATTTCTTATAGTTTACAGTAATTTCTAATTGGTCTGTAAGAAACATGAATTATTGGTATAATAAAATACAATAAGAGAAAAATTAATAAATAGCCACAGAATTAATTTTTGCAGCCATTGATTATGTTACCTTTAAATATGAAATGTATATAAAATATTAATAAGTGAAAATATAGGTTTATATTGTTATTACCATCATAAATTCAAAGTGTTTTAAGTTAAACCATTTTATTTTTATTTTTTTATTTTTTTAAAATAAATTTTTATTAATGTTAACGGGATGACATTAATAAATCAGGGTACATATATTCAAAGAAAACATGTCTAGGTTATCTTGTCATTAAATTATGTTGCATACCCCTCGCCCAGAGTCAGATTGTCCTCTGTCACCCTCTATCTAGTTTTCTTTGTGCCCCTCCCCCTCCCCCTAACCCTCTCCCTCCTTCCCTCCCGCATCCTCCCTCCCCCCACCCCTGGTAACCACCACTCTTTTTATTTTTTTAATTTTTTTTTAATTTTTAATTTTTTATTATTCATTTTAGAGAGGAGAGGGAGAGACAGAAAGGAGAGACAGAGAGAGAGAAGGGGGGAGGAGCTGGAAGCATCAACTCCCATATGTGCCTTGACCAGGCAAGCCCAGGTTTCGAACCGGCAACCTCAGCATTTCCAGGTTGATGCTTTATCCACTGTGCCACCACAGGTCAGGCTACCACCACACTCTTGTCCATATCTCTTAGTCTCGTTTTTATGTTCCACCAATGTATGGAATCATGTAGTTCTTGTTTTTTTTCTGATTTACTTATTTCACTCCGTATAATGTAATCAAGATCCCACCATTTTGCTGTAAATGATCTGATGTCATTATTTCTTATGGCTGAGTAGTATTACATAGTGTATATGTGCCACATCTTCTTTATCCAGTCTTCTATTGAAGGGGTTTTTGGTTGTTTCCATGTCTTGGCCACTGTGAACAGTGCTGCAATGAATATAGGGCTACATGTGTCTTTACATATCAATGTTTCTAAGGTTTTGGGGTATATACCCAGTAGAGGGATTGCTGGGTCATAAGGTAGTTCTATTTTCAGGTTTTGTTTTGTTTTGTTTTGTTTTTACAGAGGCAGAGATAGACAGGGACAGACAGGAACGGAGAGAGATGAGAAGCATCAATCATCAGTTTCTCGTTGTGCATTGCGACTTCTTAGTTGTTCATTGATTGCTTTCTCACATGTGCCTTAACCGTGGGCCTTCAGCAGACCAAGTAACCCCCTGCTGGAGCCAGCGACCTTGGGTCTAAGCTGGTGAGCTCTTTGCTCAAGCCAGATGAGCCCGCGCTCAAGCTGGCGACCTCGGGGTCTCGAACCTGGGTCCTTCCGCATCCCAGTCCGACGCTCTATCCACTGCGCCACCACCTGGTCAGGCTATTTTCAGTTTTTTGAGGAACCACCATACTTTCCTCCATAATGGTTGTACTACTTTACAGTCCCACCAACAGTGGATGAGAGTTCTCTTTTCTCCGCAGCCTCTCCAACATTTGCTATTACCCGTCTTGTTGATAATAGCTAATCTAACAGGGGTGAGGTGGTATCTCATTGTAGTTTTGATTTGCATTTCTCTAATAACTAATGAAGATGAGCATCTTTTCATATATCTGTTGGCCATTTGTATTTCTTCCTGGGAAAAGTGTCTGTTCATGTCCTCTTCCCATTTTTTTATTGGATTGTTTGTTTGTTGTTGAGTTTTATGAGTTCTTTGTAAATTTTGGATATTAGGCCCTTATCTGAGCTGTTGTTTGAAAATAACATTTCCCATTTAGTTGGCTGTCTGTTTATTTTGATGTCAGTTTCTCTTGCTGAGCAAAAACTTTTTATTCTGATGTAGTCCCATTCATTTATCTTTGCCTTTACTTCTCTTGCCATTGGAGTCAAGTTCATAAAATGTTCTTTAAAACCCAGGTCCAGTCCTGGCCGGTTGGCTCAGCGGTAGAGCGTTGGCCTGGCGTGCAGGGGACCCGGGTTCGATTCCCGGCCAGGGCACACAGGAGAAGCGCCCATTTGCTTCTCCATCCCCCCCCCCTCCTTCCTCTCTGTCTCTCTCTTCCCCTCCCGCAGCCAAGGCTCCATTGGAGCAAAGATGGCCCGGGCGCTGAGGATGGCTCCTTGGCCTCTGCCCTAGGCGCTAGAGTGGCTCTGGTCGCAGCAGAGCGACGCCCTGGAGGGGCAGAGCATCGCCCCCTGGTGGGCAGAGCTTTGCCCCTGGTGGGCGTGCCGGGTGGATCCCGGTCGGGCGCATGCGGGAGTCTGTCTGACTGTCTCTCCCCGTTTCCAGCTTCAGAAAAAATACAAAAAAATAAAAAAAAAAAAAAATAAAACCCAGGTCCATGAGTTTAGTACCTATGTCTTCTTCTGAAACTCTATTTCTGTTGTTGTAGCCCAAGAGCACATTGATTTGGGGGTACAGATTTGTAAACCAGTCGATCAACATTCTTACTTAGTTCACTCACTGCCTAGTAGTAACAACAGGCAACATACAACCAGCTATAGCTTAGCTGAGTTGCTTGGAGGTCAAGTCCAGGACAGAGGGGAAAAAAAGGGTAGAATTTTTGTGATTCTTATTTACCAGTATCTGCCTTTTATTTATTCTGAGAGCCTGACCAAGCATTGGTGCAGCAAATAGTGTTGGCCTTGGATGCTGAGGACCCAGGTTCAAAACTCCGAGGTCACCAGCTTGAGCACAGGTTAATCCAGCTTGAGTGTGGGCTCACCAGCTTGAGTGCAGGGTCACAGACATGACCCCATGGTTGCTGACTTGAGCACAAAAATCACTGACTTGAAGTTCAACATTGATGGCTTAAGCCCAAGGTTGCTGACTTGAGCAAGGGGTCACTGGCTTGGCTAGAGCCCCCCAGTCAAGGTACATATGAGAAAGCAATCAATAAACAACTAAGGTGCTGCAACTATGAGTTGATGCTTCTCATCTCTCTCCCTTCCTGTCTGTTCCTGTCCCTCTCTCTTAAAAAAAAAAATTCTGAGAGATGTGTGTAACCCAAGGGCTGTGAGTTCCTTGAAGGAACTATCCTTTAATTTTAATCTTTTAATCTTGTTCACACAATGTCTAACAAGTGATAAAACTTTTTTGACTTGTTCATTGCATAAACTTATCAAATAATTACATTTAATATTCTACATAAAAGTATTTTCCCATGTTACTGTAATTCATAAGTTCTGAGTTCTTGGAATATTCTATCTTTGTATGCCTGAGATGTTGGACCACACCAGAAAGTTTATGCTAACAATGTCATTTATGGGTGAATGCCTGTCTTCTTTTACCTGGAGCCCCAGGACATGCTGGAGTTTAAACACTGGGTAAATGCTGAGTCTCAATGGCTGAGTAAATTATATGGGTGCTACATGCCCAAGTGACTGAAAACCCTGGACACTAAGGCTCAGGTGAACTGCATTGGTTGGCTACACTTTGTACATCACATACCACTGCTGGGAAAATTAAACACTGCTCCTGTGTCTCACTGGGAAAGAACAACTGGAAGTTTGTGCCTAATTTCTCCTAGAGTCTGCCCCATACATCTTTTCCATTTGCTGATTTTGATATGCATTTATAGTAACAGGTTATAAATATGAGTATAATAGCTTTTCTGGGCCCCATGAATCCTTCTAGTGAAACACTGAACTGGAGGGTGATCTTGGGGATCCTTGACACACATGGTAACATGGGACAAGAAAAAAATATTAAGTGATTTGTCCAAAAAACACTTAAGAGGCAATGAATTCCAGAGCTGCTATTCTGTCTATTATCAAATAACAGCATCTAGTAAAATTAATGAAGGTAAAGATGTTTATAAAATATCTGAGACTGAGTGGTGGTGGCGCAGTGGATAGAGTATCGATCTGGGACACTGAGGGCCCAGGTTCAAATCCAAGGTTGTGGCTTAAGCACAGCTCACCTGGCTTGAGTGCAGAATAACTAGCTTGAGCGTGGAGTCACCAGCTTGAGTGTGAGATCATCGATGATCCCATGGTCACTGGCTTGAGCCCCCCAGTGAAGGCATGTATGAGAAGCAATCAATGAACTAAAGTGACTCAACTACAGGTTGATGTTTCTCCTCTCTCTCTCTCTCAAAGAAAAAATAACCTATTTGACAGCAAGGTTTAACTTTGATGTAATACCTCATCTCCTAAATAGGGTTTTGTTTTTTTTTAATCCACAATAAGCACAAACATTTCAAAATAGGTTAAAATAAATTTTTATTTTAAAAAATTTATTAAATGTTAAAAGAGATTTAACACAATAACAAATCCTTTATAAAATAATTGCCAATCTTTACCCAATTGTAATTGTTTCTAGGCAACTTGGAAACTTCGTAATGAAACAGGTTCTACAAAATATTTCTTTTAGAAAGTTATCAAAATGCTAATCTTAGGCAAAATAATGTTAAAACTGAAATCTCTGTATGCAAGCGAGTGAGGTCTCATACACCCGTATTCTTTTTTTTTTAATTTTTTTAAAATTCATTTTAGAGAGGAGAGAGAAAGGGAGAGAGAGAGACAGAGAGGGAGAGAGAGAGACAGAGAGGGAGAGAGAGAAGGTGGGGAGGAGCTGGAAGCATCAACTCCCATATGTGCCTTGACCAGGCAAGCCCAGGGTTTCAAACCGGCGACCTCAGCATTTCCAGGTCGACGCTTTATCCACTGCGCCACCACGGGTCAGGCTTCACCCATATTCTTTATCCCAGTGGCAAAGTAATGGAAAAACAAACATTAAACTGACTTACTGAGGAAACAATGACTAAGTATTCTGTAAACTTCTCAAATTTTTTTATTACTTTCAGAAGCAGTGTCATTACAAGGTATTAATAACCATATTACGTACTCAAATAAAATGAATGTTATTCAAATTAACATTCTAGGAATAGAAATATTATTGCAAAGAGGCACCCCCTTGTTGTAAGATATGTTAAAGAAGTCTTTATGACACTGAAGGCTTATGGTACAGGCCATAAACCATAAGGGAGACAGTCTCTTCACACAGGATAACGGTAACTTATCCCTTTTAGAAGTGAATAACACCTCTTTAGTAGTGATGTTGGTTAAAAAAAAAAATGGTCGAGTTCAAAATATGCCAACACACATAAGTGGCTGACAATTTCGGTCTTTGTCTGAGGGGTACAGCCTATGTACATAGTTCAACAAAGACTGGCTTTGAATCTTCATTTCAAGAGCATATTTATTTTCTGCCCAATTGACACCATTGCAGAGAGCAGAATCCAAACCACCAGCTTAAAAGGGATATGGCTCAATGAAAAGAAACAGTAATGAATTTACAACAAAGATTTGGAAGCAAAATCAATATAGGATTTGAAATCACAAGGAATTTAAAAACTCAGTACTTAAAATTTTTCCCCCTGAGCTATGGATGCTTTTTATATATAGTCACTAGTAAAACAGATGCATTCCGTCATTCCAAGTTATACTTATACATATTATAATGCTTGGTGCTGAAAACAGATGTCTGTCTTAGCACAAAATGGTAGCAATTACGTGTGAAAATCTTTGGTGAGATGTAATCCTACAGAAGCCACCTGATTTTGTTTCCCTCCTCCCTCCTCCACTTCTAGAATCTTCAAGTAATTTTCAGAGGAGAAACCACGAGACCATAATGAAGGACCAGAAGGCCATCCTAAAAGGGAAAAAAAAAAGTGTTTTGCAGTTATTTGAAAACTATATAAAAATCAAGTCAATGACAGTTTGTTTTTCATACCCCAACACTAATGTGAAGTTCTTTTTTTTTTTAAACTTTTATTCATTTGAGAGAGAGAAGAGAGAGAAGAAGGAGCAGGAAGCATTAACTCCCATGTGTGCCTTGACCAGGCAAGCCCCGGGTTTCAAACCGGCAAACTCAGCGTTCCAGGTCAATGCTTTATCCACTGCGCCACCAGAATGTAAGGCCATAATGTAAAATTATTTAAAGAGAATAAAGGATCCAAGAAAAGGGTCTAAGATAAATAAACTTGCTTATACACTCACCTCATCACCAAATACTCTCTGTTAGTGTGCCTTTTTAATAACTCCCAGGAGACAATTCTGAAACTACCAGGTATCCACAGTTAGCCAGGGGTTGTTTATGGCTAAATAGTTATCCAAAAAGAACTAAAAGAGATTCACCTTTCTTTCTGTACAGACTACTGAACAGACAGTCCAGGCATTGGACTTATCTAAAAAAAGACTCAATTATTATAAAGCATCATGGATCTGCTAAGATATGAAATATTTACTTACACATAAATGCAGCTCACTACTATTTTAAGTGAGAAAACTTTGGAACTCTTTTAAAAAAAAAATCCATTTTTTGGCCTGACCTGTGGTGGTGCAGTGGATAAAGCATCGACCTGGAAATGTTGAGGTCGCCGGTTCGAAACCCTGGGCTTGCCTGGTCAAGGCACATATGGGAGTTGATGCTTCCAGCTCCTCCCCCCTTCTCTCTCTCTGTCTCTCTCCCCTCTCTCTCCCTCTCTGTCTCTCTCTCTCCTCTCTAAAAATGAATAAAATAAAAAAATCACTCTAAACTTTAAAAAAAAAAATCCATTTTTTAAAATACTTTTTTTATTTGTTCATTTTTAGAGAGAGAGAGAGAGTGAAAGAGGAGGAAGGAGCAGGAAGCACCAGCTCCTATATGCGCCTTGACTAGGCAAGCCCAGGGTTTCAAACTGTTGACCACAGCATTCAAGGTCGATGCTTTACCCACTGTATCACCATAGGTCAGGCAAAACTCTGGAACATTTTTTTTTGGTGACAGAGACAGAGGGAGATAGAGAGAGGGACAGATAAGGACAGACAGACAGGAAGGGAGAGAGATGAGAAGCATCAATTCTTTGTTGCAGCACCTTAGTCGTTCATTGATTGATTTCTCATATGTGCCTTGGGGGAGGGGGCAGCTACAGCAGACCGAGTAACCCCTTGCTCGAGCCAGCAACCTTGGGCTCAAGCTGGTGAGCTTTGCTCAAACCAGATAAATCCATGCTCATGCTGGTGACTTTGGGATTTTTTTTATTTTTTATTTTTTGTATTTTTCTGAAGTTGGAAACAGGGAGGCAGTCAAACAGACTCCCGCATGCGCCCAACCAGGATCCACCTGGCATGCCTACCAGGGGGCGATGCTCTGCCCATCTGGGGCATTGCTCTGTTGCAACCAGAGCCATTCTAGTGCCTGATTAGAGCCATCCTCAGTGCCCGGGCCAACTTTGCTCCAATGGAGCCTTGGCTGCGGGAGGGGAAGAGAGACACAGAGAGGAAGGAGAGGGGGAGGGGTGGAGAAGCAGATGGGCGCTTCTCCTGTGTGCCCTGACCGGGAATCGAACCTGGGATTCCTGCACGCCAGGCCGACGCTCTACCACTGGGCCAACCAGCCAGGGCAATCTTGGAGTTTTGAACCTGGGTCCTCCGCGTCCCAGTCCAATGCTCTATCCACTGTGCCACTGCTTGGTCAGGCAAAACTTTGGAACTCTTACCTATTTAATATATCATATATTTTACTTCCTCCTTTGAGACAATTCAGTAAAACTTAACTCTTGATATCTGGAGTCATCACTATGAAACAGTACTGTATTGTGTTGTAACCTAGTAATGTCCTCAGTCAGCGGTTGACTTAACCCTAAACTAAATGACTAAATACTGTGCTTCTGAGTTGTTTTCTCTGTTTTGGTCTATTCCCTGTATTGATATCAGTTCTTAATTCACTGTGCTCTCACCAAGGCTGTATCCAGCAAGCAATCCACCTTTTCTGAGGTACTATTTGCTAATCTATTATAAAACTAGCTTTAAGAAAAGACTCATTAGGGAAGTGTGCCACGAGCAACTGGCCTACTTTGAGTGACAAAGAGGAGCGATGGCACGTACGCCTTACATTCCCGATCCTGCTCTAGCTATCCCTTGTCCCTTCTTTGCTCAGCTTTCCCAGGGCTCTACTTCCTCATTCTCATTCACTGCTCAGCTCATTGCAGTCTGGCTTCTGCTCCTGGCAGCTCTGGGGAAAGCTCACCAGAATTCTACAAAAAGGTTCACAAATTCAAATGTTCATGAGGGCTAGGAAAGTAACAAAAATGAACATGTGAGTTAGGTATGTAAGTCAAAAAAGAATGTTGAGACCAGCAGTAAACCAGAGAAAACATGCCTAGTTAAAAAAATTTAAACTAAAGCCTGACCAGGCAGTGGCGCAGTGGATAGAGCATCGGACTGGGATGCAGAGGACCCAGGTTCGAAACCCCAAAGTTGCCAGTTTGAGCGTGAGCTCATCTCATTTAAGCAAGGCTCACCAGCTTGAGCCCACGCTGGCTTGAGCAAGGGGTTACTCGGTCTGCTGAAGGCCCGCGGTCAAGGCACATATGAGAAAGTAATCAATGAACAATTAAGGAGCCGCAACGAAGAACTGATGCTTCTCATTTCTCTCCCTTCCTGTCTCTCTGTCCCTCTATCTCTCTTTGCATCTGTAAAAAAAAAATTTAAACTCTAATAATTTAAAACAGAATAACCCAATAAAGCACAGTTTCATACCATATTTATAACACAAATAGAAAAATTTTATAAACATTTTTACATGAATATACATTATATTTTAGATATTTTTCCTCTGGTCAGGGCACGTATGAGAAGCAATCAATGAACAACTAAAGTGCAGCAACTATAAATTGATGCTTCTCATCTCCCTTTTTGTCTCTGTATCTCTTGCTAAAATAAATAAATAAATAAATAAATAAATAAAATAAAATAAAAAGAACTCTTGGGGAGTAACAATAGTGTTCCAAATCTCAGGAAGGGGTTTGAGTTAAAACAGGTATATGTCTTGCCTGACCAGGCAGTGGCACAGTGGATAGAGCATTGGACTGGGATGCGGAAGGATCCAGGTTCGAGACCCAGAGGTTGCCAGCTTGAGCGCGGGCTCATCTAGTTTTAGCAAAAAAAAAAAAAAGCTTACCAGCTTGGACCCAAGATCTCTGCCTACAGCAAGGGGTTACTCGGTCTGCTGAAGGCCCGCGGTCAAGGCACATATGAAAAAGCAATCAATGAACAACTAAGGTGTTGCAACAAAAAACTGATGATTGATGCTTCTTATCTCTCTCATTCCTGTCTGTCTGTCCCTATCTGTCCCTCTTTCTGACTCTCTAATAAAAGAGCTAATCCATATAAACCATTTAGAAAAGTGCCTGACACAGTTAGTATTCAAAAAAATATTAGCTTTGTTACTTACAGTCTCTGTAATTTTAACCCTTTTAGTAGTACGAACATTCATGTACGTCCTCCTGCCTCCTGACCATCCAGAGTATAATTGATTTATTTTAAAAATGTGTAAGGCAACATTAAAAAAAGGCAAATGTATGTTTTTCTTGTTTCTATAAATTGGTTATCAAACAAACATGATTTTAATAAAACTGGGGCCTGGCCCTGGCCGGTTGGCTCAGCGGTAGAGCGTCGGCCTGGCGTGCGGGGGACCTGGGTTCGATTCCCGGCCAGGGCACATAGGAGAAGCGCCCATTTGCTTCTTCACACCCCCCTCCTTCCTCTCTGTCTCTCTCTTCCCCTCCCGCAGCCAAGGCTCCATTGGAGCAAAGATGGCCCGGGCGCTGGGGATGGCTCCTTGGCCTCTGCCCCAGGTGCTAGAGTGGCTCTGGTCTCAGCAGAGCTACGCCCCGGAGGGGCAGAGCATCGCCCCCTGGTGGGCGTGCCAGGTGGATCCCGGTCGGGCGCATGCGGGAGTCTGTCTGTCTCTCCCTGTTTCCAGCTTCAGAAAAATAAAAAAAACAAACAAAAAAAAACAACAACTGGGGCCTGACCTGTGGTGGCGCAGTGGATAAAGCGTCGACCTAGAAATGCTGAGGTCGCCGGTTCGAAACCCTGGGCTTGCCTGGTCAAGGCACATATGGGAGTTGATGCTTCCAGCTCCTCCCCCCCTTCTCTCTCTCTGTCTCTCCTCTCTTTCTGTCTCTCCCTCTCCTCTCTAAAATGAATTAAAAAAAAAAAAAAAACAACCAAGCTTTAAGTTAATAAAACTGGAACTAGAACTAGTTTCAATTTTTGAAAAGAAAACTCACTCCTGGGGTCAGTGAGCGTGAAAAAAACTCACTACTCAAAGGGTTAAGAAAATTGTAAAATATTTATTAAAACTTTATTGATAACATGAAACTTTATTCTTTCATCAAATACCTTGCCAGAGCCCTGGTCGGTTGGCTCAGTGGTAGAGCGTCAGCCTGGCGTGCAGAAGTCCCGGGTTTGATTCCCAACCAGGGCACACAGGAGAAGCGCCCATCTGCTTCTCCACCCCTCCCCCTCTCCTTCCTCTCTGTCTCTCTCTTCCCCTCCCGCAGCCGAGGCCCCACTGGAGCAAAGATGGCCTGGGCGCTGGGGATGGCTCCTTGGCCTCTGCCCCAGGTGCTGGAGTGGCTCTGGTCGCAATAGAGCAACGCCCCGGAGGGGCAGAGCATCGCCCCCTGTTGGGCAGAGCGTCGCCCCCTGGTGGGCGTGCCGGATGGATCCCGGTCGGGGGCACGGGGGAGTCTGTCTGACTGTCTCTCCCCGTTTCCGGCTTCAGAAAAACACAGGAAAAAACAAACAAACAAACAAACAAAAAAAAAAAACCTTGCCAGTTAGGCACGAAGGCTGGCAAAGTCTTAGACATACCTGCATTGCTGCATCACCTATTGCACGTCGGATTTCCCTTAGAGTTTGGTACCGCTCCAACAAGTGGTCGCCACAGATGATATCTACCTACAGGCAAATATAGTATCAGATGTTTTACTGCTTCAAAAATCCACATGAAAAATTAAGAAAAGTAAACATAATTATTTCCAGACTAACTACATTTTGCTATTTTAGACTGATTAAATACTCAAGAAAGATTTTAGAAACTTTTTACAAGAGTAAATAAACAAAGTAAAATGGAAAAAGCATTAGGACATAGCAGAACATCAGCACAGCTCAGTCAATATTCAAAATGAATCACTGAGAACAAACTAAATCATGTTTGATATATTTAGATAAGGTTACACAGAATAATATGTATTTTTAAAAGTTCAAAAATAAAATAATTAAAGGGGTATATAATGCTTAAAAAGGCAATCCTTATTTATTTGAATAATTCTCTAAAAAGACATATCTCATTTTCCAACAGTGGAAAGTCTAACACACACTAAGGGAACTGTTTTATAGATGGAATAATCTTACAAAGGTCTTTTCAGACCTTTAATAATATCAAAACTCTAAGATAAAGCTACTTTTATATAGAATGTTCTAGAAAGAATGATATTGTTATATAGTTATATACTATAACACAATAAGATTTCAGTATACTTACTTGTTAAGATAGAAAAGCAAATTTTTAATCTCTCTCTGCCTGCCACTGAGTGCTCTTTTCCCACTGTCTTAAATAGAATCAGGTCCTCAATAGTACTATTACTATATCTCCCTTAATTTGCTCCATCTCCTAATGTCCTTGTTTAGTTTATAGAATGAAATTTCTCCTTGTCCTCTAAACCTCTAACTGATTTTTCCTTTTCTTAGCTTGTCACATGCAATCAGCTGCCATGCCCTGTTGCTTCTTAGTTTATAACTCCTCTTAAGTTCATATCCTTTCAAATGCAGCCCCTAGGTTTAAACCACCTCCTAATCAGATTTCCTACCTTCAAATTCTATTTACTCTAAAAGTCTGTCAACATGTTAATCCCCCTAAAACCTTAAGCATGGCTAGGAAGAAGAGTAAAAACAGCTCCGTTTAACTGAGCAGCCACTATGTACATCATATGTTATACTATGTACTTGACATGTCATCTCATCTAATCCTCATATTCCTCTGACCTAGGTATTATAACTCACCTTTTACAGATAGGAATACTAAGAGGTGAAGGCATTAAACTGTCCTAAAGACACAAAGCTAGTGAGTAGCAAAATACAGATCTAAACTCAGGTCTGCCCCCATGTTATCTTTCCCTTTCTCCTTTGGGTATCTTTCTCCAAAGCCTTAAGTGCATATCTGGGGTCAGCAAACTTTCTGTAAACGGTTAGATAATAAATATTTTAGGTGCTGTAGGGCATAGGATTTGTTATATCTATTCAATTCTGCCGTTGTAGCATGAAAAGCCACAGTATGGCTGTATTCCAATAAAACTTTATGTGTAAAAACAGGCTACATTTAGCCCCGGGGTCATAATTTGTCAACTCCTATGCGATCTCATAATGCATAATTTCCAATCAATAACCACTTTTGTGTTTTCTGCTTACCAGTTTTAAAATAGGCAGAGCAATACTTGTTTGTAAAATGACTTGAAAGCAATGATATGGCCCTAGCCAGCTGGCTCAGTGGTAGAGTGTTGGCCCAGCATGTGGATGTCCCGGGTTTGATTACTAGTTAGGACACACAGGAGAGGTGCCCATCTGCTTCTCCACCCGTCCTCCCTCTTGCTTCTCTCTCTTCCCCTCTTGCAACTGTGGCTGGATTGGAGCAAGTTGGCGCAGGGTGCTGAGCAGGGCTCCATGGCCTCTGCCTCAGGCATCAAGAAGAGCTCAGTTGCTGAGCAACAAAGCAGTGCCCAGATGGGCGGAACATCGCCCCCTAGCGGGCTTACTGGGTGGATCCTGATTAGGGCCCATGAAGGGGTTTGTCTCTGCCTCCCCTCCTCTCACTGAATAATAAAAAAAGAAAGAAATGATAGGCCCTGGCCATTTGGCTCAGTGGTAGAGCGTCAGCCCAGCGTGTGGAAGTCCCGGGTTTGATTCCCAGCCAGGGCACACAGGAGAGACGCCCATCTCCTTCTCCACTCTTCCTCCTCTCCTTCTTCCTCTCTGTCTCTCTCTTCCCCTTCCACAGCCAAGGCAGGTGCCAAGGATGGCTCCATGGCCTTTACCTCAGGCACTAAAAAAAATGGCTCTGGTTGCAATGGAACAATGGCCTAGATAGGCAGAGCATCACCCTCTGGTGGGCTTGCCGGGTGGATCCCAATCAGGCACATGCGGGAGTCTGTCTCTCTGCCTCCCTGCTTCTCACTTCAGAAAAAGACAAAAAAAAAAAAAAAAAAAAAAGGAAGCAATGATAGATCTTAACACAGATCCATGAAAAATCAAAGAATTTGGAAACTATCATGATATTAATATTTATTAAGTAGTCAACAACGCAGAGACCACTGCTCTTAGGGGGCTTCACCACATGGTATACATTTATGGTTTGTTTACTATATTTTTCTTTTCAACTTAATCTTAATCCCCACCAAAGGTTGGCCAATTACTAACAGTTAGATATGCACAGTCCTAGATGCTATGTGTGCATGTGGGTTTGTTTTTATAAAAATGGTATAATACCATATATTATTGCTCTACAAATATTCTTTATTTAAAAATAAAAAAAAAACCTTAATATACTATGAACATCTTTTGGAGTACATAGTTAGCTTTCTTTCTCTTTAATAGCTGCATAGTGTTCCACTGTATGAATACATCATAATTTACATATCCATTTTCCTGATAAACATTTAAATTGCTTCCAATTTAAATGCTGATTTAAAAAAAGATACTTGACTACAAATATTTCATAAACAGACTTCATTCAAACAGATTCTCATCTCTGAGGGTTCTACAAACATGACTCACATATTTGGTAATTCACTAGGACTGAGAGAACTCGGCATGATCAGTTTTAATTTATCACAGCGACACAGCAAGGATACACAGCCAGATGAACAGTGGGGAAATGTAGGCAGCATCTGGAGAAATTCACACACTCTTCCCTCCTGGTCCAGGAGAAGATATACCCTATGCTTTCCTTTCCCAGTCCAGGAGGAGACATACCCTGACTACTCCTTTCTCTATAGGGGAAATGCAGCCAATTTATGCAATGTTATTGCCCAGGAAAGCCAATTTGAGGCTCAGAGGTTAGGGTTTTTACTGAGGTCTGGTCATGTTGGCATTCTCTGCCTAGCAACTACCAAATTCCAAACTCCCAAAAGAAAAGCAGGTATCATCACAGAGCCATTGTTTATACAGTCAGGCACAATGAAACACCCTTATCAGTTAGGGGACTTTTCATATTAGTGTAGAGAACTTTTTGCAAACCAAGTTCCTAGATCAGGGGTCCCCAAACTTTTTACACAGGGGGCCAGTTCACTGTCCCTCAGACCGTTGGAGGGCCGGACTATAAAAAAAAACTATGAACACTGGCCCTGGCCGGTTGGCTCAGTGGTAGAACGTCAGCCTGGTGTGCAGGAGTCCCGGGTTTGATTCCCGGCCAGGGCACACAGGAGAAGCACCCATCTGCTTCTCCACCCCTCCCCCTCTCCTTCCTCTCTGTCTCTCTCTTCCCCTCCCGCAGCTGAGGCTCCATTGGAGCAAAGTTGGCCCGGGTGCTGAGGATGGCTCTGTGGCCTTTGCCTCAGGCACTAGAATGGCTCTGGTTGCAACAGAGCGATGCCCCAGATGGGCAGAGCATCACCCCCTGGTGGACATGCCAGGTGGATCCCGGTTGGGTGCATGCGGGAGTCTGACTGACTGCCTTCCCGTTTCCAACTTCAGAAAAATACAAAAAACAAAAAACAAACAAACAAAAAAAAACTATGAACAAATTCCTATGCACACTGCACATATCTTATTTTAAAGTAAAAAAACAAAACGGGAACAAATACAATATTTAAAATAAAGAACAAGTAAATTTAAATCAACAAACTGACCAATATTTCAATGGGAACTATGCTCCTCTCACTGACCACCAATGAAAGAGGTACCCTTCCAGAAGTGCGGTGGGGGCCAGATAAATAGCCTCAGGGGGCCGCATGTGGCCCGCGGGCCGTAGTTTGGGGACCCCTGTCCTAGATGCTAGACAAGGGCTAACCTTGTAAGCAGGCCCTTCTAAAGACAGCAGCCTCAGGTTTGCTTTGTTAACTCTTTTCAATTTGCCTATCCTCCAGAGTATCAAGTCTTAGGTAGAAAGATTAACTATAATATTTCTGAATATAACCTGAAGGTAGCCTTCTTTTTAAAATTTCTTTTAAACATTAGGCATTTAAAAATATTATTTTAGGCCCTGGTTGGTTGGCTCAGTGGTAGAGCATCAGCCCAGTGTGTGGATGTCCTGGGTTTGATTCCTGGTCAGGGCATACTGGAGAAGCGCCCATCTGCTTCTCTACCCCTCCCCCTCTCACTTCTCTCTCTCTCTCTGTTCCCCTCCCACAGGCATGGCTCAATTGGAGCAAGATGGCCCTGGGCACCAAGAATGGCTCCATGGCCTGCCTCAGGAGCTAAATAAAATAACTCGGTTGCCAAGCAATGGAGCAAGAGCCCCAGATGGCCAGAGCATTGCCCAGTAGGGGGCTTGCTGATCAGATCTCAGTTGGAGCACATGTGGATTCTGTCTCTCTGCCTCCCCGCTTCTCACTTAAGAAAAAAAAATATTTTAGAGAAAGATGAAAGAGAAAAATCATTTTAGGCAAAAAGAGGGAGAGAGAGAACATCAATTTTTTGTTCCACTGATTTATGCATTCATTGATTGATTCTTATATGCCTTGACCCTGGATCAAACCCACACCTTGGCATATCAGGACAATGTTTTAACCAACTGAGCTACCCAGACAGGGCTGAAAGCAACCTTTGTGTGTGTGTGTGTGTGTGTGTGTGTGTGTGTGTGTGTGTGTGACAGAGAGATGGAGAGGGGGACAGATAGGAAGGGAGAGAGATGAGAAGCATCAATTATTTGTTGTGGCACTTTAGTTGTTCATTGATTGCTTTCTCATATGTGCCTTGACCAGGGGGCTACAACAGACTGAGTGACCCCTTGCTCAAGCCAGCAACCTTGGACTCAAGCTGGCGAGCCCTTCTTCAAACCAGAAAAACCTGCGCTCAAGCTGGTAATCTCAGGGTTTCGAAACTGGGTCCTCCATGTCTTAGTCCGATGCTCAATCCACAGCACCACCACCTGGTCAGGCTGCAGGTAGTCTTAAGGAGGAAAGAAACCCCCTCTCCCTTTTTTTAAAAGCAAGATCACATTAGAACTTCCAAGACAAGATTTTAACCAAATGAGCCAGTTGCTCTTTCTTCTTTGTTCATATATACTCTTTTTGTTTCTTCTGTCAGGGAAATTCCTAACTATTTTTCAAATCCATTCTTTCATCCCTTCAGAGTTAAATCATATATTCTGCGCTGTTGTTGCACTTATCATATCCTATTGTCATCCAGTTGTTCATTTGCATATCTTTTTTTTTTAATTATAATTTTATTTTTTAATGGGGCAACATCAATAAATCAGGTTACATATATTCAAAGATCTCATTTGCATATCTTTACCACACAACTCTCAGTCTCCTGATGGGTTAATTTTCTGTCTCATTTTTGTACTCCTTAAGACCAAGTACACAGATGCTCAATTTAGTATCAATAGAAAATAAGATGAATGGTAGGAATATAGTATTTGATATATTAGTCTCTTTAAAAAATGACTTGGAAACAACTTAATAGTGTTATGGTCTGACTAAATAAGAAAAAAAGAAACTATCTTTTTTAAATTTAATTTTATTTAGACAATTTTAACAGGGTGACATTGATCAATTAGAGTACAGAGATTCAAAGAAAACATCTCCAGATCATTTTGACGTTTGATTATGTTGTATACCTATCACCCAAAGTCAAATTGTCCTCCGTCACCTTTTATTTGGTTTTCATTATGCCCCTCCCCTCCCCTCACTCCTCACTCTCCTCCTTTCCCCTCCCCGTGGTAACCACTGCACTCTTATCTATGTCCATGGTCTCAATTTTGTGTCCCACCTATGTATGGAACCATACAGTTCCTAGTTTTTTCTGATTTACTTATTTCACTCAGTATAATATTATCAAGGTCCATCCATGTTGTTGTAAAATGATACTGTCATAATTTCTTATGGATGAGTAGTATTCCATAGTATATATGTACATCTTCTTTATCTAATCTTCTATTGAAGGGCTTTTTGGTTGTTTCCATGTCTTGGCCACTGTGAACAATGCTGCAATGAACATGGGATGCATGTATCTTTACGTACCAATGTTTTTGAGTTTGGGGGTATATACCCAATAGAGGGATTGCTGGGTCATATGGTAGTTCTCTTCTTAATTTTTTGAGGAACCACCATACTTTCTTCCATAATAGCTGTACTACTTTACATTCCCATCAACAGTGAATGACGGTTCCTTTTTCTCCACAGCCTCTCCAACACTTGTTATTACCTGTCTTGTTCATAATAGCTCATCTAACAGGTGTGAGGTGGTATCTCATTGTAGTTTTGATTTGCATTTCTCTAGTAGCTAGAGAAGATGAGCATCTTTTCATATATTGGCCATTTGTATTTCTTCTTGGAGAAGTGTCTGTTCATGTCCTCTTCCCATTTTTTTATTGGATTATTTCCTTGTTTGTTGTTGAGTTTTGTGAGTTCTTTGTATATTTTGGATATTAGGCCCTTATCTGAGCTGTTGTTTGAAAGTATCATCTCCCATTTAGTTGGCTGTTTGTTTTGTTGCCAGTTTCTTTTGCTGTGTGAAAGCTTCTTAATCTGATGTAGTCCCATTCATTTATCTTTGCCTTCATTTCCCTTGCCTTTGGAGTCAAATTCATAAAATGTTCTTTATGGCCAAGGTCCATGAGTTTAGTACTGATGTTTTCTTCTATGTAATTTGTTTCATATCTTATATTTAGGTCTTTGATCCATTTTGAGTTAATTTTGGTACAAGGAGACAAACTGTAATCAAGTTTCATTCTTTTGCACGTGACTCTCCAGCACCATTTATTGAAGAGGCTTTCTTTTCTCCATTGTGTGTTTTTTACTCCTTTATCAAAGATGATTTGACCATATATATGTGGTTTTATTTCTGGGCTCTCTATTCTGTTCCATTTGTCTGAGTGTCTATTTTTCTGCCAATACCATGCTGTTTTGATTATTGTGGCTCTGTAATATTTGAAGCCAGGTATTGTAATGCCCCCAACTTCACTCTTTCTCCTTAGGATGACTTTGGCTATTCAAGGTTTTTTAGTTCCATATAAACCCGATTTTTTGTTCCATTTTTTAAAAAAATGACATGAAATTTTGATGGGAATTGCATTAAATTTGTATATTGCTTTAGGTAATATGGTCATTTTAACTATATTTATTTTTCCTATCCAAGAACAAGGAATATTTCTCCATTTCATTGTATTTTTTTCAATTTCCTTTAACAATGCTTTGTAGTTTTCATTATATAGGTTTTTTACATTTTTTGTTATGTTTATTCCTAGGTATTTTTTTGTTGTTGTTGCAACCATAAAAGGGATTTTTTTTTTGTATTTTTCTGAAGTTGGAAACGGGGAGGCAGTCAGACAGGCTCCCGCATGTGTCCGACCGGGAACCACCTGGCATGCCCACCAGGAGGTGATGCTCTGCCCATCTGGGGCATTGCTCTGTTGCAACCAGAGCCATTCTAGCGCCTGAGGCAGAGGCCATAAAACCATCCTCAGTCCCCGGGCCAACCTTGCTCCAATGGAGCCTTGGCTGCGAGAGGGGAAGAGACAGAGAGGAAGGAGAGGGGGAGGGGTGGAGAAGCAGATGGGTGCTTCTCCTGTGTGCCCTGGCCGGGAATCGAACCCGGGACTCCTGCACGCCAGGCCAACGCTCTACCACTGAGCCAACCAGCCAGGGTGGGATTATTTTTTTTAGTTCATTTTCTGAAGTTTCATTGTTGGCATATAAGAAGGCAATAGACTTCTGTATATTAATATTGTATCCTGTGATCTTACTGTATTGGTTAATTGTTTCTAATAGTCTTTTTGTGGAGTCCTTGGGGATTTCTATGTACAGGATCATATCATTTGCAAAAAGTGAAACCTTTATTTTTTCTTTCCCAATATGAATGCCTTTTATTTCTTTCTCTTGTCTGATTGCTCTGGCTAGAACTTCCAGCACTACGTTGAATAAGAGTGGATAGAGTGGGCAGCCTTGTCTTGTTCCTGATTTTAGAGAAAATGTTTTGTTTTTTGCCATTTAATACAATGTTAGCTGATGGTTTGTCATAAATGGCCTATATTATGTTGAGATATTTTCCTTCTATACCCATTTTGTTGAGTGTTTTAAACATAAAATGATGTTGTATTTTATCGAATGCCTTTTCTGCATGTATTGATAGTATCATATGGTTTTTTTGTTGTTGTTGATATGGTGTATTATGTTAATTGTTTTACATATGTTGAACCAGCCCCCTGTAATTCAGGGATGAATCCCATTTGATCATGATGAATTATTTTCTTAATGTGTTGTTGTAATTGATTTGCTAGTATTTTGTTTAGGATTTTAGCATCTGTATTCATTAGAGATACTGGTCTGTAGTTTTCTTTTTTTGTATTGTCTTTGCCAGGTTTTGGTATGAGGGTTATGTTGGCCTCATAAAATGTGTTTGGAAGTATTGCTTCTTCAATTTTTTGGAAGACTTTGAGTAGAACAGGAACCAAACCTTCTTTGAATGTTTGATAGAATTCACTAGTATAGCCATCTGGCCCTGGACTTTTATTTTTTGGGAGGTTTTTGATAGTTGTTTCTATTTCCTCCCTGCTAATGGGTCTGGTTAGGATATCTACTTCTTTGTGACTCAGTCTAGGAAGATTATATTGTTTTAGGAATTTATCTATTTCTCCTATATTGTTAAATTTGGTGGCATATAGTTTTTCAGAGTATTCTACGATAATTCTTTGTATATCTATAATATCTGTGGTGATTTCTCCTCTTTCATTTTTGATTTTGTTTATATGAATCCTTTCTCTTTTTTCCTTAGTGAGTCTTGCCAAGGTTTTGTCAATTTTGGTGATCTTCTCAAAGAACCAGCTCCTTGTTTTATTGATTTTTTTCTATAGTTTTTCTGTTCTCTATTTCATTTATTTATGTTCTTATTTTTATTATTTCCTTTCTTCTGCTGGTTTTGGGTTGCCTTTGTTCTTCTTTATCTAGTTTCTTAAGATGTGATGTTAAGTAGAAGAAACTATCCTTTACGATGAAATTAACTATGGTAGAGTTAACAACAAAATCTAATATCACATCTTTTTTTAAAGATTATTTTATTGATTGATTTTAGATAGAAGACAGAGAGAGAGAAAGGATGGAGGGGGGCAGGAAGCCATTAACTTGCTTCTCATATGTGCCTTGACCAGGTAATCCCAGGGGTTTGAACTGGTGACCTTAGCATTCCAGGTCGATGCTTTTTTCCACTGCACCACCACAGGTCAGGCTAATATCACATCTTTTATATAAAGAATTTTTAGTAGTTAATTTGATATATATTTTCTAAATCTTATTTCATAAAAACAAATAAAGTCTGAAGATCAATGTATCTACAAAAGAATACAATACAGGAGTAACAAAAAAACAAAATACATTAAGATATCAATGAGGCTGACTGGTGGTGATGCAGTGGATAGAGCATCAACCTGGGATGCTGAAGTCCCTGGTTTGAAACCCCAAGGTCGCTGGCTTGAGCCTGGCATTGCAGGCTTGAGTATGGGCTTATTAACATGATCCCATTGTCACTGGCTTGAGCCCAAAGTTAGTGGCTTAAGCAAGGGGTCAATGGCTTGGTTGGAGCCCCCCAGTCAAGGCACATATGAGAAGCAATCAATGAACAACTAAAGTGACGCAAATATGAATTGATGCTTCTCCTCTGTCTCCCTTCCTGCATGTTTGTCTGTCTTTCTCATAAAAAAAAAAAGACACCAATGAGTTCAAGACACCACAAAATCAACCAGGGTAATTCACAGACACTGGGATTTCTATGTGAAAAACATTAATTCAGGTAATTATATTGATTTCTGATTTCGAATTAACTTAAATCTTTTTTAAGAACAAACAATCTGTATTTTTATGTTTCAACACTGTCTTCTTTATTTTCATCTGCTATAAATAACTTTAAAAGGTATTTTATCACTTAACAGTCTTCTAGTAGTCAGTCATTCCTGATAGTATTATAAATAACCGTATATGAATGTCACAGTCCTGTAAACAAAGCACACATTTCCTACCTGGTACCAACTAGTTTAAAGAAAGTCAGAATAGCAGACTCAAGTGCCAAGAATTTTATTTTGATTAATGGTAAACTAACTCAATGTTTTGCTCAAAACAGAAGTAACTCTTTTTACTTTCTCTTGTATTTAGAAGGTGAATCATTTTAAAATTTATTTTTATTTTAAAATTATTTTTATTTATATTTATTTTAGAGAAGAGAAACAGAGAGAGAAAGAGACAAAGAGAGAGAGAGAAAAGGTAGGGAGGAGCAGAAAGTATCAACTGCCATATGTGACTTGACTGGGCAAGCCCAGGGTTTTGAACCAGCGACCTTAGCATTCCAGGTCGATCCTTGATCCACTGCGCCACCACAGGTGAGACAAGGTGAATCATTTTAGACACAAATTGACAGGTCAGCAGATTTGATAATTCTCTTTTCTATTATTTTTTTTATTTTGTATTTTTCTGAAGTTGGAAACGGGGAGGCAATCAGACAGACTCCTGCATGCTCCCGACTGGGATCCACCCTGCACGCCCACCAGGGGGCGATGCTCTGCCCATATGGGGCGTTGCTCTGTTGCAACCAGAGCCATTCTAGCACCTGAGGCAGAGGCCACAGAGCCATCCTCAGCGCCTGGGCCAACTTTGCTCCAATGGAGCCTCGGCTGCGGGAGGGGAAGAGAGAGACAGAGAGGAAGGAGAGGGGAAGGGGTGGAGAAGCAGATGGGTGCTTCTCCTGTGTGCCCTGGCCGGGAATCGAACCTGGGACTCCTGCATGCCAGGCTGATGCTCTACCACTGAGCCAACCGGCCAGGACCTGTTCTATTATTTTAACATTTTGGTGGAATAGTAATTTATCAATGTTATTAGCTATACAGTATCCAAATAGGACAAAAATATTTACCTAGAGAGCCAGGTGTTGACCAAGAAAATTAAAAGTTGAAACAAATATTTTTAATCATTTTATTTCAAAATGCTAAAAGCCTTAAATTCTATGATATGAGGAAAAAATAAACTCACACTTTTATACACAATAAAACCAATTTAGAGCTCTGGCAACCAAATTTCTTAAAACATCAAATGTGAAACTTATAAATGGTAATTGTGCTCTGATTAATATCCAGCCAGAGGACATAATCTTTATCCTAGAAAACGCCCCTTTGGATGCTACTTTAGTTATTCTACACACTAGGTTTAATTCTTTCAACTTCTGCTTTTAGAAATAATAAACTGTTGCCCTGGCCGGTTGGCTCAGCGGTAGAGCGTCGGCCTGGCATGCGGGGGACCCGGGTTCGATTCCCGGCCAGGGCACATAGGAGAAGCGCCCATTTGCTTCTCCACCCCCACCCCCTCCTTCCTCTCTGTCTCTCTCTTCCCCTCCCGCAGCCAAAGCTCCATTGGAGCAAAGATGGCCCGGGTGCTGGGGATGGCTCCTTGGCCTCTGCCCCAGGCGCTAGAGTGGCTCTGGTCGCGGCAGAGTGACACCCCGGAGGGGCAGAGCATCGCCCCCTGGTGGGCAGAGCATCGCCCCTGGTGGGCGTGCCGGGTGGATCCCGGTCGGGCGCATGCGGGAGTCTGTCTGACTGTCTCTCCCCATTTCCAGCTTCAGAAAAATACAAAAAAAAAAAAAGAAATAATAAACTGTTAATGGGATTACTCACAGTTCTTTGTCTAGGAGTCTCTAAACAGCTATCTATTTCTAATCAAAACACAAGAATAACCTGACATATGTTATAGCTACAAGGTGATTAGATTAGTCATTTCTACTTTTTAGATGCCATGAGACACAGCCAGCATTATGTCAAGCTCAGTAAGAGAAGTCACATTTCATTGGCTTTAATAGATATTTACTATATATTTAATACCAGTAAATACTGGCATTAAAAACACCAGCAAAATTTCAGCCAGCTTTAAAATATTAACTTACTATACAGCAAATAGGTATTTTAAATAAAAATTGTTTTATAAAATTTTACAAATGAAGAACAAAAATCCCTTTTAAATTGGACTAATTAAAAAGCAAAAATAGTCCTGGCTGGATAGCTCAGTTAGCTAGAGCATCATTCAGAAATGCAGATGTTGCCAGTTCTATTACCAGTCAGGGCATATACAGGAACAGATCAATGTTTCTGTCTCTCCCTCCATTCCTCTCTCACTAAAATCAATAAAAACTTTTTTTTTTCCTGTATTTTTCTGAAGCCGGAAATGGGGAGAGATAGACAGACTCCCGCATGCGCCCGACCCGGATCCACCCGGCACGCCCACCAGGGGCAATGCTCTGCCCCTCCAGGGCGTCGCTCTGTTGCGACCAGAGCCACTCTAGCGCCTGGGGCAGAGGCCGAGGAGCCATCCCCAGCGCCCTGGCCATCTTTGCTCCAATGGAGCCTAGGCTGCGGGAGGGGAAGAGAGAGACAGAGAGGAAGGAGAGGGGGAGGGGTGGAGAAGCAGACGGGCGCTTCTCCTGTGTGCCCTGGCCGGGAATCGAACCGGGGACTTCTGCACGCCAGGCCAACGCTCTACCACTGAGGCAACCGGCCAGGGCCAATAAAAACTTTTTTTAAAAAGCAAAAATATATAAATGTGCATTTTTACTGGCTCACATCACTAGACCTATGAGTATATTTATTCTTTATGTTAAAAAATACATGGGTATCGCGGTTTTCATCTTAAAACAATGACAAAATTATATAGCTAGAATTAGAGTTGTTGTTTTTTTCAGTCTTTAAAACTAATAGGTTCTAGGGCCCTAGCCGGTTGGCTCAGTGGTAGAGCGTCCGCCTGGCGTGCAGGGGTCCCGGGTTCGATTCCCGGCCAGGGCACACAGGAGAAGTGCCCATCTGCTTCTCCACCCCTCCCTCCCTCCTCGCTGTCTCTCTTCCCCTCCCGCAGCGAGGCTCCATTGGAGCAAAGATGGCCCGGGCACTGGGGATGGCTCCTTGGCCTCTGCCCCAGGTGCTGGAGTGGCTCTGGTCGCAGCAGAGCGACGCCCCGGAGGGGCAGAGCATCGACCCCTGGTGGGCAGAGCGTCGCCCCTGGTGGGCGTGCGGGGTGGATCCCGGTCGGGCGCATACGGGAGTCTGTCTGACTGTCTCTCCCCGTTTCCAGCTTCGGAAAAATAAAAAAAAAACCCAAAAAACTAATAGGTTCTATATTAGTTATTTTACTCTTCTAGGTGTCTTGGTAGATAGATGGTCATCAATGGTATGAGAAACAGTAAGTCAAATATGATTGAAGTAGGGGTAGAAATCACTGTGTACTAATTCTAATTAGCATATACAACATTTACAATACTGTAAAACAAAAGCCACTGCATGAAATCCTAGACATAATTCTTTCTTAAATATGCCAAAGTAACCTCACTACTTTACCTGTCCTTTTACACATATGTACTCTACCTGACAAGCTGGATCAAGATCCATTTTTCTTCTGAGAAATTTTTCTACATGTCCAATAGTTGCTTCTCCTGAGACTCGGACAAACTTCTTTTCCAATGGCTGCAAATGAATATTTTCAGATTAAATATACAAAAAAGGTATAAACTCTAAAGAAAAAGTTAGAGCAAAGACTCAACAGATTTATCAAGAAGTTAATATAAAATATTAGTTTAGCTATCAAAGAAAAAAATTTTCTGCTTAGCACCCCCTCTCTAAAAAGCATGTTAATAATTTTTAATAGAATAAGTCTTATTGGTTCATTTTACAACCTCATCAAAAATAATAACTAAGTAAAATTTATTGAAAGAGAGAGAATACCCAAAAGTAAATGTCTAAATCCTGTTTTTTTCAACAAAAAAACTCTAAGGAAAAATAGATGGAGGAACTGCTATACTAAAAAATAAAAAAAAAAGAAAGGAAAAAAAAGGGCTATAAATAAGATATATCAACCAATACAATATATAGATCTTATCTGGATCCTGATCTAAACTACTGTATAAAAGTTTTCAAGAGACAATGTATGGAATTTAAATGGCATGTGGATATTTGATTAAGGTATCACTGCTAATTTTTAAAATTTTTGCATCATTACAATGTCCATAAGAAGTCCTTATCTTTTAGAAACAAATTGAATTATTTACTGAGATATAGTTTGAGATTTGCCTCAAAAATATATGGGAAGAAAAGCAATGAAGGCATAGATGAATTAAGATTGGTTATGAGTTTATAATTATTTGAGTAATATGTACATGGGCGTTAATTTTACTACTCTGTCTTCTTGTGTATAAGTTTAAAATTTTTTATAATAGAGGGTTTTATTTTTTTAAGTAGAAAAAGATTAACATCTAGACATATGTGGCTGGAATCTGACCCAATGATCTGAAATAACAGGTGGAGAGACCACAGGTTTTCAAGTAGAAATTAATGCATACCCAGCCACTCTCTCTACATAAATTTTAAGGATATTATCTAATGCAAACGAAAAGCTGAAGTAACCAGAACTAAATGGGTATCTTTTTTAGGAAGATCTGAGCAGTGTTTTTCTAGCACTAGCAGAGAGGGAGTCATTCTAGAATGGTTACCAAGAAGATCTAGACAGGTGAGGCACATGTGTTTTCCGTATAACAGTACTCAGCTTTCTGACCTGTAGTTTGGTTTCTTAAGACCTTTCCTGACAATAGATCCATCGCTTATTACCACAGTGTAGCAGACAGTATAGACGGTAACTGCGGGTAATTCCAGAGACAGACTGACTGCCTGGGTTTAAACCCTGGTTCTTTCATTTCCTAGTTGCAAGTCTTTGGGCAAGCTGGTGAACCTTTCTACGTCTCCATGCTCCCATTTGTAAAACAGGAATAATGGCATCTACCTCACAGAATTAGCATGAGGTAAGTGATAGATATAGGTAAACAACAATTAATTCCTGGCACATAGTAAGCACTTAAGAGTTATTGTTAATGAAGGATCATACATTGCAACTGTCAAGTTTCTGTCATCTCCTTTAATCTAGAATAGTTCTGACACTTTATTTTTATGTTTCATGATACTGACATTTTTGTAACTTTTTTTGGTATAATATGTGGTCATTAAAAGAAGGCATTTTAAGCCCTGGCCGGTTGGCTCAGTGGTAGAGCGTCAGCCTGGCATGCAGGAGTCCCGGGTTTGATTCCGGCCAGGGCACACAGGAGAAGCACCCATCTGCTTCTCCACCCCTTCCCCTCTCCTTCTGCTCTGTCTCTCTCTTCCCCTCCCGCAGCCAAGGCTCCATTGGAGCAAAGTTGGCCCGGGCGCTGAGGATGGCTCTGTGGCCTCTGCCTCAGGTGCTAGAATGGCTCTGGTTGCAACAGAGCAACGCCCCATATGGGCAGAGCATGGCCCCCTGGTGGGCGTGCAGGGTGGATCCCAGTCGGGCGCATGCAGGAGTCTGTCTGACTGCCTCCCCATTTCCAACTTCAGAAAAATACAAAAACCAAACACAACAAAACAACAAAAAAATGGCATTTTAAAAGAATACTAAAATATTTACAGATTGGGTAGCAAAATGATGATAATTTGTTTCAGAATATTAGAAGGAAGGTGAGTAGATGGAGGTATAAGACAAATCCTATTAGCCATCAGTTTATTGGTAAAGCTAGATGATGGATAAATGAAGGTTCTATTTTGTCTACTTTCCAGTATGTTTAAAATTTTCCATAATTAAAAGTTTAAAAAACAAGTTTAAAAAAATGATTCCTAAAAATTTTTGAACTTAAAACAAAAAAACCCAAAACCCCACAAAAAACACAAATTCTCAAACCATACTTGCTAAAAATTCTGGTAAGTATGTGCTTTTCTGTGGGGGTGGGATTTGGAGGGGGGTTGGATGGGCTGGATATCTTTGTAGATGTGGACCACTAAGGGGTTGTTGAAAATAATTGTATTAAATGTCTTTTGATAAG
Source organism: Saccopteryx leptura (assembly GCF_036850995.1). Lineage (NCBI taxonomy): Eukaryota > Metazoa > Chordata > Mammalia > Chiroptera > Emballonuridae > Saccopteryx > Saccopteryx leptura. Next base: position 24,163,165 of record NC_089515.1, on the reverse strand, counting down.
AAAAAAAAATTTTTTTTTGAACTTACTACTTTGTGAAATGCTTCTAAATTGAACAAATAGGGTTTATGATTTTCATGCTATTGATCTACATGGCAAAAGTTTAATAACCAGGAACCATTCTAGTCAGACATACTTATTTGAACTCAAAGATAAGATATAAACAGTTTTTTAAGTAGTAGAGAATACTGAGCTATAATATCAAAACCTTTAACTAGAACTCCATTATAAATACAGAATTAAAAGAAAAATAAGCTTGCCAAGTAACAAGTTGGGGCAGGTTAACTTGAGCTAAAAATGGAACATGCAAATAAAATTTTAAGCTCATATTTAACTCTAAATGCCAACTATGCAAAAAAATGATTTAAAACATTTTTTTATCACCAAATAAACATAGCATTTAGCTTTCAACTTTTAAAAATGAGTCACTTATTCTTCCTTAGACTATTGATCTGAAGAACAAACCCCTACTTCATCATGATTTTCTCATAAAACTACTGTAAGAGGGCATATTTCATACAACTGTTATTTATAAAGCACCCTTCATCATAAGAAAATCTCTCTACGACTGCTAACCTGACTCTTAAATTTGTGTTACAAGGTCCTCTCATAAAGTAAATAAAAAATAAAATACCTTAAAAGGTCCTGTGCCTTCATTAGCACTGAAAAATAAGCGAAATTAATCAATACAAAATATTAGAAATTATTTTTCCATTGATTTAAGAGAGAGAGAACGGGGGTGAGGTGGGAGGAAGAGAGAAAAGCATCAAATTGTTGTTCCATTTAATGCTGCACTCACTGGTTGCTTCTGACCGGAAATGGAACTCATATGTGCCCTGACCGGGAATGGAACCCATGACCTTGGCATAGTAGGACAACTGTCTATTCATTGAGCCACCTAGCCAAGGCCTCAGTAAAATATTTTAAACTACTGTATATGTTTACTTACAGAAAAATAACATGAATATAAATATTTAAAGAACATCAACTTAATTTTAAAACATGGTTAACTAACCCTTTAGAAAATAAATGTAGTTGTCATTTCTGCCATCTAGTGGTAAGAAAAAGGCAGTAGTATTTTATAATACTTTGTATACTTCCAGGAATTAAAATATTTTTTTTTGTTGCCCTTTACTGTAAAAAAATCACTCCATGATTGGTGTGTTCCTTCTCTGGCAAAACTTTTGGAACATGCAATAGTTTTTTTGGTGTAGGAGTTCCCAACTTCAGAAGTACTGAAGTTACAAGGTTTGGGCATATCAAAACTGTCCTATTATTATATGTTCTTACACTGGATTTGGCTGGTAATAAAGCTTTGTGTGGTGCACCAGCAGCTTTGGGGAAGTCAATGTCATTTATTATAATCTTAACTTTTCAGAATATTCTTTTTTGTGTGTGACAGAGACAGAGAGAGGGATAGACAGGCAGGATGAGAAAGAGATGAAAATAATCAATTCTTTGTTGCGGCTCCTTAGTTGTTCATTGATTGCTTTCTCATATGTGCCTTGACCCAGGAGCAACAGTGGAGAGTAACCCCTTGCTCAAGCCAGTGACCTTGGACTTGAGCCAGTGACGTATGGGCTCAAGTCAGTGACCATGTGGGATCTATGATCCCACACTCAAGTCAGTGACCCTGCGCTCAAGCTGGTGAGCCTGTGCTCAAGTCGGATGAGCCCACGCTCAAGCCGGTGACCTCAGGGTTTCGAACCTGAGTCCTCTGTGTCCCAGTCCAATGCTCTATCCACTGAGCTATGACCTGGGCAGGCCAGAATATTCTTAATATTTAGATTTCTCCACAGGTAGTATTCTAACATTTTCAAAACTTCTTTTTGCTTTTTATTCTACCATAATTGTTTATTTTTTCTATAATAACCTTTACTAGATTTTTTTTAAAACAAAAGGCAAGTTCATTTGTTAATTTCTTGCACTGAAAGTACTCCTCAATGGTATCCTTCACCTGAGACTTTGCCATAGTTCTTAATCACCATAAAACTGCAACCAACTACTTTAGTGGGCTTTCCCTCTCTGTTCATTTTACTGAGACCTACCCATTCTCTCAGTTTTTTGTCGTTAATCTTAATTAGGATGACTTGGTGTTCAGAATAAAGGGCTTCCACCAACTTGACATACACAGAGTCATCACAGTTGGATGCAAGTGCATAAAGGTGGGCTTGGAGCTCGTCTAAGGCTTTGGCAGCTTCGCAAACTCTGCATGCTAGGCCATCTTGGAAGGGGTGGTCTTCAGCACCTCTTATAAAGCAGAATCGATGTCCATCACACTTCCAGCAGCAATGCCTTCCTTGGCCAACGTGGTGGGTTATAGGTGGAGCCAAATCTTGAACACACCATACCTCTGCCTCCATGCAAACTCAACGGTGGCAGGGAAAGAGTACTAGACAGATTTCTTACAATATTCATATATTGATAATGTATAGTTTAGATGTTAAGATTATCATATATTGATTCATACAACAATCCTATGAGGTGCTATTATAATCCCCAATTTAGAAATATGGAAACTGATGACTAGAGAAGTTAAGCTACATCCCAAGGGTTACATACCTTGAGTTGGACTCTTCAAAGTCTATGCTCTTGCTATACACACTACATTCTTTTTATAATCTTCTACTTTAAACACAGAAACTGAAGAACAGAAAGGAGTATGAGACTATTTCTTCTTTTTTAAAAATTTTTTATTAGTATGAGACTATCTTAAGATCACAAAACATGCATACCCAATTTAAGGGATAAATCTAATTTCACATTCCAGTTGTTGAAAAGTCACTGTCCAGAGGCTGAACCTACCTCAGCTTCTTTGCTCTTCTAATTCCAGCAGGTTCACCTGCTAGGTGAAATCTGCCCTATACTTACATCAGGTTAAAACACATCTCCCCTGACCTGAAAAAGCTTCCTATGAATTACCCTCAGTAGTCTAACTTTTGTGGAAACACAAAAGCTTTTCCCCTATAGTGAAAACGTGGGGATTTAATTATGGGGATTAAGTACTACAAAAGGACTCTCTGCCAACAGAATCTCTTTCAAATGGACACCCTGCCGCAGTGAAGCTTTCTTTTCCCTAATCATTTGAAAACAGATAAAGGAGTATACTAAAAGGCAGACAGTGTACCCACCATAATCCTCAAGTTCAATTCTCTTGTTTTACAGATAGGGAAGCTGAAGCTCTGAGAAGTTACCAGTTCCTTGAGGGCAAGGGTCATGGCTGATTTATTCAAACAATACTCTCAGCAGCTAGCAGAGTGCTGTGCTGGTACATGACAGGACCTTAATAAACATCTTGTGAATAAACAAAAAGCAATTTGTCTAAGTTTACAAAACCAGACAGCAGAGGAGCTAGAACATAAATATAGATCTCCTTATTCCAAGTGAGGATCTTTTTTCTATAACAGGGAATGTGTTAATAATGTAACACTTTGGCAAGAGGTAATGACTGCCTTGAACACAGAGGTCAAGTCTCCCTCATTAGGAAAGCCTGCCACATGTAATTATTGATTAGTACTGTGAGCAAAGAAAGAGATGATGGCACACCGTCACACATCTGCCATCTTCACATTACTGTCACTTTTCTTAAAAAATTTTTATTTTAATTTATTGATTTTAGAAGAGGGAGAGGGAGTGAAGGAAAAACTTGTTTACCTCACGTTCTGTTCAACAGGAATTTCTCCAACCTCCTTCATCCAGTTCCTCTATTCCCACCTCTCCCTTCCCCCTTCTAAGGCCATTTAAACTACCCAATCAGGAAAGAGTGAGATTGTATGGTCAATATCCCAGCCAAGGGGCAAGACCCAGCCTAGGGGCTGTTAGGGATAAAAACAGAACCCAAGCCCCTGCCCCCCTGCCTGCAGGTTTGCTGGCTAGCTTTCACTAGTGGCAGCACACCCTTCTTCAGAAGTTATTCAAGTTGCCTTGCTGAAGTATTTTGTCTCCAGGAGTAGTACTTAATTGCAACTCTAACAGGAGAGAGAGGGAGGTAGAGAAGGAGAGGGAAGGAGAGAAGGAGAGGGAGGGAGCAGAGAAGGAGGGAGAGAGAGACATTGACTTCTTGTTCTACTTGTTTATGCACTTACAGGTTGATTCTTATATGTGCCCTGACCAGGGATGGAACCCAAGACCTTAGCATATAGGGACAATGCTCTAACCAGCTGAGCTACCCAGCCAGGATGTGCATTACTGCCACTTTTCAAAAGTGCATCCCTGCTACTTTTCACTCTCTCCCTTTTTCTTTCAAGTGTGAGGAGGGGAACAGAGACAGACTCCCACACACACTCCTGCATGCACCTCTACAGGGATCCACCTGGCAAGCCCCCTACCAAATGCAATGCTCTGCCCATCTGGGGACATTGCTGGGCAACTGAGTTATTTTTAGGCTGTGACTCCACAAGCCATCCTCATTGCTGGGGGCTCTCTTGCTGGAACCAATCGTGCCATGGCTGCGGGAGGCGGGGAGAGAGGAGGGGGAGGGAGAGAAGGTGGAGGTGTAGGGATGGAGAAGCAGATGGTTGCTTCTTCTGTGTGCCCTGACCAGGAATTGAACCCAGGACTTCCACAAGCTGCCGATGGTCTACCACTGTGCAAACTAGCCAGGGCTGCTACTTTTCAAAAAGGTATAAAAATATTGATTGTGCATTAGTGGAAAAGATTAAATCATTTCCCAAAAGGAATTTTTTAAAAATAGAAAACCCGGCCCTGGCCAGTTGGCTCAGCGGTGAGCGTCAGCCCAGCGTGTGGAAGTACCGGGTTCGATTCCCGACCAGGGTATACAGGAGAAGTGCCCATCTGCTTCTCCACCCTTCCCCCTCTCCTCTTGCAGCCAAGGCTCCACTGGAGCAAAGTTGGCCCGGGTGCTGAGGATGGCTCCATGGCCTCCACCTCAAGCGCTAGAATGGCTCCAGCTGCAACGGAGCAACGCCTCAGATAAGCAGACCATCACCCCCTAGTGGGCATGCCGGGTGGATCCCAGTCGGGCGCATGCAGAAGTCTGTCTGTCTGCCTCTCGCCTGCTTTGGAAAAATACCAAAAAATAAAAATAAAAATAGAAAACCCTTTCAAATTTCTCATTTTAATTAGGCTTATTAAAAATCAAGTTACATGGTAAAAACGCAAATAAATGAAAAGTAAAACCTTTTCCTTTTTTTTAAGGACAAATTTCACTATTGATAGGTGAGCTTAATTACTTTAACCAATACATAGCTCTTTTAAAAAATTTTTGTTGATTGATTTTAGAGAGAGGAAGGAAGAGAAAGAGACAAACACATTGATCTATTCCTGCATGTGTCCCGACCAGGGACTGAACACACAACCTTTGTGTATAGGAACAATGAATGCTCTAACCAACTGAACTACCCAGCCAGGGTGAAAGTAAAACTTTTTCCTATCCTAGACTCAGATTCCATTGCCCTTTTCTAAAAGCAACTGCCATTAACGTTTTCTAACTGTCCTTTCAGGAATGTTCTGTGCATGTAAAAGACATGTATAAATGCATACTTCCCACCACTCTTTGTATAAAAGCATAAATAGGCACATGCAACACATTCTCTTCTGAATCTTGCTTTTTTATCACTTAAGACATTTTGCAGATTGTCCTATATTAGCACATATGTTACTATATTAGCACATGTTCATGTGCTATATATCATTATTTAACCAGTTTTCTTTTGGACATTTAGGTTGAAACATTCTTTAATAACTGAAATTGGTGGTTTAAAGTTTGGTATTACAGTTTCTTCTCATTCCTTCAAAGAGATCATTGTTTCATCATACCAACCCCTAGTATGTGGGCTTTGCAGAAGCATAAGAAAGGTTTCTCACCTCTCAGGGGTCCTTGATTTCAGTTGAGAAAACAGGATAACTACATAAATAGATAAGTACAGCATAGCACAAACCACTAAACAAATAAAACAGGCAACCAAGATTTATAAACAGGCAGAAGTGACTGAGAGATAAAAGTCATCAGTGACATAAAATGAAAAATCCAGATTTTTCCAAGAATGGCATTTTAGTTTATTCTGCAAACTATGTAAGTATTTTGAAAACAGTTTGATATGTGCCAACTCTGAGATCACGACAGTCTATTTAACACTGCTGCAGTATAATGGAGTATACCATATGCTCCAGTGTATGAATCTACCAATTTATACGGGTTAGAAAGATGTCCAACTACTTTGGAAATCAATTTGGCAAAAACAAGTAAATTTGAAGACAAACATATCCTAAGACACAGCAAATCTACATATACTCTTAGAGAACTAACTATTTCACATATATGCAAGAATATATATACAAAAATATTTAAAGTAACATTGTTTAAAATAGCAAAAAACCCCGACAAAAACCTGGAAACAACTTAAAAATTCAATAGTACAAGAAAAGATAAATTATGGTATATTTAAGAGAATACCAAAGAACTACATACTCAATATGAGTAAATCACACAATGCTAAGTGAAAAAAACAAATAGGAAAACACAGTATGATACCATTTTGAGTTTTTAAACGGGCAAAAACAACTCTACATATTATTTAGGAAGATATACTGGTGGTAAATATATTTTTAAAAATGTAGGGGAGGCCCTGGCCGGTTGGCTCAGTGGTAGAGCGTTGGCCTGGCGTGCGGAAGTCCCAGGTTCGATTCCCAGCCAGGGCACACAGGAGAAGCGCCCATCTGGTTCTCCACCCCTCCCCCTCTCCTTCCTCTCTGTCTCTCTCTTCCCCTCCCATAGCCAAGGCTCCATTGGAGCAAAGATGGCCCGGGCACTGGGGACAGCTCCATGGCCTCTGCCTCAGGCGCTAGAGTGGCTCTGGTCGCAACAGAGCGACGCCCCCTGGTGGGCGTGCCGGGTGGATCCCAGTGGGGCACATGTGGGAGTCTGTCTGACTGCCTCCCCGTTTCCAGCTTCAGGAAAAAAAAAAAATGCAGGAGAACCTGACCAGGCGGTGGCATAGTGGATAGAGCGTTGAACTGGGATGCAGAGGACTCAGGTTTGAAACCCCAAGGTCGCCCCCCTGAGTATGGGCACATTTGGCTTGGGCGCAGGCTCACCAGCTTAAGTGCGGGGTCGCTGGCTTGAGCATGGGATCATGGACATGACCCCATGATCGCTGGTTTGAACCCAAAGGTCACTGGCTTGAAGCCCAAGGTCACTGGCTTAAGCCCAAGGTCGCTGGCTTGAGCAAGGGATCATTCTGCTTTGCTGTAGCTCACGGGTCACGGCACATATGAGAAAGCAATCAATGAACAACTAACGTACTGCAACAAAGAAGTGATGCTTCCTATTTCTCTCCCTTCCTGTCTGTCCCTCTCTCTCTTGTCAAAAAAAAAAAAAGTAGGGGAATGACAATCATTACTTTTAGGAGTGTGATTATTAAACTCTAAGCAAAGAAAGAGTGAACAGGAAGATATTAGCCAACAGGCTTCTGCCATATTAGGATGGTTTATTTCTTAAGTGAAATGATGGAAATACAAGGGTTATCAGACCTTTTTCTAAGTCAAGTATTTCATAAAAAATTGTGAAAAGGAAATCATAAAAATTTAATTTTACTTTAGTTCAGGATGATTTTGTAACAGTTGGGACTTTACATATTCTCTGTTTTAAAGTTAAGAGATAGAGAGATTTAGGGTACTCACCCAATGAACTCTAGTAACAAAGACATATCAAGTTCAGGTGGAATCCGAAACACTGATTCTAAGACTTTCTTAGATCTTCCTTTGCTTGAAGGGACTGGCTGTGGAACAGCTATTTGATAGCCAAACAAAAAAGCTGAGTTAGAATAAAAATTCCATAAATTGATATCTGAAAAATAATTACACAGCTATTGTAACCATATCGACTACTTAAAAGACCATAAAGCACTCAATCTCATTTTAATAACATCAGCTAATCTGTTACAGGCAAGCCTGGGGACCACACCACAAAGGAAGGCAGACGTGTGGCTGGTTTCTCAGGGCTGCAGAGAGAGCTCATCATAACAGCAACAACAGTTGTAGGAAACTTCTTAAGCAGCACTATGTGCCAGGGGCTCAGGGCTCATTCTCAGCATTTCACGTGCATCATCTCATTTAATTCTTGTTGTAATCCCATGACATAGGTACTGCTACTTTTTTTTTTAACGTAAAAAAAACTGAGATTACAGTTTAGCGAGATTAGCCAATTTCCCAAAAGTCATCCACAGAGTACGTGGAAGAACCAGGATTTAAACCCAAATCTATTTAACTTCCATACTGTGACATTACCATCATCATAAAAACTAATGTTTGAGCAGTTACTATGTTCCAGGCACAGTTTTTAAGTGCTTTGTATTGAGGAAGCTGAGACAGTGAAGTAATTTGCCAGTCATAGAGCTAAAGTGGTAGAGCTGGGGTCAAGCTCAGACAATCCCGCTCCAGAACCTATACTCTTTAATTCTTATAAATAATTAAATTGGATTATACTACCTCATCACCTTCAAATCTCTCTCCCTCTCTTTGATCATAAAATAACCAGCTATTACCAAAAAGAAGCTCAAAAGTAAATGTTATTGTTAGTGTTCTTTAATCTATAAATACATTATAGTATACACCCAAACTTACCAGGTTTAGGTACTTCTAGACCTCTTTCTTTATAGAAATCATGCATTTGCTTTTTTTCTCCTAAAAAATGATAAAACACAGACTAAATTACACTTAAAATGTAACTAGTAGAGTCAGCAGAGATTCTGGGATTTACAACTATGTAATAAAATAAACTTACTTTCCTCTAGATTGATCACTAATTTGTACACTATGTCTTGTAACTGTCGGTCCAACCTAATAAAAGGAAAGGATGGAGAATACCTCAGAATTCAGAAACACACATTTTGGCACAGAGTGACTAATGCTCTTTGTGAGTACTGTTTTCTCCTGGGAATAGACATCTTCTCAGAGGTGAGTTACTTTTAGGTAGCATTCATGGTTCTCATCTAAGAGAACCTCAAGTAATTATATGTAATCATAATTATAAGTGAATTGTTCCATGTGTGCTGTTTTTATTCCCTCGATAAGAATGTGAGCTTAAGGGCAGATATATTTTGAACTTCTGTGCAAAGCACTCATTTATGAAGGTAGTAAAAACATAATAGTATTTGCCGAACAAATGAAAGCAATCCACGTTTAGGATTTTTCTTTCCTTAGGAAACCGAACATGAACTGAAAATCTGATTAATAAGCCACAATGACATATGACAGAACGGCGATTCTAAAGAGGCCAGCTGTTTCAGGTATTACTTTTAGAAAACAGAATCCTAAATATAGTGAAAATAACAAGCTTAACCTGGCCTCATTAACTTGAGTGATGGAATTAAAACCCTCAGAAAAATAGACTTGTACCTTATTTTTTTTTAATTAAGTCCCCAGCAGATATCACAGTGCCTGGTACACAGTAAGTACTCTATATGTATTTCTTTAAAAAATAGGCAGTTCCCTTTCTTCAAATTTTGAGATAGGTCAAGAATGTATTACCCAAAATAAAACTTCAGATTTTTGGAAAAAGTATAATTAAAATATAAATTGTACAGTACTTATATATTCCTCTTACCTTATGTTATAAAGAGGCTGTGTCTGATGTACAACCATGTTGCATTTTGGACATCTGTTGCTATAGTAGAAATGTCTTACAATACAGCTTTTACAAACTGTTGAAAAAGAAAACGTTTGAATTAGGATGCTTTTGAGATGTTTTCAGATTTAAATATATTATTCAGAAATGTGAACTATATACTTACATGTATGAAGACATTCTGTAATGGTAGTTGCATCTATTAAGTAACCTTTGCAAATGGAACACAAGATGTATGGGGTCAGCTCAGAGAGATTTATCAGGCGCTGCAAATGCAATGGAAATAGTTTTATTAAAATACAAGTCCTTGGCCCTGGCCGGTTGGCTCAGCGGTAGAGCGTCGGCCTGGCGTGCGGGGGACCCGGGTTCGATTCCCGGCCAGGACACATAGGAGAAGCGCCCATTTGCTTCTCCACCCCCACCCCCTCCTTCCTCTCTGTCTCTCTCTTCCCCTCCCGCAGCCAAGGCTCCATTGGAGCAAAGATGGCCCAGGCGCTGGGGATGGCTCCTTGGCCTCTGCCCTAGGCGCTAGAGTGGCTCTGGTCGCTGGCAGAGCGACACCCCGGAGGGGCAGAGCATCGCCTCCTAGTGGGCAGAGCTTCGCCCCTGGTGGGCGTGCCGGGTGGATCCCGGTCGGGCGCATGCGGGAGTCTGTCTGACTGTCTCTCCCTGTTTCCAGCTTCAGAAAAATACAAAAAAAATAAAAAATAAAAAAATAAAAAAAAATAAAATACAAGTCCTTGCCTTCTTGAGTAGTAAAGCCATAATCCCAAAGTTTCATTATAACCAATACGCAACTTACTTTGCAACAAGAAAACGTCATAGTAACTCCAACCCTTCAAAATACTGCTGGTTGTGACAATAACACAGTATAAACCAATGTTTCAAATCGATCCCATTCTTTTGGATATACTGTATACTGCCAGATGAGAGGCATCTTACTTTATGAATTACTTTTTAAATAGGCACTTTCCAGATATTGGTGTTTACGTTTACTATATTAATTTTGATTGGTCAGGTGTATTATCACCCAGGTTGATGAAGTGTGCCTACCGCATTAAAAAAAATAATAATAATCTTCTTCGCCTGACCAGGCGGTGGCGCAGTAGATGGAGCGACGGACTGGGATGCGGAGGACCCAGGTTCCAGACCCTGAGGTCGCCGGCTTGAGCGCAGGCTCATCTGGTTAGAGCAAAAAGCTCACCAGCTTGAACTCAAGGTCGCTGGGTCCAACAAGGGGTTACTGGTCTGCTGAAGGCCCGCGATCAAGGCACATGTGAGAAAGCAATCAATGAACAACTAAGGTGTTGCAACGTGCAATGAAAAACTAATGATTGATGCTTCTCGTCTCTCTCCATTCCTGTCTGTCAGTTCCTGTCTGTCCCTCTCTCTGACTCACTCTGTCTCTGTAAAAAATAAATAAATAAATAAAAATTTAAATAAATAAATAAATAATCTTCCCCCAAAGAGACTGACTATGTGGGGAGGGGTTTAACATCCTTTCAACGCCGGGACCATAAGCTCCTGGGGAGCAGGAGCGCGGTGCCCGTGGCGCCTACCAGCCTGGCACGCAGTAGCTTCGATAATTCTCTACAGGACGAGGAAGACTGGCCGGGAGAGGCTGAGTGATCTGCAGGAACCTCACAAAATGACTCCGCAGGAATCGGGGCGGGCCAGGGGCCAGTCCTCCCCACATGCTCGGCAGGCACGGGAGGGAGGGCCGAGGTCGACGCAAGTGCGGGCGGCTGCGGCGGCCAGCGGGGGTCCGGCCCGCGTGGTCAGCGGGGCTACAAATACCTCTTCCTCGTCCTCGGATTCCGGCCGGCACCCCTCCAGCCTCAGCGAGAAGTGGCTCATCTCCTCCTCCTCCTCCTCCTCTTCTTCCTCCTGCTCCTCATCCTCCTCCAACTCCTCGTCCTCGTCCTCGAAGCGGCTCCTCAAGCGGCCCAGGCTGCGCTCGGGCTCCAACTCAGGGGGCCGGGAGCCCGAGCAGCCGGGAGCCCCCGCCTCGGGCAAAGGCGGCGGACCCTCCTCACCCGCTGCGGGCGCCGGGGTGAGGGCAGGAGGGGACATGGGAGGTGGGGGCGGCATGGCTGCGGCTCCCTCCGCTTTGGCAGCGGCCGAGTTACCCCTCGTCAGCACCGGTACCCCCTCCATGCCGAGGGTCGGAGACCAGGCGTGGAGCGAGCAGGCGGCGGGATAGCGCGGGAGTTCCTCCGACCGCCGCCGTTGCCATGCGCAGGCGCGGAGCCGAGCGCGGCCCGCCGGGAAATGTGGTTCCCGCGGCCTCACCTGAACCGCACGGCCGCAGAGCGCTCAGGTGTATAGGGCGGGGCTTGCAGGCCGCATCTGACAAGAACTGTAACCCAGTTTTTCTTTTCAAAGTCTGGCTCTCTCACCACTGCCTTTTAAAAACGACGAAATCGGTACCATTTCAGACAGCAATACTCTGTCTATATTCAGAGCGTTGAAATAGGTGCTATTATGATGTTGTGTTACGAATGATAAGGATTTACATTTGAGTACCAATTATGCATTTCTTTCACCCAATTAGGAATTATGAAGATTCTGTTTTGAAATATGTAAGTTTATTTTTTTGAAGGAATTAATTCTTGTATTGCCGCAGGATGCAAATTTAATTGCTGTTCAAAGACCACCCATGATTCCCCATAAAAAAAAAGAAAAAAGAAAAAAAGTCAATTACCTGTATATTTAATTCAACAAACATTCTTCAAGTCCTGGTCAGTTGACTCAGTGGCAGAGTGTCAGCCTGCGTGTGGATGACCTGGGTTCAATTCACAGGGCACACAGGAGAAGCGATCATCTGCTTCCTCACGTATAAGGCCAGTGGCCATGGCCATTGCCATGCAGGATCCCATTGGATTAGGGCAGATGGTAAAAGAACCGTGGAGCCAGAAAATGGTGGGCCATTCCATTTATTAAAGTTGCATAACAGTGGATGAGCAAACTGGCAGGGAAGACCGCTTCCCTCTCTCTCTCTCCCTCTCTCAAGGCTCCCAGACCACCTCTCTGGTTCCACAACCTGGGGTCACAGGCCCCCACAAGCTTCAGCAGGGCCCCCAAATCTCTCAGCACTCTCCTGCAAAACAGGCAGGCAGAAATACCCCTTCTACCGCTAACAATAACATAATCACCCCTCCCCACCCCAGCAAGCAGTCTGCAATTTGCAATCTGCCACCTTGAGGGCAAGCACAGCAGCCTTCCATAGACTATACACACATGGCACTGCCCCAATTCAAGGGAGCAAACCAGAAAAACACATGTTTACCCAATACCACCGCTCCCCCTTCTCTCTCTCTCTCTCTCTCTCTCTCTCTCTCTCTCTGTTTCTCTATCTTCCCCTCCTGCAGCCATGGCTTGATTGGTTCCAGTGAGGTGGCCTTGGGCACTGAAGATAGCTCTGCAGCGTCTGCCTCAGGCGCTAAGACTCTGTTGCTGAGCAATGAAGCATCACCACCTTTTGCTGGGTGGGTCCCAATTGGGGCACATGCGGGAGTCTGTCTCTCTACCTCCCATCCTCTCAGTAAAAAACAAACAAATAAACAAAAAACATTAATCAAGGGTCTGCTGTACCAAGAACTGAGAACTACTCACACACACCCCAATTTTATTGGAAGAGAGATTTGGAGTTGGTGTACTTGATCCTTGCTGACTGAGGTAGTGCCAGTTCATGTCATGCTTGCAAGCCAGATTCAGGAAGGAGTCATAATGCTCCTTAATGAAATACTGCCAAGGGGGAAGATCACATTTGAGAGAGAATGTGTTGTCACTGAGTAAAATTAATGTTAATTTGGGAGTGGTGCACATGCTTCTTAGGAAACTGATGAGAAAATCAAATGACTGTGCTGGTATGAGGAAAACAACGAGATCTGGTGCACCCCCATTGCCTCACCTCTCCTTCTGCAGTCCCCAAAATCTGCTCAAGGCTGAGAAGCTAAAGTTTTCAAGATCCAAAAAGGAACGGACAGAAAGACATGACTCCTCCTACTAAGAGAAGAGTAGATCTGCAGGTGAGGAGAATGGATATGAGACTAGGATATTGAATAAATGGTTGCCCTAGCTATGACAGCTAATTGGGTGCAGTGGTTCTCAAATAGGCTGACCAGGTGGTGGCACAGTGGATAGAGCATCCGACTGGGATGCAGATGACCCAGATTCGAGACTCCAAGGTCGCCAGCTTGAGTGCGGGCTCATCTGGTTTGAGAAAAAAAAAAAGAAAGCTCACCAGCTTGGACCTAAGGTCGCTTGCTTGAGCAAGGGGTTACTCGGTCTGCTGAAAGCCCACAGTCAAGGCACATATGAGAAAGCAGTCAATGAACAACTAAGGATTCACAACAAAAAACTGATGACTGATGCTTCTCATCTCTCTCCGTTCCTGTCTGTCCCTATCTATCTCTCTCTCTAACTCTCTCTGTAAAAATAAATAAATTAAAATAAATTAAAATCTTACAAATAATTGTAGGCGCACTATATACAAATTTCTGAGAAATATGTTATAATAATTAAGTCAAATATTAAAGAAAAAAAAAGTCCAAGCATGCTTTTATGGTAATTCAATGAAATAAATACGACAAAATTAAATTTATTCTGACATTAAAAAAAATTTTTTTTAATTTTTTTTTAATTTTTATTTATTCATTTTAGAAGAGAGAGAGAGAGAGAAAGGGGGGAGGAGCGGGAAGCATCAACTGCCATATGTGCCTTGACCAGGCAGGCTCAGGGTTTTGAACCGGCGACCTCAGCATTCCAGGTCGATGCTTTATCCATTGCGCCACCACAGGTCAGGCTAAAAAACATTTTTGTTACATTTTTTTAGTTTTGCTTTTTAGAATTCATAAAAAAGAAAGGTTAAAAATAAAAAATAAAAATAAAAAGTTATCTTTTTATATATATAGATACATTCTTAGTAAGATTTAGTAAATTCGACAGGTCCCGGCATGAATGTGTTGAGTTTTTTCATTCTTGTGTTTATGAGAAATATGAGCCTGATGTGTCCTAGCAATTTCTTCAATGTTTGGGCATATATTTGAAAGGCAGACTCTAACTTCCTCATGAATACATTGAAGAACTCCTCTCTTTCTACCCTTAATTGTGTTGTGTGCAGAAAACTCCCACCATACATATCATCTTAACTTTACACCAAACAAAGGATAGAAGAAACTTGCCTCCAGTCTTTCCAGGGAATATGGGGGGTAGTGTAAACAAACCAGCATCACAGCTTAACAGCCTTTTGCAACCTAATCAGGCAAGTGAGGTGGGCGGTTGGGCAGACTGTCAGCTTACATCCAATTCCCCACACCTCTGTTCCCCCAAAATCTAAACTCCAAAAACCCTGTTGGTTTTTTGGTTCCCAACAGACACATATTTCTCTGGAATACCATAGGGCGCACCTGGAAATGTTCTAGGGCGCACCAGGGTGCCCTGGCGCACAATTTGAGAACCACTGGGTTGGAGCATCATGGGGAAGTGCAGAGGTTGCTGGTTTGATACCCAATCAGGGCACATACAGGGATGTTCTCTCTCTCTCTCCCCCCCCCTTTTCTCTCTTGCTGAAATCAATAATAATAATAATAATAATAATAATAAGTATGGTTGAAGAGCGAGAAATTGAGACAGACCTAGACACCTGAGATGCTCTCCTAGAAAAGCCTAAAACTGTAAGAGCTTCCACATAAATACATTAAAGTCATAGCTTCTACTCTCTCAACATTGTAAGAGCTACCTAATAAAAGAATTGCTTTTACTATGTATTGCAATTATATAATTATGAAGTAGTATGATATAGACATATTAATAATATAGTACAGTAGTTTTTATATATTTTATGTACAGGATGTAAAATATTAAAAATCTCCCAATTTTTAAAAAAGCATATCTTCAAAGCTGGCAAGCTAAGTGAATTATAAACTTTCATTACTGCTACCAGATGGTAGCAATTTAGTTGGTAAACAGAAAGATCTGCAGGATTATCAATCCTATGGTGTGATGGTTAGTTTTTTTGTTTGTTTGTTTTCGTGTGTGTGATGGTTAGTTTTAAGTGTCAACTTGGCTATGCTATAGTACCTAGTTATTTAAGCAAACATTTACTAGGTGTTGCTGTGAAGGCATTTTGTAGATGTGATTAACATGTAAAATCAGTTGAGTTTAAGTAACAGATATTATGCTCTATAAGCTGAGCAGACCTTACCCAATCAGTTGAAAGACCTTAGAAGCAAAACTGAGATTTTAGTTAGAAAAAGTAAATTCTCTCTGTGGACTGCAGCATCAGCTCTTGCCCAGGAGATTCCAGCCTGTTGGAATTCCTGCCCTAAAGATTTTAGACCTGCCTAGTAAGCCCCCCAAATTGTGTAAGACAATTCCTTGTAATAAACCTCTAAATTTGCAAGTAAGTAGTAAATCCTACTGATTATTCTCTCTGGTAGAACCCTGACTAATACATATAGTAGATGGTTAATTGTGGGATATTTACAATATGTAAGACCTTCCAGAATGTATCTCTTTTATAAAATTAGAATTTCTTGTATTTCAATTGAGATCCATGTGTTTTACAATATTCAGTTATATTTTCAGGCACTTATCAGGGATTTTTACATTTTGATGAGGCACCAGAATTGAGTCATGCCCTAGATTGAGCCAGACCTTCCTTCTCACCCTGGATGCTAACTTATTAGAATGGTGTTTATGTAAAACAGCAAAAGTGGGTCTAGTTCAACCAGTAATTGTACTCTATATATCATGATTAGACTGTGAGAGATGCTGTAAAAAAGATGAAACATCAGTACTAAATTTATTTGGGTTGGGGGATTGTTTTGATGTTTCAAACAGAAAGTCTTGTCTAAAATTGTTATATAAGGTTCACACACAAACTCACTATCTCTTTATAAGTGAATATGAAATAAGAAGGGATAGCAGAGCCTGACCAGGCGGTGGCGCAGTGGATAGAGCGTCAGACTGGGTTGTGGAGGACCCAGGTTCGAGACCCCAAGATTGCCAGCTTGAGTGCAGGCTCATCTGGTTTGAGCAAAGGCTCACCAGCTTGAGCCTAAGGTCACTGGTTCGAGCAAGGGGTTACTCGGTCTGCTGAAGGCCGGCGGTCAAGGCACATATGAGAAAGCAATCAATGAACAACTAAGGAGCCACAACAAAGAATTGATGCTTTTCATCTCTCTCCCTTCCTGTCTGTCTGTCCCTTTCTGACCCTCTTTCTGACTCTCTCTGTCTCTGCCACAAAAAAAAAAAAAAAAATAGAAGAAGAAGAGATAGCAGAGGCTGGTGGACTGAAAAATAATGGGTCTCTGGGCACATTTTTTTTTAATTCATTTTAGAGAGGAGAGGGAGAGACAGAGGAGAGACAGAAGGGGGGGAGGAGCTGGAAGCATCAACTCCCATATGTGCCTTGACCAGGCAAGCCCAGGGTTTCGAACCGGCAACCTCAGCATTTCCAGGTCAACGCTTTATCCACTGCGCCACCACAGGTCAGGCTGGGCACATTTTTTAAAGCAAATCCATGACTAATATGGTGGGATCAGTTGAGGGATCAAGAATTCCATAAATGCTCTATGATACTTGGAGTAATTTCCTAGTGCTCTTTGATTATAAATAAATAATTCACCAAAGACTTTAATTTTTATTTTTTATTTTTATTTTTTCATTTTTCCGAAGCTGGAAATGAGGAGGCAGTCAGACAGACTCCCGCATGCGCCCAACCGGGATCCACCCGACATGCCCACCAGGGGGCGATGTTCTGCCCCTCTGGGGCGTTGCTCTGTTGCATCCAGAGCCATTCTAGTGCCTGAGGCAGAGGCCACAGAGCCATCCCCAGCGCCACAGCCAAGGCTGCGACAAAGCATTTATGCTTCTCATCTCTCTCCCTTCCTGCCTGTCTGTCCTTCTCTCTGTCTCTGTCACAAAACAAAACAAAACTATACTAAATCTGATTAAAGGATGTTGAATACACTCGTTTCTTTTTTGTTAAAAAAAAAAGAAAAATGTGAGCCAGGGTATCCAAAACAATCTTTAAAGATAAGAACAAAGCTGGAGGACAGGTCCCAACTTTAAAACTTATCAAAAGCTACAGTAATCAAAACAGTATGGTACTAGCATAATGGTACAGTATAATAGATCAATGGGATAGAACTGAGAGTTCAAAATAAACAGATATATTTATAGTTAATTGGTTTTTTTTTTTTTTTTTAGTGCTATATTTTTTTATTTATTCATTTTTTAGAGAGGAGAGAGAGGGGGAGAGAGAGAGACAGACAGGGAGAGAGAGGAGAGAGAGACAGAGAGAGAGAGAAGGGGGGAGGAGCTGGAAGCATCAACTCCCATATGTGCCTTGACCAGGCAAACCCAGGGTTTCGAACCGGCGACCTCAGCATTTCCAGGTCGACGCTTTATCCACTGCACCACCACAGGTCAGGCCTATAGTTAATTGGTTTTTGAAAAGGTGGCGAGACTTTTGAACGTCTGGCACTCTCTTCACTGCTCTTTCTTTCTTTCTTTCTTTCTTTCTTTCTTTCTTTCTTTCTTTCTTTCTTCTTTTCCAAGTGAGTTCAGGGGAGATAGAGAGAC
Organism: Saccopteryx leptura; assembly: GCF_036850995.1. Classification (NCBI taxonomy): domain Eukaryota; kingdom Metazoa; phylum Chordata; class Mammalia; order Chiroptera; family Emballonuridae; genus Saccopteryx; species Saccopteryx leptura. The sequence continues at coordinate 24,144,990 of NC_089515.1, read as the reverse complement.
AGACTCCTGTATGCACCTCAACCAGGATCCACCAGGCAAACCCTGTCTGTGGCCGATCCTCTGCCCATCTGGGGTCATGCTCACAACTGAGCTATTTTTAGTGCCTGAGGCTGAGGCTCCTTGACGCCATCCTCGGCACCCAAGGCTGATGCACTTGAACAATTAAGCCATGGCTGTGAGAGAGAGAGAGAAACAGAAGAGGGAGGTGGAGGGTTGAAGCATATGGTCGCTTCTCCTGTGTGTCCTGACCCAGAATCAAACCCAGGACATCCACATGCAGGGCTGATGCTCTACAACTGAGCCAACCAGCCAGAACCTCTCTTCACTGCCTTTTATTTATTTTTAATTTTTATTTTTTTGTATTTTTCTGAAGTTGGAAACGGGGAGGCAATCAGACTCCCGCATGCGCCCGACCGGGATCCACCCAGCATGCCCACCAGGGGGCGATGCTCTGCCCATCTGGGGCATTGCTCTGTCACAACCAGAGCCATTCTAGCGCCTGAGGCAGAGGCCACAGAGCCATCCTCAGTGCCCAGGCCAACTTTGCTCCAATGGAGACTTGGCTGCGGGAGAGGGAGGAAAGGGGGAGGGGTGGAGAAGCAGATGGGCGCTTCTCCTGTGTGCCCTGGCTGGGAATCGAACCTGGGACTCTCGCATGCCAGGCCGACACTCTACCACTGAGCCAACCGTCCAGGGCCTCTTCACTGCCTTTTAAAACAACAAAATTGGTTACCATTTCAGACAGCAATATTCTCTCTGCATTTATTAATGTGCGGAGCACTGAAATAGGTCGTATAATGATGTTGCATTATAAATAATGATGACTTCAATTTGAGTACCAATTATATGTTTCTTCCATCCCCTTAGGAAACATGTCCATTTTTGAAATATGTTGTTTATTTATTTGGAAGAATTAAGTCTTATATTGCCATAAGATGGAAATCTAATCACTGTTTGAAGACCATCCATGATTCTCCATCAGGTAAAGGAGAAAGAATAGTCTTTCAACAAATGATGCTGGGATAACTGGATATCCACATGCAAAAGAATGAAGTTAGACCCTTACTACTCCCCATATACAATAATTAACTTAAAAGGGATTATAGACTTGTGTGTAAGAGCTAAAAGTATAACTTCTTAGAAGAAGACATAGGCGTACGTCTTCATGACTTTGGATCAAGCAATGGTTTTTTAGATAGGACACCAAAGCATGAGCAACAAAAGAAAAAAATAGATAACCAGGACATCATCAAAATTTAAAACTTGCCTTGGCCAGATAGCTCAGTTGGTTGAAGTGTTGTCTCAGAGTGTGGAGGTTGCTAGTTTGATTCCCTGGTCAGGACACATACATACAAGAGAAACTTGATGTTCCTGTCTCTCACCCTCCCTGTCTCTCTCTCTCTCAAAAAAGAAAAAAAATTAAAACTTGCCCCATACGTATATGGTCAATTAATTTACAACAAAAGATTCAAGAATATACAATGTGAAAAGAACAGTCCCTTCAATGATGTTGGGAAAACTGGACAGCTACATTCAAAGGAATGAAATTGGATCACTATCTTATACCACACACAAAAATGTATTAGAAAATGGATTAAAGACTTCAGTATAAGACCTGAAACCATAAAACTCCTAGAAGAAAGCATGGGTGGTAAGCTCCTTGACATAGTAATAATTTTTTTATTCTGACACCAAAAGCATAAGCAACAAAAGCTAAAATAAACCAATGAGACTACATCAAACTAAAAAGTTTCTTCATAGCAAAGGAAACCATCAATAAAATGCAGGACATCCACTCACTCCTCTTGAAAATGGTTTGCCATGGCTGTTCTCATTCTAACTTGGAGGTTCCTGTCTGGCCTCCATTCCAGCTGCTTAAACATTTACCTTATAGCAAGTTCATTCTGGTGTTTCTATCTCAAGGAAAGAAATAAACAAATAAGCAATAATTTATAAAAACCAAAATGTGGGCATAACTTAAACATTTTTCAGTAAGGAAATGATTAGATAAGTCATGAAAAAAATCATGACCAACTCCCTATTGGAATATTACACAGTCATTAAAAATGATGGTTATAAAGCCTGACTTGTGTTGGTGCAGTGAATAAAGAATCAACCTGGCCTGACCAGGCGGTGGCGCAGTGGATAGAGTGTTGGACTGGGATGCAGAGGACCCGGGTTCGAGACCCCGAGGTCGCTAGCTTGAGTGCAGGCTCATCTGGTTTGAGGAAAAGCCCACCAGCTTGAACCCAAGGTCGCTGGCTCCAGCAAGGGGTTACTCGGTCTGCTGAAGACCCGCGGTCAAGGCACATATGAGAAAGCAATCAATGAACAACTAAGGTGTTGCAACGCGCAATGAAAAACTAATGATTGATGCTTCTCATCTCTCTCCGTTCCTGTCTGTCAGTCCCTGTCTATCTCTCTCTCTGACTCACTCTCTGTCTCTGTAAAAAAATAAAAAAATAAAAATAATCAACCTGGAACGCTGAGGTCACCAGTTCAAAGCCTGGGGTTTGCCTAGTCAAGGCACATATGGGAGTTGATGCTTCCTGGTCCATCCCCTTTCTTTCTCTCTCTCTTGCTTTCTCTCTCTCTTTCTCTCTCTCTCTCTCTCTCAAATGAATAAGTAAAGTCTTAAAAATATTTTTTAAATGATGGTTATTAAGACTGCAATGATACAAAGGAATTATATATATATTTACAATTGTGTAAAAGAAGTATTAAACAAAATGATATTAATGATTATGGTAAACTATTGAGATTATTGTGTTTTTTCTTTGTCATCCTTTCTGTAATGTGGTTTATTTATATATATATTTTTAGAATTTATTTTTTTTAGATTTTATTTATTCATTTTTAGAGAGAGAGGAGTGGGAGGGGCAGGAAGCATCAACTCCCATATATGCTTTGACCAGGCAAGCCTGGGGTTTTGAAACAACTGGTGACCTCAGCATTCCAAGTAGACGGTTTATCCACCGTGCCAGCACAGGTCAGGTATGATTTATTTTTATAGAAAAGAAATAACATTTGCCTGACCTGTGGTGGCGCAGTGGATAAAGCGTTGACCGGGAAATGCTGAGGTCGCCGGTTCGAAACCCTGGGCTTGCCTGGTCAAGGCACATATGGGAGTTGATGCTTCCAGCTCCTCCCCCCTTCTCTTTCTCTGTCTCTCTCTCCTCTCTCTCCCTCTCTGTCTCTCTCTCTCCCCCTCTCTCTCCTCTCTAAAAATGAATAAATAAAAATAAAATAAAAGATTAAAAAAAAAGAAATAACATTTGTTTAAATAATGGAAAATACACAGAGACTTATTTATTTCCTTTATTGAATCAAAGGAGGAGAAAAACAGATAAAAACAAACTTCTTCCTGGAAATAAACATATTGATGCTAAACTTCCTATTGAAAAATAAACATTCAAGAATAGCCAGAGCCCTGGCCGGTTGGCTCAGTGGTAGAGCGTCGGCCTAGCGTGCGGAGGACCCGGGTTCGATTCCCGGCCAGGGCACACAGGAGAAGCGCCCATTTGCTTCTCCACCCCTCCGCGGCGCTTTCCTCTCTGTCTCTCTCTTCCCCTCCCGCAGCCAAGGCTCCATTGGAGCAAAGATGGCCCGGGCGCTGGGGATGGCTCTGTGGCCTCTGCCTCAGGCGCTCGAGTGGCTCTGGTCGCAACATGGCGACGCCCAGGATGGGCAGAGCATCGCCCCCTGGTGGGCAGAGCATCGCCCCCTGGTGGGCGTGCCGGGTGGATCCCGGTCGGGCGCATGCGGGAGTCTGTCTGGCTGTCTCTCCCTGTTTCCAGCTTCAGAAAAATGAAAAGAAAAAAAAAAGAATAGCCAGAAAAACACTAGAAAAAAAAAATCTACAGGAATGGACAGGCTCTACAAACATTGAACATACTTTAAAGCCTTTTAAATAAAACACTGTGTGTACTATTGCATGACTAAACAGAAAAACAAAAATAGAATGGAAAATAACTGGCATTGGCCAGTTAGCTCAGTCAGTTAGAGTATCATCTGGAAGCACCAAAGTTGAAGGTTCAATCCCCAGTCAGGCACATTCAGGAAGCACCAGATGAGTGCCCACCTAAGTGGGACAACAAAGAAATGCTTTCCTTTCTTTTTTCTCTCTCTCCCTTCCTCTCCATTTCTCTAAAATCAATCGATCAAATAATTGAACAGAGCCCTGGCTGAATAGCTTAGTTGGTTAGAGCATCGTTCTGAAGCACAGAGGTTGACAGTTTGATCCCCAGGCAGGGCACATACAGGAACAGATTGATGTTCTTGTCTCTCTCTCTTTCTCGCTTCCTCTCTCACTAAAATCAATAAATGAAAGAAAAAATATTTTTTTTGAACAGAAAATCCAGACATAGATATAGCACATATAGAACTTCAGTATATGACAAAAGTGGCATCGCAAATCACTGAGGCAAAGGTAGACTTTTTCATAAAGGTTCTTAGGAAAGTTAGTTAGTCACTTTGTGAGAAAAGAGTTAAAATAGCAGGTCTGGTTGCTTTTTCCTTCCTGTCTTCAAAGGAACTAAGAAGTATGATTGACCTTTGGTTAACCCCTGGGAATATGGCCCTCAGAATGTTTTTTATGTCAGTGATTAATGATTTTGCTGTGTACACCTGGAGTAATGAACCATATTGTCCCAGCTTGTCAGATTGCTTTGCACAAACATTAAAACTAATGATTTGCATGACCAGATTTCATTGTTGGGACCTGAGCTTAGGTTGCCATGGCTGGCTATGTAGCAAAATATGCCTCCGATATGACCAGCATCTTCCTCCAACCAGAGACTCAGGTCCCAAAATTCAAACAAGATTCTTTGGGCAGAGACATACCACATATGTCTCTGTAGTTTGACACTTGAGACAAAGCACGTCCTAGATAGATAAGGTACAGAGCCTTTTGCCTGTCTGGACTCTGCCAATGTCATCTTTTTCCTGCTGCTTTTGATCTGTATCCTTTGCTGTAATAAACCTTACCCCTGGGTACAACCTGCAGCTGAGTCTTGTGAATACTTTTAGTGAGTTGCCAAACTTGAGGTTGTGAGACTTCTAAGGCACGTTTGAAGAAGATAAAGTTAGATCCATGTCTCAGATCACTGTCAACGAAAAGAATGTCTAGTCTTAAAAAAATCTTATAGAAGAGTTTGAGCCAAACTGATGACAATTGCTGGGAAGCAAAATCTCAATGGATTGAAAAAGTGCTGCAGAAAATAGCAGTTTCGCAGTTTATTTTATACATTAGAATCAAAGGGGGAGATGAAAGTTTATGTGAAATTAATTAGTGGTAGATTAGGGAGGTGGGAGAAAGCAAAGCAGGGAAATTTCTCAAATTAGATAGAAAGTAAAACAAAGAGACACATACTTCTTATACATTGGTGGATACAGGATAGTTAACATTTACAGTCTAGATGGTATGTGGGCAACAAAATAACAATGTGGTCTCCTGGTCTGGTGCCAGCGGTTGTGCCTTCGGGAGATCTGCGAAAGATTAATCTGACATTTCAAAGTTATGTTATTTTAGATTCACAAAGACAAGAGACAATTTCAAAGTTAAGGATTGACTTTGTCAAGGTATCTACAGGTCTAGGATGTGACTACCCACCATGACCTGCTTTTAGTTAGGAATTCTCTTTTTTTTTTTTTTATAATTTTTTTAATTTTTTAAAATTTTTCTGAAGTTGGAAACGGGGAGGCAGTCAGACTCCTGCATGCGCCCGACCAGGATCCACACGGCATGCCCACCAGGGGTGATGGTCTGCCCATCTGGGGTGTCACTCAACCAGAGCCATCCTCAGCGCCCGGGGCCAACTTTGCTCCAATGGAGCCTTGGCTGCGGGAAGGGAAGAGAGAGACAGAGAGGAAGGAGAAGGTGAGGGGTGGAGAAGCAGATGGGTGCTTTTCCTATGTGCCCTGACCAGGAATCGAACCTGGGACTCCTACACGCCAGGCCGATGCTCTACCACTGAGCCAACCGGCCAGGGCCTAGGAATTCTCTTGTCAGGTTTAATATGTGTCCCCTTTTCATCCATACTATATACAGGATTAGAGAGCTAGTTGTAAACTGTACAGGCTTTAGAGGCAAACATGAGTGAATTCTTCTTTAACTTGGTGAAAGGAATGGCTTTCTATATATGATCCAAAATCCAGATGCAATAAAGATTGATAAATTAGACTTCATAAAAATAAAAGAACTTCTGGGCCCTGGCCTGTTGGCTCAGCGGTAGAGCGTCGGCCTAGAGTGCGGGGGACCCGGGTTTGATTCCCGGCCAGGGCACATAGGAGAAGCGCCCATTTGCTTCTCCATCCCCCCTCCTTCCTCTCTGTCTCTCTCTTCCCCTCCTGCAGCCAAGGCTCCATTGGAGCAAAGATGGCCCGGGCGCTGCCCCAGGCGCTAGAGTGGCTCTGGTCGCGGCAGAGCGACGCCCGGGAGGGGCAGAGCATCGCCCCCTGGTGGGCAGAGCGTCGCCCCTGGTGGGCGTGCCGGGTGGATCCCCGTCGGGCGCATGCGGGAGTCTGTCTGACTGTCTCTCCCCATTTCCAGCTTCAGAAAAATACAAAAAAAAAAAAAAGAACTTCTGTGTGGGACCCAAATTATAAACAGTATAACAATATGAAAAGAAAATGTCATATTGGTTCTGGGAGGCCTGGACTTGGATTGGCATTTGAAATTGCAGAGGACAGTTGTGGGACTGAGCTTTTAACCTGTAGGATCTGATGATAACTACAGATAGATAGTGTCATAATTGAATTGTAGTATACCCAGCTAGTGTCAGACAATTGGTTGGTGTGGCAAAAACCCCCACATATCTGCTGTCAGAAGTGCTGAGAATAGAGAAGAAACAATGGGTTCATTTTTCGTAGACAACATAATTGTCACTAAAGAATACACACACAAAAATTTAGGGCTAATTAAGTGATTTGGACAAGGGCACAGAATACCAGGTCAATCTGTAAAAATCATTATTATTTTTATATACTAGCAGTATATACATTGCTATATACTAGCACAGTGGTTGGGAAACTGTGGCTTGCAAGCCACATGTGGCTCTTTGGCCCCTTGAGTGTGGCTCTTCCACACTCAAGGTACGCGCGGGGGTGTTGGTGGGTCAGGCGACGGGAGACATGGAGCAGGCAGGCCCCGGGACACGCAGCCCGGGGGAGGTGCGCTATTCATGCACGGTTTGAGTGAGCCAGGCAATCAGCAGTCTCGTTGTGCAGTGGTTAGTGCTAGTTGCGTCCACAAATCGTGCACGTGTGACAAAAGTACCTACTTGAAGCATAAAGTTACCTGTATTTTCCTAACCAGCTGCAAATCTTACAGGTATTTTTGTCATCAATTTAAGAATTGTAATTATTTTGTGTTGTTGGCTTTATTATTATAAAATGAAACATTTTTTAGGTGCCCTGTCTGACATGGCTACAAAGAAGAAACAAAAGAAAAATGGAAGACGAAAACGTGAATTTAAAGTTAAATAGACCGAGACATTTCGCGTTTATTCAAAACTTAAATGGCCTTTTGACCTTATTTGTCAGGAAAATTGGCGCATTAACAAGAAATCAAATTTGAAGAGACACTTTACAACTATACACGTGTCATTTAGTACTAAATATTCTGTCAGTGATGCAAGGAAAAAAGCAGTTGAGGAACTTGAGAAGAGTCAAGAAAAATTAAGTTCTGTATTTAATTACTGGATGCAATCTTCCAACAATGTTAATATTGCAAGTTTGTGGTTAGTCAAGAGATTGCTAAGAGAGGAAAACCATGTACATATGGCGAATACATAAAAAGTTGTTTTATAAATGCATGTGAAGAGCTATTTTGGGATTTTAAGAACAAAGAAGATATCCTTAAAAAATTTAAAGAGTTACCATTGTCTGCTAAAACAGTGACAGATAGCCTGACCAGGTGGTGGCGCAGTGGATAGAGCATCAGACTGGGATGCAGAGGACCCAGGTTTGAAACCCCAAGGTTGCCAGCTTGAGCGCGGGCTCATCTGGTTTGAGCAAAAAGTCCACCAGCTTAAACCCAAGGTCGCTGGCTCCAGCAAGGGGTTACTCGGTCTGCTGAAGGCCCGCAGTCAAGGCACATATGAGAAAGCAATCAATGAACAACTAAGGTGTTGCAACGCGCAATGAAAAACTAATGATTGATGCTTCTCATCTCTCTCCGTTCCTGTCTGTCTCTGTCTATCCCTCTCTCTGACTCACTCTCAATCTCTGAAAAAAAAAAAAAAAAAAAAGAATGGATGAATAGATAAATTCATTAAAAAAAAAAAACAATAGTGACAAATAGAACAGTCAGAATGTCTTCAAATATAACCAACCAGCAAGTCGAAGATCTTAAATTGGTTTCAGCTTTATCAATAGCAGTTGACGAGTCTTGTGACATAAATGATACAATGCAAGTTTCACTTTTTGTACGATTTATTTCATCTACATGTCCTAAGGAAAAACTTTTAGGATTATTGCTACTCAAAGGTCAAACACGTGGAGAAGATATAGCAAATGCTGTAATTGAGTGCATTGAAAAACATCATATTCCGCTTGATAAAATTGTCTCAATTTCAACAGAGGGGGCGAAAAGTATGACCAGAGTAAGAAACGGATTTGTTGCTCTTTTGAAAGAAAAAATTAATCACGAGATACTTACTTACCATTGCATCATTCATCAAGAAGCATTTCGTGCGCAGACATTTCCAGAAGAAATTTGCAAAGTTATGGAATTGGTGATTAAGATTATCAACTCCATTATAGCTAAAGCTCTTAATTATCGCCAGTTTAAAGAATTTTTAGTTGAAATGGAGAATGAGTACACAGATCTTCTGCTGTATAACAAGGTATGTTGGTTATCAAGAGGAAACGTTTTGAAACATTTTACTTCCTTATTAACAGAAATTAAAGCATTTCTCCTTGAGAAGGGTGTTCGCTATCCAGAACTAACAAATGATAACAAATTATCTCTTTTTGCTGAAGGTTTTGAAAGAGAAACTTTGATTCACTTTCCAAGCCTGTTGAAACATCTCCAAGAAAATAATTCTGATATTGACATTTGCTATTTCAAAACAAGACTTTTAAATATGAGGGAAGCTTTTCCCAACAGGTTTCAGGAATTTAGAAACAGCAAAGTGACTAGCCTTTGTTAAAAAACCTCTTAATGCTACTGTAACAGAATTAAAATTTTCTCCCTTTAATATTGACATTGGCAACTTTGAAATGCAATTACTGGATTTAAAAAACAAAGAATTGTGGAGCTTGAAATTTGAACCTCTTTGTGCTGATACAGAAACATTGGAGAAAAACAAATGTGAACTTAGTTCACAGCACAAGTGGTCTGCTTTGAAAGACCTGAAAAAGGAAGATACAGTATGTTGTAGTGTTGATATTTGGCTCTGTTGACTAATGAGTTTGCCAACCACTGTACTAGCACATGAACAATTTGGTACCACCTCTGGGAAACCAATACACAATCCATATATTCTTCACCAGGCGAAAACATAAACTGTGGTACATCCATACAATGGAATACTATTTAGCAATAAACAGAAATAAAACTTTGAAACATTAAGCAGTATAAATGAATCTCAAAGGCATTCTGCTGAGTGAAACAAGCTGGTATCAAGAGGTTACATAGTGCATAATTTCATTTATATCATATTCTAGAAAGGGTACACTTTAGGGACAGAAGAGATCAATAAGGTTAGAGGTGGGGGAAGGATTTGACTCCAAAGAGCTAGTATGAGGGAGTTTTTAGAGTGATGGGATTGATCTGTATCCTGAGGGTAGAGTTGGTTACACAAATCTCTGTTGAAATTCACAGACCTTCATGCCAAAAAAACCTTTAATTTTACTATATGTAAATTAAATAATAATGAATATGGTGATAAGCCACACTGAGATACCACTGCTCACCTATGAGAATGGCAGAAATTAAAAAATAGCAATACATTCTGTCCTGGCTGGGTAGCTTGGTTGGCCAGAGCATCATCCTGATATGCAGAAGTTGCTGCTCAATCTCTGGTGAGAGCACATACAGAATCAGATCATTGTTTCTGTCTCTCACTCTCTCTCCCTTCCTCTCTTGCTAAAATCAATAAACTAAATTTTTCTTTCTTTTTTTTTTTTTTTGTATTTTTCTGAAGCTGGAAATGGGGAGAGACAGTCAGACAGACTCCCGCATGCATCCGACCTGGATCCACCCGGCATGCCCACCAGGGGCGACGCTCTGCCCACCAGGGGGTGATGCTCTGCCCATCCTGGGCGTTGCTATGTTGTGACCAGAGCCACTCCAGCGCCTGAGGCAGAGGCCACAGAGCCATCCCCAGTGGCCAGGCCATCTTTGTTCCAATGGAGCCTTAGCTGCGGGAGAGGAAGAGAGAGACAGAGAGGAAGGAGAGGGGGAGGGGTGGAGAAGCAGATGGGCGCTTCTCCTGTGTGCCCTGGCCGGGAATCGAACCCGGGACCTCTGCACGCCAGGCCGACGCTCTACCACTGAGCCAACTGGCCAGGGCCTCAATAACTAAATTAAAAAAAAATAACAACACATTCTGGTCATGAGATTTGAAGAAACAGTCACCTTTGTACATTGCTGATAGTATACTTCTGGGAAAACAACATGTGCACTTATCTTTTGACCTACTAATCACTCATCTAGGAATTTATTCTGAGGATATAATACAACAGCCTGACCAGGTGGTGAGCAGTGGATAGAGTGTTGAACTGGGACATGGAGAACCCAGGTTTGAAACCCTGAGGTTGCCAGCTTGAGTGCAGGATCATAGACATGACCCCATGGTTGCTGGCTTGAGCAAGGGGTCACTCAATCACTCTGCTGGAGCCCCACCCCCCATCAAAGCACATATGAGAAAGCAATCAACGAACAACTAAGGTGCTGCAACGAAGAATTGATGCTTCTCATCTCTCTCCCTTCCTGCCTGTCTGTCCCTATCCGTCCCTCTCTCTGTTTCTGTCACACAAAAAAAGATATAATACAACAATAAAAAAATACATATACAAAAGGTTATGCACTGCAACATTGAAATTGCACAATATCAGAAACCAGCTAAATGCCCATACACAGGAGAGTAAATGAATAAACAACCAAATATTCACAAAATGGAGTACTATGCAATGCTAAAAAAAAAAAAAGGAAATGGAGAAGTTATCTAAAAACTGTTGTGAAGTGATTTCTAGGATACACTGTTAAGTGAAAAAGAGCAAAATACAAAAGGTTATCATGCCACCTTTTGTTTAAGAAAAACCCCAGCCCTGGCCAGTTTTCTCAGTGATAGAGCATTGGCCAGTGTATGGAAGTTCCTGGTTAGATTCCAGGTCAGGGCACACAGGAGAAACAATCATCTGCTTCTCCATCCCTTCCCCGCCTCTCTCTATCTCTCTCTTTGTCTTCTCCTCCTGCAGTCATGGCTTGAATGGTTGGAGCAAAGTTGGCCCCGGGCGCTGAGAATGGCTCTATGGCCTCACTTCCAGGGGCTAAAATAGTTCAGTTGCTGAGCAACAGAGCAGCAGCCTAGACAGCAGAGCATGCAGGAGTCTGTCTCTGCCTCCCCACCTCTCACTTAATAAAAAAAAAGAAAGAAAGAAAGAAAAAAAAAGAACATATATGTGTATTTGCATATTTAAGCAATAATTAACACAAAAACCTGACTGGTGGTGGCACAGTGGTAGAGCATTGACTTGGGATGCTGAGGACTCAGGCTGAAACCCTAAGTGGCAGGCTTGAGCGCAGTTTCACTGGCTTGAGCACAGGGCCACTGTCTTTTTTTTTTTTTTTTGTATTTTTCTGAAGCTGGAAACGGGGAGAGACAGACAGACTCCCGCATGCGCCCGACCGGGATCCACCCGGCACGCCCACCAGGGGCGATGCTCTGCCCACCAGGGGGCGATGCTCTGCCCCTCCGGGGCGTCGCTCTGCCGTGACCAGAGCCACTCTAGCGCCTGGGGCAGAGGCCAAGGAGCCATCCCCAGCGCCCGGGCCATCTTTGCTCCAATGGAGCCTTGGCTGCGGGAGGGGAAGAGAGAGACAGAGAGGAAGGAGGGGGAGGGGATGGAGAAGCAGATAGGCGCTTCTCCTGTGTGCCCTGTCTGGGAATCGAACCTGGGTCCCCCGCACTCCAGGCCGACGCTCTACCACTGAGCCAACTGGCCAGGGCCAGGGCCACTGTCTTGAGTGTAGGATCATTAACATGATCCATGATTGCTAGCTTGAGCCCAGAGGTTGCTGGCTTGAAGCCTAATGTCTTTGACTCGAACCCAAGGTCATCGGCTTGAGCAAGGGGTCACTGACTCAGCTGGAGCCTCCTGGTCAAGGCACGTATGAGAAGCAATCAATGAACAACTAAAGTGCTGCAACAATGAGTTGATGCTTCTCATCTCTCTCTCTTCCTTTCTCTTCTCTCTCTCTCAAAGAAATAAATAAATAAACAAATAAAACAAAAGGGATAAACCAGACACTAATAAAATGTGGGTGATCACCAGCACACTCAGAGTGTGATTGGAACCTCTGGGTGTGGTTGGAACGGGGTGGAAAGGATAGAGGGAATGGATATGATACTTCCCTGAATATACCTCTTTTTGCATGGTCTTGACTTAACACATAAAAAAAAAAAAGAACAAGGATGGGGAAGCGTCTAAAACTGAATACAAAGAAATAAATGAACCAAACCATGGTTATAGCAAATAAGATAACCACTGTGAAGGATGTGGAGGGGGAAGATCTAACCCAAATCACTTCTGAGCACAGGATTTGGACTATAGGTCATCAGGGTACAGACATAAAGTACAGAAAGTCCTCCACTACTCAGTTCTGTGTGCATGGGTATCAATGACCACAGTTTAGTCAAATAACATCAGTCCCTTTATAAGGTTAGTCAAGTAACACCAGTTCCCTAGTAAGGTTAAAATTTTCATTACCATAGTATATTAATCATGAGTAACTGCATAAAGTATAAATATTGCTACCAGCTCCCCCGTTCACAGACCTCTAAATAAAAACAGGGGCACATCAGGATCAGTGACCATCACCTCACTACTTTCAAGTTGGCTGGTGATTGATCACTGCACTTACATTATCAATGGTAGTCATCTTGTCTCTTTGTCTGCCGGTGATAAATTCACATGACAGTTTACAAAAATGGATGATTGAAAGAAGGAATTGGCCAACTAAGAGGAAAGTCTAGCAAGAAAAGGAAAAGTTAGAATGCTGGAAGTGAAATCCCAATTGACAATTAATGGAGTTAGCAAGGCAAATTCATCAACATAAAGGAAGAAAAACAGTTGTGATGGAAAGAATGATGTCCGAGAGAAAGTGACACCAGCATAAAACTTTACAATAAAAAATTTTCAGGCCCTGGCTGGTTGGCTCAGTGGTAGAGCATCAGCCTGGCATGTGGATGTCCTGGGTTCAATTTCCAGTCAGGGGACACAGGAGAAGCGGCTATCTGCTTCTCCACCCCTCCCCCTTTTGCTTTTCTCTCTCTCTCTCTCTCTCTCTCTCTTCCCGCCCTCCTGCAGCCATGGCTTTGATTGGCTTGAGCGAGTTGGCCTTGGGCACTGAGGATGGCTCCATGGCCTCTGCCTCAGGCGCTAAATACCGGCTTTGGTTGCTCTGTTGCAATCACCCCAGATGGGCAGAGCATGGCCTCCTAGTAGGCATGCCAGATGGATCCCGTCAGAGAGCATGAAGGACTCTGTCTTTGTCTTTCTGCCTCCCCTCTTCTCACTAAAAAAAAAAAGTGTTTTACAACATTGAAAGCACAAAAGATAAAATGTTGTTAATGGATACAAACTTAGAAAGAACACAATTTGCCAAGACAGAGAAAAAATGCTCTGTATTGTAAGTTATCTGAGGAGAACACAAACACTATTCAGACTATTCTTGATAAGTTTCTTTTTTTTACAAAGATATAAAGACTTTAATCTTGAATTTTTCTAAAGTTTTAAGTTACAGTGTACCAAATCACTATTAGTTTTACTAAGCTTTTAATTTCTCTACATTTATAGCCAAAAATAAAGTGTTTAATATTTTGACAAAACATTTTAAAGGTTATGAAACAATTGTAATATTTCCCATTGATAATTAAGATCACTGTGCATGGTTTCAATTTCTACAATTATTTTTATGGTCCCACATTACTGTGAAAGTGGGAATTGCCAATATTCTAAAACTTACTGAATTCTAATTAGTAGACTTTGTTTTCTGAGACATAGGTTATCAAGTCTGCAGCCACTTTCTGTACATTCTAGGATTGAGTAAGTAAGTAAATATATTGTGAGTGCTAAATGCCAGATTTCTAACTATTGTAAGAGTGCTAAAATATGGAAAAGAGAAAGGATAGAATAAACTCTGTTTTGTTGAATTGGCATTGGAGATATTAGAGATGAACTCAAAGATAAATGGCTTCAAGCCAGCGACCTTTGGGCTCAAGCCAGCAACCATGGGATCATGTCTATGATCCCACCCTCAAGCCAGGGACCCCACGCTTGAGCTGGTAAGCCCACACTCAAGCCAACGACATCGAGGTTTCAAACTTGGGTCCTCTGTGTCCCAGTCTGACGCTCTATCCACTGGGCCACTGCCTGGTCAGGCACAGATAATACCTTGTTGTGGAGGAGCTGGGGATGTCCTGTGTATTATGGGGAGTTTAGCAGCACTTGTCTTCTATGCGCTATAGAGGCCAGTAGTACCACCCCAAGTTGTGACAATTCAAAGCGTCTCTAGACATTGTCAAATATCCCCCTGGGGAGGGGTGAGGGAGTGTGTAACAAGATTACCCAACTGAATCACTTGAAACAGGAACAATAAGTCATGAAGAATTAATTTAAAGTGCTATGAAAAGTATAATGGTTGAAGTATATAACTCAATAATATGAATCTAGGCCAAGAATGAATTACTGCACTGAAGAATCAAGTTGAGGATCTCTGCTAGGTGGTTCTTCTAGGAGGTTCAGGGAAAGGTAAACATGAAAATATTAAAGTTAACAGACCTAGAAGATGGAAGTGTAAGTATATATAATATCTACCTCCTAAGAATCCAAGAAGGGAAATAATAGAGGGGAGGATATATTTGTAGATATATTGCTTGCTAAATGCCCAAACTTAAAAAAGGAACAACAAAAAAACAACCTCAGATTGAATAGGTACATAAAGGGAAAATCAGGATAGACAGAAAAAGTTCTAATTCTAGATACATTAGAGTGGAATGGAAGAACATCAAAGAGAAAGAGAAACATCCAGACAGAAAGAGCAGCTCTTCTATGAAAGAAGAAGATACAGATTGACACTAGACCTCTTAAAGCATCCCAGGAGGAGAGTAGGAAGAGAATGGGTATAGGGTCAGAAAAGAAGGAGAAAAGAATAAAAATTAATAGTGGGCCCTGCCCTGGCCGGTTGGCTCAGCGGTAGAGCGTCGGCCTGGCGTGCGGGGGACCCGGGTTCGATTCCCGGCCAGGGCACATAGGAGAAGCGCCCATTTGCTTCTCCACCCCCCCCCCTCCTTCCTCTCTGTCTCTCTCTTCCCCTCCCGCAGCCAAGGCTCCATTGGAGCAGGGATGGCCCGGGCGCTGGGGATGGCTCCTTGGCCTCTGCCCCAGGCGCTAGAGTGGCTCTGGTCGTGGCAGAGCGACGCCCCGGAGGGGCAGAGCATCGCCCCCTGGTGGGCAGAGCGTCGCCCCTGGTGGGCGTCGGGTGGATCCCGGTCGGGCGCATGCGGGAGTCTGTCTGTCTCTCCCCGTTTCCAGCTTCAGAAAAAATACAAAAAAAAAAAAAAATAGTGGGCCCTGCAGGCATTCAATAAACTTATCTCTGTTGTGGTGTACAGAAAAACCACTCTACTTGGAGAAAGTAACCTCAACTGAAGTCTTTGGACAGAAGAAAATGGTAAAAGTGGGAAAGCCAGTAGCCGTATTTTTGCGACTCCAGCATTTAGGCTTCAGTTTCTATAGCTGGATCCAGTTTCCAGGACCTGATTCAAGAGAATAATACAGAACAACGTTGACTTACTATTTATAATGGGGTAAAACACATTTCCAGGGAATAGTAAACACATTTGGATCTCTCATCTAAGTACTCAATTAATTACCAATTAATTATCAGCTACTGAATACTGAATCAGAAAAGTTAGTTGAATGATCCTGAGGAAAAAGAATGAATTCTCCCCATCTCATAACCAGGTACAATCAGATTCAGGTTCTCTCTCGGTCAATGCTAAGTAAATGCTAATTCTTGCTCATTTTCCTCCATCCTTTCCTCCCCATGTTTCTTAACCTTTGCATATCCAATTAGATTAGTTTTATATTTCAGTCTTGAGATCAACATCAGCATCATGATTGGATTGCCTTAACATTTACAGAACACCTTTTAAAATGAAGTAAAAATAACCATAGTTATTTATGTTCGGTATCATATTTATATTATTTAATTTAATCGTCACACAACTTTATGAGGTAGGTACTTTTATTATCCTTATTTTGAAAATTGGGCAACTGGGGTAGAGTGAGTCTAGGTCATACAGCTAGTAATCAGGGTCAAAAAAGCTAGTAAGACCTCAAAACCAACAACTTGAATAACTGTGGTAGATCTTCCCAATGTCTCATGTTCTTTTGTCTGCACCTATTCCACCGAGTTGTGAGAGTTAAGTGAGATAAAATATGCTGCAGGGTTAAAAAAATATATGCTGCAGGATTTTATAACCTAAGATGCATACTGCAAAATGGCATGTACTATTATTGGTTTTTTGTTTGTTTGTTTTTGAGAGGTAGTGAGAGAGACAGAAACATGGAGCTGTTCCAGTATGTGCCCTGACCAGGGATTGGCATATACTATTTTAGAACATATAAAAATTTTACAATTGGCTATTTATTTTTTAAGAGAGAGACAGGGAGAGAAATGAGAAGCAGCAACTTAGAGTTGAGGCACGTTAGTTGTTCATTGATTGCTCCTCATTTGTGCCTTGAGTGGGGGGTGGGGGCTGCTATAGAGCCAGTGACCTGAGTGACCTTGATCTCAAGCCCAGGGACTTTGGGATCATACTGATGATTCCATGCTCAAACCAGATGATCCCCCAACCTTAGGGTTTTGAACTTGGGACCTCAGTGTTTCATGTTGAGGGTCTACCCACTATGCCACCATCATTCAGGCTACAATTGGTTTTTAAAAAAAGTTTTGATTGATTTTAGAGGAAGGAAGAATAAAGAGAGAGAGAGAGAGAGAGAGAGATCAATTTGTTGTTCCACTTGGTTATGTACTCATTGGCTGATTCTTCTATGTGCCCTGACTAGGAATCAAACCCACAACCTTGGCTCATCTGGACTATGCTCTAATTAAAGGAACTACCTGGCCAGGGCCAGAAATTTTACAATTTGTAATAATGAATAACTTAGCACCAATACACAATGTACACACTTCAAAATCACAAAATACAGGCTTTTAAAAAACTTTTTATTGACATGGACATGCTGTAAAGTTCACAGAGCTTAGGCATTAAGCTTAATTTCCACTGAAGTAAAAACTGCACACACACAAAAAAAGTAACGACCACTCAGATCAAAATATAAAACATTACCAGTATCTCAGAAGCCTCCTCTAGCAAATGGTATATGCTTTTGAGTTAAAGATTTGGCTTCAAACCTTCACACTTTCACTTCCATCTTGCCTGACAAGTTATTTAACCTCTTTGGGTCTCAGTTAAGTCATCTGTAAAGTGAGGATAACAGTACCTTATAAAATTGTTGAGTTTAAGGTCAAATAATGTAAACCGTCTATCACTGTGCCTGAACATAGCTAGTTTGCAATAAATGGTAATTAATTCAGGCAAATGCAACAGGCGGCCGCCAACTCCAACTTCCTGTCTTTCAGTCATTCACTTTTGAAAGTTGCTCTGGCTTGCATTCCTTTTCTCCTTCTTTCTCGCTCCTCCTCATGCCGTAAATTGCCTCCCAGAGATGTCGTAAAATGCTTTTGCCCGCCCTCCATGTGGCGAAAACTCAATCACACTTGACGGCACAAGGTGGCTCAGCCGCAAGATGGCGGCGCTGGCGGAGGAGCAGACGGAGGTGGCGGTCAAGTTAGAGGCTGAGGGACCGCCGACGCTGCTACCTCCGCAAGCGGGGGACGGCACTGGCGAGAGCGGCGGCGGCACTACCAACAACGGCCCCAATGGCGGTGGCGGGAACGCTGCGGCGTCGTCGTCGGCCGGCGGGGATGGTGGGACCCCCAAACCTTCGGTGGCTGCCTCTGCCGTTGCCCCGGCGGGGGCGGCCCCGGTGCCCGCCGCTGCTCCGGAGTCCGGCTCTCCCCACGATCGACAGACTCTACTGGCAGTGCTGCAGTTTCTACGGCAGAGCAACCTCCGCGAGGCCGAAGAGGCACTGCGCCGTGAGGCCCGACTACTGGAGGAGGCAGTGGCGGGCTCCGGAGCCCCGGGAGAGGCGGACGGCGCCGGCGCCGAGGCGGCTAGCGCGCTTCTCAGCCAGGTTACAGCCTCGGCTCCCGGCCCTGCGGCCCCGGACCCTCCGAGCACCGGCGCTTCGGGCGCTGCCGCCGTCTCGGGCTCAGCAGCAGGTCCTGCGGCTCCGGGGAAAGGTGAGCCGCCGGGTGCCGGGGAGGCAGCGCCGGCACGGAGGGGAGCGAGCCGGGAATGCAGAGGCAGGCAGGCCTGCACCTCTGCGGGCTTGTTTTGAATTTCCTGGGCCCGCCTCTAGGGCCACATGCCCGCCCCTTTCTCCAGTTCGCCGGCTGCGCAGTCAAACCCTCTTGGCGGAGCTGTCAGTTCCAGCGAGAGGCTGAGGAGAGCTGTTGAGCAGAGGGCTGTACCGGGAAGCAGGCGCGGAGAGCCGGGGACCTTGGGTTTTTGGTCCCGTTCCTCTTTTTTTTTGGCTCTTGAGCCTGAGGCAAGGCTGCATAAACACTGACAATATGTGTACAGTCCTGTACTATCATACGTTAAGTACTACAAACGCTTTAGGTGTTCTATCCTAGTTCTAACAGCTCCACGGTAAGGTACACGTTACCTCTGTGTTAGAGACGAGTCAACAGACTGAGAAAAGCCGAGGGACTTGTTTCAGACTATATAGCCAGGGAGTGATGTAGCCAGTGTTAAAATACAGGATAACTACCCTGAGTGTTAAATCTTTTGGGAATGCAGATTCCTGGGCATCACTTCAAACTTAGTGACTCGGACTCCGTAGGAGATCTTGGAATCTGCATTTTTGAATAAATGCTTCCAAGGGGTGTGGAGGTATGGCAAAGTTTGAGAACCAGGCTTGTTGGACCTACCTGGTCCAACAGGAGTCCAGATTGTGCCCCTGTTGCTTTACTGCTGTGATGCTGATTAAGTTATTCTTCCTAAGGTTGAGGTCCCCCTCCCCCTATTTAAATAGATTATTGTGAGGATCAGATGTATGTAAAATGACTGCCAATGAAAAGTTTATGTCTAGGTATTTTTTTGTGACTCTGAGGGCCCCTTCTTTTCCCAGCAACTGCTGTCACAGAGTCCATGCAGTAAAATCTTACACAATATGAGGTCTCAAAGGTGATCTGAGCCAATAATAAATGTTTGCTGAATTAAATTATTTAGTGCAGAGCCTCTAGCCAAATTAATCTGTATTTATGAGACCTAATCTTTGCAGCATTGCCAGAAGTGAAGTATGAGTACATAGCATTGTAATCCATAAATGGAAATGTGTAAACATGTGATTGAGAGGAAGTTTTTCTGAATGCTGAATTTTATGAATGAACTATAAGATGGATGAATCCTGTTGTTGGTGATTTTGTAATAATCTTTCATCCCTTCCGAAACTTGACCTATATTTTAGATCATAACTCAGAAACCAGTAAGGAGGAAAAGAAAAGGCCATCAGAGTAACCAAAAGAATTTATAGAATTTGTGCAGTAAACAGCCTAACAGTACTCTAACTGTAAAATTTCCAACAATAAAACTCTGAGTCACTTGACACATGTATCATTATTTGCTATTGCTACATTACAAATAAATACTCATGTTTTCTGCCTTGATGGTGGTTCTGGAAATTATTTTAAGTATATCTTTTGGAAATATAAATCAGGAATGTCTTTCCTACCCTTAGAATGCTTATAAGAGTGAGAGATGTACATATATGAAGCTAACAGGATGTTATAGGAAAGTTACAAAGTACTTTAGCTTAGAGAACTGGGAATGTTGGGCATAGGTTGGTGGTGGGTGCCCTGTGCAGAACCTTGAGAGAAGATTAATACAATTGTTTTATTGGCACATATTATGTTAATATAATACTAGTCTTTAAAATAATTAATAATAATAATAGTCTTTAAAATAAGGTAGCTCCAGGAAAAATATTGAATCTTTTGTTATTTGATGGGTGACTGAAAAAGTAAAAATTCCATTAAAAGATTATGTGATTGTGTTGGGGAAGAGAGTTTGAGAGGAGATATCAATCACCTCTGTACTTTGGCAAAGCAGCCCTAGTCGTTTGGTGCATATTAGGTCATTTTCTTGAAAGCTGTTTTTCGCTTTTTTAAACAGTTGGAAGTGTAGCTGTGGAAGACCAGCCGGAT
This sequence comes from Saccopteryx leptura, assembly GCF_036850995.1. Lineage (NCBI taxonomy): Eukaryota > Metazoa > Chordata > Mammalia > Chiroptera > Emballonuridae > Saccopteryx > Saccopteryx leptura. The sequence continues at coordinate 24,124,418 of NC_089515.1, read as the reverse complement.
GTCAGTGCCGTGCTGTCAGCTTACAACCAACAAGGAGACCCCACAATGTATGAAGAATACTATAGTGGACTGAAACACTTCATTGAATGTTCCTTGGATTGCCATCGGGCAGAGTTATCCCAACTCTTTTATCCTCTGTTTGTACACATGTACTTGGAACTAGTCTACAATCAACATGAGAGTGAAGCAAAGTCATTCTTTGAGAAGTATGTGAATTTTTATATATATTATATATATATAGCATATATATGTGTGTGGGTGTGTATATATATATATATATAAAATGTATATATGCATCTGTGACCACACAAATGTAAGATTGCAACTCAAAGAGTACCTGGTGAAGGAGTGGTGCCCAGTGCCATGAGAGCCTAGAATTGGGGGAGTTTGATCTAGCTGGAGAACTCAGGAAGGCTCCTGGAGGGAGTGATGCCTGAGGTAAGATCTGAAGGTTGGCTAGGAGTTACCCAGATGAAGAGAAGAGGGAAAGGCACTGTGAAAGCTAAGGTCTGTGGCTGTAGCAGTCACGGTAGGTACACAGATGGAAGAAGGGCGTGTGGCTGGAGCAGGCATGGGGGTGTAGTGTGGTACACCATGACTCTGGACAATTGGTTAGGGACTGGAATAGGCAGATTTTGGGGACACGTTGAAGGTCTTTGTTTATTCTAAGTAGTAAGGGGTTGTAGTATACAGGATTAGATTTGTTTGAGATTCAGTGAAAACTCAAACATAGTGGTATAAATAAAATATCCCAAGAGCAACAGGAAGCTGTGTTAGGATTAGATTAGATTAAAGGTGACTGAAAACCCAACAATAGAGGCTTAAATTAAGTCTGATAAAGGTTTCTTTCTTTCTCTCGTGAAGTTAGGCAGTCTAGGACTGGTATGTGGTCCTTGATTAGCAGGAACCCAGGTGCTCTTGATCTCGTTGCTCTGCCATCTCTGTCACACAGCTTCTACCTGTGGCCCAAGATGGTTCTAAGCAATCACACTTTTTCCTTTTTCCTTTTTTTTTTTTTTTTACAGGAACAGAGAGAGAGAGAGAGGGATAGATAGGGACAGACAGACAGGCACGGAGAGAGATGAGAAGCATCAATCATCAGTTTTTCCTTGCGACACCTTAGTTGTTCATTGATTGCTTTCTCATATGTGCCTTGACCGTGGGCCTTCAGCAGACCGAGTAACCCCTTGCTGGAGCCAGTGACGTTGGGTCTAAGCTGGTGAGCTTTTTGCTCAAGCTGGCCGACCTAGGGGTCTCGAACCTGGGTCCTTCCGCATCCCAGTCCGACGCTTTATCCACTGCGCCACCACCTGGTCAGGTACTTTTTCCTTTTTTATGTCATTAGAGGTCACACTTATCTACAAGGGAGGTAGGAAATGTGCTGTTTACTGAGTGTCATTGTGCTCAGTCAATGTGTTCTATTTAGGTGTTCTGTGTGGAGGAAGAAAGAAAAAAATGGATATTTGGAGACAGTGAGGCATCTTTGCTATAGAAGTCATTGAATGCTATTATTAGATTTGTATTTTGAAAGGACCTTCATGCAGTGGGGAAAACATGTGGTAGTGGACAGGGTGACTATAGATGGATCAGTTTTGGAGGTGATTGTAGTGGATTCCAACCAAGGGTGATATTATTTCTCTCCCCTGAAAATGGTGGAGATGTTTTTGGTTGTCCTAATGACTAAGGGGTGGGGTAGGTGACTTAGGGATATCAAATGTTCTAATATGTGCAGATAGTCCCATTTAGCAGAGAATTTGTTCTGCCCCAAGTGCCAATAGCACCCTTGTTGAGAAACCCTGAACTAGGGTGTGGTACTGTTGGTGAAAGGGAGTGGACATATTGGTGAGGCACTTGGTGATGGACTGGAGAAGGAGGTAAGGGAGATGAAGGTACAGTATTATTGATAACTCCTAGGTTTCTGGCTCCCCCAGCCGGATAGAGGTGCCCTTCACTGAGATAGAAAACCCTGGAAGAGGACCTGGTTTGTCAGGTTGTGGAAGAATCTGGAGTTCAGATTTGAGTTTGCCTTCAACTTGTCAAGTTGATAGGTGGATGATACATACGGCTCGGTAGCTCAGAGGAGATGTAGGGACTGGAGCCGTAAATTGGAACTGTGTGTAATATTGATGGATATGGATGATATTGTCTGGGCAGGGTATGAAATATGTCAGTGAGAGGGCTAGGCCCAGGTCTTGAGAATCTCTGACATTTGGAGAAGAGATAATAAAGGAGAGGCCAAGAAGAAGAAACCAGAAGAGTTGAGTTATAGAAGCCAAAGAAAAGTGCTTAAGAAGGGAGGCAGTGATATGAGAAGCCTGCAGCCTGACTGAAATCTTCTAAAGGTTTTCATGCAGAAAAATAATGGAGACATGCTTAAAAGTTTGAATGAGAGCTCTTTAGTATAAGCAATAGATCTGGAAGCCAGGACTTACCGGATAACTCAGGTAGTGGTAAAGGAGGAATAATAAAACTCAGGGCTCTTGGCTTCTGTACCATCATATTCATTAATTATTCCATGATGCCTAATAGAAAACATGTAGAACAAATGTTCTGTAGTTCAGTGTTTGGGCGGGATGGGGGAAGGTAAGGCTGATGATGACAGAACTTCTACCCTAAGCTAACTTTTCATACTGTATTGTCATTGTCATCAGTAAACCTCTTCCTTTCTCATGGTATAGCCATCTGACATAGGAAACCGGAATATCATAGGGGACTCCCCGTCTCCTTGTCATGACAGTCTCAGCCCTTGCCTGGACCCAAAGCTCAGGTGAGGTTATGGGCAGTGACTGATATAAAAACTAAGAAGCTGAGATTTCTAATTTCATTCAAATCTTAGAAACCCTTAGTTCACTTCTCAACAAGTCATAATAGGGTAAGGTAACACAGGTAATAGTTTAGGAATCTATTGGCTATGTGTCTATCAGAGCTAGGGCCATAATATTTGATGTTTAATCATTGTTTTCTAAATGTTTTTGCATTGTTTGCTGCTCTTAGTGAATGCTAAATATATGTTCTTTATAAAATTAAGATTTGTAAACAAAAGTACATTTAAATTTACTAATTGTTACCAAGGCTGAAAGCTTTATTTAATAGCCTTTGGTAATGGTGAGTAAATGGAAGTGCTTGTTCTTTGGTATCAATATATGTTTGCTCTTTAGTCATATTTTTAAAGTACTGATGTTTTACAAATATGCCTGGTATTAAGAATATAGGAAAATTGCCTGACCTGTGGTGGCGCAGTGGATCAAGCATTGACCTGGAACGCTGAGGTCACGGGTTCAAAACCCTGGGCTTGCCTGGTCAAGGCACGTATGGGAGTTGATGCTTTCTGCTTCTCCCCCGCCTCCTCTCTCTCTCTCTCTCTTCTCTAAAATGAATAAATAAATAAAAATAATTAAAAAAAATAAAATAAAATAAAAAAAGAATATAGGAAATCATTAAAAATGGTGAGTTTTATGAGGAAAGTTATGTATTATTTATTGTTGAAAGGCTGGATGATAGGTACGTTAAATTATATTATTTTCTATTTTTGTATATGTTTGAAGTTTTCCATAAAAGTTTTTAAAAGTGGGTTTTGAGAGAACATAAAATTTAGTAAAGTGGGATTCTAACATTTTCAAATGTCTACCCATGGTGGCATTCAAAAGAGACTATCTGCCATTGGTGGACATTTTATATCTTTCATTCACTTGTTATTTATTTCAAATTCTCTTAAAAGGTTTATGCTACATTTCATTAGAGAGTTAAATTGGTCATTTTTTGGATAAATTCAGAAACTGAATTGTAATCATTTTGAAATAAGTAAGTCGCTTCTGATCCTACAGCTTAGTCCAGGATTATTCAGACACGTTGAATCTATTCTGGTATGTTTATAAATATATGGGGGAGAGGCAGATCCCTTATTGATTACATTGAAAAATGACTTTTTAAAATCACTGAAACAGGTTCCATGGAGATCAGGAATGTTATTACCAAGATGACCTACGAGTATTATCTAGTCTTACCAAAAAGGAACACATGAAAGGGAATGAGACCATGTTGGATTTTCGAACAAGTAAATTTGTTCTGCGTATTTCCCGTGACTCGTACCAACTCTTGAAGAGGCATCTTCAGGAGAAACAGAACAATCAGATATGGAACATAGTTCAGGAGCACCTCTACATTGACATCTTTGATGGGATGCCGCGTAGTAAGCAGCAGATAGATGCGATGGTGGGAAGTTTGGCAGGAGAGGCTAAACGAGAGGCAAACAAATCAAAGGTATGGGAATAAACCTAAGAACTCTATAATGCAGATTATGAAAAATTGTAGCATTTCCATCTACACATTTTTCTTACAGCTAGTTTGGGAATAATAATTTTACATTGTATCCTAAGTCTCCTATTCTAAGGATGGTGTAAATACCATTGAGAATTGGGGAATGGTTGCATTTAACAGAACCCTGATTACGGTGCTGAAACAAGTAAGGGCTTTTCTCTCACAAAATGAATGACAGAGGAAGGCCCTCCTGGGCCGGCATGAGGGCTCCACAATGCTGTCAAGGACCCTGGCTCCTATCTTCTGCTCCACCAGCTTTAGAATGTGGCTGTCTTTGTGCTCACAGCTGGCTGTTGCAGCTTCAGCCTTTAACTACATTCCAGAAGGCAGAGGGGGAGGACAGAAGGCATATGTCCCTGCTGAATCTCTTCCTTTCTATCAGAAAAACAGATTTTTTCCCTAAAGCCCTACCTTGTATATTTGTGTGTACATCAGTTGGCCAGAATGACGTTATATGGCCATTCCTAACTGTATGAGAGCCCAGGAACAGAAATTACTTAACTGATCGATCATATTGCTGCTCCAATAAAATCAGGGTTCTGTTAGTAAGGAAGAAGGGGAGACTGGCTATTGGGTAGATAAGTACAGTATCTGCTTCAGGGTATAAATCACTATATTGTAATTGTGGTTCATCCTGTCAAGATATGAAAAGGATATATTAATGAACAAAAATTAATTAAAAAATTTGGCTCCTTTGACTTGTAGGTATTTTTTGGTTTATTAAAAGAGCCAGAAATTGAAGTGCCTTTGGATGATGAGGATGAAGAAGGAGAAAATGAAGAAGGAAAACCTAGAAAGAAGAAGCCTAGAAAAGACAGTATTGGATCCAAAAGCAAAAAACAAGATCCCAATGCTCCACCTCAAAACAGGTGAGGGAAATGCCACAGGAACATGTATGGAGGTATAAGCTTTACAGGGTTGTAGTTTCTTAATAGAGTAATTTCCAGTCTGGTTTTCTTTCACAGAATCCCTCTTCCTGAGTTGAAAGATTCAGATAAGTTGGATAAGATAATGAATATGAAAGAAACCACCAAACGAGTGCGCCTTGGGCCAGACTGTTTACCCTCCATTTGTTTTTATACATTCCTCAATGCATACCAGGTTGGTAAAATAATTGGGCAATTTCTGCCTGGAAAATCATCCAAAAATGGCGATTTACTATTAAGAGAAATGTTCATTAATGGAGTTTTCTTAAACTCTTGTTATAAATATAAAGCCAGCTGTTAAGAAAGGAGAATTGGACCCTGCTATGAATAGATAGAAGGCAGTGTTTACAAGAACTTGAGCAACTTGTAGATTCCAGAATCCTATGTACATGTGCCCCTGGTTTCACTGATCAGAATTCTGCTTTTTTTTTTTTTTTTTTTTTTTGTATTTTTCTGAAGTTGGAAACAGGGAGGCAGTCAGACTCCCGCATGCGCCCGACCGGGATCCACCCGGCACGCCCACCAGGGGAGATGCTCTGCCCATCCAGGGCGTCACTCTGTTGTGACCAGAGCCATTCTAGTGCCTGGGGCAAAGGCCAGGAGTCATCCCCAGCGCCCGGGGCCAACTTTGCTCCAATGGAGCCTCGGTGGGAGGGGAAGAGAGAGACAGAGAGGAAGGAGAGGGGGAGGGGCGGAGAAGCAGATGGGCGCCTCTCCTGTGTGCCCTGGCCAGGAATCGAACCCGGGACTTCCGCAGGCCAGGCCGACGCTCTACCGCTGAGCCAACCGGCCAGGGCCGAATTCTGCTAACTTTTGAGAATGAGGAAACTGTAGTTCATCTCTAGAACTTGGTTTAAGTATTTTTTATTAAGAATTCCACATGTCTTTATAGATTCTTTATAATAGGCTGCTGAGGATATATTTAGTAAATGTGAAGAAATGCTAACATTTGCTTTATGTCATGCACTCCAGACTTGGGAGGGCAAAAAGGGGTAAATGATGATGTGTTCTCAAAGTAAGGGATTTCAGTTTCATAGAAGAATAAAATCTCAAATGATCTTTTTTATGAGAAAGATAGCTATCATTATTTATTCTCTAAGATGTGATCAATTGTGATTTTCTCCCCTAAAACAGTATTGTTTAGTGTAAAGCTTGTTTTTTTCTTTTTCTTGGCAGGGCCTTACTGCAGTAGATGTCACTGATGATTCTAGTTTGATTGCTGGAGGTTTTGCAGATTCAACTGTCAGAGTTTGGTCTGTGACTCCCAAAAAACTTCGTAGTGTCAAACAAGCAGCAGGTAACTGAGATGACCTCTCAGGATGTAAACTCCTCCATAGTTTATACCAATCTTGAATCCCATGGAATATGCTTAAGAGATTGTGATCTTAGCTGACTTCCATTTGATTTTACTTTAACTCAAAATGCTAATACTTCCAATAGTGAAAAGTCCATTGGAGGGGCAGTAGGAGACTGGGGTGCTAGATTGGTTTAATTTCTCTGGGCTTCAGTTTTCTCTGAAGAGGGAAGGGGATTAGGCTAGAAAATTGCTTAACGCTAAAACTTTTAACATTTTATGGTTGATTCCTTGTGAATTAAAAAGAAAAAACCTTTAATGTAAATAGTGGGAGAATACTTTGTTTTAGCCATAAAAATGGCTAAAAAATAGTAAGATCAGGATTTCATTTTAAAGAAGTTTCTTGCTTGCTCTATTTATTTAGAAAATTTTCCCATTGATTTGAAAGAGGGAGGGAGGAGTGGGAGAGAGAGAGACAAAGAGAAGCATCAACTCGCTTTTCCATTTAGTTATCCCATTTAGTTGTTTACTCATTGATTGCTTCTTGTACTTGCCATATGTGCCCTGACTGGGGATTGAATCCACGACCTTGAGACAGTACTTTATCCACTGAGTCACCCAGCCAGGGCCGCTTGCTGTATTTTTAAACAAGATAATACATTTTCAGTAATTTTGTATTTCCATATTTTTTATTTTTGTGGAACATTGTGACACAGTGGATAACTTGAATTTTAGTCCTAGTTCTAGTGCTTGAATAGCTGTGTGCATTCTGGTAAATTAGGTCCTTAACCTCAGTTTCCTCTGCTATACATTTAGATGGTATCACCTAATTTAGAGGCATTAGCACAGTGGGTGGTATGTTGTTGGAACTGTTCAAATGTTAGTTCTTCTGAACCATGATGTGATTGTGTTAAAATGTTTTGATAAATGTACTTTTAAAATTAAATCAGTATTTCTGGACCATTTTAGATCTTAGCCTCATAGATAAAGAATCAGATGATGTTTTAGAAAGAATCATGGATGAGAAAACAGCGAGTGAGTTGAAGATTTTGTATGGTCACAGTGGGCCTGTCTATGGAGCCAGCTTCAGTCCAGATAGGTAAAGTACAAATAATAAAAATTAAGTACTGCTGTATTATATTGAGATTATTTATAAAAGTTAACTACTGGAAACATTAAGCAAATGTTGGGAAAATTTCTGTTAAAAAAATCTCATGGTTGCCTGTCAATTGTTTTCTTTTAGAATCTTGCCATTTGCTAATTTATCTTGGTGTACAAGATAGCAGTTAATGTATACCCAATTTAGACTCAAGATGCATAGCTTTTGGGTTAGCTCGTTTTAAAAATTAGTTTTAGTTTTGTATAAGCCTTGATTTGAATTGCTTCTTTGGGTTTGTGGCTACTGCTGTCTTATCTCCAAATTTGTGACAGATTCTTGACAGTAAAGGCTTATTAGCTATTGAAGATTTATCTTTGTCCAGTCACAAGAACCAAGAGGATACTGAAAAAGGACTTTGAAACCCATAAACAGCTATTTGCCTATTTTTCATAATCTGTAATATTCTATAGAAATGGGGGGAAGGGTATTTTGTATTCATCATACCATCGGTATCTTAGATATAAGCTTTTAATACATCAAGATTTTCATCTTTATGAGCCTTTGAGAATGAGGTTTTTGTTAGTTTGATAGGGTTTAGCCATATATACATTTTTACCTGAGGAAAACTTTAACAAAAAATTTTTTGATTGACTGATTTGAGAGAGGAAAGGGGAAAGAGAAACATTGATTTGTTCCATTTATTTATGTATTCATTGGTTGATTCTTCTATGTGCTCTGACTGAGGATCGACCTACATGAACCTTGGTGTGTTGGGATGCTAATTGACCCAACTCAGCTAGCTACCCAGACAGAGTACTTGAGAAAAACTTTTGATTTCATGAAAACCGTAATAATTTGAATAGTTGAGCTTTTGTGTTTATCCCTGAAAAAGGTAGAGTATTATTCATGTGTCGATAATGTTGTTTGCTTTTGATTTTGTGTGTCAAAGACATTTCCTTTTAAATTATTACATGATGCTTACAAGATAGGAAAATGGCATCTTCTTTTTTAAAGAAAAATTTGAGTTTTAAGTGATATATTGTTTCATAGAAGCCTTTAAAAATATTTCACTGTACTTTATCCCTTTGTATTACTTTTAAAAAAACTGATTTTTCCCTCTAATAGATTCTTTAGAAAAAATTAATGGAACCTCATTCTGTAGGTGTTCAGTACATGTAGAATGTCACGGCTAATGTGAGTCCCATGTATAAATTAAGAGAGATGTAGCAGGTCAACTAAATTTAATATACTTAAATGTATAGAAACTTGACAGGTAACAAGTTATTCTGGGAAGCAAATATATTCTTTTCTCTACTTTCAGGAACTACTTGCTTTCCTCTTCAGAGGATGGAACTGTTAGATTGTGGAGTCTTCAAACATTTACTTGCTTAGTGGGATATAAAGGACACAACTATCCAGTTTGGGACACACAGTTTTCTCCATATGGATATTATTTTGTGTCAGGGGGCCACGACCGAGTAGCTCGGTAAGTATATTGTGGTCTTATAATGAGGCCTATTCAAGAAACAGGACCGTTTCTTGTTGGGAATTACAAACTCCAGCCAAACTCTTTTTCACTTCTATTATTCAGGACCAACTTTTTGAGAATATCAGCATTTATAGCTCCTTATTTGAAAACGAATTTGGGAAAAGAGTATTAACTGTCAGTAATTATGTCTATATCAAGAGTCCTGAGTCATTTTTCTTTCTCAAGTTAGATTAACACACCTTCCCTGCCTCCCATCGCTGTTTAACATTTTATTTTATAAAATATATTTTCTTTCAGTTTTCTCCTTTTCAAAAATTAGCTGTTTGACCTTTTCTTTCACTACCACTGTAGTACCTTTGTTTTCCTGTCATCTTAAAAATTCAGGATGAGGTAGCTTAGGTTAGAAAATATCCGGTGGCCTAAACTTTTCTGTGGGTTAGACTAGGGTTTGGGTGGGATAGGGGAGAGGGGTGGTAGGGAGAGAACTCAAGAATTATAAAATTAAAAAAATACTGTACCAGATCAGCTTCATATTTTAAAGAATGTTAGTCTCTGTCATTCCTTTTTCTTTCCCTTGGGTAAGAAGGGAGGACCCTCCTCTAGTGAGGAGGACCCACTTAGAGCTACCATTTCACATGGATATTTATTTTGGATAAAATTTTGGCACTTCATAGTTAACTATTATCATCTTTTGCTCTTAATACATTTTTTAAAAGGCTTTGGGCTACAGACCACTATCAGCCTTTAAGGATATTTGCTGGCCATCTTGCTGATGTGAATTGTACCAGATTCCATCCCAATTCTAATTACGTTGCTACGGGCTCTGCAGACAGAACTGTGCGGCTCTGGGATGTCCTGAATGGCAACTGTGTAAGGATCTTCACTGGACACAAGGTATTTTTAAACCTTTATTTCCCAGCACACAAGGTTGCTTTTGAGATAAAAATACTGAAAAATGAACCAGTAACATACACATTTTAAAGATACTGTTCATACCACTACACTTAAAAATTCTTTCCATGGACTTCTTTTCTAGGGACCAATTCATTCCTTGACATTTTCTCCCAATGGGAGATTCCTGGCTACAGGAGCAACAGATGGCAGAGTACTCCTTTGGGATATTGGACATGGTTTGATGGTTGGAGAATTAAAAGGCCACACGGATACAGTCTGTTCACTTAGGTTTAGTAGAGATGGTGAAATTTTGGCATCAGGTAAATGACTAGAAATGGCTTTGTGGTAAATGGTAAAATGGTATGTTAAAAGGAAACAATGAGTAATGACAATTGCAAAATTAAGTCCTGCTGTTTTAGGCTTTGCTTCTCCTTAGTGATGATTCCAGAGTATCATCATCCTATGTGTATATTGACCTCTCATGTTAAACTACTGCTTGAAATGGTCCTTTGGAAGGAATAGAATTGTTGTTAATCAGCTTTCAAGTTTTTACCAGAAATACATAGTAAACATACAAAGCATACTTGGTAAAATGTCAGAAGCTAAATATGGTGGATGCTACTAAATGGTTTCTTTTGATTTTCCCTTAGGTTCAATGGATAACACAGTCCGGATATGGGATGCTGTTAAAGCATTTGAAGATTTAGAGACTGATGACTTTACTACAGCCACTGGGCATATAAACTTACCTGAGAATTCACAGGAGTTACTGTTGGGAACATATATGACCAAATCAACACCAGTTGCACATCTCCATTTTACTAGAAGAAACTTGGTTCTAGCCGCAGGAGCTTATAGTCCGCAATAAACCATTGGTATTAAAGACCTTTGGAAGCTACTGTTTGAAAAAGGGAGACTAAAAGCAAATACCTCAGTGATTAATATTTAAGCTACAAAGAATGTTTTGTCTATATGGATCTGGAAGTATGCTGCTGGAAAATCTGAACAGGACAGTTCCACGTTTCTATAGCAACCACATTTAACTAATTTCCGTTAGTTGAATAAGAGGTATTATGTTCATGGAGCGGACATTCATGGTGCTTTGGAATGTGTGGAAACTTTGCATTTTCTGTTCAAATGCTATTTTAATTTATTATGTTTAGAAAAAAAAAATTGATTTCAGTAATTCATCCTGCTTCAAGATTCAAATTGAGTAATATAATACCATCTTAAATTTTAGCTAAAGAATTCAATGAGCATGTTATGTTTCTGCTATAAAAATGTAGTTACTGTATGGCACTCAAGTACTGTGTTAAATGACCCACTAACATTTCTGCTTGGCCCATGACTAGTGGAATAGATGTAACTGGGTACAGTGAACTACAATTCCTTTCTAAGATTTAGATGAAATACAACCATCCACTGACATCTGAATTTATAACTTAGAATTTGAATGCACCCAAATACTCTATAAACCAGGTGAAGATATTTAGCTTCCATGTTCTACTTTGGCTAAAATACACAACCTTGTACACTTGAAGTCAGACAGACATTTCAGTTGCTTACCTCCAATACTGAGCCTTGCTTTGGGAAACTAGTATTCAGACCAAGTCACTGCCAGTTTTTTGCCTTTGTTGCATTTTGTACAGTTTTTATATTTTTGATATCTTGTAAATAAAGACAACCAGCTTTTCCAGGTTCATAATTTATTGTACAAATTGAGTATCACATGATGAGTTGACATTAGCTTCTCCAGGCATGGGAAATTAACAGATGAAGTACAGTTAGAATCCTATAAACAAAGCAAAAATAGTTCAGACACAAATGTGTTCAACTCTACTTTTAACACAGCAAATTACCAATATATGACTATCCACAACCCCCCTGGAATTGAAAATTCATCAAATTCCCAAAGGAGTCAGTAAACCCCATAAATTAAGGTGTATCTCACCTTAATACAATTTAACCTGCCTGACCTGTGGTGGCACAATGGATAAAGCGTCGATCTGGAAATGCTGAGGTCGCCGGTTTGAAACCCTGGGCTTGCCTGGTCAAGGCACATATGGGAGTTGATGCTTCCAGCTCCTTCCCCCTTCTCTCTATCTGTCTCTCCTCTCTCTCTCTCTCCCTGTCTCTCTCTCCTCTCTCTCTCTCTGCCTCTCTCTCTCCTCTCTAAAAATGAATAAATTAAAAAAAAAAAATACAATTTAACCTAACACCATTTTTAACCAGAGAGCTGCCAACAATTCAGTATCATCCTAAATGTATGCAACTGGAAAAGGCAAGTATATAAAGTAACATTTTAAACAGTAGAAAACAGATATGTTATCTAGGATCTACCTATTAATATCTGAGACACTATTTCTCCATTTGTATAAAGGGGCTACAACTAAATTCCCAAAGTTAGGAGGCACCTAATATATAGGAAATTGAGCTAAGTACTAGCTTTGCCAGGAATGAGCCATGGACCACTGCATTCTGGGATATGTAGTCCCCTAAGGATTGGAACAGCTCTTAAGAGCAGAGGGAAAATTTTCTGTCTGTGGAGAGCTACATTAGATAAAGATCTAGATTTAGGGTTCTCTACATATCATTTACTGCAAATAAGTATTTATTCAAGCATAGGCAAATCGGGGTTAGGGGCACTATGGGGATTTAATGAAAAGACAGTAAATTGAAACCAACCACATCAAAATTTTAACTGAACTACAGAGCAACAGTCATCAGAACCACCTGAAACTTAGCTGAATGGAAGTCCTACAACTAGGGAATTAAGCAGTTCTTAAAGGGCCTGCACAGGGACTTACTCTGACTCCCTCCGAGCTCCAGTGCTTGGACAGCAGCTGGAAAGGCACCCGAGATGTATGGGAAGGAAATGAAGTGTCAGGCATCAAAGTGAGCTGGGGGTTGGGGGGAGCTTTCTGCTAGACAAAGTTTCTTTTCTGAGCCCTCCCCCAACAAAACCAGCATCAGAGCTTACAGCAACCTAGCCCACACTGTTTGCCCTGGCCTGGTGATTCCCTGAGAACCCACCCACCCAACTTGCCGGCCCACCCAAGCGATTTTCAGTTGGTTTTCCATACATGGCCTGTCTTGGCTCATGCTTCAGACTTTCCTAAAATCATAGACAAGCAGCATTTGCCTTCAGCATGCTCTGTACTTCTAATTAGTCCCAGGCTTGGCACTATCAGCAGTCAATCTTGGTTCTTAGCTTGGCTTTGCCTGGGCACCTCCAAGAACCCAGCACAAGAGGCAGCCATCTGTAAATCATATTATAGATCATACAGAGTGGTCCCAGGCAGAACACAAGCAGTGGTGGACCATGGCCTGTACTTCTTGGAGGCCCTAGCACACCCAGTGGACAGCTTCAGACCACGTCAAAGCACCAACCAATCTTCACAAGTGACGCACTCAAGGGACAGACTCAGTGGGCACCTGAACTCCACTGGGTCCCTGTACAACTGATCCTCCACAGTAGTTGGTTGTCATCGCAGGCCTTTGTAGCGGATTGACCTGGGGGCAAATCCCTCCCATTGACATGCCAAAAGCAATCAAGGCTCAACTACAAGAGGAGGGTGTACACAGCCCATATGGGAGGTGCACCTGGAGTACCTAGCTTGGGTAATCAGGGAGGCTGTGCCACTGGACCCTACAAAACACCTACTACACAAAGACTCTACCATGGCCAATCTAAGATATAGCAGCTCTACCTAATTCACAGAAACAAACATAGGGAGATTGCCAAAATAAGATGATTAAAACACAACAAACAAAAATCCATTCCAAATGAAACATCAGAACTCCAGAAAAAGAAAACAAAATGGAGATAAGCAATCTACTAGATTCAGAGTTCAAAACACTGGTTATAAGTATGCTCAATGAACTTGGTGAGAATGTCAACAGCATAAAAAAAGGCCATGGAAATCATAAAAAAGAACCAATCAGAAAAATTGAAATAAATAATTTAAAGGGAATCAACCATAGAGATGAAGCAGAGAATCAAGTTAGTGATTTGGAATATAAGGAAGTAACTAAGCCCTCACCCCATGAAGATAGTGTAAGGAGCCTCTGGGACAACTCTATACCTACATTTACATCATGGGGTTGCTGGAAGTAGGAGAGAGAGAGACCAAGAAACTGAAAACCTATTTGAAAATATAACGACAGAAAACTTCCCTCACCTGGTAAAGGAAATAGACATACAAGTCCAGGAAGCACAGAGAATCCCAAACAAGATGAATCCAAAGAGGCCCGCACCAAGACACACAATAAAAAGCAAAAGGGTCAAGACAAGGAGAGAATCTTAAAAGTAGCTAAAGCAGCCTGATCAGGAGGTGGCGCAGTGGATAGAGGTCAAACTGGGATGAATCTGGTTCGAAACCCCAAGGTCACCGGCTTGAGCACAGGATCACAGACATGACCCCATGGTCCTTGGCTTAAGCAAGGGGTCACTGCTCGCTGGAGCCCCTGGGGCCAAGGCACATATGAGAAGCAATCAATGAACAACTAAAGTGCTGTAACTACGAGTTGATGCTTATCTCTTTCTCTCTCTCTTGCAAAAAATAAGTAAATAAATAAATAAGGGTAAAATATGAAAAAGAAATACCCACAAAAGTAAAAAGAATTTATGAACAATAAAATGGCAATAAATACATTTCCATCAACTATTGACAAAAACAAACAAGCAGAACAGAAACAAACTCATAAATACGAAGAACATTTTGATGGTTGTCAGATGGGAGGGGGGTGAAAAAGGTTAATGGATTAAGTACAAATTGGCTGTTATGGAACAGTCATGGGGATGTAGAGTAGAACATAGGGAATATAGTCTATAATATTCTAGTAACTATGTATGGTGTCAGATGGGTACAGATTTATTGGAATGATCAATTAGTAAATTATATAATGTCTAACCACTCGAGTGTACACCTGAAACTAATAAAGTATTGTATGTCAACTGTAACTGAAAAATAAAAAATGATTAAAAAAAACTCTTGAAACTAGCACAACAGCAAAAAATGAGATACAGCTGCAACTGATTTTAAAAAGGTTGAATAAAGAGCTTATTATATGAGAGAAATAAGGTCTTCATAAAAAGTCCCAATTGTCTCTGTCTCTCCCCGTTTCCAGCTTCAGAAAAATACAAAAAAAAAAAAAAGTCCCAATTGTTAAATGAGGTAAAAAGCACATGAAAGAACGTTAAGAAAAATACAAATGGTAAACAAATGCAAAAAAGTGTACAATTTCATTAAAAAGACATTAGTTTTACTTATCAAATTAACAAAAACCAAACTGGTATTATTCAAGAGCGACAACCTCCTGGGTAAGAATTCAACCTAAGGAACAATCACAGATATAGACTTCATGTCATGCTGAAAAGCCTTCATTGTAATGTTATTTATATTAAAATCTAATAGACCTATTTACTCTGTAAAATAAATTAAATATCCACAAGCACTCATGCATTCAAATTATAGAAAATGAGCCCTGGCAGGTTGGCTCAGCGGTAGAGCATCGGCCTGGCGTGCGAGGGACCCGGGTTCGATTCCCGGCCAGGGCACACAGGAGAAGCACCCATTTGCTTCTCCACCCCCGACCCCCCCCCCCTCTCTGTCTCTCTCTTCCCCTCCCGCAGCCAAGGCTCCATTGGAGCAAAGATGGCCCGGGCGCTGGGGATGGCTCCTTGGCCTCTGCCCCAGGTGCTAGAGTGGCTCTGGTCGCGGCAGAGCGACGCCCCTGAGGGGCAGAGCATCGCCCCTGGTGGGCGTGCCAGGTAGATCCTGGTCGGGCGCATGCGGGAGTCTGTCTGACTGTCTCTCCCCATTTCTAGCTTCAGAAAAAAACAACAACAAAAAAACAAATTATAGAAAATGTTATCTGTTATAAGACAAAACATAGTCATGAATGATAGCCAACAGAAACCAAATGAAATAAAAAAGCTTAATCAAAATGGTAATTAAAGTTGTCAGGGTAATGGGATATGGGTAATATTTTTCTCTTTATAGTCAGAAAAAAAACCGCAACATCAAAAAAACTAAGTTATAAACTTTTTTTTTTTTGTATTTTTCTGAAGTTGGAAACAGAGAGGCAGACAGACTCCAGCATGCGCCCGACGGGGATCCACCCGGCACGCCCACCAGGGGGCGATGCTCTGCCCATCTGGGGCGTCGCTCTGTTGGAACCAGAGCCATTCTAGTGCCTGAGGCAGAGGCCACAGAGCCATCCTCAGCGCCCAGGCCAACTTTACTCCAATGGAGCCTCGGCTGAGGGAGGGGAAGAGAGAGACAGAGAGGAAGGAGAGGGGGAGGGGTGGAGTAACAGATGGGTGCTTCTCCAGTGTGCCCTGGCTAGGAATCGAACCTGGGACTCCTGCTGGCCAGGCCGATGCTCTACCACTGAGCGAACCGGCCAGTGCCAGTTATAAACTTTTAAATGTCAACTCCTTACTTTTTTATGTCGCTTTCACAGCTGGGTTTTTTTTTGTTTTGTTTTGTTTTTTTCCTGAAGCTGTAAACGGGGAGGCAGTCAGACGGAATCCCACATGCCCTGAACCGGGATCCACCCGGCATGCCCACCAGGGGGCGATGCTCTGCCCATCTGGGGTGTCGCTCTGTTGCAACCAGAGCCACTCTAGCGCCTGGGGCAGAGGCCACGGAGCCATCCCCAGCCCCCGGGCCATGTTTTGCTCCAATGGAGCCTCAGCTGTGGGAGGGGAAGAGAGAGATAGAGAGGAAGGAGAGGGGGAGGAGTGGAGAAGCAGATGGGTACTTCTCCTGTGTGCCCTGGCTGGGAATCAAACCCGGGACTTTTGCATGCCACGCCGACGCTCTACCACTGAGCCAACCGGCCAGGGCCACAGCTGGGTTTTTTTTTTTTTCCTTCATTTTTCAGAAGCTGGTAACGGGGAGGCTGTCAGACAGACTCCCGCATGCACCCGACCGGGATCCACCCAGCATGCCCACCAGGGGGCGATGCATTGCCCTTCTGGGGCGTCACTCTGTTGTGTCCAGAGCCATTCTAGCGCCTGAGGCAGAGGCCACAGAGCTATCCCCAGCGCCCGGGCCATGTTTTGCTCCAATGGAGCCTCGCTGCGGGAGGGGAAGAGAGAGACAGAGAGGAAGGAAAGGGGGAGGGGTGGAGAAGCAAATGGGCGCCTCTCCTGTGTGCCCTGGCCAGGAATCAAACCCGGGACTCCTACACGCCAGGCCGACGCTCTTCCGCTGAGCCAACCGGCCAGGGCCTCGAAGGGTTTTTTTAGACCTTATCTTGAGGTATAAAACCAGCAAAGCAATGCCTCCATATGTGGCCAGTACACACCGAAAAAGAAAGGGAAATGTCAAGAGTTGCTCTCACACTTTTATTTTTCTAAAATACAACTGCTTAAAGGTATCATTAATACTTACATTCATTCTACCTGTGAAAGTGTAAGAGTTGAAATATTTTTTGATACCAGTGAATTGGAATTGAGCATCAGCTCCTGGACCTGCCATGGCTTCAATCTTTTAAGAAAAGAAAGAAGGGCCTTGGCCGGTTGGGACAGCGGTAGAGCGTCGGCCTGGCGTGCGGGGGACCCGGGTTCGAATCCCGGACAGGGCACATAGGAGAAGTGCCCATTTGCTTCTCCACCCCCCCCCCTTTCTCTCTGTCTCTCTCTTCCCCTCCTGCAGCCAAGGCTCCATTGGAGCAAGATGGCCCGGACGCTGGGGATGGCTCCTTGGCCTCTGCCCCAGGCGCTAGAGTAGCTCTGGTTGGAACAGGGTGACACCCCAAATGGGCAGAGCATCGCCCCCTGGTGGGCGTGCCGGGTGGATCCCGGTCGGGCGCATGCGGGAGTCTGTCTGTCTCTCCCCGTTTCCAGCTTCAGAAAAATACAAAAAAAAAAAAAGAAAAGAAAAGAAAGAAGGTAACAATAAATTGGTTTGTGTACAATTTAAGACTTCTTTTTTTTAGAGTTTAAAAACCTGTCAAGTCTTGTAAGTCTTGCCCAACACAGCAACAGCAAATATGGTGAAAAAAGCCTTGCTGATAAGGGAACTTTGGGAAGGACTTTACCTTAGTTGCTTTTACACAATACTTCAGAATTTATGTCAAATCACTCGGCATAGGAAGAGAACATAGTAGTCCACCCTCTGACCCAATATTGCTTGATATTTTCATTCCTGATTCTATATTATGGTCTAATGTATATGACATTAATCAGTTTTGTTTTGTTTTTTTGGTATTTTTCTGAAGCTGGAAACGGGGAGAGACAGTCAGACAGACTCCCGCATGCGCCCGACCAGGATCCACCCAGCACGCCCACCAGGGGCGACGCTCTGCCCACCAGGGGGCGATGCTCTGCCCCTCCAGGGCGTCGCTCTGCCGCGACCAGAGCCACTCTAGCGCCTGGGGCAGAGGCCAAGGAGCCATCCCCAGCGCCCGGGCCATCTTTGCTCCAATGGAGCCTTGGCTGCGGGAGGGGAAGAGAGAGACAGAGAGGAAGGAGGGGGGGGGGGTGGAGAAGCAAATGGGCGCTTCTCCTGTGTGCCCTGGCCGGGAATCGAACCCGGGTCCCCCGCATGCCAGGCCGACGCTCTACCGATGAGCCAACCGGCCAGGGCCGACATTAATCAGTTTTAAGATTAGTTGAAAGGCAGAATCTGAAACTTTTCAATTTTGCAGAGGGGTAACTACCAATTAAAGAGCTCAACTTGCAACCCCGCCTTTTACAAGTTTTTAAAATAAGACCTCCATGGAAGGCAGAAAAGGGATCATTTAGAAAATGGAGTTGACATTTGCTTCTCCACCCCTGCCCCCTCTCCTTCCTCTCTGTCTCTCTTTTCCCCTCCCGCAGCCAAGGCTCCATTGGAGCAAAGATGGCCCGGGCGCTGGGGATGGCTCCTTGGCCTCTGCCCCAGACGCTAGAGTGGCTCTGGTCGGGGCAGAGCGACGCCCCGGAGGGGCAGAGTATCGCCCCCTGGTGGGCAGAGCGTCGCCCCTGGTGGGCGTGCTGGGTGGATCCAGGTTGGGCGCATGCGGGAGTCTGTCTGACTGTCTCTCCCCATTTCTAGCTTCAGAAAAAACCGGCAACCTCAGCATTTCCAGGTCAATGCTTTATCAACTGCGCCACCACAGGTCAGGCTATGTAATATTAAATTTAAAAAAAAATCCTACTTCTGGACACTGTATTACAGACATTATCAACGGCTCTCAAAGTCCAGTCCTGAGGCCAAACTGGAAAACTTGTTAGAAATGCAAATTGTCGGGCTCTATACCTTAAGCCTATTGAAGCAAAAACTCTGGGGCCCAGTAATCCATTTTAATAAGTTCCTAGGTGTTTCTGATACATGTTAAAGTTTGAAAATCACTGCAGTAACAGAAAAGAGTGGAAGAATGCACCATATTTCCCCATGTATAATAAGATGCACCTTAAATTTGGGGCCCGAAACAACAAAAACAATATATTACATAAAGTTATTGAACTCAAGTTTTATTCATCTACAACAATGAGAGAAAAAACAAGGGTGAAAAAGTGGGAAATGCAAGGAAAAAAAAAATCTACAACCACAGTTTAAGACGCATCCAGTTTTTAGACCTCAAATATTTTGGAAAAAGGTGCATCTTATACATACGGTATAAAGCTAACTTCCCAGAGGAGTTATATCTATGGCAGCTATATATTTTACAATGACATGTATTTCTCTTATAATAAAAACTGCAAAGCATATTCAAAGGTCACCAGAACATGCTTGAAAAGTTGTATGACCACCTATCTACTACGACTGACGCCACGCCGAGTCGATTGGCAATACAGACGAGCCAGTAGAGGTCTGGTCGGGATTGGTAGGCAGTGGCAGTGGCAGAGCTGGCTCTTGATGAAATGAAAGAGGGAGAGATCTGTGAGAAAGTCGTTGCTTCCGAAACTAGCACTCTTCTGTTTTCTATTCAAAGGCTTTCAGGGGCATTCACGTGCACAGAATTGGCAATAAAAATTTTGGACAGCCTGACCTGTGGTGGCTCAGTGGATAAAGCGTCGACTTGGAAATGCTGAGGTCGCCGGTTGGAAACCCTGGGCTTGCCTGGCCAAGGCACATATGGGAGTTGATGCTTCCAGCTCCTCCCCCCTTCTCTCTCTCTGTCTCTCCTCTCTCTCTCCTCTCTAAAATGAATAAATAAAAAAAATTTTTTTGGACAAATGACCCTTAATTGTGAACTGTTTCAAGAACGTTCTTGGGTTCCCTCAGTAGCCTTCGCTTATCCAGTGCAAGTAGGAAAATCTCCATTAAAAGAAACCTTTATGATGGAGCTTTTACACTGTTTCATTTTACTAAACTTACTAAAGGCAGACTTTCCCCCCCATTTCCCTTCATGATATACAATATTTTTGGATTCTTCTAGTTATCAAGCAGGTTTCCAGGAGAAACCTTACAGAAAACAAGGACCTAACTTTGTCACATTCTTAACTGATAGCCCTCACTACCTGTGCCTAACAAAACATTTTAGGATGATGTAGTGTGCAACTGAAACAATTTAAGGTGCTTTCAAGTTCCTTCAACGTGAAATGGGATGAAGTCTGGTGTCTGTGACAGTTCACATAGGACTGACTTGGCCTTAAGAGCGTGGTATAGGAACTGCAGTTTAGTTTGGGTCTTAAAAAAAAGATTCCTGAGAGGCTGAGATGGAGGTGGGAGTCGAAAGCGGGCTGTTGCTGGTGAGATAAGCAATGAGAGCAAAGCCTGGAAACAGTTGGGTCTGCACTCCAGCAAACTGTTGGTTACTTCTGAGCAAGGATCAGAAACCGCTGTGCTAAAGTGCCCTTTGTGGAATAACTGAACTGATACCTGCTTTCCTTTAGAGTAATACTTAAGTTTAGAAAGACATATTAGTGAAGTAAAAATGATATAAGTCGCCCTGGCCGGTTGGCTCAGCGGTAGAGCGTCGGTCTGGCGTGCGGGGGACTCGAGTTCGATTCCCGGCCAGGGCACATAGGAGAAGCGCCCATTTGCTTCTCCAACCCCTCCTCCCTCTTCTCTGTCTCTCTCTTCCCCTCCCGCAGCCAAGGCTCCATTGGAGCAGAGATGGTCCGGGCGCTGGGGATGGCTCCTTGGCCTCTGCCCCAGGCGCTAGAGTGGCTCTGGTCGCGGCAGAGCGACGCCCCGGAGGGGCAGAACATCGCCCCCTGGTGGGCAGAGCGTTGCCCCTGGTGGGCGTGCCGGGCGGATCCCGGTCGGGCGCATGCGGGAGTCTGTCTGACTGTCTCTCCCCGTTTCCAGTTTCAGAAAAATACAAAAAAAAAAAAAAAAAAAAAAAAAAGATCTAAGTCGTCTTTGTTAAACGGCAGCCTGTGGGGAAGTCTAAGCAACAGGGTCTCGGCTTTTGTTAATAACTGACTGGAAAGTAGCTATCAAATATAATAAATCCTTCCATGCCTCTCTTCACCTGTAAAAGGGCATTTCATTCAAGGCTCAAAGTGATAAACTGCCCTAGCCCTAGTTACTCTGTTTCTCGATACAGTGTTTTGCTGTCGGACTGGTCACTTTCTCGGATTGGTGAGATCACGAAGTAAAAAGGAGGCAAAGATTGAGCGAGAGCCGCTCAGGTACCAGAACCAGACTCTTGCACTTCAAGTTTACAATTCTCTGTTCTGGCTACCTCCTAGGAAAGGCCTACGGGCTGATCGAACACATTAAAATCTAAATATAACTCGCTTTCCGCGAGCCCGATATGCAGGGGCCGGGCCACCCTCCCTCTTGCTCTGACAACGGCTGCCACGCAGCTAACGGAGGTCTGGCTGGCGAGCTCCCTAAGCACAGCTCAGTGGAAACAAGTTGTTATGGGCATACAGAGGAAAAGAAATTAATGCACCAGAGATGAGGTCAGAAGTTCAAGTTTTCATCCAAAGTTACGTCACGGGTAACCTTGGGGGATTACCTCCGCTGCAGGCCTCACTTTTCCCCACTGAAAAATGCAATCTAAGGGCCTTTGGGAGCGATGGAATCCCCTGGGAGCGCCTATTCGCCTCTCCCCAAGGCTGCCCGGCCAACGTCCGACCTCTCGCACCGCGGCCTCGCGATCTCAAATTCCTTTTCCATTCCCCACCGTCTTACCCCTCCCCCCAAAGCGAAGACCTCACGGCCTTCCTGGACTAGGAACGGTCGGTCGGACCCTAGGCCGGCGTCGCAAACTAACGCCGCGAGGTCCGACACTGGGCCTTCCTCCACACCCACCTTGCAAAATGCACGAATTCCACCAGCTGTGCCCTGCAGCGCACGGAGATACCCTTCTGCCCGCCGGAAGAAGCCGCCACCCCCGCACGCGATCAATCGGTCTCCGAGATTCAGCCTCCGGCGTCGATTGGCTATGGCTCGGACCTGCATTTCTGCTTCCGGTCTCCAAATCTCCTCCCCCTACACAGCTCCAGGACCCAGCATATAACGGAAGTAGGGTGTTGAGCCCGCCCACACTTCCGGGAAAGCTGCGTTGTGCGTTGGCTCTACAAGTGTCCGCGTGCGTGACTACCGTGACGCGCCCTCCGAAGTTGAATCTGGCAGGACTTGTGAGGTTGGTGGCTGAGGGCAAAGGATATATGGGAGGAAACCTTGTGGCTTCCAGGTTTGTCCTAGGACTAGGTCTCCCGAATCCTGCCATGGACCCTGCAGTGCCGAGTGAATGATTCTACCACCCCAGACGGGCTCAGAAACCTGTAATATCAGTCAGGCTCTGTCCCGAAGGAAGCAGCTTAAGTCCCATCTTTGCCACTGGATTTACTGTCTCTTTGAAACTCTAGTTTTTCTTGATTAAGGATCAGATTCTTGGCAAACTAAGCTCTGCACTTTCCTATTTCTGTGAAACATACATACTTAAAAAAATGTTTATTGTATTGACGTTAGATAGAGAGGAAGGGAGAAAGAGAGAGAGGCGGGAGCATCGATCTGCTCCTGTATGTGCCCTGACCCGGGATTGAACCGGCAGCCTCTGTGCTTTGGAGCGACGCTCTAACCAACTGAGGTATCTGGCGGGGCCTGCAGTGTATTTTTCTTGATTGCTGTTCTCTTCTAACTTGAGCAGTCATTTTAATTCTAACTATTTAAGGGTGTCTGATCACCAAAGTAAACATTAAACTACCCATATATAATTCAAGATCTTTTACGAAAAGCCTAATCTATCCTTAAAATTTAATTCCAATTTTTATGCTTTATTTGCCCTGTGGTCTAGTTGAATGATTTTTAACAGAAAGGGAACAGCAGGCTGTTTGACAGCAATTATTAGACAGATTGCCGGTGCTCATTGGAAATATTTGGCTTTCCTTTTTCCATGCTTTTTGTCATTCCTTTTGCTTTTCCCTTTACATCTATGAAAATCCTATTCATCTTTTAACATTTTGCTCAAAAGCATCTTCTTTAGGACACTTAATCATTTACTGAAGCCTCATTAGTTCCTCTTTGTTGATAGTTTGTATAATTGACCTTACCAGGTGATGGTGCAGTGGATAGAGCATTGGACTGGGATGTGGAGGACCCAGGTTTGAAACCCTGAGGTCGCTGGCTTGAGTATGGGCTCACCTGGCTTGAGCGTGGGATTGTAAACATGACTCCATGGTTGCTGGTTTGAGCCCAAAGGTTGCTGGCTTGAAGCCCGAAGTCACTGGCTTGAGCCCAAGGTTGCTGGCTTGAGCAAGGGATCACTTGCTCTGCTATAGCCCCCTGGTCAAGGCACATGTGAGAAAGCAGTCGATGAACAACTGAGGTGCTGCTTC
This sequence comes from Saccopteryx leptura, assembly GCF_036850995.1. Classification (NCBI taxonomy): domain Eukaryota; kingdom Metazoa; phylum Chordata; class Mammalia; order Chiroptera; family Emballonuridae; genus Saccopteryx; species Saccopteryx leptura. The sequence continues at coordinate 24,100,664 of NC_089515.1, read as the reverse complement.
TCATCTCTCTCCCTTCCTGTCTGTCTGTCCCTCCCTCTCTCTGACCCTCTCTCGGTCACACACAAAAATATTTGTATATAGTAATTGTTTTATATTCTTGAAAGTGTTCATGTTCTTTAAAGGCAGGGGGTTATATATTCATTTGTGTATTCCTGACTTAACTGTAGCTTCTTGATACTCACTGCATTGAATTATTCCTGGAAGAAAATGTGTGGATTTGTAATTATGAAGGACAGACCTTTGGAAGGATGAATTGTGGATTATCTGGGGTCTTGCATCAGACCTTGGTCCTGAATGCTATCTAGCACATTGGTGCTAGAAGGCTCTATCTCTTGTCCATAGATCACAGCCTGTAAGAAATCTTACACCAGCATTACATGTCCTGTAACTCTGCATTGTTTTTAAGAGACCCAAACATGTCAACTATGGAAGAAAGCTTCCCTCGTGGGGGTACAAGGAAGACCCACAAATCAGAGAAACCTTTGCAGCAGTCAGTTGAGCAAGACAACTTATTTGATGTAAGTGGTATGTTTGGTAAGAGTCACTGAATACTTTCTCTGTAGTGTTCTTGTGAAGAATAAGCCCTGTTTGAGAATTGTGTTTTCCAGATTTGGTTTTTTTTGAAGTCTAAGTTTGTAAATTGAACATATTAGAAAGTCCATACCTCCACAAGATTGTATCTTTTGAAGCTTGGCTTTTAGTATTTGAGTTTGCAGTGTTCTTGTTCTTTGTTCTTAGGAATTTTGTGCCATGTTGATACAGGATGGAGAAAAAGCATTTGATCACTATTTTTGAATGGGGTCCTTGCTGCCATGTATAATGGTCAGAATTTGCATTAGAATTCATAATCTTTACCTACAGTAGGCTGTGCTCTAAATGCTGGAGGGAAGGGGACTACCATTTGATTGTATGGCTTTATGTCTATTTCATGTAATCTTCCCAACTGTACTATGAAGTAGAGATCGCCATTCTATGATGAGGAGCTGAGGCTAAGAGGTTATATAATTTAGCTGAAATCACACAGCTTGTTATGGTGGAATTGGGAATTTAATTTGGTGTTCATGACTCCACTTTCCAAATTGCTTCTTATTTTGGGGAACCCCTGTGTCCGTCCTACGTCATGAGAGGGAGAACACTTTAGAGAATGGGCTTTTGAGAACATGAAGGGCAGACTTTATGCAACAAGAGTATTGGGGACAGAATGGGAGAGTTGGGACTGAAGTAGGAATTAAAGGAACATTTGGGAGTGGGGTGGAGTGGAGGAGTAACAGAGCAAGGTGGCAGATGACCTGAAATTGGAAGGAAAGGCCAGGATTGCTTCTTTTCAATCTCTGGGATCTTTTCTCTCCTTTAGATTTCTACTGAAGAGGACTCCACGAAAAGGAAAAAGAAGCAGAAGGGGCCAACAAAAACAAAAAAGCTGAAAATCGAAAAAAGAGAAAGCAGCAAGTGTATAAAAGAGAAATTTGATATTCTTAGTATTGAGGTTTGTTAAAGTTTGGTTTTATTTTAAACAAAATACCTGGGTTGCTTAAATTTTTATATGTCTTTCTCGCTTCCCTTTTTCCTTCATTTCTTTCATTTGTTTATGTATGTGTGTGTGTACCTCCCCCCACACACACACGTGTATATATGGCTTGTGTCTGTAAAGGTTTTTGCAGTTTGTGCCCAGAATTGAGCATCACTTCCTCTATTATTAACTAATACCTGGGATCATGAATTGTGTGGGTTTTTTTGTTTTTCTTTCTACCTCATCCCACTGATACCCTCATGGGACTTGGGTTTTAGTAGATTCATAGGTTACAACTGGCAGTGACTTTAGAAATTGTTCTGATTCTATTCTTTCATTTCGTGGATGTGGAAACTATCTCAAAGAAGTGAAGTAGCCTGATGTTTCTTAAAGTTTAGGTAACTAATATATGTTAGTTGTAAAAAAGAGGAAAAGAAAACTCCAAATGATTCTGAAGGGAAAGATTCAGATTCGACCTGCGGGAGTACAGTGTGTCCATAAAGTCATGGTGCACTTTGACCGGTCACAGGAAAGCAACAAAAGACAGTAGATGTGAAATCTGCACCAAATAAGAGGAAAACTCTCCCAGTTTCATACCTATTCAGTGCAGTTCAATGTGGGCTCAGGCACAGATTTTTTAGGGCTCCTTAGGTAGCTATCCCGTATAGCCTCTACAGACTCGTCACTGACTGATGGCCTACCAGAATGGGGTTTCTCCACCAAACTGCCGGTTTTCTTCAACTGCTTATCCCACCGAGTAATGTTATTCTTATGTGGTGGCGCTTCGTTATAAACGCGCCGATATTCACATTGCACTTTGGTCACGGATTTGAGTTTAGCAAGCCACAGAACACACTGAACTTTCCTCTGTACCATCCACATCTCGACTGGCATGGCTGTGGGCTGCTCCGCTGTATACACGGTGTTTCGTCATCATCTGCGCATGCGCACATGCTGCCACATCATCCTACAGAAACTGGGAGGGTTTTCCTTTTATTTGGTGCAGATTTCACATTTTGTCGTCTTTTGTTGCTTTCCTGTGACCGGTCAAAAGTGCACCATGAGTTTCCAGACACACTGTATTTTGTATTTTGTTTGTTCAGTTAAAAAAAATAATTTTTTAACTTGGTGCCAGCATTAGGAAAGTCAAACGGTTCACATAAAAATGTGATTTCTCACTTCTCGCAACAGTTTGAAGATGCTGACAACACAAGTTCACATTCCCTCGTGTTTGTATTCACGTGGAGCTGAGTGGTGGGTGCACTTTCAGGCCTGGCCCACACGCTCTGGACTGCCATTGCCTCCACGGGCCTGCTTCCGTCATTTTGTTGCTTGTAAGGCATTTGAGGTTGGGGTTGCTTGGAACAAAGTAAAAGTGAAAGTGCCCTCCAGCACCCCAGTGCCGTTAGCACTGTTGTATAATTTAGACCAGGGGTCTCAAACTCAACTCAGCATGTGGGCCGCAGAGCAAGATCACAGCCGTTCAGCAGGCCGCACTAGGTCTACAAAAGGCAACTGTTACGCAACACTTTTCTCACTGCAGTTGAAAACAAAAAAAAATCAGTACAACAAGCACAATCGTACATGCAGTTTACTCAGTGTCACAAAACGACCAGAAACTGTAGTTCGCATCACAACTGCTGTTAACTAAGCTAATATCTAGCTAGGATGCTAGAGAAATGAAAAATACAAGCAGGCCCCTAGGCTTACTTAATTTTATCCAAAATATTCTGAACTTCGTGGATTAGTCTGCGGGCCGCACAAAATTGTTCGGCGGGCCGCATGTGGCCCGTGGGCCGCGAGTTTGAGGCCCCTGATTTAGACCTTTTATGGTGCTCAGTCAAATGTTTTGTTTGGTGCACTGACATATACACCTATGTACCTTTTGGAGCTTTTGTATGTCAGAGTTGAGATGGGAAGCCAGAAGTAACCCCCACCCCCTGTCAACATCCCCCGTCATTGTTCTTTTCCCTATTGTTCTGATTTCACTTTTTCTCTTCTAGTCCCTGTGTGAGGGGATGCGGATTTTGGGTTGTGTGAAGGAGGTGAATGAACTGGAACTGGTGATTAGTCTCCCCAATGGCCTCCAGGGGTTTGTGCAAGTAACTGAAATCTGCGATGCTTACAGTAAAAAGCTGAATGAGCAGATGTCGCAAGAAGAACCTCTGAAGGTAAGAGAAATAAATAGTACACAAAGAAATGCAAGATTAAGGTTTTTTTTTTCTTTTTTATTAATTTTAATGGGGTGACATTGATAAATCAGGGTACATATGTTCAAAGAAAACATCTCTAGGTTATTCTGACATTCGATTATGCTGCATTCCCATCACCCAAAGTCCAATTGTCTTTTGTCACCTTCTAATTGGTTTTCTTTGTGCCCCTCCCCTACCCCAAATCCCCTCTCTCCTCCCCGCCCCAACCACCAAGATTAAGTTATGTTTTTTTTGTGTGTTTTTTTTTTTTGTATTTTTCTGAAGCTGGAAACGGGGAGGCAGTCAGACAGACTCCCGCATGCGCCCGACCGGGATCCACCCAGCACGCCCACCAGGGGGTGATGGTCTGCCCATCCAGGACGTCGCTCTGTTGCGACCAGAGTCACTCTAGCGCCTGGGGCAGAGGCCAAGGAGCCATCCCTAGCACCCGGGCCATCTTTTGCTCCAGTGGAGCCTTGGCTGCGAGAGGGGAAGAGAGAGACAGAGAGGAAGGAGAGGGGGAGGGGTGGAGAAGCAGATGGGCGCCTCTCCTGTGTGCCCTGGCCGGGAATTGAACCTGGACTTCCGCACGCCAGGCCGACGCTCTACCACCGAACCAACCAGCCAGGGCTAAGATTAAATTTTTTGAATGCTAAGAAGAGAAGGTACAAGGTGCCATGAGAATTTATAATAGGAAATTTTATTTTTTTAAATAAGGGGATTTTGACTTAGCCCAGGTAGCCTGGAAGACTTCTTGGAGAAAGGGTTGCTTGAGCTGAGATCTGAAGGATGACGGGTACTAGATAAAGAATAAAGGGAATTCAGGCTGAAAGAGTATGGTGTATAGCATGGAGAAGTGGCTGGAGCAGAGACAGCCAGGGAGAGTGGTATAGGGTGGGGCCAGAGAGCTGGGTGGAGGCCAGACCACCTTCAGGATTTTTTGTTTTTTTTTTCTGAAGTTGGAAACGGGGAGGCAGTCAGACAGACTCCAGCATATGCCCAACCGGGATCTACCCAGCACACCCACCAGGGGGTGATGCTCTGCCCATCTGGGGCGTCACTCTATAGCAACCAGAGTCATTCTAGCGCCTGAGGCAGCGGCCACAGAGCCATCCTCAGCGCCTGGGCCAACTTTGCTCCAATGGAGCCTTGGCTGCGGGAGGGGAAGAGAGAGACAGAGAGGAAGGAGAGGGGGAGGGGTGGAGAAGCAGATGGGCGCTTCTCCTGTGTGCCCTGGCCAGGAATCGAACCCGGGACTTCTGCACGCCAGGCTGACGCTCTACCACTGAGCCAACCGGCCAGGGCCTTCAGGATTGGTGTTTAATTCTAGAATCAGTGGCAAGCTTGAGAAGTTCTCATTGGGGTGGGCGGCATGTAGACAGCATAGAGAATAAAATGAAGAGGCATGATAGTTGCCTAGAGACCATTTAAGGGACTGTTATATTATAGTCCAGGCTCTGAGATTGATGGCAACATGGGTTCAGGACTTAGGACTGGAGAGGTAAAGTCAATACTTGGTGCTGTATTAGCAGGAGAAGTGTCAGCGATGAGTCCTAGGCTTCTCTTGTTCATTATCTGACAAATGGCCATGGCATTCTGTGATGAGGAATTCTGAAGGGGGACCTGGATTATGAGAGATGATTATAGTTTGCTTTTTGCTATGTTGAGTCTGAGATTCAGAAAGAAAGATGCGTGAGACTTCTTTGTATAGGTGGTAATTGAAGCTGTGAAGGGCAAGTTGCTTAGAGGGAGCCAACACAGTGGAAAGGGACTACAGACCGAGCCAGGAGTGGACACTATTTTAGTTGCTGAATGAAAGGAGAGTTGCTGTCAGAAGAAGAAGGAGGGCCAGGCAGATAGAGAAAACCAGTGACTAAAGGGTCTTGGAAGACGAGGAGGAAATGTTTTTAATGAAGGAAGGAACAGTCGCTCCAGTGTTAAGTTCTTTTTGAAAGTCACATAAGAGAAGGGCTGCAAAATGGACTGTTGGATTTAGTGACATGGAAGTCCCTGGTGATTTTACAGGGATCTAAAGTAGTGGATCGAGGGGTGGGGCGCAAATTGTAGTGAGATATAGAGCAAGTTGGGGATGAAGAAGCAGAGACAGCGAATATAGACAACTCAATTTAATTTAAAAAAAAAATTTTATTTTTGAGAACTTTTTTATTAGGTATGGTTGGTATAGGCCAGGGGTCCCCAAACTATGGCCCGCGGGCCACATGCGGCCCCCTGAGGCCATTTATCCGGCCCCCGCCGCACTTCTGGAAGGGGCACCTCTTTCATTGGTGGTCAGTGAGAGGAGCATAGTTCCCATTGAAATATTGGTCAGTTTGTTGATTTAAATTTACTTGTTCTTTATTTTAAATATTGTATTTGTTCCCGTTTTGTTTTTTTACTTTAAAATAAGATATGTGCAGTGTGCATAGGAATTTGTTCATAGTTTTTTTTTATAGTCCGGTTCTCCAACGGTCTGAGGGACAGTGAACTGGCCCTCTGTGTAAAAAGTTTGGGGACCCCTGGTATAGGCTATGATAATTATATTGGTTTCAGGTATACGATAGAGTACTTCGACATTTTTATACCTTACACTGTGATCACCCACTAAATCTAGTAATCATTTGTCACTGTGTAAACTTATAATAGTATTGACCGTATTCCCCCTCACCTTTTTTACCCACCCCTCACCACCATCCCCTCTGGCAGCCATCCCTTTGGTCTTTGTAGGCAATGCTAACCAGTCATTTTCACAACATTTTGACAAGATATTTGGGGGCTTTGTGCTGAAATTCAAGTCTGACTTGGCCACAGACCCATCTTCCTTTGTGGGCATGCAGTTACTGTCTTCATTGCCTTTTGGGTTCTTTGGGATCGGAGGGGGACAATCACTTGATTCCGGGATGGGCAGCAGGTTCCTGGTTCAGGGGACGGCTATGTCTCAGGGCTTTCTCATTTGTACTATGCAGGACCTGGTCAGTTTGCCTGAACTGTTCTCTCCCGGGCTGCTGGTGAGATGTGTGGTGATCAGTGTGGGCATCACAGAGAGAGGCAAAAAGAGTGTCAAGCTATCTCTGAACCCCAAAAATGTCAACAAAGTGCTGAGCGCAGAGGCCCTGAAGCCCGGCATGGTACGTATCCAGGTCGGGAAAGAGGAGCTGGCCGCGTGCCTTCTCCCTGCCCTGCCTTGTCTCCCGGGGAGCATTCACACCACCTTTTACTTTCAGTTTAACTGTTCGTCACAGGAATGGGTCTTTCCTGAGAAAGGTCTCCAGGGTTCTTTGGATACTTAGTCACCTTGCCTGGGCGGGGAGACAGGGAAAGCAAGTCAGGGACTTGCTGGTAGCAAAGAAACAAAAACAAACAAACCTCCTTGCTGATGAAGGAGATCCTCGAGGTGCCTTACTTACCCAGACTTCTCCCAGGTCAGGTTTTTCAAAGGCCATCTGGCAATAATGGGGAATGCTTGGGGGCTGCCCTCTAAGAGCAACCTGTAGACCGAGCAACCTGTCTGTTATCTGTACTGATAACTGATAGCCCACCACCGACTCTCGGTCCTGTGGAGATCCAAGAGAAATTAGTCCTTGCTCAGAGCCTCCACGTCCAGTAGGTAGAAAACACTTATATACTACAGTAATCTAAGTACTCTTGTAATTAAGAGGAATGTGACTGTAATATTTGGATAGAAGCAATGGAGTTTGGGGCCGGCCCTGAAAGGTAGGGAGTAAGGGGGATAAAAGTAAGACAAGTTACAGAAATTGACAAATGTGCGGATTTAGACACTGTCTGAAGAAAGTCTCACAGGATCACTATGGGGCAGGTAGGTATTGCTCTTGCACATTTGAACAAATGGAATCAGAAAGGTTTAAGTAACTTGCCAAAGACCAAATACTAAGTGTTGGAGCCAGATTTGAATGCCACACTCCCCATGAAATGAAAAGGAGGTCGGCAAGGTTTTGTTTTATTTTATTTTTGGTGCCTTGGAGGTGGTTAGAAAAGATATGGTAATGGCTAGAAGGGTAGTTCTGGGAAATCATTCGTCATAGTGCTGGGAGTGACCTTACAGGGCTGTGTTTCTTATCCTTTAAGAATTCTCCAGGGGAGAGACCTGTCTCTGTGTTTTTATTATTCAGCTGTGTACAGCACTCCTCACTGGATACTAAAATCCTTGCAGCCCTATAGAATTAAAGTTGATATCTTTTCCTCTTATCCTCCAGTAGAATTGAGGTTTAATGTTAAAAGGGGCTGGCATTATGGGATAAAGTATTAAAATTGATGGTGGGAACACACATTTGTAGTGGCTATTTGTTATTTGTCCCACCACCTTGGCTTTTGAACTTTTGGGAATGCTTTCTCTTCCTGCAGCTACTCACAGGCACTGTGTCCAGTCTGGAAGACCATGGCTACCTGGTGGACATTGGTGTTGGTGGGGCCAGAGCTTTTCTGCCACTGAAAAAAGCCCAGGAGTATATAAAACAGAAGAACAAAGGTGAGGGGAAGAAGAGGGGTCAGTGCATTGTGGTGAGGTGGGTTGTGGGGGGGATTATACCATTTAAATGCCACTTTGTTGAGTAAATTACAGAGTGGTGACCATGAAGGCTTTGCTAAGATTAGTGGTTAATTCTAGCCAATAGCAAAGGGAATGTGTGTAAAGGGTCAGGGAGTGGCAAGGTCTCACTAAGATCAGCGGGCTGTTTCTCACCTGGAAATTCCCACTGAAATTTGGGCCTCCAAGGCCTCTGAACCAGTACTCTGCTGCCATTTTGAAATTTTCATAGTTTTGTGATCAACTTCCAGATCAATTAGGGTCACTTCACTTTCTTCTTGTAGTTGGTCCCTAAGAGACTGAGAATGTGGGCAGTAGTAGATTGTAATGGGGCAAGTAGACCATGGGTTATCTCGGGTATTGCTGGAACCCTGAGTTAAAGGTCCTTCTCATAGAGGTATTTTTCCTTTTGGTGGCTGGGTCTGGGTTTGCAGGTGCTAAACTGAAGGTGGGTCAGTACCTGAACTGCGTCATTGAAGAGGTGAAAGGCAGTGGAGGAGTTGTTAGTCTGTCTATTGCTCATTCAGAAGTTTCTACTGCCATTGCTAGCGAGGAGCAAAACTGGACCCTGAATAACTTGCTGCCGGGACTGGTGGTCAAAGCCGAGGTACAGAAGGTAAGCCATTCATTGTGACTGCTACTTTCCAAACTAAAAATAAAGAAGTACAGGCACACAATCTAAAATTGTGTTGTTCAGAAGGGTAGCCACTGATCACATACGGCTATTACACACTTGAAATCTAGCCAGTGCTACATGTTGAGATAATATTTTGGATATATTGGATTCAATAAACTTTTAAAAATTAACTTATTAATAGATTTATTTAAAAAATTTATTGATTTTTAGCGAGAGAGGAGGAGCGGAAGAGAGAGAGAGAGAGACAGGAACATCAATGTGTTCCTGTCTGTGCCCTGACTGGGGATCGAACCAGCAACCTCTGCATAGCATGGATTGGCTTGCTCTTGGTCACTGCCTTTCTTTTGCAAGCATTTGAGTTTTACCTTCTTACTCTGGGCAGATCACCAACTTAGCAATAGGTTGTCTTATTTGTCAAGCTGGCAGTACCCTGTGGGTCCTTGAACAGAGTGACCTTCATACCATTGGAATGTCCTCTCATTCCAGAAAAGAGGTGAGCTGAGTGAAGAGACAGCCAGTGCCAGGAGATGTCCTGCCAGTTAGTGCCATAGGAAGAAAGATTGATAAGGGGTAGCTGGAGGGAGAGAGACACACAGTTCTGGAAAATGTGTCATTGAATGTTTAGTGTGAATAGTAGCTCTCTCATTCTCTGTTCCTTGAGAGAGAGATTTTTTATAACATGTTCTGTTTATTCCTAGGTGACTCCACTTGGCCTTACGCTGAACTTCCTCTCTTTCTTCACTGGCCTGGTTGATTTTATGCACTTTGATCCCAAGAAAGCTGGGACTTATTTCTCAAGTCAAGCAGTAAGTAATGTTGCATCTGTCTTTTCTTGATTCCAGCTGTAGTCCAGTCAGCTATCCAGTGTCACAGCCTCGAGGCACGTCCTCGGACTGCGTGTACACAGTGTGCAGAGAAGAGGTGAGGGGAATAAAAAGTGTTTGGAGGGATCACAAGAAACTACCAATGGTTATCTCTGGGGACGGAGATTAGAGATGATGCCTATGGAGGAGAAGGCAATTTTCAGTTTTTATTTCATATTCTTCCATGTGGTTTGATTATTTTATTTTGGTAGTGAATCTTTTGCTTTTATAATTTAAAGTGTTTCCAAGGAGTGTTTAACAGGGGATAGCAAGATAGATGTTTAAATCGAAAAATGTGATTTAAAAACCACTTAAGAGTGTAGTAGACCCAAATGTGAAAAAATTTTAGGAGTATATATGGTTAAAATACTGAAAGATTATGCGATCTGGTCTTTTTTTATATATTTTTTTTTCTTCTTTTTCCAAGTGAGAGGAGGGGAGGTAGAGAGACAGACTCCATCCAGCGTGCGCCCTGATTGGGATCCACCAGGCAACCCCTGTTTGGGGCCAATTCTCTGCCCATCTGTGGCCATGCTAGCAACCAAGCTATTTTTAGTGCCTGAGGCTGAGGCTCCATGTAGCTATCCTTAGCGCCCAGGCTGATGCACTCGAAACAATCGAGCCATGGCTGTGGGGGTAAGAGAGAGAGAGAGAGAGAGGGAGGAGGGACGGCAGTGGTGGAGAAGCAGATGGTCGCTTCTCCTGTGTGCCCTGACTGGGAATCAAACCTGGGACATCCACACACTGAGCCGACGCTCTACCACTGAGCCAACTACTAGCACGGCAGTTGGGTCTTTTTTTTTTTTTTTTTTTTTTTTTTTTGTATTTTTCTGAAGCTGGAAATGGGGAGAGACAGTCAGACAGACTCCCGCATGCGCCCGACCAGGATCCACCCGGCACGCCCACCAGGGGCGATGCTCTGCCCACCAGGGGGCGATGCTCTGCCCGTCCAGGGTGTCGCTCTGCCTCGACCAGAGCCACTCTAGTGCCTGGAGCAGAGGCCAAGGAGCCATCCCCAGCGCCCGGGCCATCTTTGCTCCAATGGAGCCTTGGCTGTGGGAAGGGAAGAGAGAGACAGAGATGAACGGGGGGGGGGGGGGGGGGGGGGGTGGAGAAGCAAATGGGCGCTTCTCCTATGTGCCCTGGCCGTGAATCGAACCCGGGTCACCCGCATGCCAGGCCGACACTCTACCGCTAAGCCAACCGGCCAGGGCTGCAGTTGGGTCTTAATAGTGATTAACTCTGGGAGATTTTTCTACCCTTCTCTAAAGATTTAAATTTTCTACAATGAACATGGATATTTGAGAAGAAAATTCTGAATGAACCTCTTTCTAGTAATGTATTTCTCCCTGCAGTCTTAGTTGTGTACAGAGTTGAGACATTTTGCATGCTAAAGCGTCGCGGTCAGTGCAGGCTGCTTCAGGTGTTTTAGATGAGCCTCTGATGTAGTGGCACCTGCCATGGTTTCTGTTGCATGTGCATTATTGGCCCCACGGTGTTCTTCCTGGCCTTGAGGAAGTCTAGATGTAGTCAGACATGGTTCCTCTGGGACAGCTTGTTTGAAGTTTCTTCATGCTGCTTGATGCACAAGTCAGTGTTAGTACTGTACTTATACCCATGACCTGGTCAGCACATGGAGAGTCTTGACCTCTGAAAGTCTGCCTCAGCGACCTTGTCTCCTGTATCCCTTCTCCTGTTCCTTATGTCCTTTCCTTTATCTAGGTGAGGGCCTGCGTCCTCTGCGTCCATCCTCAGACAAGAGCTGTGCGGCTGAGCCTGCGCCCCGTCTTCCTGCAGCCTGGGCGTGCACTCACCCGACTGTCTTCTCCACACCTGGGAGCTGTCCTGGATGACGTTCCTGTCCGGGGCTTTTTCAGCAAGGTTGGGGCCACTTTCAGACTGAAGGACGGGGCTCTGGCCTATGCTCGGGTATGGAGTCTCTTTGTTTCATCAGAATCTTATCTCTGCAAGGACTGTTGGGACACATAGGTCCTTCACTGCTTCCTACATCCCTTAGTATTAGTTTCCTATTTTGGAATATCCCCAAGCGTGTCAGACTGTTTGCTCATAGAGACCAAACATCGCCTATTTGTTATATTAGAATGCCTTAGAATTAGTTTGACATATTTGATAGCTAGTGGATGGTAAGTATAAGAATGAATTAGGATCTGCACCATGACTTGGCAGAGTATTTCTCAAAGGTCCAGATAGTAACTGTTTTAGGTTGTGGGCCATGTGGTCTCTCACCTCTGCTGTTACGTCCTGGAAGCAGCCATATATGCTATGTAAATGAATGAGCATGGCTGTGTTCCGATAGGACTTTAGATTACAAAATAGACACTAGCTTGTGAGCTGTAATTTATTGACTCATGATCTAGACCAGGGGTAGTCAACCGTTTTATACCTACCACCCACTTTTGTATCTCTGTCAGTAGTAAAATTTTCTAACTGCCCACCGGTTCCACAGTAATGGTCATTTATAAAGTAGGGAAGTAACTTTACTTTATAAAATTTGTAAAGCAGAGTTACAGCAAGTTAAAGCATATAATAATAATTACTTACCAAGTACTTTATTCGGATTTTTGCTAAGTTTGGCAGGATAAATCTTTATAGAACAACTCACTATAGTTAAATCTATCTTTCTTTATACTTTAGTTGCTCTGCTAACGCCCACCATGAAAGGTGGAATGCCTACTAGTGGGCAGTAGGGACCAGGTTGACTACCACTGATCTAGACTATTTTCTGACATAGAGATTCTGCAATGGTAAAGAGCAGTTTTTCACTTAGAGGAATTACTTTAATGGGTTATCAGAGTACTGTTTTTATGGTAGGTGATAAATGTGTTATCTTGGTATGTTTGAATGTCCGATTGCCTCAGCTCTGTTGTTTCTGGCTCGTCCTTAAACCTTTGGTACTTTGTAGCTCAGCCATCTTGCTGATTCTAAGAACAACTTCAATCCCGAGGCCTTCAAGCCAGGAAACACCCACAAATGTAGAATCATCAACTACAGCCAAATGGACGAGCTGGCTTTGGTGTCTCTGCGGACGTAAGTGTCGTCAGCACGTGGGGGTGTGGAGCAGTGTGCTCCAGGGCCGGTGCACGTTCACATTTTCTCCTGGCCTGGCTTAAAGAAGCTTTCCTTTCTTGCCAACATGGTTTTAAGTAGCCCTGGATTTTAGGTAGCCTCTGCTGTAATTTATTTAATCTTGTATTTTCTTTTTGTTCTAGGTCTATTATTGAAGCTCAGTACCTTAGCTATCATGACATCAAACCTGGGGCATTGGTAAAGGTAAGACCTCAAGCATATAGATACTCCTCCAGCTTCCGATATTTGTTATTTCACAGGTTAACTGTCAGCACATTTGTCCTCATATGAACACAATTTCAAGTCACATTCTTTGTCTCTGCCTGCTCACGGGAATTCTTTTTCTTTCCTTGGGTTACTTGTAATTGATTTCAAAGTAGGGTCTGACCAGTGCCTTACTAGCCCGGCTACAGAGGCAGTAGGTCGTAAACCCTGGGATTTGTGAGTGTTTATTAGACCAGGTCAAAAGTTGGTCCTATGATTATTTTTTTTTATTTTTATTTTTTAACAGGCATAATTCACTTTATTTTCCTTATATAAAATCATGTGGTGGCCACAGCAGGAGCCTGGGTCCTCTGCACAGAAACTCGGGTGTGGGTCTTTACAAGATGGTCAGTGAATTCCTGATAGGGAGACTTAGTGAACACAGTCTCTTTCCAGAGGTCAGGGGTGAGATAGCTATAGGTCTTGGAGATGGCATCAAAGGTGGCCTTGGCAAAGTTGCCCAGGGTAGCAGTGCAGCCCCTAGCCGAGGTATAGCAGTCGTCAATACCAGCCATCATCAGCAATTTCTTGGGCACAGGGGCAGAGACAATGCCAATGCCTCTGGGGGCAGGGATGAGGCGCACCAGCACAGAGCCACAGCGGCCTGTCACCTTGCAAGGGACAGTGTGGGGCTTGCCGATCTTGTTCCCCCAGTAGCCTCGCCGAACAGGAACAATAGAGAGCTTGGCCAGGATAATGGCCCCACGGATTGCAGTGGCTACTTCTTTTGAACACTTAACACCCAGACCAACATGTCCATTGTAGTCTCCAATGGCAACAAATGCCTTGAACCGGGTCCTCTGGCCAGCGCGTGTCTGCTTTTGCACAGGCATAATCTTCAAAACTTCGTCCTTAAGGGATGCCCCCAAGAAAAAGTCAATAATCTCTGATTCCTTGATAGGCAGGGAGAAGAGATAGATCTCTTCCAGAGACTTGATCTTCATGTCCTTGACCAGGCGCCCCAGCTTGGTGACCGGAATCCACTCCTTGTCCTCCGCCTTGCCTCCGCGAGCCCCACCGCGACCCCGACCCCGGATGCCGCTGCCAAATCCTCCACGGAAGCTGCGGCGGCTTCCCATTCCAGGGCCCCCCGGGCCTCCGGGCCCTCCCGCAGCACCGGCGTCATCTGCCACTTGGTGTCTCCTCTGAAAAGTGGTCCTATGATTATTGAGCTACCTGGGATATTAGAAACCTTCTAGTTGTGTTTCCTGTTCAACCATTTTGTCCCAGCTGAGCTGTTCCCCTTTACGTTTTTTTTTTGGTTTTTTTTTTTACTTCTTTATTCTTTTCTTTTTAAGTTGGAAACGTGGAGGCAGTCAGACAGACTCCTGCATGCGCCTGACTGGGATCCACCCGCCATGCCCACCAGGGGGCGATGCTCTGCCCATCTGAGGCATTGCTCTGTTGCAACCAGAGCCATTACAGCGTCTGAGGCAGAGGCCACAGAGCCATCCTCAGCACCCGGGCCAACTTTGCTCCAGTGGAGCCTCGGCTGCAGGAGAGGAATATAGAGACAGAGAGGAATGAGAGGGGGAGGGGTGGAGAAACAGATGGGCGCTTCTCCTGTGTGCCCTGGCTGGGAATCGAACCCGGGACTCCTGCACACCAGGCCGACGTTCTACCACTGAGCCAACCGGTCAGGGCCTCCCCTTTCTGTTTTAGAAGATATAGTCCCCTCCTTTAGAGAATGTCCTTGTAAGGCAGGCAGAACATACTCACACAGAGAGATGCAGAGGTTCCCATAAATCTGACTGCATCCAGAACAGTGTGGGGTGTATGCTTTGCTCCTGCGAGATCTGGAATAACAGGCACAGTTAGCCAGGAACCTGGGCTTCGAAAGAGGTGTGACATGCTTCCTATGGAGGAAAGAGCATTCTTGAGGCATCATGGCATCTTTTCTTGGGCCTCCCTAGGGCACAGTGCTGACCATAAAGTCATATGGGATGTTGGTGAAGGTGGGCGAGCAAATCAGGGGCCTGGTACATCCCATGCACCTGGCCGACATCCTGTTGAAGAACCCAGAGAAGAAGTACCGTGTTGGGGATGAAGTCGCAGCCCGGGTGAGCCTCCTGAAGGGTCTGCTGGGGTTTTGGCCAGCTGGGAAGAGAGTAATACTTTTCCGATGAAGTTTCTTTTCCACAAAATGACCCACATAACATCTGCAGTGTTGTGCCAGGCATTGGGAAGAGAAAACTGGCTTCCTGCCCTGAGAATTATGTAGTATAATTGAGAGTTAAAATATCTATACACGAAGAGAACAGACCAGTGTGTGACCTTTTACCGCATGTTTTGGTGCAGAATATATCGTATAATAATATCTCGGGGGTGGGGGAGGTAGGGTGAGTTGAGGCAGCAAGAATCACTGATGACAGCAACAGCATCTGCCATTGAGCCTGTATTGTCAGTTGCTGTGGTAGGCACATGAAGGTCATTGTTTCATTTAACCCTTAACACGACCCTGTAAAATAAGTACTGACATCCTTATTTTGCAAGTGTGGAAATTAAAGCTCAGCAAAGCCAAGTGTGTTGCCCAAAGTCACACAGCTAATAAATGGCAGAACAGTTTTTAAGTTTAGCTCTATGTAACAGTAATGTCTTCTCCATTCCTGGCAGAGGTGGGACTTGAGCTGGAAGGATGGGTAGGATTTGAAAGGTGGAGGAGGAGCAAGGGGTGTGTCAGGCACAGAAATAGCCCAGACAAGGCTGCCAAAGCTGAGTAGGTTTATTACAGAGGCTTGAGTCTGAAGAAGAGCTCCACCAAGTTGTGAGATTAAATGTGATAGTATATAGTACTTTTTATTTCATTTTATAATTGATTTTTATTATATCTTATTTTAAATTTTTATTTGGTTTTCTTGTTTTCATTTAATTTCATTATAGTTGAGTCAACAAAGATATTGCTTACCAATTGCCATAGTATTTTATACTTGTGGGGGCAGGGGGCTTAGAAGTAGAGGAATTTCTTTGCCCTCAAGGAGATGACTTTCTGAGGGATGAGAGATGGTTAGATCTCTCAGTCCTGGTCTCCAACTAATACCCAGTAATATGAGATGGTATATTAGTTCAGTCGTTCATTGTATTAGATGAGATGCTCATGGTCTAGACTCTAGGAGAGCCTAAGGCAGATAGAAGTAACTGACATAGAACTCTGAAGGTGCAGGGAGATGGTGAGTGAGCTACAGACCCAGGAGGGAGCTTATGGGAGGGAGGATATTAGAAATAGTGATGGTTACTCCCTAGAGCAGTGGTAGTCAACCTGGTCCCTACCGCCCCCTAGAGGGCGTTCCAGCTTTCATGGTGGGCAGTAGTAGCAGAGCAACCAAAGTATAAGTAAAAAGATAGATTTAATTATAGTAAGTTGTTTTATAAAGATTTATTCTGCCAAACTTAGTGAAAATCCGACATAAAGTACTTGGTAAGTAATTATTATTATATGCTTTAACTTGCTGTAACTCTGCTTTATAAATTTTATAAAGTAAAGTTACTTCCCTACTTTATAAATGACCATTACTGTGGAACCGGTGGGCGGTTAGACAATTTTACTGCTGACAGAGATACAAAAGTGGGTGGTAGGTATAAAAAGGTTGACTACCCCGCCCTAGATTGTCATCCAGCAGGAAGGAGGAAGGGTCTGCAGCGGAGATTATTCTCGGAGGGAAAGAGATAACTGACTGTGGCCTTTGGGTTCAAGGGGTTGCAGAGACCAGCTCTCTTAACGACAGGTATTTTTTCCCTAGGTTTTGCTTTGTGACCCTGAAGCCAAGAGGCTGATGTTGACCCTGAAGAAAACCCTGATTGAGTCCAAACTACCTGCCATTACCTGCTATGCTGATGCCAAACCGGGTCTGCAGACACACGGCTTCATCCTCAGGGTCAAGGACTATGGCTGCATCGTGAAGTTCTACAATGATGTGCAGGGCCTGGTGCCCAAGCATGAGCTCAGTGCCGAGTATGTCCCTGACCCAGAGAGGGTCTTTTACCCTGGCCAGGTAATCCTTCCCCCAGACAGGCCCCTACCCTTGGTGACCCAATGAACACAGCTTTGAAGTAGAACTATGGAGAGCCAGCTAAGTGGAGGCGATGGGAATAGAACAGAGAGAAACCCTCCAGGGAGTTCAGTGGAAGCCGGCAAACTAACGGACCTCAGGCCCACGATTGGGAGAAAGTAGTCTTTTTTTTTTTAATTATTTTTATTTATTTATTCATTTTTTTAGAGATAAGAGAGAGAGAAGAGGGGGAGGAGCAGGAAGCATCAACTCCCATATGTGCCTTGACCAGGCAAGCCCAGGGTTTTGAACCAGCAACCTCAGCGTTCCAGGTCGATGCTTGATCCACTGCACCACCACCAGTCAGGCAAAGAAAGTAGTGTTTAACTATAATACACTGTGTGCCTCACATCAGAAGTTATTCTGAGGCCACTGCTACCACCAGAGGGCAGAGCCATAAAACCTAGTGCATCTGGGTCTGTCTAGGAAAAAGAATTTTTTAAAACTTGGGGTTATACCAAAAAAGTTTTTGTTTTCCTTTCCCTCAAAGACTGACTGGGGGGATTCTGTGTAGCTGTTCGTCTGTTGCTTTTACTGCATCTGGTCTGATCAGGGCCTGGGTGAATCGGCCAAGGCCTCCACTGCGCTGGTGGAGGGCACCTCTCTCCAGAGCCTGGCAGGCCTGCTGGGAGCAGGCAGCCAAGCAGATGTGGTTTCTCACCAGGTTGTGAAGGTTGCAGTGCTGAACTGTGAGCCGTCCAAAGAAAGGATGCTCTTGTCCTTCAAGCTATTGAGTGACCCCAAGAAAGAGCATGCAGGACAGAGTCAGAAGAAAAGAAAAGCTGTTAGCGTTGGGCAGGTACCGGACTCCTCCAGACAAGCTGTTTTATTTCACAGTTGCTGAGAGCAGCGTGCCACGGACACATGGGGTACTGGATGCTTGGAGGGAAGGTCGAAGTAGCTAGCAGAGATGCCGGGGCCAGAGGGGGATGAGGCTTTGAGGGAGGACCTCATACACATATGTTCTTTCCTGTGTGTCAGAGCAGATGGAACCTGTCCAGGAAGGGAGACTTCTGTCGTGCGTGTGGCTTTTCAGCAGTGTACTGCTGCTACTCTTTCCTTCTGGTCCCTAGAGCCATCCTGAAAGGCCATTTTTCCTCTGGGACCCAGTGGAGGGACTTGGGAGAGGAACGACGTGAATGCATAGATGGGCCCTGGTGTGTGCATGTGTGGAGGTGGGGGGTGTAAGAAAGCTTCTCTTATCTCAACCTTGCCACCATTCCTCGTGCTGGAATTTGACGACCCGATCTCTGCCAGACCCAGATGAGGTTGCTCTCTGCCCAAGACAAGTGCTGTTTTTATTGTCTTTCTCTTTCCTTCGTAGTTGGTGGACGTGAAGGTTTTAGGGAAGACCAAAGATGGGCTGGAGGTGGCAGTCCTGCCCCACAACATCCCTGCTTTCCTCCCCACGTCTCATCTGTCGGACCACGTCGCCAACGGCCCACTCTTGTATCACTGGCTCCAGGCTGGTGACATTCTTCACAAAGTCCTGTGTCTGAGCCAGAGTGAGGGACATGTTGTATCCTTTACTGTTATCTGGGAGCCACAGAAGGCGGGGGAGCCAGGGAAACTGTGTTGGGCTGTGCTCTTAGTTGGGAACTCCATGGAAAAAAAATGGCCATTTTACTACAGAAATACTTTCATAACACCAAACCAGTGAGCAAGCCGGCACTTTCCCTGTGTCCCCCTGGTGGAGAGGAAGAGCGGGATCGGAATCCTGCCAGCAGACGCTGGTGGTCAGGGCAAAGTGGGAGTCCAGGGGACTGGGGAGGGGTGTGGTCTGGCCTGCAGGGCCCAGCGTGGTATTGCTGGTAGCGCACCTGGCCTTCTAATTAATAAGAGAGGTACTGTCCTTTTCTCCATTCCCTCCTCCCCTTCAAAGGGATCTGGGGCTCAGTATTCCCTTTGATCTGGTGTGGATGTTTTGAAGGAGAGCATTGCCTCTTTTCTCAGAGAATATAACATCTCCTAAGAGTGAAGGTAGGGCCTGACCAGGCGGTGGTGCAGTGGATAGAGCATTGGACTGGGACGCAGAGGAGCCAGGTTCGAGACCCCAAGGTCGCCGCTTGAGCACAGGCTCATCTGGTTTGAGCACAGTTCACCAGCTTGAGCTTAAGGTTGCTGGCTTGAGCCTAAGGTCACGGGCTTGAGCAGGGGGTCACTTGGTCTGCTGTAGCCCCCCGGTCATGGCACATATGAGAAAACAATCAATGAACAACTAGGTTGCCACAATGAAGAATTGATGCTGCTCATCTCTCTCCCTTCCGGTCTGTTCGTAACTGTCTCTCTCTCTGTCTCTCTCTCTGACTCTGTCACACACACACAAAAAAGAAAGTGAAGGTAAGCAGAGGAGGTGAAGTAGGAGGGTTAGTGTGAAGATTGGAGGATGTGTCATGGCCAGTCTAGCTACCAAGCCACAGGAAGAGCCATTCCTATTTTTGTCCCACCAGTAATCAGGAGACAAGTTAAGAAAAGGAGGAAAACAGTGATTCTCAAACTTGACTGTGCATCAAAATCTCCTGTAGAGTCTGATCAGACAGCTGACCAGGCCCCAGCTCAGTGTCTCATTCCCTTCAGAATTTGCATTTTGCCTGACCTGTGGTGGCACAGTGGATAAAGCGTTGACCTGAAATGCTGAGGTCACAAGTTCAAAACCTTGGGCTTGCTTGGTCAGGGCACATACGAGAAGCAACTACTATGAGTTGATGCTTCCCTCTCCTCCCCTTCTCTCTCTCTCTATCTCTCTATCTCCTCTTTCTAAAATCAATAAATAAAAAAATCTGCATTTCTAACAAGTTCCAGCAGCTGCTGCTGCTGCTGTTATTCTGCACAGTTAGAGAATCATGGCAATAGTGGAGAATTGTGGCAGACGGGAGTGCTGGGCATTTCATCTGCCCTTTCTGGAATATTCCTTGACGAAGTGCCACTAGCTCCTTTGCAGGAAGCCGTCTTTGGTCTCCACAGTAGAGGGTGGCCAGGATCCCAAGACCTTCTCAGAAATCCATCCTGGAATGCTGCTCGTTGGTTTTGTGAAGAGCATCAAGGACTACGGTGTGTTCGTCCAGTTCCCCTCAGGTCTTAGTGGACTGGCCCCCAAAGCTGTAAGTTCAGCTCTGTGCACAAGGGCCCCGGGTCGTGGAACCTGAGGGTCAGTGGGAAGAAGCAAGCTATGTTAATCCCTTGAAAGGTTTTCAGGGTTGTGACGTACAGGCTCCTGGCTGAGGGAGCGGAGCAGAGAGCGTCTTCGCTCCTGTGCCCGGCTGTGTCTCCTAGAGGCGGGCTACCTTTCCACCTCACACTGTAGTGTTGGGTAGACAGGCAGTGGCCCTGAGATGTTAGTCTCCAGTGTAAGGATACGGGACTCTTTTATACTCTCAGCATGTTAGACATGGAATTGATTTTCCTGAGCAGCTAAGTATAAGTGTTACAGCCTCGTGGGGTGTGGGGGATGTTATACCAGAATACTCTTGAAATCACCCCCTACCCCACCCCCGTCAATCACCATGTCTTTGAATTCTAAACTTTTCAAACTAGAAAACAATCCTAGCGATACTGTGGTTGAACCTCCCATGCCTGCAGAAGGAACTGAGACCTGAGCCGGGAGGAGCTTACGGGAGTCACAGTGTAACACAGTGGGGAGCAAATGGCTCGGAGCTCATTCCTGCCACTGACAATTCATGAGTGGTTCTTCCCTTCCATAGATTGTCTCCCCGGTATTTTTTCTGGGTACATCTCATTTGCATCCCCTGCCAGAACAATGTAAAAAATGGGACCGGAGGGGAGGACCCCAGAAACATGCGTAGCGTGGGGCAATGGGTTACCACTTGGTGTTAGAGACATGGACAGCTTGGTGTCCCCTGACTTGCCAGTGGTGTGCCTTGACTGGATGCCCTCTGCAAGGCTGGGGTGGGCAGCCAGGGCCTCCCTGCCTTTTTGTGGAGGTGAAATAGAGCTGTACTGAGGACTGGGGGGGACTTCCGAGTCCCCTCCCGCCTTCCCACCTCTCAAATCCCTTTCTGGGCACATTAAGTGGGTTGTCTTAATAGAGACCTTTTTCTTTTTTTTACTATTTTTGCGCATTCTTTTTAGATCATGAGTGACAAATTTGTGACCTCCACAAGTGACCACTTTGTCGAGGGGCAGACGGTAGCTGCAAAGGTGACCAACGTGGACGAGGAGAAGCAGCGGATGCTGCTGTCTCTGCGGCTGTCGGACTGCAGTCTGGGGGACCTGCCTACCACCAGCCTCCTCCTCCTGAGCCAGTGCCTGGAGGAGCGGCAGGGCGTGCGCAGCCTCATGAGCACCCGAGGTGAGTGCAGGAGGGCAGACAGTGAGGGTCCAGTGGGGAGCGTGCATTGTAAGTTACGTCTGTCTGTTTCCCTGAGTAGTTGGGTTGCCCAGATACTGCAAAAATGGGAGGATGACTTACCTAAAGTGCCCAAATTTAGGGTAAAAAGTATACAAATCAATTAGGGTACAGCTGAGAAAATGTTTATAAGATGGACACACTTCCACCCACCTTCAGATAAAGATCGTCACCAGCCTCCCAGAAGTCTTCTGTGGTCCTACCTAATCCAGAGTCAGAATTTCCCTTAGTTCTGTGACCTCAGGTTTGCATTTGTTGTAAATCTATTCACCTCTTCACTATTTGACAATGTATAGTAGATGATATAATGGAACAGGGACCTGCTAGAAGGCTTCATGAGAGGTTCATATTCTGACCCTCCTAAGCTTTGTACCATAATGTAGGGTTGTTGGAGCCCTAATGGGATTTGAGAATAAGAAGCTTGAGAGGATAGATTCCAAACGGAAAGAATAAAAATTCAGAAAACAAAGGAAAGCTTGTGTTTCTGGTATTTGTTGTCTATATTCGTGCATTATCAGGTAGGATTAGTAAGAGGCATAGGTATCTCTCTCTGTGGTAGGACTTCTCATGAGTATGGATATTTTTCCCAAAAGTGATTTTACCTTCACAGTGGTTCCAACGCTCCACTGTCCTCTGCGTGGTAGTACATTTCCAGAGGAAAAAACATGGTAAAAAGGTGGTTTCTTCTTGCTAATTCCTATTTCCTTTGGGTCTCTGGTAGACTCTGTGTTGTTCCAGACACTGGCTGAGATGATTCCAGGGATGATCCTTGACCTAGAGGTGCAGGAGGTATTGGAAGATGGCTCTGTGGTGTTCAGTGAGGGCCCGGTGCCTGGCCTGGTCCTGAGAGCCAGCAAATATCATCGGGCAGGTGAGTGTGTCTTGCTCACCACGGTTGGTGAGGGAAACCTTTTGCCCATTGCTTTCTCTCCTGGATGCAGAATTTTCAAATATAAGAGTAGATGAGCTGATTCAGTAGAAACCTTTAGTATGCCTTTTTTGTGTGAATGCAATCTGGACAATTGATAGTTTTCTAAGGAAGGTTTAGGTATGAACCCTTCTACTGTTATAATTGGGTAAATCTAGGTTTTTATATATCAGGTTGCATAAATTAAGCTATACCTGAGCTTCGTCGTGGGAGCCTGACTCTTGGTTTCCTTAGCCCATACGGACCCAGGACATGTGTCCTCTTTTTTGCCTAAGGGCCTTCAGGGCTCCGGGAGAGATGCTCTCTCTCTTCCCCTGCTCCAGGGAGGGAGGTGACCAGGTCGTGTTTGGTTCTGCACTGCAGGGCAGGAGGTGGCGTCTGGGCAGAAAAAGAAGGTTGTGATCTTAAACGTTGACATGCTGAAGTTGGAAGTGCATGTCTCCCTTTGCCGCAGTCTGGTGAATCGGAAAGATAAAAAGGTAAGCTTACTGATGACTTCCCTTTTCATGGTGGTAAGGCCGTTATTCAGTGATATCCCACATACTCTGCTCAGGGGATCTCGTATAAATGCTTGGTGACAGGGTGACCTGATGCCTGGGTTTATCTGCATCAGTCCCAGCTTTTACCTCTCATCCTGGGGTAGTTAATAGCACTGACTTTCACTCTGGTTCGGATGATAAATGTTGCGGTCACCCTGTGTTAGGGGTCAGACAGGCCGTGTGAGTGAGGGCCAGGCGGGTTACAGGGTGTGGTGGCAGTGAGGCTCTGCCCACCTGCAGAGTGCACACCTCGCCCGCCAAGGGACAGAGGCCGTTCGTTTCTGTCTCACTGTTGTGTGTGTGTGTGTGGGGGGGGGGACGAGACATCTGGGTTGCTAAGTCTTTGCTTTTTAAGAAAAGGTAGAATTTGGATTTTTCCTTTAAAGAAAAATGGGAAAGTTGAAAACCATTGTTAAAAAGCATCATATGACCCAAACAAAACATGTCTGTGGGTGGTTCTGACCTCCAGGCTGCTCATTGACACCCTTTCCTGAACACTGTTGTGTGAGAGAAGATGGGCTCAAAGGAAATCTCTAAATTAGTAGTATTTTTCTTTGGATGACATGTATATTGGTCATTGTCTAAAGTACTTATTAAGCACCCAGTTGCATGGGAGAATGGTACAGAGAATTACATATGCATAATCCTTAACGTCTAGTTGCTTATAATTTTAAGACAAAGAGAAATAGAAAACAATGCTAACCCCCCACGAAGTGTTCGAGCAGGTTTTTATTTCATTATCAAGTGAAGCTGGTGCATATCAGGGCGTGAGCACAGTTTGGATTTGGGGAAAGGGAGACTAAGTGACTTGCACATTTAGTAGTAAGCTCTCAGCACTGACCCTGTTGAGTGGAAATAAATCAGTTGTGGGGGGGAGCTGGAGGACTAAGGCAGGAGCCAGAGTATCCTAAAGCTAGAGAACCATTAGAGGTCCCCTGGCTGATGTTACTAGTTCTAGGGTAGGACTCAGGACTCTGAGTTCAAAACAAAACAAAAGCTAACGCCAGGTGCTTCAGATGTGGTACCCTGAGTTTAGTCAAGTCACTCACTGAGCAGGAGGGCAAGCTAGGTTGAGAAAGTGAGAGCTAGTCTGTTACAACCCAGACTAGCCTAGGGTCCCCTGGGCTCCACAGGGTTTCCCCAGCTCCACCCGCTGTCTAGAGCCCCGTGGGTGATGAGTGAGCCCCTGTGCCCTGTAGGAAGCGGGCATGGTGTTTCCTCTGTTTTCCAGTTGAAGAAAGGCAGCGAACACCAGGCGATTGTGCAGCACTTGGAGGAGTCCTTTGCTGTCGCCTCCTTGGTAGAGACTGGCCAGCTGGCAGCTTTCTCCCTGAACTCGCATCTCAATGACACCTTCCGCTTTGACTCGGAGAAGTTGCAAGTGGGACAGGGTGTCTCCTTAACCCTCAAGACCACGGAGCCAGGAGTGACTGGTCTTCTTTTGGCTGTTGAGGGGCCAGTTGCTAAGAGGACCCTGAGACAGACCCGGAAGGACTCTGAGACAGTTGACGAGGATGATGAAGGGAGTCCGGCACTGGCAGTAGGGACTTCAAAGAAGCACACCTTCTCCATTGGGGACATGGTCACAGGGACTGTCAAGTCTGTTAAGCCCACCCATGTGGTTGTGACCCTGGAAAATGGCATCATTGGCTGTATCCATGCCTCCCACATTCTAGATGATGTTCCAGTGGGCACATCTCCTACTGCCACGCTGAAAGTCGGGAAGACAGTCACTGCCCGAGTGATTGGTGGCCGAGACATGAAGACATTCAAGTATGGAGGCTTTGGGGGACGGGCGGCTTTGAGGGGGGATTGTTTTAATTGTAGAAGGAATGGGAACTGAGGAAGGTTTCAAAAAGTTGCAGATAAGTCAGATTTCTTTTTTAGTTAAAAACATTCATAAAGAATCCTATATGTTTTTATTTTAATCGTATAGTGCAGTGGTAGTCAACCTGGTCCCTACCGCCCACTAGTGGGCGTTCCAGCTTTCATGGTGGGTGGTAGCGGAGCAACCAAAGTATAAATAGAAAGATAGATTTAACTATAGTAAGTTTTATAAAGATCGATTCTGCCAAACTTAGCGAAAATCCGACATAAAGTACTTGGTAAGTAATTATTATTATATGCTTTAACTTGTTGTAACTCTGCTTTATAAATTTTTTTTTCTTAATAAATTTTATAAAGCAAAGTTACTTCCCTACTTTATAAATGACCATTACTGTGGAACTGGTGGGCGGTTAGAAACTTTTACTACTAACAGATACAAAAGTGGGCTGTAGGTATAAAAAGGTTGACTACCCCTGGCCTAGCATATAGTAGTTAAGAGCATCGGTTTAGAGGCAGACCTAGTTCCAGATTTGCCATTTAAGGTTATGTGACCATGAAGTAAATAGTTACTTAACTCTCTGAGTTTTATTTTCCTAATTTGTAAAGTGGAGTAATGGTAGTGACTACCTTGTGGGGACGTTGTGCAGATTGAGAGGACTAGTGTGTAATGGGCGACAGGCTGCCTGTCATGTAGCTGTTGCTCAGTTTATACATCAGTAGTTACCATATAATTCATCCTGCTCTGCACAGCTTGCTTATACCTTATTCTCATTTTATTAAATCCTTGCTTTAATAAAAAGAAAAAAAAAGACTTCAAAGTCTAGCCAATAACTTACATATTAATAGTAACTTAACTGTGGGATCTTTAATAAGTCATTTATTCTCTCTAGACCTCAATTTTTTAATTTTCAGAATGAAGGGGTTAGAGTATGTAGTCTATAAGGAAAATTTTCAGGGTTTCATATGACAGTCCTGTCAGATCAGCTGAATCAGCTCCTGAACAACGTGTACTGCAGAGGCAGAGTGGGAACCCCAGGCCTGACGTCACCAGGGGCGGTGTGGCAGTGCAGCAGGGGGTTTTAAACTCGATTTGGTGGGGAAAGACCCTGATTTCTAGACTGTGGTGTTCCAGAGAAAAAGAAAAATGATTTCACCTTGTTTGTATCCCCAGGTTTCTCCCAATAAGTCATCCCAGGTTTGTTCGAACCATCCCAGAGCTGAGTGTGCGGCCAAGGTGAGGGGCACTCCAGTCATGTGGTCTCGTGGCAAGAGCTCTGGACTTCGGAGGCCAGAACTGAGTTCTAGTCGTGATTTTACCAGTGTTGTGACTTACTTTGCTTGTCTGTCCAGGCTGACTTATTTCTCTAGTAGGGATATTTGGCTCTCAGATGGCTAGTTTGCAGGATTATATGAAAATTAATGTAGCCCTGGCCAGATAGCTCAGTTGGTTAGAGCATTGTCCTCATGTGCAGAGGTTGTCGATTTGATTTCTGGTCGTTAGGGCACATACAGGAACAGATAGATGTTTCTGTCCGTCTGTCTCTCCCTTCTTCTGTCTCTAAAATTAATAAATAAATAAAAAAGAAAATGTAAAAGCTGTGTTCAGGGCCTAAGTATCGTTTTAAGGCTTGACCGCAGTTCTGTTTGTTGGCATGCAACAAAAAGAAATAATTTTGCTCTCAACCCAGTTCCCTAAATAAGAGCACGTAGCCAAGAGTACGTGTTCTTAGAGTGTAGGCTACGGCTCGGTGACTGGCATTTTAGGTCATGACCTAGTGGATTCTAAAGAGGAATGTTCTAGGAGGAATTCTGGGTGGTAGAAAAGTAAGTAACAGTTTCATGTAGTGGTGGATCCAGTTTGTCTGGGATCATTTTTTCAGAGGATCTTAAGCATGTTGATCCACGGGCCTACCTTTTTCTGCTTCCTCCATTAAAACAAACAAAACACACAGAAAAACACTTCCTGAGCCATCAGTGAGTGAAGGTCGGTGCGTGACTGAGAGTGTCTCTGCAGAGTCAGCCCAAGCTCCATCCACATTTAGGTTTTCTGTGCCAAGAGTTATTATGGAAGGACCTCGTAAGGTACTTTCAAGGGGGTAAGGTTTGGTCCTTGTCCTGAAGGTACCAGAATGGAAGTGGAATATTTCTGAGAAGGCTCGTTTCTGAGATAAGGAAATGTTCCTGCAATGTTAAGTTCCAGATGCTAACAACACGCTTGCAGCCTCAAAGTAAGCCCTTTAGTTCTTAAACAATGAGATGTGGTGGAGCACACATTCATGTTTTTAATTTCTGGTTTCTTTAGTTTTGTAGTGTTTGATTGTGTCCCCCTCCAGTCTTGTTGTGGTGGGGGGGAGACTTCATCATATTAATCATTTTATAATGCAGCATCTTTATACCCCTGAGTCATGATGTCTTGTTTAATTAAGGGTTGCGGTCAGGTTTATTCAAGGTAAGGATAGATGAAGACTGTAAGGGAAAACCCACTGCAATCCTGAGTGTTTATAACCGTCTCACTAGCTAACACTGCTGCTGTTGGTCTACTCTCCTGTCTCGGGAGACTGGTATGAACCGGAGGGGTGGTACTTGGCTGTCGCAGCGTGGGCAAGTCAGGAAATCAGTGCACCTGTGGAGTAGGTGAGAGATGGTAGTTAGAATAACAGAAAGATGGACAGATGAACTCGAGCACATCTTCCACCTCCTCCTGCACCTATGTTTTATAGTTACTTATTTTAATCAAGGCCCCCAAGAAACATAGTATAAATGTAATAGTAGAACTATGGCCATATTTCTCTAATCCTTGTGTTTTAAATACAAATTTTGAAGTCAGGAGGAAGAACATTTATTTAATTGAAAGAGTTGACTTATTGAGGCATACAGTCATATTTTCATTCCACACTTCTATATGGAGAACTCATGCACAAAAAGAATGCCGTCTGTGGTAGAGCAGGCTGGATTCAGGGTTATTGGGGGTCACTCAAGGTAAGACGCTTCCTCTCAGTTACTCTTTGTAGGGGCAGGAGGTAATTGGGTCTTCTAATGTATCTCTGGGATTCCTGCTGGTCAGGGAGCTTTCTCCTAGCATTAATTCAATTAGGCCAACCCTTCTCTTTTTTTGCAGTTATTATTGAGAGAGGCAGTTGTAAATCATTTTGGAAAAAGGAAAAGGGTAACACATGCCTATTGTGTATGTGTGTGTTTTGGGCTTAACAGATACCTATTTTCTCACTATTCTGATGGCTCAAACTCTTAGATTAAGGTGTCAGCAGGGTTTGTTGGTCTGAGGCCTCTCGCTTCGAATTGTGGAAGGCAGTCTCCTTCCTTTGTGTTCACATGGTCTTTCCTTATATCTGTGTCTGTCTTCCATCTCCTCTCTTTTTTTGTTTTATTGTGATAAAAATACGTTATACAAATTTAGCAGTTTTTAAGTGTATATTAACAGAATTGTCAACTATATTCATTGTTGTATAACAGATCTTTTGAACTTTGTCATCTTGCGTGGCCAAGACTCTGTACCTATTGATCAACTGTTTCTCCCTCCCCATCTGCCTCTGGCGGCCATCATTCTCCTTACTGTTTCTTTGACTAGTGTAGATGCCTGGTGTAAGTGGGGTCATGCTCAGCCCTTCTGTGACCAGTGGGGCCAGTTTCACTTAGCATAACCTTGTCCAGGTTCAATCATGTTGTAGCATAAGGATTTCCTTCTCTTTAAGGCTGGAGAATATTCCATGTAATGTCTATACCACGTTTATCCATTCATCCACTGATGGACATTCAGGTTGCTTCCACATCTTAGCTGCTTGCTGTGAATATGAGTGCACAGATGCCTCTTTGAGATCCTATTGTCCTTTTTTTTTTTTTTTTTTCTTTCTGAAGCTGGAAACGGGGAGAGACAGTCAGACAGACTCCCGCATGCGCCCGACCGGGATCCACCTGGCACGCCCCCCCACCAGGGGTGACGCTCTGCCCACCAGGGGGCGATGCTTTGCCCCTCTGGGGCATCACTCTGCCGCGACCAGAGCCACTCTAGCACCTGGGGCATAGGCCAAGGAGCCATCCCCAGCGCCCGGGCCATCTTTGCTTCAATGGAGCCTTGGCTGCGGGAGGGGAAGAGAGAGACAGAGAGGAAGGAGGGGAGGGGGGTGGAGAAGCAAATGGGCGCTTCTCCTATGTGCCCTGGCCAGGAATCGAACCCGGGTCCCCCGCACGCCAGGCCTACGCTCTACCGCTGAGCCAACTGGCCAGGGCTCTATTGTCCTTTTTTTAATATACATTTTTACTGACTTATAGTTGACCAACATCATTATATTAGTTTCAGGTGTACAACATAGTGATTTGATATTTTTACACATACAACACGATCACAATATAAGTCCAGTTACCATCTGTTGTCATACTGAGGTGTTATAATACTATTGACTACATTCCCGATGCTGTACATTACATTGAAATCCTCTTTTCAGTACTTCTGGATGTCTGCCTGAAGCAGGAGTGCTGGGTCGTATGGTGGTTATATTTGTAATTTTTTGAGGAACCTCCATACTGTTTTCTATAGCAGTGGCTCTGTTTTACAGGCCTGTTAGCAGTGTCCAAGGGAAGGTTCCCTTTTTACCATATCCTCACCAACACTCTTCTTTTTTTTCAAATTTTCTGTGTTTGATAATGGCCATCCTTACAAATGTGAGGTGATACTTCACTGTGGTTCTGATTTGTATTTCCCTGAGGATTAGTGGTGTTGAGGACCTATTCATATGCTTATTGGCCACTTATGTATCTTCTTTGAGGAAATGTCTATTCAGGTCCTATTTTTTAACCAGGTTATTTGTTGTGTTACTGAGTGTAGCCTAAGCTCTGATAAAGGCACTAGGCATGTTGGATTAAGGCCTACTTTAATGACCTCACTTTAACTTAGTTCCCTCATTAAATTCCCTGTCTCCGTATATAGTCACATTCTGAGTTACTGGGTGTTAGTACTTCAACATATGTTGAAGGGTGGGAGGGAGACACAGTTCAGCCCATAACACGCATTCCAATGTCAGCTGTTGAGAGAATGCATTTTTTTTTCATCCTAACTATGGAAACATTAGCTGGGCTGGGTTAGAGGGTTGGGAGTTCTTTGACTCTTTAAAGTAATTTGTGACTGATAACTTTCAGACTACATCCTTCTGTTGCTTTTCTAAGAAATAGAGTCAAGGAAGTGATAATGGCAAGGTAGCATAGGGGGCAGAGCCCTAGAGTTTTGAGTCAGAGCCCTGGCTCAATAGTATAGAATGAGTTTAATAATATCTACCCTGCCTAATTCACACATAAGAGTGTTGTCACATTCTATGAAAGATTATTTGTGACAGCAGTTCTGCTAACTGTAAAGCAATAGCTACAGTATTATGAAGGAAGTAACATAAATTTGTTTCTTGAAATTATAAAGGTTATTGTAGGCCACCTACCTTATAGCTTGTTCATACCTAGGTAAGTGAATGGAAAAGAGCTGTCATGCAGGAGTTGTGAACCTTCCCCTTTAGGGAGAGGAATGGGGGTGTGGAGGGTGTGTATGAGTTGGGGAGTCCTATATAATCTGTCCATGGCCCTTGGGACAGAGGGGGGTTTTAAGCCAGAGGCTTATCCAGAGTTTGGTTACTCTCACCATTGCCTTCCTGCAAACAGTGAGCTGGAGAAGGATGGCCACACTGCTCTCGACACTCACTCTGTTAGCCCTTTGGAGAAGATTAAACATTACCAGGCTGGTCAGACCGTGACTTGCTTCTTTAAGAAGGTGAGTGATACATGTCTCGCAATGAGATGCCATCCTTTCCTCAGAAGGAAAGGAGAAGCTGGAGACAAGGGCCCTTAGCACTGGGCTTTGATTCTGTGTTTGCTGCCATGATGGTTTGGGGAGACAATATAAGGCCTCACTCCTAGAAAGCTTTCTGGTCTGATCAGAGAGCTAGATTTATAATTTACGAAACAGCTAGCAAGCAATTCACAATTCAACATGTTTATAGATTAATTATACAGCATGGGGAGAAAAAGACATGATAGAGCAAAACTTAAAATAAATGCCGTATTGGATTTTAGATTCTTGCCTTTCGTAGAGTTCAGATGCAGTGCAAAACCATATTGGGTGCCAGACTGTGTCTTCTAACTCCAAGTGGGATGGGAGTTCGGAAAAGGGAAGAGATCAGTGAGAATTATGCTAATTGGCCTGGGCTTGATCTTGAAGAATAACTCCTTCATTGCTGTCAGATTCTTCTTCCATAAGCATCTGTCTGACCATGTCACTGCGGCTTGGTTCCTTTAATTTCCTGCTGTCTATAGATGTGTAGAAACCCAGATGCCTTAGAGAGGTATTTAATGCTCTTTATAATCTGATCTCACAAGTCTGGTGTACCAGTCATACTGAAAACCTCCTGTTTTCTTCTTTTGATCTGTGCCTGGAGTGTCCTCTCTTCCTATTGCCTACAAACATTCAGGGTTCAGCACAGATAATCCCCCCTTATTACTAATTCTTCTATATTTTCCCATAGCATATTGTATTTCCTCCATGTTGCTGCTGCTCTAGCTATTTGCATACTCACTTGACTTATTCGATGTAGACTGTCATCTCCTTGAAGGCAGGGCCTGGCTTTTATTTATCACTATCATGCCATGAGCATAGTGGCTGCTCAATAGATTTTCTGTTCAATTTACTTAAAAATTAGGATGTGTGTTTAGGGTAGGAGGCTGTGTAAACAGTGAAAGGTCAACATCTAAATTGACAGAGATAAGATGTTGGTCCCTGCAGCCGATTAACAGTCAATGGGCACAGCTGAGCTGGTGGAGGCTGCAGGGGTCAGGGGATTGGCCCGACTGGCCCTGCTGCTTGAGAGCCTCTCTAAGGTCTCTTTTGTCTTCTAAATAGTTGAGCACCAAAAGAAATGCACTTCCGGCTGGGCTAGCAAAGGCTCTGAGCTAGACTCTGAGCGAAGCCTGTGAGAAGTGGACGTTGGGCAAGAGCATTAGGATGTAGGGGTGGATTCCTGTCCTTTGGAAAAATATAGGATTAGGGTCGTTTTTATCCTGTGAATTTAGAAGTGGCTGTGTTTTTTGTTTTTTGTTTTTGTTGTTGTTTTTTTACACAAACAGAGAGAGAGAGTCAGAGAGAGGGATAGACAGGGACAGACAGATAGGAACAGAGAGATGAGAAGCATCAATCATTAGTTTTTTGTTGTGCATTGGGACACATTAGTTGTTCATTGATTACTTTCTCATATGTGCCTTGACCACGGTGCCTTCAGCAGACCGAGTAACCCCTTGCTCGAGCCAGTGACCTTGGGTCCAAGCTGGTGAGCTTTCCTCAAACCAGATGAGCCCGCGCTCAAGCTGGCATCCTTGGGGTCTCGAACCTGGGTCCTCTGCTTCCCAGTCCGACGACGCTCTATCCACTGCGCCACCTCCTGGTCAGGCAAGAGGCTGTGTTTTAATGAAGAGAAAAGAAGAAATGCTCGTGTCTCATTCTATTTCTCCTGGTTTTTTGTTTTTTTTTCCTCAGTACAATGTGATTAAGAAATGGCTTGAGGTGGAGATGGCTCCAGACATCCGGGGAAGAATTCCCCTGTTGCTCACTTCTCTTAGCTTCAAGGTCAGTGTGCTCGAGGTCCCTGGAGAGGAGAGCCAGGCTCCCTGAGCACGGCTCCACGTCTGCTGTGTGTAAGGGCTGGTTTGGGAGATACTTGCTATGGAGATTTAAATGCTACGCGGTTTGGATAAATGATAGACCTTTCTTTAAACATCAGAGGAGTTTTCTTGTCCTTCCAGGTTCTGAAACATCCAGATAAGAAGTTCCAGATTGGCCAGGCCCTGAAGGCCACCGTGGTTGGCCCAACTTCCTCCAAGGCCTTCTTGTGTCTGTCACTCATAGGTGTGATGAAGTGTCCCCGGTCGGGAAGGGAGAGGGTGGAAAGGAGTGGGAAGTGGTCTTCGGCTATTGTCCAGATCGAAGAGTGCCTTCGGTATTTGAGTCGTCAGAAAGACTTGTGTGCTTGGTGCTTTCTTGGAACCATTTTCCTCTTGGAGCTTTATTCCCTGGCCTGTGTCACCCCACCACTGTCGTCAGCTTTACCTACGTACTTGGTTTTTGTACGTCTCAGAAAGGGTTGTCCACCACATGGCCCTGGATACTTGACTGCATGGCATGGTACTCTGGGTCTTCATGATTGTTCTGGTCCATTCAGTGTAGATACCCCAAGTCTGGGCAGCTCCCACCCTCCGCAGCCTGTGTCGGTCAGCATTCCAGCTTCTTTCTCGGCTCACTTACTCTTCCCTGAATCAGGTTCCTTCTCCTACCAGGTCCTCACAGGCTTGAAAAGGGGGAAGTGGCCATGGGCCGAGTGGTGAAGGTGACTCCCAGGAAGGGGCTGACGGTCTCCTTCCCCTCTGGGAGGATTGGAACAGTCAGTGTATTTCATGTGAGTGACTCCTACTCGGAGACGCCCCTGGAAGACTTCACCCCCCAGCAGATTGTCAGGTAGGCACTGTTTTCTTTCTCTTTTCAGCTACTTGTGGGATTATGGTTTTTTTTCCCTTTTAATTATAGAGGTAATACGGGATTATGTATCAGAAAAAAAAGTAGTATAGAAAATGGAAACATCTATGATTTCTCATTTTCTCTACAACTTTTGGCCATTATACACTTTGTTTTCTATCTTTCAAGACTTTAATACATCCCTGGCCGGGTAGCTCAGTTGGTTAGAGTGTTGTCCCAATATACCAAGGTTATGTATGGCTTCAGGCCTGGTCAGGACACATACAGGAGTCAGCCAATGAATACATAAGTAAGTGGGACATGCAACAACAAAGCAGTGGTTCTCTCTTTCCCTCCCCCTTCCATTCTCTCAAATCAACAAATATAAACTTTTTTAAAAGAGCTTTAACACATATGGGTATAATTTCCCTTTATAGAATAGAATTTTGTTTTATGTTCTGCAACTTCTTTTTTCTCATAGCAGTTTATCATGGATCTTTTTCTTTTCCCATGCTAATATATCTAAATCAACCTTGTTCTTTCACCTTACTTTTAACATTTTTTTAGTATTGTTATGTGCCTTTTTAAATGACAATTTATTCAAAAAGTTTCCTGCTGGTGGACAATGATGTTGGAGTGTGTATCTTTGCGTATGTGTTCCGATGCTGGTATAAGTATATCTGTGAAATACATCCCTAGAAGTAAAATGGCCAAATGATGTTATACTTATTGCCAAATTGCGCTTTAAAGGGACTGTGTTAATTGGTATCCCTATTGATACTAAATATGATAGTTCATTTCTCTTACCTCTACCAACATTTAATATTTTTTTATTTTTAGGGAGAGAGAGAGGGACAGACCGATAGAAAGGGAGAGAGATGAGAGGCATCAACATATGGTTGCATCACTTTACTTGTTCATGGATTGCTTTCTCATATGTTTCTTGACTGGAGGGGCCACAGCTGAGCCAGTGACCCCTTGCTTGAGCCAGTGACCTTGGGCTTCAAGCCAGCGACCCTGCACTCAAGCTGGTGAGCCCACGCTCAAGCCGGCGACCTCTGGGTTTTGAACCTGGGTCCTCAGCATCCCAGGTTGACGCTCTATCCATTATACCATCTGCTGGTCAAGCTCAACACTTAATTTTTAATCTTAGATATTGAATAGAAAAAAATTGATCTCCCATTTAATTTACACTTCTTATGTTTGAGTGGTGATTTTTGATATTTATTGGCTGTCTGCATTTGTTCTGTGCTTCGCTTGTCCATGTCGCGTGCTTGTTTTCATACTGAAACATTCATCCTTTTAATAAAAAAAACAAAAACAAAAAACACACACAAAAAAAAACCAGAAAACACCTGATCTGTAGGTGCTCTCTGTAAAAGGATAGTAACTCTTTGCTGTTAAGGGTTGATTTATTTATGAACCTCTTACATGCACAAGAAATAACCCCAGAGTTTTAAAACCATTTTATAGCCTGAGTAAACTAGCATTGCAGAGGCAGATTTCAGCTTGAGACAGTGAAGACTTTCCTGAGGACAGAGTAAGCTAACAGCAGGGTGGGCGCCTTCAGGAGGCAGAGACTGTGAAGTGGTAACTTACTGTTTCCCATCTCAAGCGTCCCTGCCACCAGCACCTGCCTGGATGCCCAGCCACCAATCAGAGCTAAACAGCACAAAACACACAGGGCCTGGGCAGAGGAACAACGCAGTCGGAGAGAAATCCAGGGTCATCTCTGCTTTTTTGTCTTTTGAGCCTTACAAAATGCAGGTGTGAGTTTTGATAAAATATTTATTTTAAATAGATCTATTTATAGCCAAACCTAAACAGATTCATTTAGTAATGTTTAGTTATAATTCCTTTCTCCATCAGAGGTGGGTAATAAATTAGGCGACCCCTGCAGGACTTTTCCTGCCTTGGGGGTTATGATGCCGTGTTGTAGAAGGCTGATGCCTGTTGTGAGGAAGATTTGGGCTGTGCTGTTTCTGAGATCCATGCTAGTGCTAAGAGTCTATACTTTGTGACTTTGGGCTACTAATTGCCATTTTATATGAAATAAGTTTGGAAACCCAACCAGAGAGCAAACCCTGCTTACCTCCTGGAAGTCTCCTGAGCTCGGACCTCACTGCTTGGCTGCCTTGAGTCCGCAGTAGTACCTAGTCGTCCCCTGGTCATGGTGTCTCGTGGTTACTGTCTCACTGAGATCACAGGCTCCCAGGACCTGTTGCGGGCTGATCTTATTTCCTAAAGACTATGTGACTCTACGTCTGCCAGAGGGCTTTTGTTTTCCCATTTTCTTCTCCCAGCACCTCCTTGAGTAAAGGAGCAGGTAGCGTTAATTTTTACCTAACAGACTAGTAAACTGAGGCTCAGAGAATTGATGGGACTTGTCCCGAGTCCCTCAGCAGGTTTGCAACAGAATGAAGGGCAGAGGCTCTGGCCGGTTGGCTCAGCGGTAGAGCGTCGGCCTGGCGTGCGGGGGACCCGGGTTCGATTCCCGGCCAGGGCACATAGGAGGAGCACCCATTTGCTTCTCCACCCCCCCTCCTTCCTCTCTGTCTCTCTCTTCCCCTCCTACAGCCAAGGCTCCATTGGAGCAAAGATGGCCCGGGCGCTGGGGATGGATCCTTGGCCTCTGCCCCAGGCACTGGAATGGCTCTGGTTGCGGCAGAGCGACGCCCCCGGAGGGGCAGAGCATCGCCCCCTGGTGGGCAGAGCGTCGCCGCCGGTGGGCGTGCCGGGTCCTTCCCGGTCGGGCGCATGCGGGAGTCTGTCTGACTGTCTCTCTCGTTTCCAGCTTCAGAAAAAGAAAAAAAAAAAGAAAAAAAGAATGAAGGGCAGAGAGAGCCCAGGTCTCGTGTCTCTTTCTCTTGCCTGTTGGTCAGCCATGCAGAGAGGAAACTGAGGCCCTTGGCTGTCTCCTGAGATGCTGAAATGTCAGTATTTCCTTTTTTGCGCCCACGCAGGTGTTATGTCCTGTCTGCTGCAAGTGATGTGTTGACTTTGTCACTCCGATCATCCAGGTAGGTGTCTGTGTCCCCGGGACAAGAGCGGGAGAACCGTGTAGGTCTGAGGAGAGGTTCCGTGGGTCTGACACAGCCTTTGGCCTTTCCACCTTTCTTCTCTGCTTGTCACTTTATACCTGACCCTGTTTGTATCCAGAAAAGCTGAGGACATTTGGATTTCTGAAAGAACCTGTCTGCTAGGCTCTTGTTCCCCAGGGAAAGGTTCAGGCATCCAAATGTGGGCATTCAAAGTGGCCAGATGGCAGCCCTGTTCCACAGCAGGGGTGAGAGTGTCGTGAAGTGGATTGGCTCAAGGTCTGCTTGGTCCATGGTTAGAAATGGATGTTGATAAGGTCAGGGCTTTAGGTTTGAGGCTTGGTCAGCCTCTCTCTGTTTTTGCATAGCCAACTCAAAGACAGTGTCCCCGGTGACAGGGCTTCAGGACAGCGTAGGGCTGCGCTCTGTACCAGCAATTTTCAACTGCTGTGCCACAGGAATTTTTAAAACATGCAATACCTGTATTTAAGTCAGGCACTTACCTCTTTTTCCCTTAAATTGTCAAATAAAAAAATGATAACTGCCAATACAACAATAGCCGTCCAGTGTGAATGAAGCAAAATTATACATGTTTTTTTTGCCAGATCAGCAAATATATTTTGGTGTGCTGCAGAATTTTGGTAATTGGTTTATGTGTGCCATGAGATGAAAAAAGTTGCAAAGCACTGCTCTGTATCTTACTGGCAGGTCCAGAGTCATGTTCTTGCATATAAAGTTTGTATCCCAGTGGGTGGGGGAAGGGTGTAAAGAGGGATGGATATAAGGTGACGGAAAATGATTTGATTTTGGGTGATGGATATACAATATAAATGCTATAGTAATGTTTACCTGAGACCTATGTACTCTTATTGATCAATGTCACCCTGTTAAAGTTAATTTTCTAAATTAAAAAAAAAAAGTTTGTATCCCAAGTGGACTGGAGGGGAAGTGGGGGGAGTTGGATCATAGGTGTTTACATTTACATGTAAGCCTTTTATTCCTTTAGGACAAACCCAGAGACCAAAAACAAAATACCAGATCCTGAGGTTAACTCCATCCAGGACGTGCAGGAGGGGCAGCTCCTGAGGGGCTATGTGGAGTCTGTCCAGTCACAGGGTGTGCTCCTAGGGTGAGTGGGTGGAGCCTGGGGACCTGGGCCAGCCTGGGTCCCTGCGGGCCTGCCCGAGGCTGCACTGTCCTCAGTTACCTTCTCTGAAGGGACTGTGAAGGAAGGAGGGTGTCAGTTTCCACCAGTTTTTTCACTTCCAAGTTGTTTTTGCTTTAAAAAAACGTTTTGAATTACCCTTATTTGGTGTTTTGGACAATTAATATGGCCTGTCCATTTTCGGTTTTAAATATGTTTGGATTTTGACTTAGCTTGTGATCGTGATTTGTAAGTGTTGTGTGAAGTCCTGGAATATTCACAACCATCGGATGTTATAGCCTCCCTGCTCTTCTGTTTCTTCACCTTTGTCTTTCTAGCAGCTTGTGAGTTACACGTTGTGATGCTCTGGGGTGGGGTGAAATTGTCCTGCAGTCACATTTCCATTGTACTTGACAATTTCTCCAGTTTACAAAGCAGG
Source organism: Saccopteryx leptura (assembly GCF_036850995.1). Classification (NCBI taxonomy): domain Eukaryota; kingdom Metazoa; phylum Chordata; class Mammalia; order Chiroptera; family Emballonuridae; genus Saccopteryx; species Saccopteryx leptura. The sequence continues at coordinate 24,062,750 of NC_089515.1, read as the reverse complement.
CCCTCTTTATACTTTTGAATGCCAGGAGCTTATCTCTGTTGTAAATCCTGGTCACAACTTGGATCCCCGGGAAGGTGGAAACAATGGGCTTGGCTGGGACTCTGTTGTACTTGTGACCAAAGGCGGCCCCCCTCTGTCTTCTGTCAGCCTTGGCCCCTCAGTTGTGGGTTTGGCCCGGCACCCACATGTCTCCCAGTACAAGACGTCCAAGAAAGCCCTTTATAACAGCCACCTCCCCGAAGGGAAGCTGCTCACAGCCAAGGTCCTAAGGTGGGTGCCTTCTTCCCTCCTCGCCCCCTCCGCCCCTTTCTCCGGGAGCCCAGGGAGGAGATTTGGAGGTAAACTTGAATAGAATGGCCTGAGTAGTGGAGAGTGTGAGTGTTCTGATGAATGAAGCCCCTTTGTTTGGAATCTTCAACCTCAGATCTTAAAAGCAGGTGTGGAGACACTTCTCTGCATAGGCACCTGTTGTTGGGGACAAAGTAGAGGAACATCACAGCTGCCCCCTGTGTTTCACTACTAAGCCTGGGGAAGGTGCAGTCATTCCTAAGCACACTGAAGGATTCCAGGGCGGGTGGGGCGGGGCCCAGGAAACTGTCGGTCCACGAGAGGAAGGCCTGGCCTGCCTGCTGTGTCCCTTTGCTGTACTCTTTGCTGTCTTCACCCACCCTCTCTCCCGTCGCAGGGTGAAGCACCAGAAGAAACTGGTAGAGTTGTCGTTCCTTCCGGGCGACACGGGGAAGCCGGACGTGTTTCCTGCCTCCCTAGGCCTGCCACTTCTAGAGCAAGAGGAGAGGCGGATAGAAGCAGAAGGGAGAGCCAGCAAAAGACAAGAGGAGGAGAAGAGGAACCGGAAGGGTCCGGAGGAGGCACAGCTTCCCAGCCGAGGGAAGAAAGAGCCCCAGAAGCCACCAGGGAAGAAGCAGGGCAAGCGGCCACGCCCAGAGTCTGGGAGCGAGCAGGTATGTCCCCAGGGGGTGCCTCCCCTCTCTGGGAAGGAGAGCGTTTCAGAGCCAGCCTGGCAGCTGTCTCGCCTTCTCTGGGACACAACAGTGTGAGTTTGGAGGGGCGGAGGGAGGGCAGCTTAGGGTGCTCCTGGGCAAGAAGGGTGGCCCAGCACCTCCCCACGTGTCTTCCCAGGATCGGGGAAACAAGAAGCAGAAGGAAGCCGCTCCAGTGGAGGAGGACGATAGCGGAGTTGAAGTGTATTACCGGGAAGGAGAGGAGGAGATGGAGGAGAAGAGTGTGGTGGCCAAGGTGAGGACAGCACTGAACACTGGGGGGGTGCTCTGGGGAGGGGAGTCCCTGACCCCTGCCAGGAGCTGGCTCCTTTTGGCACCACCCTCTTTCCCGTTCCTGTAAGGCAGGGGACCGCGGGGCTGCACTTTCCCCAGTTGGGTGTCAGCTCCTAAGGACAGGGACCCTGTCTTTCCTGGAGAGTGGGCTGCGTAAGATAAATTGTAAGCAGGTTAAATTCTAATTATATTGAGTGAAACTGAATAAATTAGTGGGATGGGCAGGTAAAAAGGAGGCTTAGCGTTCCTGAGCCTGAACTCCCCTCTGAAAAATCAGAACAATGCTACTTGAACCGAGGGCTGGGTGTGGGAGGGCTTCCCAGACTACGCACCGCGTCCCTACCATCCTCAAAATGATTGTCATCTCTGTCCTAGCTTAACTGTTATTTAATACATGTGTTATTTTGTGTGTGTGTGTGTATAACTTATATATATATATATAAAATTTGTTATATAAGTGAAATGATTTACAAAGAAAGTTTTTTGGGTTTTTTTAATTTTTTTTTTATATTTTTCTGAGGTTGGAAACGGGGAGGCAGTCAGACAGACTCCCCCATGCGCCCGACTGGGATCCACCCGGCATGCCCACCAGGGGGCGATGCTCTGCCCATCTGGGGCGTTGCTCTGTAGCAACCAGAGCCATTCTAGCGCCTGAGGCAGAGGCCACACAGCCATCCTCAGCTCCCCAGCAAACTTCGCTCCAATGGAGCCTCGGCTGCTGCAGGGGAAGAGAGAGACAGAGAGGAAGGAGAGGGGGAGGGGTGGAGAAACAGATGGGCGCTTCTCCTGTGTGCCCTGGCTGGGAATCAAACCCGGGACTCCTGTACACCATGCCGACGTTCTACCACTGAGCCAACCGGCCAGGGCCACAAAGAAAGTTTTTGTCTCTAAGCTTTCCCTGGTAGACTGGGGCGTGTCTGGCCCTGGGAGGAGGGGAGAGTTCGCTGAGCATGGAGGGAACCCCAGTCCTCCAGGCGGGAGGGGCTGGGGTGGAGCAGCGGAGGAGTGCTTTCCTCACCCCCGCGGTCTTCCAGGAGAAGCAGACCAGGCCAGCAGAAGTGCCCCGGCTGCAGCTGTCTTCCAGCTTCGTTTGGGACGTGGGGCTGGACTCCCTGACCCCAGCCTTGCCACCTCGAGAAGAGAGCTCCGATAGCGAGGACGAGAAGCCACAGCAAGCCACGGTGTCGTATCTTGCAGCGCTTGTCCTCTTTGTAGGGATGCCTTGGTGCCAGTCTCCTGGGCCCTGTCCTGGCTGTGGGTATCTCCCGGAAGGCTGGGGTGCTCTCAGGCCCAGGAGTATTTATAGAGCCATGGGCAGCCCTGCCAACTCTTGGCTTCTATCACAGACGTGCCCAGGTTCTGAGGAGCTGGTTACTCACTTTATTTTTGCCTGTCATAGCAGAAGAAGAAAAGCAGGAAGGAGAGGGAGTTGGAGAAGCAGAGGGCAGAGAGAGAGCTGTGCCGCACTGAGGAGGCGCTGATGGACCCTGCACGACAGCCGGAGTCAGCGGATGACTTTGACCGGCTGGTGCTGAGTTCTCCCAACAGCTCCATTCTCTGGCTGCAGTACATGGCCTTCCACCTGCAGGCCACAGAGATCGAGAAGGCCCGGGCCGTGGCCGAGAGGGCTCTCAAGACCATCTCCTTCAGGTCTGGGCTTTGTCCCCCCTGTATCAGAGAGAGGCCTTCTGATAGGAAGAGCCACATCTCCCCAGTTTGCGGGAATAGCCATCCGTGGGTCATTTCTTCTTCGGCAGACCGATGGCAGTTGGAGTGGCTGCCACCAGGGGCTCCCAGAAGTTCCCAGGTGCTCTCATAGGTGTGCCCTCTGTGAAATAGATCTGTCCATTTATATTTTATTCTCCACTTCACTGACACCGCTAAGGATAACATTTACAGGAGTCCCTGACTTAAATAAGGGCCCGACTTGAAACAGAAGTAGAACAGGGAACACAGCTTTCACGGACCTGGGGGCTAGCCCTGTAGGGGTCATTTGCAGGCAGAGAGAAGTTAGTTTCCTGAGGGCTAGTGAAAGGAATGGCAGTCCTTCATTCTCTCAGTTTGGGGAGAGAATCAGACTAGAGGTTCTGCTCCTTCCAAGTCAAACCTCAGGCTAGTTTGCGATTTGGTAGGTTTCCTTCCTGGACTTGGAGATAGAGCCAGGTAGAGCCTCTGTCTGGGAGCCCCGGACCCAGCAGTTTGGGTTGGGGTTCCTGTGCCATGTGAGCTGCGCTGGGACAGGGCCTCTCTGCCTGCACCTGACGCGGCAGGAACCAAGGGCACGGAGGGAGCCGAGGAGGAGGAGGCTGCTCCCCTCGATGTCCCCGGAGGGGGGCTCTTTGGGCTGGGACAGGGGAGCTCATGTGCCCACTGCTCTCCCTCCAGAGAGGAGCAGGAGAAGCTGAACGTGTGGGTGGCTCTGCTGAACCTGGAGAACATGTACGGCTCTCAGGAGTCACTGACCAAGGTCTTCGAGCAGGCCGTGCAGTACAATGATCCACTCAAGGTCTTTCTCCAGCTGGCCGACGTCTACACCAAGTCAGGGAAATTCCAGGTAGGAGTCTGGCCTGCCGCAGGGTCCCCAGCCACTCAGAAACAGACTCCCTGGGGTCACAGAGGCAGCAGGGACGTCTCAGGGCAGAATCCCCGTGTTCTGGGTCCAGTTCTGGTCTTTGGCTGCATGGGGGCACAGGGTTGGTAGGGAGACTCCCCATCATGTGGGCCTCATCTCTGTGACCCCCCCCCCCACTAGAACTGGGCCTGTGCATGATCAGTCAGTGAGCCCGGGTGGTTTCTCCCAGCGGAGCTGCCTGTCTGTTGTCCCCTCTGTTGCACTTTCCTTAGCTTGCCTTGTCTCTATAGGAAGCCAGTGAACTCTACAATCGGATGTTGAAGCGTTTCCGTCAGGAGAAGGCTGTCTGGATCAAATATGGCGCCTTTCTTCTGAGGAGGGGCCAGGCTGGGGCCAGTCACCGTGTGATGCAGCGAGCCCTGGAGTGCCTGCCTAAACGGGAGCGTGAGTGCTTAGTCCCACCGTCTGCCCAGTTCCTGAACATGAGACTCATATCTGGGCATGGGGTCTGGGTCCCCTCATCTGAGGCTGGTGGTAGGAGCCTTGTGGAGGTTACATAGCTACCTGCTCATGAACATAGTGCGTATTTCACTTCAGGTCCTTATCTCTGAGGAGGGAGAAACAAAAAGCAGTTAGCACTAATTCTGTTGCCCCTGCCCCCAGAGAGTAGGGTGTCTGCTGTGGGAGTCATAGATCAGTGCCCATCTGTATATTTGGCCCTAAATCTACCCCACCGTCCCTCTTGTCATCATCACCTGTGTCTTGGGACCACGAGCAGGGAGTCAGGAGTCAGACTCAGACCTGGAGCACATTGTGGTGAGCAGTCTTCTGCTGTGTGTGTCTGAGCTGTCCTCTCCCTGCAGATGTGGATGTGATCTCCAAGTTTGCCCAGCTCGAGTTCCAGCTGGGGGACGCAGAGCGGGCCAAAGCCATGTTCGAGAATACACTGAGCACCTACCCAAAGCGCACAGATGTCTGGTCAGTCTACATCGACATGACCATCAAGCATGGCAGCCAGAAGGAAGTCCGGTGAGAGGGGAAGACGGACCAGGCCGAATTCTCGGTGGGGGTGCGGGGACCTGGGCCAAGCGATGGCTTCCAGCAACCACAGCAGCTCCCAGTATCCCCGTTGTCTTACTCCATCTGGGAAAACAGCTTTGACATGACACCTCGGGTCCTGCGGCATTCCCATTTCCTGCCTCGGGCCAGACTCGGGTCAGGGTCGGGGACCTTGGCTGGGAGATAGGCTGGCCGCTGGCCTGGCGGTGAGGAGACTCGGGTTTCCCTCATAATCAACGCTGCCTGACTCGGACGTAGAGTGTGTTCTCGGCATAATCTTGCCGTTGTCCACCAGCATCCCCAGGCAGGTCGGGTTAGAGCTGGGTAGACTGAGGCCCAGAAAGAGTAGTGCCTCGCCTGATCCCATCAGTGAGTTTAAGCAGAGCTTTGCTCACGGGTGCATGCCTCATGTGTGTCCCATCCCAGTAGCTTGGTTCTGATGCCCTGTGTGACTTCAGGCCAGTAAGCCCTTGGACATCTCTGGGTGTCCATCCGCTCACCTGGTGGGTGTCCATCCGCTCACCTGGGAAGTAAGGGTGGCGTTATCTCCCCCAGTGGTCATGCTGGGAGTTTCTAATGGCAGTAAAAACAAAGGAGTGGCTTGCTGGAGAGCAGAGGGCTTGCTGCAGAGCCTGAGAGCAAGTAGGGGCTGGGGACCAAGACGCAAATGCTCCCTGTCTCCCTCACAGGGACATCTTTGAGCGGGTCATTCACCTGAGTCTGGCCCCCAAGCGGATGAAATTCTTTTTCAAGCGCTACCTGGACTTTGAGAAGCAGCACGGCACTGAGAAGGAGGTGCAGGCGGTGAAGGCCAAGGCCCTGGACTACGTGGAGGCCAGGAGCTCCGTGCAGGAGGACTAGGGGTGGGCTGACTCGACCGCCACGGCGGCTGTGGACCCGCCACACCGGACCTCGCGCCCGGCAGTGAAAACTTGCTGGAGGACTCTATTTAAGCGCTGCTTTTTCTGCAGCACCCTCTGAGTAATCCTGTTAGGATAAAAGGAATTTGAGGTTGTTTATCAATTCCTTTATGTTATTTTGTTTCAAGTACCGTTTTTATCCTTTCCCTTCACTGAGACTGTTCAGTTGTTGCAGGCTCAGGAAAAGCTGAGGGCTTCTCCTTCACGGGGTCCCCGGGGGAGCAGGAGTGGGAGGGCTGACTCCTGGCAGTCGGTGGTCAGGATCCCACGCCGGCCCTGGCAGGCTCCTGGCCCAGCCAGAAGGGGTCAGCAGCGTCTGGGGAGCAGGCCGCCACCTTTAGATCTCGGGGGTCTCTGGACACTCCGTTAGCCTCAGCTCAGCCCTGTACCCCATTGTGGAGGCCACACGTTGAGACAGGACAGAGGCAGGCCCTAGACAGGACAGTTGGGGAACATGGGCACCTGAGAGGAAAGCCATCTGGTGACATCACCCCTTAGCCCACTGGGGCCCGATGATCCAGCCTCTCCGAATCAGTGCCTCATGTGTGAAGTGGCGTTAAAAAGCCCTACCTAGACCCTGGCCGGTTGGCTCAGCGGTAGAGCGTCGGCCTGGCGTGTGGGGGACCCGGGTTCGATTACTGGCCAGGGCACATAGGAGAAGCGCCCATTTGCTTCTCCACCCCTCCTCCTCTCCTTCCTCTCTGTCTCTCTCTTCCCCTCTCGCAGCCAAGGCTCCATTGGAGCAAAGATGGCCCGAGCACTGGGGATGGCTCCTTGGCCTCTGCCCCAGGTGCCAGAGTGGCTCTGGTCGCGGCAGAGCGACGCCCCAGAGGGGCAGAGCATCGCCCCCTGGTGGGCAGAGCATAGCCCCTGGTGGGTGTGCTGGGTGGATCCCAGTCGGGCGCATGTGGGAGTTTGTCTGTCTCTCCCGTTTCCAGCTTCAGAAAAATACAAAAAAAAAAAAAGCCCTACCTATTAGGGTTTTGTGGCTGCAATGATAACATGTATACTGGATGCTGCCTGACAGGTGGAGGGTCAGCGAGGACCTAGACTGGGGTACTGTGTGATTTGGGGGGAACCTCGCAGCTTCTCTGTGTCCCCTTCTAGCTCCTCTGGGGAGGGGAGGCTGAGTGAAGAGCACTGATTGGCTTGATGGTTATTCCTTGGGTCCTGAGGGAGGGGAGGTGTGATGGACCCACCATACCCACACCTTCCTTGTAAAATTCTCAGAAAGACTGTCTCTGCATCACTTGATATGTAATAATCCTGTGTGTTCCAGAGTTCTTGGAGGCCAGCACAGACCCAGCTAGTGGTTGAAGCCAGTTCTTTTTTGGCTTGGTCTTGAGATAATTAATTTTTTTTTGGTCAGAGTTTTAAATATCCTGAGAGTTAGAGAGCTTTTCCATGAGCAGTGACTGAGTCATAGTCCAGAAAGCAGGACTGGGACTAAGGAGGGCATCAGAGATTTTAGAGTTGGTGGAGGCCATCAGGCAAGGGCGGGCACGGGAGGGAGGAGAAGCCAGGGTTGGCCTGGTTCTTGGTTATTAGCCCTAGGTTATGAGAGCTAGTCTTCCCTACTGAGTGTAGGATCTTCTGATTCAAGAAAAAAAATTTTTTCTGGAGACAGAGAGAGGGATAGACAGGGACAGACAGACAGGAACAGAGAGATGAGAGGCATCAATCATTAGTTTTTCATTGCACGTTGTTATACCTTAGTTGTTCATTGATTGCTCTCTCATATGTGCCCTGACCGCGGGCCTTCTGCAGACCGAGTGACCCCTTGCTTGAGTCAGCGACCTTGGGTCCAAGCTGGTAAGCTTTTGCTCAAACCAGATGAGCCCACGCTCAAGCTGGCGACCTCGGGGTCTCGAACCTGGGTCCTCCACATCCCAGTCCAACGTTCTATCCACTGCGCCACCGCCTGGTCAGGCCTGATTCAAGAAATTTAAGCTGAGCTTCCTCTGAAAGAGGCCAGGCTCCCTCTGTTCCCTCAGATTAAACAGATAACTGAATTCAATTGCTAACAGATCATCAGCCTCAGAGCTTTCCCATATGTGGGAATGCCTGGCTCTCCTTCTCCCTGCCCTTTCTTCTTGTCTGTTTTAATACTGCCCAGGGTCTCTCTGTCCCCTTCCCTCCCACAGGGGTGGGGTTTAGGCCTGTCCCCATGACCACCAATCTGCTGTGGGATGGCCCATCCAATCATGCAGATACCAGGCTAGTTCCTTATACTAAGAAAAGCTTTATCAAAAATGTAAATATATAAAATTAAGACAGTAGCATACACCGAAGGCATCATCCCAGCTAAGCACCACCGACGTGGGTAACCGTGTGTAGTTAGACAAATTAACTGCACGATCTCCTACAATGAGCCTACTGGTGAGTTTCATTGTCCCCTGGCTCTGCTGGCCAGGACTTCTCAGCCTTGGAGTCCCCCCAGTAAAGGGTCATCCACGTCATAGTTTGTTAAGGACCAGTTCTGAGAAAGTGTCTTTCCTTCAAAGCTGTGGACCAAGTGGCTGGTGGCAACAGGACAGGGGATTTCTTCAGGCCTGAGCGCCTTCCTGTCAGAGCTGGCCATACTGTACCAGTTCTCTCCTCTGTACCCAGATGACTCTGTTTCTTTCTCTTGGCCTGTTTTCTCAAAAAGCTATGGTTAAGGCCCTGGCCGGTTGGCTCAGCGGTAGAGCGTCAGCCTAGCGTGCGGAGGACCCGGGTTCGATTCCCAGCCGGGGCACACAGGAGAAGCGCCCATTTGCTTCTCCACCCGTCCTCCTCTCCTTCCTCTCTGTCTCTCTCTTCCCCTCCCGCAGCGAGGCTCCATTGGAGCAAAGATGGCCCGGGCGCTGGGGATGGCTCCTTGGCCTCTGCCCCAGGCGCTAGAGTGGCTCTGTTCGCGACAGAGCGACGCCCCGGAGGGGCAGAGCATCGCCCCCTGGTGGGCAGAGCGTCGCCCCCTGATGGGCGTGCCGGGTGGATGCAGCAGGATTCTGTCTGTTTCTCTCTGTTTCCAGCTTCAGAAAAATACAAAAATAAATAAATAAATAAAAATAAATGAAGGGACATAATTTGTAAAAGCCAGCATCTAACCCAGTATGGTCTCACTCTGCAGTCATGAACCAGAGATAAAGTGGTCTGGGAGGGGTTGGCAAAGTGGGAGCTTGTCCCCACCAAGCCAGTTTTGAACCTTTTTACTAATATTGCTCATGTCTCCACTGTTCACTTCCCTGGGGCAGCTTCACCCAGACAGTGTGACAGTTGGAGGAGCGAGGTCCTTCCAGCTCCAAGTTGCCAGCCTCAAATGGGCAGGCAAGGTGGCTCCAGAGCCCTACTGCCCACCACCTGTGGTCTTCATTTCTCCACTTGGTTTGGAAGTCTGAGGGGCTGTAGGCTGAAACCGCCATTCCCACCTCTTCCCCTGGCCACGGCTCACACTTTGCTGAAGTAGGTGGCCACCTCCTTGCGTGGAGGCCGGGGCCGGTCCCCAGCCCAGCCATTGCCCGTCAGTGGCTCCTCCTGGCCCAGCCGCAGAGGAGGCTTGCATTTGTGCCAGCTCATGAGCAACTTGTTCATGGTACGTTGATTGGTGATGCCTCGAAGCTTCTCCCTCTCCTCCTTGGCACTGTCTGTGGTAGTCAGGGCAGTTGAGCTAACAGGGGCCTTGGCCAGTGCCCCGTGTGTGTGACCCAGCTCCAGGTCATGGTTCATGGCCTCAAAGAACTGCTGGATACAGACTTTGGCGAAGGCCTTGGCGTGATCCGTGCATGTCTCATCGAAGAGCTTGCGCTCGATGTCAATATAGTGGGACCAGTACTTGCTTTTGAGGAAGGCGGCCTGCGTGAAGCAGGGCCGCACAGAGCGCACCACAAATGCCAGCAGTGTGGTCAGCAGCACGAAGGACCAGCCCAGGGCCTGCAGGGGAGAGAAGAGTCAGCCGGGCACTGCCCTCTGGCCTCCCAAGCCTGCCCACACCCCCTGTAGCGCTCTCTGTTAGAGCATTTAGTGAAAAGAGCTCTGACTGGGCAAGTGACTTCCCCAGACTCCCTCCTTTACAAACGTTTTGGTTATCTCTGATATACTGTGGCCTAGCCTAGTGTATAAAATATATAGTACAGTGTGCATCATATTTCCTGTTATTCCCATGTAATAGCACCCCGAAAACTGCCACCCTTTGGAATCAGAATTTCTACATCATTTAAAAATTTTACTGGTGGCAGGGGAAGTTTGGGATTATGGAAGATCAAAACTATGTGGCCTGCCTGACCTGTGGTGGTGCAGTGGATAAAGCGTCGACCTGGAATGCTGAGGTCACCGGTTCAAAACCCTGGCCTTGCCTGGTCAAGGCACATATGGGAGTTGGAAGCTACCTGCTCCTCCCTCCCCCTTCTCTCTCTCTCTCTCTCTCTCTCTCTCTCTCTCTCTCTCTCTCCCCCCTCTAAAATGAATAAATAAATAAAAATGATTTAGAAAAAAAAAAACAACAACTATGTGGCCTGATTGTCACTAATAACTGAAAAAGTCATGGATGACTTAAAACAGCTGACAAGCATTTAGTGGATTTTGGCTTTCCAATATGAGGAGTTAAATTTAGTAACTGGTAGATTTTCTACATATCCATATTCTCAGATATAAATAATTAAAAAATAGGGACTTGTGAACATTAATGCATATAAATAACCTGGGATTTTGCTAAAATGCAGATTCTCATTCTGTAAGTTTGGGATACTACAACACTCCCTTTGCTAGAGATTAAGGAACCGTACTTGGAGTAGCCTGGGACTTAGACGCAGCCAGGAGTGAAGGTGTGAGATGTGGGCCTTTTTTCTGTGGTAACTGCCAAGGAACCACAGAGGAGTCTCTGGGGACTGAAATTATGGGGTGGGGGTTTGTTGACCAGTTCTTTTTTTTTTTGTATTTTTCTGAAGCTGGAAACGGGGAGGCAGTCAGACAAACTCCTGCATGCGCCCGACTGGGATCCATCCGGCACTCCCACTAGAGGGCGATGCTCTGCCCATCCTGGCATCGCTCTGTGGCAACCAGAGCCACTCTAGCGCCTGGGGCAGAGGTCAAGGAGCCATCCCCAGCACCCGGGCCATCTTTTGCTCCAATGGAGCCTTGGCTGCGGGAGGGGAAGAGAGAGACAGAGAGGAAGGAGAGGGGGAGGGGTGGAGAAGCAGATGGCGCCCCTCCTGTGTGCCCTGGCCCAGAATCGAACCCGGGACCTCTGCACGCCAGGCCGACGCTCTACCACTGAGCCAACCGGCCAGGGCCTTGACCAGTTCTTTTAGCAGGAAAAAGAAAAAGATTTTTGTGAAGCTGAGACTAGAGGTTTCTATTCGCCTCACCAAATATGCAGGCACTGAAAAAAATGCTGTAGTATCTCAGACTGCAGCAAACACCAAGCAGCGGAAAGTAAATCTGAGGAGATAATGAAAAAAGTGATAGAAAATCAAAATATAGTGGTTTGACACGACTTCAGGGTGAACATTCCCCCTCCCTTTTTTTTTTTGAGAAAGAGAGAGGGACAAACAGGCTAGGAGAGATGAGAAGCATCAATTCTTCATAACCCTAACCCTAAACCTAACCCTACCCTAACCCTAACCATAAACCTAACCCTCACCCTCACCCTAACCCTCCTAAGCCTCCCACTCACCCTCACTATAACCCTTCTAACCCTCACCCTCACCTTCACCCTAACCTTCAACCTCACACTCACCCTCACCCTAACTATCACCCTAACCCTAAACCTAACCCCCACCAAACCCCACCTCCCAAGACTCCGCACCCAGTGATCTTTTTCAACCTGCCCTATCAGGCTGGCTGCCACGACCCCGCCCCTCATCTGCCAGGCCCCACCTCCTCCAGAGGCTCCGTCATCAGCGACGGCACTCAGCCTGCTCTACCTGTCCGGCTCCTTCTCCGCGGCCCGCCCTTGCCCTTCTCCTCATGGCCTAAGAAGGCTCACCTGGCCTCTGGCCTGAGTGGTCTTCAGGAGGCTTCAAGTGGCTCCACTCGCCCTCCGCAGTTGAGAATGTTTTAAATCAGGACGCCACAGGCTGCCTCCCCTTAGCGGCCCGTTCTGGAACAGCGGAGGACCACCCTCTCTCTCTCTCCCTCCCTCTCCCGGCACTTGCGGGGAAGCCCTGTGTCTCCTGCACAGGCCGTTGGCTCCTCTGGGGAAAGGGCATTGCCTGGCGCGAGTTCTTCACCCTCAAGCCAGCTCTTGCCCCCAGACCAGCGCGCAGCGGGCTGAAGGGCAGGGTGGGCGGGACTAGCTCCCCTGCTCCATCAACTGAGATTTCTGCAAGGAGCTACCTCGTGGACTGATTTCCTTCTGAGAAGACCAGGCAATACCTAACTCATTTTAATCCTCGAGTTTTACAGTAGGAAACTGGCTACGGTGTTTGGTTTACAGTTAGTTCTCCCCGCTGTCTTTGTTGTTGTTTTTGAGAGAGAGGCAGAGAGAGAGAAACATCGAGATGTTCCTGTATGTGCCCTAACCAAAGAATCAAACCGACTACCTCCGTGGTCCAGGACAGTGCTCTAACCAACGAAGCTATCCGGCCAGGGTTTAATTTTTATTGATTTATAGAGAGACAGAGAGAAGAAAGAAGAGAGAAGGGAGTGGGAAGGGAAACATTCATTTTTGTTCCACTCAGCCGTGGACTCATTGGTTATGCCCCGACTGGGGATCAAATCCACAACCTTGGTGTTTCGGGTGGATGTTCCTAACCACCTGAGCTAACTGGCAAAGGCTCTCTGCCGTTTCTTTTATTTAGTGAGAGGAAGGGAGGCAGAGACCAACTCCCGTATCTGGGATCCACCCATATGGGGTGTTGCTCCGTTGCTTAGCAACCAAGCTCTTCTTAGCGCCTGAGGCAGACACCATGGAGCCACCCTCAGCACTCGGGGCCAACTCGCTCCAATTGAGCCATGGCTGCAGGAGAAGTATAGAGGTAGCACTGCACTGCAAATACATCAACAGCAAACTTTCAAAGAGTCACTATGCGGTTATGGCCACGAGCAGCAAACTGAGGATACTGTCTTGACACACATACTGGAGAAACCAGCTTAGAACAGCTTTCCCCTGGGCCACCTCATTTCAATATTCTATGAGACTCCGCCCTAGGAGCCTCCCCATGACCCAGACCTTTCATAACCCTCCTCACTGCGACACACCGCTCCTCCCCTCCCGGTAACATTCACGGACTTTGCGTATGCCTCTCCTTTCCTCCCTCCCCATCTTCCCCTCCGCACTCTCTCCCTTCCCACAGGACCTGCACCCAGGGCAGCAGCGGGCACCACACTCCGGGCTCTCTCCTGCACCGCTCTCCCAGCTCCCTTCCCTGAGACCCCCCCCCCCCACTCAGCCACGGTGGCCCCCACAGACAACCCCGGGAACTCCCCCGACTGAAACACTTCCTGGCTTCTCTCCCTCCACAGGAACGCCCTGGACACCGCCCAGACTCACCGCGAAGTTTCCGCGACGTGTATACGACGCCAGCGGGAAACGGCGGGCCCCACTCAGACCAGTGGGAACGTAGGCCTACGGCTGAAGACTCCCTGAAAGGGCGCCATTCCCCCCAAAGGAAAGTGAATGACCTACCTGAGGACTCCATTGCTCCATAACGGAAGGTTATGAGACCCCATTTACATGTAAGGTTTTTTCAGAGTCTAGTACACTCTCATCCTCGTTCCCACAGAGCTATGTCACGCAACTCAGACTAAGAACCGGTTCTAAGAACACCAACGGGCACCTCCTGCGACATGACAAATTTATGTCTTCATGTGCACACTGTGCGCCCTCACAGGGTGCCGGCAGACACTTCGCATCCAAATCCATGACACGTACTTTTTTGGGTTTTTTTTATTTTTGTTATTTGGTGGGTTTTTGTTTTGTTTTTTTTTTTTTTCATTTTAGAGAGGAGGGAGGAAGAGAGAGAGAGAGAGAGAGAGAGAGAAAAGAGGAGCAGGAAGCATCAACTCCCATATATGCCTTGACCAGACAAGTGCAGGTCTCTGAACCAGCGACCTCAGTGTTCCCAGGACGACGCGTTATCCACTGCGCGACCACAGGCCTTTTTTGTGCTTTTTAAAAAAAATAATATCTCTTTCCCAATCAAGGATTCCCTCATTCTATGCTGTTTCTTCCATCACAACGACCATGACACATGAACAAAATTTCCTTTCACAGAAAGGGCACGAGCAGGCTCTTTTCTGAACACTTCTGTTTTTTTTGTTGTTGTTGTTTTTGTATTTTTCTGAAGCTGGAAACGGGGAGAGACAGTCAGACAGACTCCCGCATGCGCCCGACCGGGATCCACCCGGCACGCCCACCAGGGGGCGATGCTCTGCCCCTCCGGGGCGTCGCTCTGCCGCGAACAGAGCCACTCTAGCGCCTGGGGCAGAGGCCAAGGAGCCATCCCCAGCGCCCGGGCCATCTTTGCTCCACTGGAGCCTTGGCTGCGGGAGGGGAAGAGAGAGAGAGGAAGGAGGGGGTGTGGAGGGTGGAGAAGCAAATGGGTGCTTCTCCTATGTGCCCTGGCCGGGAATCGAACCCGGTCCCCTGCACGCCAGGCCGACGCTCTACCACTGAGCAAACCGGCCAGGGCGATGAACACTTCTAACTTGCGGAGCGGACCCACTCCGCCCTGCGCTGCCCCCGCCCCTGGCCATCCAGACCCATCGCTGTCCTTGCCCCTCCCCGCCCCCCTGCACATCGCAGAAAGTCTGCGGTAATGAAACCCTCGGCTCCCTCTCCAATCCCTATTTCCTCTCCTTCACCTTGTGTCCGCGGGTCTCGCCGCCCCATCCTGCCCTGCCCCCGCCCCACACCATCCCCGCTCCTCCCCGCGCCTCACTATCCCGCCCCACGCTATAATCACCCCTCGCTCTCTGCACCACCCCGAGCCGTCCTCCCGAGGTTTCGCCCCGCTCCTTCCGCTCCGCCCCGCGCCTCCTTGTGTCCCCGCCCTGTGCTCGGCCCGCACCGTCCCGGCTCGGTAGTCGTCATGGCGGCTGCGGGAGCCGCCTCCTGGGCTCTGCGGGCGCTCCTCGGCCCTCCCAGTGCCGGCGGCCGGGGCGGGGTCTAAAAGGCCGAAAGGACCCAGCGCCTCAGCGGTCACGTGACTGCGAAGTTGGCCAGTTTTCACTGTTGAGCCGCGCGCTGCTCTTGGGCTTGGGGAGGGTTTTTCGCGGCCTGTCTTGTCGCCTCCGTGTGCGTTTCTCCGAGTGCGTGTGTGTGTCTGTGTGTGTGTGTGTCTGTGTTTGCGTGCGTGCACTGCTCCTCTGTTGTGTGCTGGTCTTTCCGCCCACCTCCAGGCTGTCTTGGCTCAGAGGCGCCTCTGAGGCCGCACCGGCGGAATCTGGGTTCTCGCTTTCGTTTCCCGAACCTTGGAGAAAACTCAGCTTCCGCTCTCCGCTTTCCCAGCCAAGTTGGTGCAGGTTCCAGGGGCGCTGGATGCAAAGAACGATAGGCTCAGCTCCGGGTCTGCACAACCGAGGAGACCTGTTTGTTCCTGAGCTCCTCAGTCCATCTGGAGGAGGCTTGCTTTTTGTCAGCAAAAATCTGGTCCCCATTTACACATCTGTAAAACAGGCCCAGATATTCCCATTTAATGAAAATGAGGTTAAGTGAGTAAAACGTCCTGTGTGGGCCTGGCACTCAACACACAGGAATTAACTAAGCAGAGCCTGGAGTTAGACTGTCAGGGTTTGGGTCTTGTGCTACTATTTACTAGTTGAGCAGGAACAAGGTGACGTCTCTGTGCCTCAGTTTCCTTACCTATAAAGTACAGCTGGTGAAAGTATCTCATAAGATTGTTGTGAGGACTAAATGTGATATTAAACTCAGCACAGTGTCTAGTACATAGTTGCTCAGTAACTGTTAGCCACTATAATTATGCCAATAGGCCCTTGCCAACCAGGCCTCTTCCTTCAGGAAGCCTTCCTTGACCTCCCCAGGCCATACTGACCCTTCCTTGTCTGAATTCTTCATCTCTCTGTTGGTTCCTGGTATGGGCTGTCATTCAGTCACCAGCACTGAGGGCCTCCTCTCTGTGGGCTCTGAGCTGGGCCCTCAGAGTCACAGAGACAAGTTGAGCAATCACTCAAGCCCTGAGCTGAGGAGCCCTGGATGTTTAGGTGTTGGTTCAGCTCCGCTCTGCTCTGCTCTGCGGGGCACAGGTCAAGTGCTCTCCAGCCTGGGCTTCAAGGGTCAGTCCCCAGCTGCACAGAGAAGCGTTTAGTTAGGTCAGAGGGGCAGAGGCAGAACAGACCCAAATTCCCATAATGGGTCTGGCAGAGCAGACATCAAGTGCAGACCTACAGAGTATGTGCACAGGGGGGTGAGGGGGGCACCCCCATGCTGAATGAGGAAATGTGAGTCCTGTGGGGATGGATTGCCCGAAGTTTCAAATAAAGCTGGAAATCTGCTTTTTATGTTAAATTTTATGTTTCTTAGATGATGCCAGGTAATTCTAAAATTGAACTTTTCATTCAGCCACTGAAGGCCAGACGAAATATGTCCATAGGCTAGGCAGCCTGTCTTCTGGGAGCCCTTTTAGCTTCTGATGTGATGTTAGGATGAGGAGGAGGGACAGCTGGCCGCCCCAGGCCCTGAGGCCTGGGAGGATGGAACAAGTGCTCACAGGACAGGAGGCACAGGTTTGGGAGAGAGGTGGAGTTTGAATTGGACACTCACAGTGTGAGAATAACATGGGGTGTCTGGCGGTGATGCAGCCTCTAGGACAGGGGTCCCCAAACTTTTTACACAGGGGACCTTAGACCGTTGGAGGGCCGGACTATAAAAAAAACTATGAACAAATCCCTGTGCACCCTGCACATACCTTATTTTAAAGTAAAAAAACAAAATGGGAACAAAGACAATATTTAAAATAAAGAACAAGTAAATTTAAATCAACAAGCCTGACCTGTGGTGGCGCAGTGGATAAAGCGTCAACCTGGAAATGCTGAGGTCGCCGGTTCAAAACCCTGGGCTTGCCTGGTCAAGGCACATATGGGATTTGATGCTTCCAGCTCCTCCCCCCCTTCTCTCTCTCTGTCTCTCCTCTCTCCCTCTCCTCTCTCTAAAAATAAATAAATAAATAAATAAATAAATAAACAAACTGACCAGTATTTCAATGGGAACTATGGACCTGCTTTTGGCTAATGAGATGGTCAATGTGCTCCTCTCACTGACCACCAATGAAAGAGGTGCCCCTTCCGGAAGTGCAGCAGGCCGGGTAAATGGCCTTGGGGGCTGCATGTGGCCCGCAGGCCGTAGTTTGGGGACCCCTGCTGTCGGGAGCCGATCAACGACTGCTGGCTGACAAGGTCACAGCAGAGAAGATCCACAACTGCTGGCTGACAAGGTCACAGCAGAAGATCAAAAACTGCTGATTGACAAAGTCACAGCAGAGAAGACCAATGGCTGCTGGTTGACAAAGTCACCACAGTGAAGACCAATGGCTGCGGGTTGACAAAGTCACCGCAAAGGAAAGGCACAACGATACTTCCCCCTTTGATTTTTTGAATTAATCTGGCCTTATATCCCCCCTTTTTCTGGCTGTGTGCTATTATTTATGGCACAGGGATAATAGTACCATGCTTTCCCTGTAGATTCGTAGTAATTTCTTTGGAAATGAGACAGAAGGTGTAAGTTCCACAGAAAAGCCTGTAAGCCCCTTGAACTGGGCTCATAAACAAAAGAGGCTGGCTATGATATCCCTTGTAAAGGGTTAAGTTTGTAGGAGAATTTCTTCTTATTAATCATGTTAGAAAGAATAAAGTTAGAACTTAACTAGTGTATGAATATAGTAAATAAATAAAATTTGACTAGACAATAGAATCTTAGGTAAGGTGGAGTGGCCCGTTGCGTGGCCTTGGATGGGAGCACAGCCGGCAAGTAAAGAGTGTTTTGTTAAGAGACTTGTTTTGTGACTGAAGGCAGTTGCTGGGCTTTTCTCAGTAAAACATTCTCATGAGATTTTTGTATTTTCCAAGGATAAGGAGAGGAATGTGGTGGGATCCATAGAAGCAATAGCAATGCCTTCTGATATTATGTTGCTACTAAGCTATCTTGCAGGTGCACTCTATGTATCTTTTTTTTTTTTTTTAATTTTAAGTTTTTTATTTTTTATTCTTTTTTTTTTTTTTAAGAGAGAGAGAGAGGAGAGACAGAGAGAGAAGGGGGGGAGGAGCTGGAAGCATCAACTCCCATATGTGCCTTGACCAGGCAAGCCCAGGGTTTCGAACCAGCGACCTCAGCATTTCCAGGTCGATGCTTTAACCACTGCGCCACCACGTGTCAGGCCACTCTATGTATCTTTAAGCAAAAGTTACTCTTGATGTTATGCCTATTTCTCAGTAAAACAAGCTTTTTGTAGTCTTGTGAAAAAATTAGGACACTGCATGAACTCAAGGCCATTTGCTTGAGCAAGCGGTGGTCCTTTGCTAGTCCTTGATGATTTCGTCTGTTAATCTCTCTCTCTGCGCCTTTGACTCACAACAGTGAAGTAGAGTTATTAATTAGTACTAATCTTTTAGAAGTTTGTACCACCTGATTTATAGCTTATAGATATGAATTAACTGTTATCTGGAAATATGTAACCATAATGAAACAAAATACCATGTGATTGTAACTTAGCGTGTGTGCATAAAAAGAAGCTAGACCAGCATTTGGCAGAGATGCCTGGCAGTAAATGCTAACTAGAGAATAAAGAGAAAGAAAAGAATTCGGCTCTCTCACTCGATTTCGCCGATGCCGTCTCTTCCTGTGGGACCCCTGGATTCCCCCCAGGGCTGGACCCCGGCACCCTGCTCTAGGAGAGAGTCCTGGTCTGGAGAGGGGGAGCAGGCTGTCTGGAGTTGCCCGGACAGAACATACATATTTCTCTCTCCCTTGCAGGGCAGGCCTGGTCCCAACCCCTCACTTGACAGCCCCTGGTCCACCGGCTTCCAGGGCATGCTGCCCGGTTGTCCTCCCCACACTGCAATGACTGATGGGCTCAGATGGGTGAATGTCCAGAGGGGCAGAGGACGGGAGTGAGGCTGGAGAGGACCCGAACTCTGAATTCCCCGTCAGTGGGCCCTGCAACCCTGCCTTTAAGGCGCATACCAACAGCACATCTCCTTTACCCAAGCCCTTCCTTCCAGGGGCACCTGAACCCTCAGCTCTTACTCCCCAAACTGGGAGGCATAGCTGGGGACAATTGCTAGGGAAATGTACTCAAATGGGCCAGCCACCCAGTGGCCTCATTGCTGCCCCGTCCTGGAAGGGGAAAAGGATGCAAATTCCCCAGGCTTCCAAACCGGAGCTCGGGGTGGAGGCAATGGAGCTGGCTGAGCTGCTGGGTCTGCTCTGGGAACCCTACGACAGGGCGTGGGCCTCAGGACAGGGTCATCATAGCACTTTCCCCCATTGGCTCGATCTGAATAAAGACACATGGGCCTCAGAGGCCCCTGCCTCGGTTGGAAAAAATGCCCCTGCTCCACTGAGCTCCATCTGAGGGGGAACCCCTGTCTGTTTGGGAAACATGACTATTCCTGAGGAACCTCGTTTTGAGAGGTGAAGGAATTGGGCCCAGGGCCACCTGTTCCCCTCACCTGGGAGATGCAGCGCAGGTAGCGCACGGCCACCTCACGGGCCAGCAGCCAGTCGCCATCGTAGATCCCTGGGCAGGGCACCTGGGCCAGCAGGCGGGCAAGCTCGGACGGGGGCAGGCCGGGCACCAGGCTGCCATTACCCAGTACAGCCACGGGCACGGCAGTGCAGAAAGCACAGAGGAAGCACTTGCCATCGAGCAGCGTGACAGCCACCCAGACGACGGGCGCAATGAGGGCACGCTGGGCCATGGAGCAGAACATGTAGCGCAGCACGGCGGGGTCCTTGGCCCGGCGGCCCGGCGGCCGCTTCCACTCCTCAGCCAGCATGGACACGTTGTTGTTCAGGACCAGGCCGAGCAGAAAGAGCACCAGGGGCGGCACCAGCAGGATGCCAGCACTGTAGGCTGCGTTGTAGCCGGGCAGACAGGGACAGTTGAAATCGAAGGCCGAGTATATCTGGGCGCTGGCCAGGGCCATGAGGCCACAGATGCCGTTCATGAAGGACTCCTGGTTAGACTGCAGGAACTGGAAGACCATCCGAAACTTGTCCATTGCGCCCCCCACGGGACCTGGCGGCCTCCTCCCACCTCACCGCTGCCTTGAGGATGGGCCCTGCAGCCCACTGTGCCCACTGGGTGCCCACGTCATGGCTGAGACGGGCAGAGCTCAGGGTAGTGGCTGAGGTCACTGTCTCTTTGAGGAACCTTCTAGTCAGGTGCTGGCCGAGAGGCGCAGGGTGGCCAATCCTATGGGTGTAGCCAGGGTCTGCCCCTCCCCTCCTGAGCCTCTCTCTCCGTAACCACCTCCGGCTCAGGGAAACCACCAGGGCCACACCTGATGGGAAGAGTTCTCTGTGGGTATGGGAGGAGGCCGAGGCAGTTCAGACACAGGCTGGGAAGATGCTGTTTCCAGCAGGGGTTGAATTTGGGACAATCCAGGGCTGCTGCATAGGCTTAGGTTTCTGAACCTTGTCCCCTGGGCTCCTAAGAAGCATATCACCCTCCAGCCCCTCCCATTGGGTCTTTCCTCCATGCTGTATCAGGGTCCATGGCACCTCCTCCATCAGTTCAGATAATAATGGTATGATGATGTAGTCACAGCAATGACAGTGGTGGCTGTAACGGCAGTGGTGATGGTGGTGGTGGAGAGGGCAGTGTTGGTATTAGGGATGGTGCTGATCATGCTGATGGAGGTAAAGGTGGTGATGGTGGCAGTGATGGTGCTGATGGTGGTGATGGTGTCAGTGATGGTGGTGATGGTGCTGATGGTGGTTATAGCAGTAATGATAGTGATGGTGGTGATGATATTGGTCCCGAGTTTTTTGTTAGTTTGATAGGGTTTAGCCATATATACATTTTTACCTGAGGAAACTTTAACAAAAATTTTTTTGATTGACTGATTTGAGAAAGGAAAGGGGAAAGAGAAACATTGATTTGTTCCATTTATTTATGTATTCTTTGGTTGATTCTTCTATGTGCTCTGACCGGGGATCGACCTACATGCAACCTTGGTGTGTTGGGATGCTGATCGACTCAACTCAGCTAGCTACCCAGACAGAGTACTTGAGAAAAACTTTTGATTTCATGAAAACCGTAATAATTTGAATAGTTGAGCTTTTGTGTTTATCCCTGAAAAAGGTAGAGTATTATTCATGTGTCGATAATGTTTGCTTTTGATTTTGTGTGTCAAAAAGACATTTCCTTTTAAATTCTTACATGATGCTTACAAGATAGGAAAATGGCATCTTCTTTTTAAAAGAAAAATTGAGTTTTAAGTGATATATTGTTTCTTAGAAGCCTTTAAAAATATTTCACTGTACTTTTTATCCCTTTGTATTACTTTATAGAAAAAATTACTTGAACCTCATTGTGTAGGTGTTCAGTACATGTAGAATGTCATGGCTAATGTGAATCCCATGTATAAATTAAGAGAGATGTAGCAGGTCAACTATATTTAATATATTCAAATGTATAGAAACTTGACAGGTAACTAAGTTATTCTGGGAATCAAATATATTCTTTTCTCTTCTTTCAGGAACTACTTGCTTTCCTCTTCAGAGGATGGAACTGTTAGATTGTGGAGTCTTCAAACATTTACTTGCTTGGTGGGATATAAAGGACACAACTATCCAGTTTAGGACACACAGTTTTCTCCATATGGATATTATTTTGTGTCCGCGGGCCACGACCTAGTAGCTCGGTAAGTATATTGTGGTCTTATAATGAGGCCTCTTCAAGAAACAGGATGGTTTCTTGTTGGGAATTACAAACTCCAGCCAAACTCTTTTTCACTTCTATTATTCAGGACCAACTTTTTGAGAATATCAGCATTTATAGCTCCTTATTTGAAAACGAATTTGGGAAAAGAGTATTAACTGTCAGTAATTATGTCTATATCGAGTCCTGAGTCATTTTTCTTTCTCGTTAGATTAACACACCTTCCCTGCCTCCCATCGCTGTTTAACATTTTATTTATTTTTATTAATTTTTTTTGTATTTTTCTTCTTCTTCTTTTTTTTTTTTTTTTTTGTATTTTTCTGAAGCTGGAAATGGGGAGGCAGTCAGACTCCCGCACGCGCCCGATGGGGATCCACCTGGCACGCCCACCAGGGGGCGATGCTCTGCCCCTCCGGGGCGTCTCTCTGTCTCGACCAGAGCCACTCTAGCGCCTGAGGCAGAGGCCATAGAGCCATCCCCAGCAGCCGGGCCATCTTTTGCTCCAATGGAGCCTCGGCTGTGGGAGGGGAAGAGAGATACAGAGAGGAAGGAGAGGGAGAAACGGGGAGGCAGTCAGACAGACTCCTGCATGTGCCCGACCGGGAACCACCCAGCATGCCCACCAAGGGGCGATGCTCTGCCCATCTGGGGCGTTGCGCTGTTGAAACCAGAGCCATTCTAGCACCTGAGGCAGAGGCCATAGAGCCATCCCCAGCACTGGGGCCAACTTTGCTCCAATGGAGCCTTGGCTGCGGGAGGGGAAGAGACAGAGAGGAAGGAGAGGGGGAGGGGTGGAGAAGCAGATGGGCGCTTCTCCTGTGTGCCCTGGCCGGAAATCGAACCTGGGACTCCTGCACGACAGGCCGATGCTCTACCACTGAGCAAACCGGCCAGGGCTAACATTTTATTTTTTTAAATATATTTTGTTTTCTTTTTAAAAATTAGCTGTTTGACCTTTTCTTTCACTACCACTGTACTACCTTTGTTTTCCTGTCATCTTAAAAATTCAGGATGAGGTAGCTTAGGTTAGAAAATATCCGGTGGCCTAAACTTTTCTGTGGGTTAGACTAGGGTTTGGGTGGGATAGGGGAGGGGCGGTGGGGAGAGAACTCAACAATTATAAAATTAAAAAAATACTGTACCAGATCAGCTTTGTATTTTAAAGAATGTTAGTCTCTGTCATTCCTTTTTCTTTCTCTTGAGTAACTAGTGAGGAGGACCCACTTAGAGCTACCATTTCACATGGATATTTATTTTGGATAAAATTTTGGCACTTCATAGTTAACTATTATCATCTTTTGCTCTTAATACATTTTTTAAAAGGCTTTGGGCTACAGACCACTATCAGCCTTTAAGGATATTTGCTGGCCATCTTGCTGATGTGAATTGTACCAGATTCCATCCCAATTCTAATTACGTTGCTACGGGCTCTGCAGACAGAACTGTGCGGCTCTGGGATGTCCTGAATGGCAACTGTGTAAGGATCTTCACTGGACACAAGGTATTTTTAAACCTTCATTTCCCAGCACACAAGGTTGCTTTTGAGATAAAAATACTGAAAAATGAACCAGTAACATATACATTTTAAAGATACTGTTCATACCACTACACTTAAAGTTCTTTCCATGGACTTCTTTTCTAGGGACCAATTCATTCCTTGACATTTTCTCCCAATGGGAGATTCCTGGCTACAGGAGCAACAGATGGCAGAGTACTCCTTTGGGATATTGGACATGGTTTGATGGTTGGAGAATTAAAAGGCCACACCGATACAGTCTGTTCACTTAGGTTTAGTCGAGATGGTGAAATTTTGGCATCAGGTAAATGACTAGAAGTAGCTTTGTGGTAAATGGTAAAATGGTATGTTAAAAGGAAACAATGAGTAATGACAATTGCGAAATTAAATCCTGCTGTTTTAGGCTTTGCTTCTCCTTAGTGATGATTCCAGAGTATCATCATCCTATGTGTATATTGACCTCTCATGTTAAACTACTGCTTGAAATGGTCCTTTGGAAGGAATAGAATTGTTGTTAATCAGCTTTAGAGTTTTCACCAGAAATACATAGTAAACATACAAAGCATACTTGGTAAAATGTCAGAAGCTAAATATGGTGGATGCTACTAAATGGTTTCTTTTGATTTTCCCTTAGGTTCAATGGATAACACAGTCCGGTTATGGGATGCTGTTAAAGCATTTGAAGATTTAGAGACTGATGACTTTACTACAGCCACTGGGCATATAAACTTACCTGAGAATTCACAGGAGTTACTGTTGGGAACATATATGACCAAATCAACACCAGTTGCACATCTCCATTTTACCAGAAGAAACTTGGTTCTAGCCGCAGGAGCTTATAGTCCGCAATAAACCATTGGTATTAAAGACCTTTGGAAGCTACTGTTTGAAAAAGGGAGACTAAAAGCAAATACCTCAGTGATTAATATTTAAGCTACAAAGAATGTTTTGTCTATATGGATCTGGAAGTATGCTGCTGGAAAATCTGAACAGGACAGTTCCACGTTTCTATAGCAACCACATTTAACTAATTTCCGTTAGTTGAATAAGTTCATGGAGGGGACATTCATGGTGCTTTGGAATGTGTGGAAACTTTGCATTTTCTGTTCAAATGCTATTTTAATTTTTTATGTTTAGAAAAAAACAATTGATTTCAGTAATTCATCCTGCTTTAAGATTCAAATTGAGTAATATAATACCATCTTAAATTTTAGCTGAAGAATTCAATGAGCATGTTATGTTTCTGCTGTAAAAATGTAGTTACTGTATGGCACTCAAGTACTGTGTTAAATGACCCACTAACATTTCTGCTTGGCCCATGACTAGTGGAATAGATGTAACTGGGTACAGTGAACTACAATTCCTTTCCAAGATTTAGATGAAATACAACCATCCACTGACATCTGAATTTATAACTTAGAATTTGAATGCACCCAAATACTCTATAAGCCAGGTGAAGATATTTAGCTTCCATGTTCTACTTTGGCTAAAATACACAACCTTGTACACTTGAAGTCAGACAGACATTTCAGTTGCTTACCTCCAATACTGAGCCTTGCTTTGGGAAACTAGTATTCAGACCAAGTCACTGCCAGTTTTTTGCCTTTGTTGCATTTTGTACAGTTTTTATATTTTTGATATCTTGTAAATAAAGACAACCAGCTTTTCCAGGTTCATAATTTATTGTACAAATTGAGTATCACATGATGAGTTGACATTAGCTTCTCCAGGCATGGGAAATTAACAGATGAAGTACAGTTAGAATCCTATAAACAAAGCAAAAATAGTTCAGACACAAATGTGTTCAACTCCACTTTTAACACAGCAAATTACCAATATATAAGTATCCACAACCCCCCTGAAATTGAATGCAAATTCATCAAATTCCCAAAGGAGTCAGTAAACCCCATAAATTAAGGTGTATCTCACCTTAATACAATTTAACCTAACACCATTTTTTTTTTTTTTTTGTATTTTTCTGAAGCTGGAAACAGGGAGAGACAGTCAGACAGACTCCCGCATGCGCCCGACCGGGATCCACCCGGCACGCCCACCAGGGGCAACGCTCTGCCCACCAGGGGGCAATGGTCTGCCCCTCTGGGGCGTCGCTCTGCCGAGACCAGAGCCACTCTAGCGCCTGGGGCAGAGGCCAAGGAGCCATTCCCAACGCCCGGGCCATCTTTGCTCCAATGGAGCCTTGGCTGGGGGAGGGGAAGAGAGAGACAAAGAGGAAAGAGGGGGGGGGGTGGAGAAGCAAATGGGCGCCTCTCCTATGTGCCCTGGCCGGGAATCGAACCCGGGTCCCCCGCACGCCAGGCCGACGCTCTACCGCTGAGCCAACAGGCCAGGGCTAACCTAACACCATTTTTAACCAGAGAGCTGCCAACAATTCAGTATGATCCTAAATGTGTGCAACTGGAAAAGGCAAGTATATAAAGTAACATTTTAAACAGTAGAAAACAGATATGTTATCTAGGATCTATCTATTAATATCTGAGACACTATTTCTCCATTTGTATAAAGGGGCTACAACTAAATTCCCAAAGTTAGGAGGCACCTAATATAGGAAATTGAGTTAAGTACTAGCTTTGCCAGGAATGAGCCATGGACCACTGCATTTTGGGATATGTAGTCCCCTAAGGATTGGAACAGCTCTTAAGAGCAGAGGGAAAATTTTCTGTCTTTGGAGAGCTACATTAGATAAAGATCTAGATTTAGGGTTCTCTACATATCATTTACTGCAAACAAGTATTTATTCAAGCATAGGCAAATCGGGGTTAGGGGCACTATGGGGATTTAATGAAAAGACAGTACTACTTACATAAAAACTTGAAACCAACCACATCAAAATTCTAACTGAACTACAGAGCAACAGTCATCAGAATCGCCTGAAACTTAGCTGAATGGAAGTCCTACAACTAGGGAATTAAGCAGTTCTTAAAGGGCCTGCACAGGGACTTACTCTGACTCCCTCAGAGCTCCAGTGCTTGGACAGCAGCTGGAAAGGCACCAGAGATGTATGGGAAGGAAATGAAGTGTCAGGCATCAAAGTGAGCTGGGGGTTGGGGGGAGCTTTCTGCTAGACAAAGTTCCTTTTCTGAGCCCTCCCCCAACAAAACCAGCATCAGAGCTTACAGCAACCTAGCCCACACTGTTTGCCCTGGCCTGGTGATTCCCTGAGAACCCACCCACACAACTTGCCGGCCCACCCAAGCGATTTTCAGTTGGTTTTCCATACAACATGGCCTGTCTTGGCTCATGCTTCAGACTTTCCTAAAATCATAAGACAAGCAGCATTTGCCTTCCGCATGCTCTGTACTTCTAATTAATCCCAGGCCTGGCACTATCAGCAGTCAATCCTGGTTCTTAGCTTGGCTTTGCCTGGGCACCTCCAAGCACCCTGCACAAGAGGCAGCCATCTGTAAATCACATTATATATCATACAGGTGGTCCCAGGCAGAACACAAGCAGTGTTGGACCTTGGCCTGTACTTCTTGGGAGGCCCTAGCACAGCCAGTGGACAGCTTCAGACCACGTCAAAAGCACCAACCAATCTTCACAAGTGACGTACTCAAGGGACAGATTCAGTGGGCACCTGAACTCCACTGGGTCCCTGTACAACTGATCCTCCACAGTAGTTGGTTGTCATCGCAGGCCTTTGTAGCCGATTGACCTGGGGGGCAAATCCCTCTCATTGACATGCCAACAGCAATCAAGGCTCAACTACAAGAGGAGGGTGTACACAGCCCATATGGGAGGCGCACCTGGAGTACACAGCTTGGGTTATCAGGGAGGCTGTGCCACCGGACCTTACAAAACACCTACTACACAAAGACTCTACCAAGGCCAATCTAAGACATAGCATCTCTACCTAATTCACAGAAACAAACATAGGGAGATTGCCAAAATGAGATGATTAAAAAAACAACAACAAACAAAAACCCATTCCAAATGAAAGAACAGAACTCCAGAAAAAGAAAACAAAATGGAGATAAGCAATCTACTAGATTCAGAGTTCAAAACACTGGTTATAAGTATGCTCAATAAACTTAATGAGAATGTCAACAGCATAAAAAAAGGCCATGGAAATCATAAAAAAGAACCAATCAGAAAAATTGAAATAAATAATTTAAAGGGAATCAACCATAGAGATGAAGCGGAGAATCAAGTTAGTGATTTGGAATATAAGGAAGTAACTAAGCCCTCACCCCATGAAGATAGTGTTAGGAGCCTCTGGGACAACTCTATATCTACATTTACATCATGGGGTTGCTGGAAGTAGCAGAGAGAGAGACCAAGAAACTGAAAACCTATTTGAAAATATAAGGACAGAAAACTTCCCTCACCTGGTAAAGGAAATAGACATACAAGTCCAGGAAGCACAGAGAATCCCAAACAAGATGAATCCAAAGAGGCCCGCACCAAGACACACAATAAAACGCAAAAGGGTCAAGACAAGGAGAGAATCTTAAAAGTAGCAAAAGCAGCCTGATCAGGAGGTGGCGCAGTGGATAGAGCGTCAAACTGGAATCAGGTTCGAAACCCCAAGGTCACTGGCTTGAGCACAGGATCACAGACATGACCCCATGGTCCTTGGCTTAAGCAAGGGGTCACTGCTCGGCTGGAGCCCCTGGGGCCAAGGCACATATGAGAAGCAATCAATGAACAACTAAAGTGCTGTAACTACGAGTTGATGCTTATCTCTTTCTCTCTGTCTCTTGCAAAAAATAAGTAAATAAGGGTAAAATATGAAAAAGAAATACCTACAAAAGTAAAAAAATTTATGAACAATAAAATGGCAATAGTTGATTTTTCTATCAACTATTGACAAAAACAAACAAGCAGAACAGAAACAAACTCATAAATACGAAGAACATTTTGATGGGTTGTCAGATGGGAGGGGGGTGAAAAAGGTTAATGGATTAAGTACAAATTGGCTGTTACAGAACAGTCATGGGGATGTAGAGTAGAACATAGGGAATATAGTCTATAATATTCTAGTAACTATGTATGGTGTCAGATGGGTACAAGATTTATTGGGATGATCAATTAGTAAATTATATAATGTCTAACCACTGGAGTGTACACCTGAAACTAATAAAGTATTGTATGTCAACTGTAACTGAAAAATAAAAAATGATTAAAAAAAAACCCTTGAAACTAGCACAACAGCAAAAAATGAGATACAGCTGCAACTGATTTTAAAAAGGTTGACTAATAAAGAGCTTATTATATGAGAGAAATAAGGTCTTCATAAAAAGTCCCGATTGTTAATGAGGAAAAAGCACAGGAAAGAACGTTAAGAAAAATACAAATGGTAAACAAATGCAAAAAAGTGTACAATTTCATTAAAAAGACATTATCTTTACTCATCAAATTAACAAAAACCAAAACTGGTATTATTCAAGAGCGACAACCTCCTGGGTAAGAATTCAACCTAAGGAACAATCACAGATATAGACTTCATGTCATGCTGTAAAGCATTCATTGTAATGTTATTTATGCTAAAATCTAATAGACCTATTTACTCTGTAAAATAAATTAAATATCCACAAGCACTCACACATTCAAATTATAGAAAACGGGCCCTGGCCGGTTGGCTCAGCGGTAGAGCGTCGGCCTAGCGTGCAGAGGACCCGGGTTCGATTCCCGGCCAGGGCACACAGGAGAAGCGCCCATTTGCTTCTCCACCCCTCCGCCGCACTTTCCTCTCTGTCTCTCTCTTCCCCTCCCGCAGCCAAGGCTCCATTGGAGCAAAGATGGCCCGGGCGCTGGGGATGGCTCTGTGGCCTCTGCCCCAGGCGCTAGAGTGGCTCTGGTCGCAATATGGCGACGCCCAGGATGGGCAGAGCATCGCCCCCTGGTGGGCAGAGCGTCGCCCCATGGTGGGCGTGCCGGGTGGATCCCGGTCGGGCGCATGCGGGAGTCTGTCTGACTGTCTCTCGCCGTTTCCAGCTTCAGAAAAATGAAAAAAAAAAAAAAAAAAAAAAAATTATAGAAAACGTTATCTGTTATAAGACAAAACACAGTCATGAATCATAGCCAACAGAAACCAAATGAAATAAAAAAGAGCTTAACCGGCCCTGGCTGGTTGGCTCAGCGGTAGAGCGTCCGCCCGGCGTGCGGGGGACCCGGGTTCGATTCCCGGCCAGGGCACACAGGAGAAGTGCCCGTTTGCTTCTCCACCCCTCCCCCTCTCCTTCCTCTCTGTCTCTCTCTTCCCCTACCGCAGCCAAGGCTCCATTGGGGCAAAGATGGCCCTGGCGCTGGGGATGGCTCCTTGGCCTTTGCCCCAGCACTAGAGTGGCTCTGGTCGTGGCAGAGCATCGCCCCCTGGTGGGCAGAGCATGGCCCCTGGTGGGCGTGCGGGTGGATCCCAGTCAGCGCATGCGGGAGTCTGTCTGACTGCCTCTCCCCGTTTCCAGCTTCAGAAAAATACAAAAAAAAAAAAAAAAAAAAAAAGAGCTTAACCAAAATGGTAATTAAAGTTGTCAGGGTAATGGGATATGGGTAATATTTTTCTCTTTATAGTCAGAAAAAAAACCCGCAACATCAAAATAACTAAGTTATAAACTTTTAAATGTCAACTCCTTACTTTTTTATGTCGCTTTCACAGCTGGGGTTTTTTTAGACCTTAACTTGAAGTATAAAACCAGCATAGCAATGCCTCCATATGTGGCCAGTACACACTGAAAAAGAAAGGGAAATGTAAAGAGTTGCTCTCACACTTTTATTATTCTAAAATACAACTGCTTAAAGGTATCATTAATACTTACATTCATTCTACCTGTGAGAGTGTAAGAGTTGAAATATTTTTTGATACCAGTGAATTGGAATTGAGCATCAGCTTCTGGACCTGCCATGGCTTCAATCTTTTAAGAAAAGAAAGAAGGCAACAATAAATTGGTTTGGATACAATTTAAGACTTTTTTTTAGAGTTTAAAAACCTGTCAAGTCTTGTAAGTCTTGCCCAACACAGCTGCAGCAAATATGGTGAAAAAAGCCTTGCTGATAAGGGAACTTTGGGAAGGACTTTACCTTAGTTGCTTTTACACAACACTCCAGAATATATGTCAAATCACTCCGCATAGGAAGAGAACACAGTAGTCCACCCTCTGACCCAATATTGCTTGATATTTTCATTCCTGATTCTATATTATGGCCTAATGTATATGACATTAATCAGTTTTAAGATTAGTTAAAAGGCAGAATTTGAAACTTTTCAGTTTTGCAGAGGGGTAACTACCAATTAAAGAGCTCAACTTGCAACCCCGCCTTTTACAATTTTTTTAAATAAATAAGACCTCCATGGAAGGCAGAAAAGGGATCATTTAGAAAATGGAGTTGATACATAGTAGCTGTTGGTGGTGGGGAAGCTGGAATTCTTATTCCATATGCCAAAATAGATAAATGAAAAAAAAATAGATAAAAGATTTAAATGTAAATTGTGAAAACCAAAAATTCTGTTAGGTAACGGGCAAATATTGTAATCATCTTAGAGAAGGGAAAATAAAAAAACAAAAAGGCAAAACATAAAAAGATAACCTCATGATCAAAGAAATGTAAAAAATGAGACCAATATCTAGCAGACTAGTAAAGAGAAAATTATGATAAGCAGTAGTAGTCAAGTTGTGGAAATAAGTACTCCCTCTGTGGCCTACAGTGTAAACTGATACGACTTCCTAAAGTGTAATTTTGCAATATCTATCAAATTATAAAATCAGTACACCCTTTTATCTAACTGGGTCATTTGTCCTCCAGAAATGTACCCTTATAGATAGATATATTGCAAAGTGAAAACATGTTACAAGTTTTCAAGGATCATGACTGTAGTACTGTTTACTAAAGTGAACTGGAAGTAAAAGTCCACCTACAAGAGACTGATGATGGTTCTCATTAGGAGGAAATACAATGTGTGCAGATCTTTATTTATGTATAGACATGAAAAGATGTCCCTATGTAATGTTAAATTAAAAAAAAAATCCTACTTCTGGACACTGTATTACAGACATTATCAAGGGCTCTCAAAGTCCAGTCCTGAGGCCAAACTGGAAAACTTGTTAGAAATGCAAATTGTCGGGCTCTATACCTTAAGCCTATTGAAGCAAAAACTCTGGGGCCCAGTAATCCATTTTAATAAGTCCCTAGGTGTTTCTGATATACGTTAAAGTTTGAAAATCACTGCAGTAACAGAAAACAGTGGAAGAATGCACCATATTTCCCCATGTATAATAAGATGCACCTTAAATTTGGGGCCCGAAACAACAAAAACAATATATTACATAAAGTTATTGAACTCAAGTTTTATTCATCTACAACAATGAGAGAAAAAACAAGGGTGAAAAAGTGGGAAATGCAAGGAAAAAAAATCTACAACCACAGTTTAAGACGCATCCAGTTTTTAGACCTCAAATATTTTGGAAAAAGGTGCATCATATACATACGGTATAAAGCTAACTTTCCAGAGGAGTTCTATCTATGGCAGCTATATATTTTACAATGACATGTATTTCTCTTATAATAAAAACTGCAAAGCGTATTCAAAGGGCACCAGAACAATGCTTGAAAAGTTGTATGACCACCTATCTACTACGACTGAAGCCACGCTGAGTCGATTGGCAACACAGACGAGCCTGT
This sequence comes from Saccopteryx leptura, assembly GCF_036850995.1. Classification (NCBI taxonomy): domain Eukaryota; kingdom Metazoa; phylum Chordata; class Mammalia; order Chiroptera; family Emballonuridae; genus Saccopteryx; species Saccopteryx leptura. The sequence continues at coordinate 24,030,930 of NC_089515.1, read as the reverse complement.
CGAGGTCCGGTCGGGATTGGTAGGCAGTGGCAGTGGCAGAGCTGGCTCTTGATGAAATGGAAGAGGGAGAGATCTGTGAGGAAGTCGTTGCTTCCGAAACCAGCACTCTTCTGTTTTCTATTCAAAGGCTTTCAGGGGCATTCACTGCACAGAATTGGCAATAAAAATTTTGGACAAATGACCCTTAATTGTGAACTGTTTCAAAAACGTTCTTGGGTCCCCTCAATAACCTTGGCTTGTCCAGTGCAAGTAGGAACATCTCCATTAAAAGAAACCTTTATGATGGAGCTTTTACACTGTTTCATTTTACTAAATTTACTAAAGGCAGACTCCCCCCCCCCCATTTCCCTTCATGATATACAATATTTTTGGATTCTTCTAGTTATCAAGCAGGTTTCCAGGAGAAACCTTACAGAAAACAAGGACCTAACTTTGTTACATTAACAACTGATAACCCTCACTACCTGTACCTAACAAAACATTTTAGGATGATGTGGTGTGCAACTGAAACAATTTAAGGTGCTTTCAAGTTCCTTCAACGTGAAATGGGATGAAGTCTGGTGTCTGTGACAGTTCACATAGGACTGACTCGGCCTTAAGAGCGTGGTATAGGAACTGCAGTTTAGTTTGGGTCTTAAAAAAAGATTCCTGAGAGGCTGAGATGGAGGTGGGAGTGGAAAGCGGGCTGTTGCTGGTGAGATAAGCAATGAGAGCAAAGCCTGGAAACACTTGGGTCTGCACTCCAGCAAACTGTTGGTTACTTCTGAGCAAGGATCAGAAACCGCTGTGCTAAAGTGCCCTTTGTGGAATAACTGAACTGATACTTGCTTTCCTTTCGAGTAATACTTAAGTTTAGAAAGACATATTAGTGAAGGAAAAAATGATCTAAGTCGTCTTTGTTAAACGGCAGCCTGTGGGGAAGTCTAAGCAACAGGGTCTCGGCTTTTGTTAATAACTGACTGGAAAGTAGCTATCAAATATAATAAATCCTTCCATGCCTCTCTTCACCTGTAAAAGGGCATTTCATTCAAGGCCCAAAGTGATCAACTGCCCTACCTTAGTTACTCTGTTTCTCGATACAGCTGTTTTGCTGTCGGACTGGTCACTTTCTCGGATTGGTGAGATCACGAAGTAAAGGAGGCAAAGATTGAGCGAGAGCCGCTCAGGTACCAGAACCAGACTCTTGCACTTCAAGTTTACAATTCTCTGTTCTGGCTACCTCCTAGGAAAGGCCTACGGGCTGATCGAACACATTAAAATCGAAATATAACCCGCTTTACGCGAGCCCGATAACGCAGGGGCCGGGCCACCCTCCCTCTTGCTCTGACAACGGCTGCCACGCAGCTAACGGAGGTCTGGCTGGCGAGCTCCCTAAGCACAGCTCAGTGGAAACAAGTTGTTATGGGAATACAGAGGAAAAGAAATTAATTCACCAGAGATGAGGTCAGAAGTTCAAGTTTTCATCCAAAATTACGTCACGGGTAACCTTGGGGGATTACCTCCGCTGCAGGCCTCATTTTTCCCCACTGAAAAATGCAATCTAAGGGCCTTTGGGAGCGATGGAATCCCCTGGGAGCGCCTATTCGCCTCTCCCCAAGGCTGCCCGGCCAACGTCCGACCTCTCGCACCGCGGCCTCGCGATCTCAAATTCCTTTTCCATTCCCCACCGTCTTACCCCTCCCCCCAAAGCGAAGACCTCACGGCCTTCCTGGACTAGGAACGGTCGGTCGGACCCTAGGCCGCCGTCGCAAACTGAAGGCGCGAGGTCCGACTCTGGGCCTTCCTCCACACCCACCTTGCAAAACGCACGAATTCCACCAGCTGTGCCCTTCAGCGCACGGAGATACCCTTCTGCCCGCCGGAAGAAGCCGCCACCCCCGCACGCGATCAATCGGTCTCCGAGATTCAGCCTCCGGCGTCGATTGGCTATGGCTCGGACCTGCATTTCTGCTTCCGGTCTCCAAATCTCCTCCCCCTACACAGCTCCAGGACCCAGCATATAACGGAAGTTGGGTGTTGAGCCCGCCCACACTTCCGGGAAAGCTGCGTTGTGCGTTGGCTCTACAAGTGTCCGCGTGCGTGACTACCGTGGCGCGCCCTCCGAAGTTGAATCTGGCAGGACTTGTGAGGTTGGTGGCTGAGGGCAAAGGATATATGGGAGGAAACCTTGTGGCTTCCAGGTTTATCCTAGGTCCTAGGACAGGGGTCCCCAAACTTTTTACACAGGAAGCCAGTTCACTGTCCCTCAGACCGTTGGAGGGCCCAACTGTAAAAAAACTATGAACAAATCCTTATGCACACTGCACATATCTTATTGTAAAGTAAAAAAATAAAACGGGAACAAATGCAATATTTAAAATAAAGAACAAGTAATTTTAAATCAACAAACTGACCAGTATTTCAGTGGGAACTATGCTCCTCTCACTGACCACAAATGAAAGAGGTGCCCCTTCCAGAGGTGCGGCGGGGGCCGGATAAATGGCCTCAGGGGGCCGCATGCGGCCCGCGGGCCGTAGTTTGGGGACCCCTGTCCTAGGACTAGGTCTCCCGAGTCCTGCCATGGACCCTGCAGTGCCGGGTGAATGATTCTACCACCCCAGACGGGCTCAGAAGCCTGTAATATCAATCAGGTTCTGTCCCCAGGAAGCAGCTTAAGTCCCATCTTTGCCACTGGATTTACTGTCTCTTTGAAGCTCTAGTTTTTCTTGGTTAAGGATCAAATTCTGGGCAAACTAAGCTCTGCACTTTCCTATTTCTGTGAAACATACATACTTAAAAAAATGTTTATTGTATTGACGTTAGAGAGGAAGGGAGAAAGAGAGACAGGCGGGAGCATCGATCTGCTCCTGTATGTGCCCTGACCCGGGATTGAACCGGCAGCCTCTGTGCTTTGGAGCGACGCTCTAATCAACTGAGCTAACCGGCAGGGCCTGCAGTGTATTTTTCTTGATTGCTGTTCTTTTCTAACTTGAGCAGTCATTTTAATTCTAACTATTTAAGGGTGTCTGATCACCAAAGTAAACATTAAACTACCCATATATAATTCAAGATCTTTTACGAAAAGCCTAATCTATCCTTAAAATTTAATTCCAATTATTATGCTTTATTTGCCCTGTGGTCTAGTTCAATGATCCTTAACAGAAAGGGAATAGCAGGCTGTTTGACAGCAATTATTTGACAGACAGATTGCCGGTGCTCATTGGAAATATTTGGCTTTTCCTGTTTCCATGCTTTTTCTCATTCCTTTTGCTTTTCCCTTTCCATCTACCAAAATCCTATTCATCTTTTAACATTTTGCTCAAAGGCATCTTCTTTAGGACACTTAATCATTTATTGAAGCCTCATCAGTTCCTCTTTGTTGATAGTTTGTATAATTGGCCTGACCAGGTGATGGTGCAGTGGATAGAGCATTGGACTGGGACACGGAGGACCCAGGTTTGAAACCCTCAGGTCGCTGGCTTGAATACGGGCTCATCCGGCTTGAGTGTGGGCTCATCCAACTTGAGCTCGGACTCACTGGCTTGAGCTGGGGATTGTAAACATGACTCCATGGTTGCTGACTTGAGCCCAAAGGTTGCTGGCTTGAAGCCCGAAGTCACTGGCTTGAGCCCAAAGTTGCTGGCTTGAGCAAGGGATCACTTGCTCTGCTATAGCCCCCTGGTCAAGGCACATGTGAGAAAGCAGTCGATGAACAACTGAGGTGCTCCTTCTCATCTCTCTCCCTTCCTGTCTGTCTGTCCCTCCCTCTCTCTGACCCTCTCTCGGTCACACACAAAAATATTTGTATATAGTAATTGTTTTATATTCTTGAAAGTGTTCATGTTCTTTAAAGGCAGGGGGTTATATATTCATTTGTGTATTCCTGACTTAACTGTAGCTTCTTTTTGTGTGTGTGTGTGTGTGTATTTTTCTGAAGCTGGAAACGGGGAGAGACAGTCAGACAGACTCCTGCATGCGCCCGACTGGGATCCACCCGGCATGCCCACCAGGGGGTGACACTCTACCCACCAGGGGGCGATGCTCTGCCCCTCCGGGGCATCGCTCTGCTGCGACCAGAGCCACTCTAGCGCCTGGGGCAGAGCCCAAGGAGCCATCCCCAGCACCCGGGCCATCTTTGCTCCAATGGAGCCTTGGCTGCGGGAGGGGAAGAGAGAGACAGAGAGGAAGGAGGGGGTGGAGAAGCAAATGGGCGCTTCTCCTATGTGCCCTGGCCGGGAATCGAACCCGGGTCACCCCGCACGCCAAGCCGATGCTCTACCGCTGAGACAAACGGCCAGGGCAACTGTAGCTTCTTGATACTCACTGCATTGAGTTATTCCTGGAAGAAAATGTGTGGATTTGTGATTATGAAGGAGAGACCTTTGGAAGGATGAATTGTGGATTATCTGGGGTCTGGCCTCAAACCTTGGTCCTGAATGCTATCTAGCACATTGGTGCTAGAAGGCTCTATCTCTTGTCCATAGATCACAGCCTATAAGAAATCTTACACCAGCATTACATGTCCTGTAACTCTGCATTGTTTTTAGGAGACCCAAACATGTCAACTATGGAAGAAAGCTTCTCTCGTGGGGGTACAAGGAAGTCCCACAAATCAGAGAAACCTTTGCAGCAGTCAGTTGAGCAAGACAACTTATTTGATGTAAGTGGTATGTTTGGTAAGAGTCACTGAATACTTTCTCTCTGTAGTGTCCTTTTGAAGAATAAGCCCTGTTTGGGAATTGTGTTTTCCAGATTTGGTTTTTTTTGAAGTCTGAGTTTGTAAATTAAACATATTAGAAAGTCCATACCTCTACAAGATTGTATCTTTTGAAACTTGGCTTTTGGTATTTGAGTTTGCAGTGTTCTTGTTCTTTGTTCTTAGGAATTTTGTGCCATGTTGATATAGGATGGAGAAAAAGCATTTGATCACTATTTTTGAATGGGGTCCTTGCTGCCATGTATAATGGTCAGAATTTGCATTATAATTCATAATCTTTACCTACAGTAGGCTGTGCTCTAAATGCTGGAGGGAAGGGGACTACCATTTGATTGTATGGCTTTATGTCTATTTCATGTAATTTTCCCAACTGTACTATGAAGTAGAGATCACCATTCTATGATGTGGAGCAGAGGCTAAGAGCAGTTATATAATTTAGCTGAAATCACACAGCTTGTTATGGTGGAATTGGGAATTTAACTTGGTGTTCATGACTCCACTTTCCAAATTGCTTCTTATTTTGGGGAACCCCTGTGTCTGTCCTCCGTCATGGGAGGGAGAACACTGGAGAGAATGGGCTTTTGAGAACATGAAGGGCAGACTTTATGCAACAAGAGTATTGGGGACAGAATGGGAGAGTTGGGACTGAAGTAGGAATTAAAGGAACATTTGGGAGTGGGGTGGAGTGGAGGAGTAACAGAGCAAGGTGGCAGATGACCTGAAATTGGAAGGAAAGGCCAGGATTGCTTCTTTTCAATCTCTGGGATCTTTTCCCTCCTTTAGATTTCTACTGAAGAGGACTCCACGAAAAGGAAAAAGAAGCAGAAGGGGCCAACAAAAACAAAAAAGCTGAAAATCGTAAAAAGAGAAAGCAGCAAGTCTGTAAAAGAGAAATTTGAAATTCTTAGTATTGAGGTTTGTTAAAGTTCAGTTTTATTTTAAACAAAATACCTGGGTTGCTTAAATTTGTATATGTTCTTTCTTGCTTCCCTTTTTCCTTCATTTCTTTCATTTGTTTATGTATGTGTGTGTGTACCCCCCCTACACACACGTATATATGGCTTGTGTCTGTTACTTCCTACTTTATAAATCGCCATTACTGTGGAACTGGTGGGCGGTTAGAAAATATTACTACTAACAGATACAAAAGTGGGCGGTATGTATAAAAGGTTGACTACCCCTGGTCTAGCGTATAGTAGTTAAGAGCATCGGTTTAGAGGCAGACCTAGTTCCAGATTTGCCATTTAAGGTTATGTGACCATGAAGTAAATAGTTACTTAACTCTCTGAGTTTTGTTTTCCTAATTTGTAAAGTGGAGTAATGGTAGTGACTACCTTGTGGGGACGTTGTGCAGACTGAGAGGACTAGTGTGTAATGTGCGACAGGCTGCCTGTCATGTAGCTGTTGCTCAGTTTATACATCAGTAGTTACCATATAATTCATCCTGCTCTGCACAGCTTACTTATACCTTATTCTCATTTATTGTAATTCCTGTTAAAATATGCTATTTTAACAGAAATCCTTGCTTTAATAAAAAGAAAAAAAAAGACTTCAAAGTCTAGCCAATAACTTACATATTAATAGTAACTTAACTGTGGGATCTTTAATAAGTTATTTATTCTATCTAGACCTCAAATTTTTAATTTTCAGAATGAAGGGGTTAGAGTATGTAGTCTATAAGGAAAATTTTCAGGATTTCATATGACAGTCCTGTCAGATCAGCTGAATCAGCTCCTGAACATGTACTGCAGAGGCAGAGTGGGAACCCCAGGCCTGACGTCACCAGGGGCGGTGTGGCAGTGCAGCAGGGGGTTTTAAACTCGATTTGGTGGGGAAAGAACCTGATTTCTAGACTGTGGTGTTCCAGAGAAAAAGAGAAATGATTTGACCTTGTTTGTATCCCCAGGTTTCTCCCAATAAGTCATCCCAGGTTTGTTCGAACCATCCCGGAGCTGAGTGTGCGGCCAAGGTGAGGGGCGCTCCAGTCATGTGGTCTCGTGGCAAGAGCTCTGGACTTCGGAGGCCAGAACTGAGTTCTAGTCGCGATTTTACCAGTGTTGTGACTTACTTTGCTTGTCTGTCCAGGCTGACTTATTTCTCTAGTAGGGATATTTGGCTCTCAGATGGCTAGTTTGCAGGATTATATGAAAATTAATGTAGCCCTGGCCAGATAGCTCAGTTGGTTAGAGCATTGTCCTCATGTGCAGAGGTTGTCGATTTGATTTCTGGTTGTTAGGGCACATACAGGAACAGATTGATGTTTCCATCTGTCTGTCTCTCCCTTCTTCTGTCTCTAAAATTAATAAATAAATAAAAAAGAAATTGGCCCTGGCCGGTTGGCTCAGCGGTAGAGCGTCGGCCTAGCGTGCGGAGGACCCGGGTTCGATTCCCGGCCAGGGCACACAGGAGAAGCGCCCATTTGCTTCTCCACCCCTCCGCCGCACTTTCCTCTCTGTCTCTCTCTTCCCCTCCCGCAGCCAAGGCTCCATGGGAGCAAAGATGGCCCGGGCGCTGGGGATGGCTCTGTGGCCTCTGCCCCAGGCGCTAGAGTGGCTCTGGTCGCAATATGGCGACGCCCAGGATGGGCAGAGCATCGCCCCCTGGTGGGCAGAGTGTCGCCCCATGGTGGGCGTGCCGGGTGGATCCCGGTGGGGCGCATGCGGGAGTCTGTCTGACTGTCTCTCCCCGTTTCCAGCTTCAGAAAAATGAAAAAAAAAAAAAAAAAAAAAGAAATTAAAGTAAAAGCTGTGTTCAGGGCCTAAGTATCGTTTTAAGGCTTGACCGCAGTTCTGTTTGTTGGCATGCAACAAAAAGAAATAATTTTGCTCTCAACCCAGTTCCCTAAATAAGAGCACGTAGCCAAGAGTACGTGTTCTTAGAGTGTAGGCTACGGCTCGGTGACTGGCATTTTAGGTCATGACCTAGTGGATTCTACAGAGGAATGTTCTAGGAGGAATTCTGGGTGGTAGAAAAGTAAGTAACAGTTTCATGTAGTGGTGGGTCCAGTTTGTCTGGAATCATTTTTTCAGAGGATCTTAAGCATTTTGATCCACGGGCCTACCTTTTTCTGCTTCCTCCATTAAAACAAACAAAACACACAGGAAAACACTTGCTGGGCCATCAGTGAGTGAAATTCGGTGCGTGACTGAGAGTGTCTCTGCAGAGTCAGCCCAGGCTCCATCCACATTTAGGTTTTCTTTTTTTTTTTTTTTTTCTTTCTGAAGCTGGAAACAGGGAGAGACAGTCAGACTCCCGCATGCGCCCGACCGGGATCCACCTGGCACGCCCACCAGGGCGACACTCTGCCCACCAGGGGGCAATGCTCTGCCCATAGGGGCCTCGCTATGTTGCCACCAGAGCCACTCTAGCGCCTGAGGCAGAGGCCACAGAGCCATCCCCAGTGCCCGGGCTATCTTTGCTCCAATGGAGCCTCGGCTGCGGGAGGGGAAGAGAGAGAGAGGAAGGAGAGGGGGAGGGGTGGAGAAGCAGATGGGCGCTTCTCCTGTGTGCCCTGGCCAGGAATCGAACCCGGGACTTCTGCACTCCAGGCCGACACTCTACCATAGAGCCAACCGGCCAGGGCCCATTTAGGTTTTCTGTGCCTAGAGTTATTATGGAAGGACCTCATAAGGTACTTTCAAGGAGGTAAGGTTTGGTCCGTGTCCTGAAGGTACCAGAATGGAAGTGGAATATTTCTGAGAAGGCTCATGTCTGAGATAAGGAAATATTCCTGCAATGTTAAGTTCCAAATGCTAACAACACTCTTGCAGCCTCAAAGTAAGCCCTTTAGTTCTTAAACAATGAGATGTGGTGGAGCACACATTCATGTTTTTAATTTTTGGTTTCTTTAGTTTTGTAGTGTTTGATTGTGTCCCCCTCCAGTCTTGTTGTGGGGGGGGAGACTTCATCGTATTAATCATTTTATAATGCAGTATCTTTATACCCCTGAGTCATGATGTCTTGTTTAATTAAGGGTTGCGGTCAGGTTTATTCAAGGTAAGGATAGATGAAGACTGTAAGGGAAAACCCACTGCGACCCTGAGTGTTTCTTAACCGTCTCACTAGCTAACACTGCTGCTGTTGGTCTACTCTCCTGTCTCGGGAGACTGGTATGGACCGGAGGGGTGGTACTTGGCTGTTACAGCGTGGGCAAGTCAGGAAATCAGCGCACCTGTGGAGTAGGTGAGAGATGGTAGTTAGAATAACAGAAAGATGGACAGATGAACTCGAGCACATCTTCCACCTCCTCCTGCACCTATGTTTTATAGTTACTTATTTTAATCAAGGCCCCCAAGAAACATAGTATAAATGTAATAGTAGAATTATGGCCATATTTCTCTAATCCTTGTGTTTTAAATACAAATTTTGAAGTCAGGAGGAAGAACATTTATTTAATTGAAAGAGTTGACTTATTGAGGCATACAGTCATATTTTCATTCCACACCTCTATATGGAGAACTCATGCACAAAAAGAATGCCCTCTGTGGTAGAGCAGGCTGGATTCAGGGTTATTGGGGGTCACTCAAGGTAAGACGCTTCCTCTCAGTTACTCTTTGTAGGGGCAGGAAGTAATTGGGTCTTCTAATGTATCTCTGGGATTCCTGCTGGTCAGGGAGCTTTCTCCTAGCATTAATTCAATTAGGCCAACCCTTCTCTTTTTCTGCAGTTATTATTGAGAGAGGCAGTTGTAAATCATTTTGGAAAAAGGAAAAGGGTAACACATGCCTATTGTGTATGTGTGTGTTTTGGGCTTAACAGATACCTATTTTCTCACTATTCTGATGGCTCAAACTCTTAGATTAAGATGTCAGCAGGTTGCCTGACCTGTGGTGGCACAGTGGATAAAGCTTCGACCTGGAAATGCTGAGGTCGCTGGTTCGAAACCCTGGGCTTGCCTGGTCAAGGCACATATGGGAGTTGATCCAGCTCCTCCCCCCTTCTCTCTCTCTGTCTCTTCTCTCTCTCTCTCTCTCTCTCTCTCTCTGTCTCTCCCTCTTCTCTCTGAAATGAATAAATAAAAAAAATTAAAAAAAAAAGATGTCAGCAGGGTTTGTTGGTCTGAGGCCTCTCGGTTCGAATTGTGGAAGGCAGTCTCCTTCCTTTGTGTTCACATGGTCTTTCCTTATATCTGTGTCTGTCTTCCATCTCCTCTCTTTTTTTGTTTTATTGTGATAAAAATACGTTATACAAATTTAGCAGTTTTTAAGTGTATATTAACAGAATTGTCAACTATATTCCTTGTTGTATAACAGATCTTTCGAACTTTGTCATCTTGCATGGCCAAGACTCTGTACCTATTGATCAACTGTTTCTCCCTCCCCATCTGCCTCTGGCGGCCATCATTCTCCTTACTGTTTCTTTGACTAGTGTAGATGCCTGGTGTAAGTGGGGTCATGCTCAGCCCTTCTCTGACCAGTGGGGCCAAGTTTCACTTAGCATAACCTTCTCCAGGTTCAATCATGTTGTAGCATAAGGATTTCCTTCTCTTTAAGGCTGGAGAATATTCCATGTTATGTCTATACCACGTTTATCCATTCATCCACTGATGGACATTCAGGTTGCTTCCACATCTTGGCTGCTTGCTGTGAATATGAGTGCACAGATGCCTCTTTGAGATCCTATTGTCCTTTTTTTTTTTTTTTCTTTCTGAAGCTGGAAACGGGGAGAGACAGTCAGACAGACTCCCACATGCGCCCAACCGGGATCCACCTGGCACGCTCCCCCACCAGGGGTGACGCTCTGCCCACCAGGGGGCGATGCTCTGCCCCTCTGGGGCATCACTCTGCCGCGACCAGAGCCACTCTAGCACCTGGGGCATAGGCCAAGGAGCCATCCCCAGTGCCCGGGCCATCTTTGCTTCAATGGAGCCTTGGCTGCGGGAGGGGAAGAGAGAGACAGAGAGGAAGGAGGGGAGGGGGTGGAGAAGCAAATGGGCGCTTCTCCTATGTGCCCTGGACAGGAATCGAACCCGGGTCCCCCGCACGCCAGGCCGACGCTCTACCGCCGAGCCAACCGGCCAGGGCTCTATTGTCCTTTTTTTAATATACATTTTTACTGACTTATAGTTGACCAACATCATTATATTAGTTTCAGGTGTACAACATAGTGATTTGATATTTTTACACATACAACACGATCACAATATAAGTCCAGTTACCATCTGTTGTCATACCGAGGTGTTATAATACTATTGACTACATTCCTGATGCTGTACATTACATTGAAATCCTCTTTTCAGTACTTCTGGATGTCTGCCTGAAGCAGGAGTGCTGGGTCGTATGGTGGTTATATTTGTAATTTTTTGAGGAACCTCCATACTGTTTTCTATAGCAGTGGCTCTGTTTTACAGGCCTGTTAGCAGTGTCCAAGGGAAGGTTCCCTTTTTACCATATCCTCACCAACACTCTTCTTTTTTTTCAAATTTTCTGTGTTTGATAATGGCCATCCTTACAAATGTGAGGTGATACTTCACTGTGGTTCTGCTTTGCATTTCCCTGAGGATTAGTGGTGTTGAGGACCTATTCATATGCTTATTGGCCACTTATGTATCTTCTTTGAGGAAATGTCTATTCAAGTCCTGTTTTTTAACCAGGTTATTTGTTTTGTTTCTGAGTGTAGCCTAAGCTCTGATAAAGGCACTAGGCATGTTGGATTAAGGCCTACTTTAAAGACCTCACTTTAATTTAGTTCCCTCATTAAATTCCCTGTCTCCGTATATAGTCACATTCTGAGTTACTGGGTGTTAGTACTTCAACATATGAAGTTGGAAGGGTGGGAGGGAGACACAGTTCAGCCCATAACACGTATTCCAATGTCAGCTGTTGAGAGAATGCATTTTTTTTTCATCCTAACTACGGAAACATTAGCTGGGCTGGGTTAGAGGGTTGGGAGTTCTTTGACTCTTTAAAGTAATTTGTGACTGATAACTTTCAGACTACATCCTTCTGTTGCTTTTCTAAGAAATAGAGTCAAGGAAGTGATAATGGCAAGGTAGCATAGGGGGCATAGCCCTAGAGTTTTGAGTCAGAGCCCTGGCTCAATAGTGTAGAATGAGTTTAATAATATCACCCTGCCTAATTCACACATAAGAGTGTTGTCACATTCTGTGAAAGATTATTTGTGAAAGCAGTTCTGCTAACTGTAAAGCAATAGCTACAGTATTATGAAGGAAGTAACATAATTTTGTTTCTTGAAATTATAAAGGTTATTGTAGGCTACCTACCTTATAGCTTGTTCATACCTAGGTAAGTGAATGGAAAAGAGCTGTCATGCAGGAGTTGTGAACCTTCCCCTTTAGGGAGAGGAATGGGGGTGTGGAGGGTGTGTATGAGTTGGGGAGTCCTATATAATCTGTCCATGGCCACTTGGGACAGAGGGGGGTTTTAAGCCAGAGGCTTATCCAGAGTTTGGTTACTCTCACCATTGCCTTCCTGCAAACAGTGAGCTGGAGAAGGATGGCCACACTGCTCTCGACACTCACTCTGTTAGCCCTTTGGAGAAGATTAAACATTACCAGGCTGGTCAGACCGTGACTTGCTTCTTTAAGAAGGTGAGTGATACATGTCTCGCAATGAGATGCCATCCTTTCCTCAGAAGGAAAGGAGAAGCTGGAGACAAGGGCCCTTAGCACTGGGCTTTGATTCTGTGTTTGCTGCCATGATGGTTTGGGGAGACAATATAAGGCCTCACTCCTAGAAAGCTTTCTGGTCTGATCAGAGAGCTAGATTTATAATTTACGAAACAGCTAGCAAGCAATTCACAATTCAACATGTTTATAGATTAATTATACAGCATGGGGAGAAAAAGACATGATAGAGCAAAATTTAAAATAAATGCCGTATTGGATTTTAGATTCTTGCCTTTTGTAGAGTTCAGATGCAGTGCAAAACCATATTGGGTGCCAGACTGTGTCTTCTAACTCCAAATGGGACGGGAGTTCAGAAAAGGGAAGAGATCAGTGAGAATTATGCTAGTTGGCCTGGGCTTGATCTTGAAGAATAACTCCTTCAGCCCTGGCCGGTTGGCTCAGCGGTAGAGCGTCGGCCTAGTGTGCGGAGGACCCGGGTTCGATTCCTGGCCAGGGCACACAGGAGAAGCGCCCATTTGCTTCTCCACCCCTCCGCCGCGCCTTCCTCTCTGTCTCTCTCTTCCCCTCCCGCAGCCAAGACTCCATTGGAGCAAAGATGGCCTGGGCTCTGGGGATGGCTCTGTGGCCTCTGCCTCAGGTGCTAGAGTGGCTCTGGTCACAACATGGTGATGCCCAGGATGGGCAGAGCATCGCCCCCTGGTGGGCAGAGCGTTGCCTCCTGGTGGGCGTGCCGGGTGGATCCCGGTCGGGCGCATGCGGGAGTCTGTCTGACTGTCTCTACCTGTTTCCAGCTTCAGAAAAGAAAAAAAAAAAGAATAACTCCTTCATTGCTGTCAGATTTTTCTTCCATAGCATCTGTCTGACCATGTCACTGCTGCTTGGTTCCTTTAATTTCCTGCTGTCTATAGATGTGTAGAAATCCAGATGCCTCAGAGAGGTATTTAATGCTCTTTATAATCTGATCTCACAAGTCTGGTGTACCAGTCATACTGAAAACCTCCTCTGTTATCTTCATTTGATCTGTGCCTGGAGTGTCCTCTCTTCCTATTGCCTACAAACATTCAGGGTTCAGCACAGATAATCCCCCCTTATTACTAATTCTTCTATATTTTCCCATAGCATATTGTATTTCCTCCATGTTGCTGCTGCTCTAGCTATTTGCATACTCACTTGACTTATTCGATGTAGACTGTCATCTCCTTGAAGGCGGGGCCTGGCTTTTATTTATCACTATTGTGCCATGAGCATAATGGCTGCTGGAGAGATTTTCTGTTCAATTTACTTAAAAATTAGGATGTGTGTTTAGGGTAGGAGGCTATGTAAATAGTGAAAGGTCAACATCTAAATTGACAGAGATAAGATGTTGGTCCCTGCAGCCGATTAACAGTCAATGGGCACAGCTGAGCTTGGTGGAGGCTGCAGGGGTCAGGGAATTGGCCCGACTGGCCCTGCTGCTTGAGAGTCTCTCTAAGGTCTTTTTTGCCTCCTAAATAGTTGAGCACCAAAAGAAATGCACTTCCGGCTGGGCTAGCAAAGGCTCTGAGCTAGACTCTGAGCGAAGCCTGTGAGAAGTGGAAGTTGGGCAAGAGCATTAGGATGTAGGGGTGGATTCCTGTCCCTTGGAAAAATATAGGATTAGGGTCCTTTTTATCCTGTGAATTTAGAAGAGGCTGTGTTTTTTTTTTTTTTTTTTTTTTTTATAGAAACAGAGTCAGAGAGAGGGACAGATAGGGACAGACAGACAGGAACGGAGAGGTGAAAAGCATCAATCATTAGTTTTTCGTTGTGCGTTGGGACACATTAGTTGTTCATTGATTGCTTTCTCATATGTGCCTTGACTGCAGTGTCTTCAGCAGACCGAGTAACCCCTTCCTTGAGCCAGCGACCTTGGGTCCAAGCTGGTGAGCTTTGCTCAAACCAGATGAACCCACGCTCAAACTGGCGACTTTGGGGTCTCGAACTTGGGTCCTCCGCATCTTAGTCCGACGCTCTATCCACTGCGCCACCTCCTGGTCAGGCAAGAGGCTGTGTTTTAATGAAGAGAAAAGAAGAAATGCTCGTCTCTCATTCTATTTCTCCTGGTTTTTTGTTTTTTTTTCCCTCAGTACAATGTGATTAAGAAATGGCTTGAGATGGAGATGGCTCCAGATATCCCGGGAAGAATTCCCCTGTTGCTCACTTCTCTTAGCTTCAAGGTCAGTGTGCTCGAGGTCCCTGGAGAGGAGAGCCAGGCTCCCTGAGCACGGCTCCACGTCTGCTGTGTGTAAGGGCTGGTTGGGAGATACTTGCTATGGAGATTTAAATGCTACGCGGTTTGGATAAATGATAGACCTTTCTTTAAACATCAGAGGAGTTTTCTTGTCCTTCCAGGTTCTGAAACATCCAGATAAGAAGTTCCAGATTGGCCAGGCCCTGAAGGCCACCGTGGTTGGCCCAACTTCCTCCAAGGCCTTCTTGTGTCTGTCACTCATAGGTGTGATGAAGTATCCCCGGTCGGGAAGGGAGAGGGTGGAAAGGAGTGGGAAGTGGTCTTCGGCTATTGTCCAGATCGAAGGGTGCCTTCGGTGTTTGAGTCGTCAGAAAGACTTGTGTGCTTGGTGCTTTCTTGGAACCATTTTCCTCTTGGAGCTTTATTCCCTGGCCTTTGTCACCTTTACCTACGCACTTGGTTTTTGTACGTCTCAGAAAGGGTTGTCCACCACATGGCCCTGGATACTTGACTGCATGGCATGGTACTCTGGGTCTTCATGATTGTTCTGGTCCATTCAGTGTAGATACCCCAAGTCTGGGCAGCTCCCACCCTCCGCAGCCTGTGTCGGTCAGCATTCCAGCTTCTTTCTCGGCTCACTTACTCTTCCCTGAATCAGGTTCCTTCTCCTACCAGGTCCTCACAGGCTTGAAAAGGGGGAAGTGGCCATGGGCCGAGTGGTGAAGGTGACTCCCAGGAAGGGGCTGACGGTCTCCTTCCCCTCTGGGAGGATTGGAACCGTCAGTGTATTTCATGTGAGTGACTCCTACTCGGAGACGCCCCTGGAAGACTTCACCCCCCAGCAGATTGTCAGGTAGGCACTGTTTTCTTTCTCTTTTCAGCTACTTGTGAGATTATGGTTTTTTTTTCCTTTTAATTATAGAGGTAATACGGGATTATGTATCAGAAAAAAAAGTAGTGCCTGACCAGGTGGTGGCGCAGTGGATGGAACATCGAACTGGGATGCGGAAGGACCCAGGTTCGAGACCCCGAGGTTGCCAGCTTGAGCGGGGAGCTCACCAGCGTGGACCCAAGGTCGCTGGCTCCAGCAGGGGGTTACTCGGTTTGCTGAAGGCCCACGGTCAAGGCACGTGTGAGAGGGCAATGAATGAATAACTAAGAAGTCGCAATGCACAACGAGAAACTGATGATTGATGCTTCTCATCTCTCGCCGTTCCTGTCTGTCTGTCCCTGTCTATCTCTGCCTCTGTAAAAAAAAAAAAAAAAAAAAAAAAATAGTAGTATAGAAAATGGAAACATCTATGATTTCTCATTTTCTCTACAACTTTTGGCCATTATACACTTTGTTTTCTATCTTTCAAGACTTTAATACATCCCTGGCCGGGTAGCTCAGTTGGTTAGAGTGTTGTCCCAATATACCAAGGTTATGGCTTCAGGCCTGGTCAGGACACATACAGGAGTCAGCCAATGAATACATAAGTAAGTGGGACATGCAACAACAAATCAGTGGTTCTCTCTTTCCCTCCCCCTTCCATTCTCTCAAATCAGCAACTATAAACTTTTTTAAAGAGGCTTTAACACATATGGGTATAATTTCCCTTTATAGAATAGAATTTTGTTTTATGTTCTGCAACTTCTTTTTTCTCATAGCAGTTTATCATGGATCTTTTTCTTTTCCCATGCTAATATATCTAAATCAACCTTGTTCTTTCACCTTACTTTTAACATTTTTTTAGTATTGTTATTTGCCTTTTTAAATGACAGTTTATTCAAAAAGTTTCCTGCTGGTGGACAATGATGTTGGAGTGTGTATCTTTGCTCATGTGTTCCAATGCTGGTATAAGTATATCTGTGAAATACATCCCTACAAGTAAAATGGCCAAATGATGTTATACTTATTGCCAAATTGCACTTTAAAGGGACTGTGTTAATTGGTATCCCTATTGATACTAAATATGATTGTTCATTTCTCACATCTCTATCAACATTTAATATTTTTTTTATTTTTAGGGAGAGAGAGAGGGACAGACCGACAGGAAGGGAGAGAGATGAGAGGCATCAACATATAGTTGCATCACTTTAGTTGTTCATGGATTGCTTTCTCATATGTTCCTTGATGGAGGGGCCACAGCTGAGCCAGTGACCTTGGCCTTCAAGCCAGCGACCCTGCACTCAAGCTGGCGACCTCTGGGTTTTGAACCTGGGTCCTCAGCATCCCAGGTTGACGCTCTATCCATTATACCATCCGCTGGTCAGGCTCAACACTTAATTTTTAATCTTAGACATTGAATAGAAAAAAATTGATCTCCCATTTAATTTACACTTCTTATGTTTGCGTGGTGATTTTTCATATTTATTGGCTGTCTGCATTTGTTCTGTGCTTCTCTTGTCCATGTCATGTGCTTGTTTTCATACTGAAACATTCACCCTTTTAATTAAAAAAAAAAACCCAGAAAACACCTGATCTGTAGGTGCTCTCTGTAAAAGGATAGTAACTCTTTGCTGTTAAGGGTTGATTTATTTATGAACCTCTTACATGCACAAGAAATAACCCTAGAGTCTTTTTTTTTTTTTTTTTTTTTCATTTTTCTGAAGCTGGAAACGGGGAGAGACAGTCAGACAGACTCCCGCATGCCCCCGACCGGGATCCACCCGGCACGCCCACCATGGGGCGACGCTCTGCCCATCCTGGGCGTCGCCATATTGCGACCCGAGCCACTCTAGCGCCTGGGGCAGAGGCCACAGAGCCATCCCCAGCGCCCGGGCCATCTTTGCTCCAATGGAGCCTTGGCTGCGGGAGGGGAAGAGAGAGACAGAGAGGAAAGTGCGGCGGAGGGGTGGAGAAGCAAATGGGCGCTTCTCCTGTGTGCCCTGGCCGGGAATCGAACCCGGGTCCTCCGCACGCTAGGCCGACGCTCTACCGCTGAGCCAACCGGCCAGGGCAGCCCTAGAGTCTTAAAACCATTTTATAGCCTGAGTAAACTAGCATTGCAGAGGCAGATTTCAGCTTGAGACAGTGAAGACTTTCCTGAGGACAGAGTAAGCTAACAGCAGGGTTGGCGCCTTCAGGAGGCAGAGACTGTGAAGTGGTAACTTACTGTTTCCCATCTCAAGCGTCCCTGCCACCACCACCTGCCTGGATGCCCAGCCACCAATCAGAGCTAAACAGCACAAAACACACAGGGCCTGGGCGGAGGAACAACGCAGTCGGAGAGAAATCCAGGGTCATCTCTGCTTGTCTTTTGAGCCTTACAAAATGCAGGTGTGAGTTTTGATAAAATATTTATTTTAAATAGATCTATTTATAGCCAAACCTAAACAGATTCATTTAGTAATGTTTAGTTATAATTCCTTTCTCCGTCAGAGGTGGGTAATAAATTAGGCAACCCCTGCAGGACTTTTCCTGCCTTGGGGGTTATGATGCCGTGTTGTAGAAGGCTGATGCCTGTTGTGAGGAAGATTTGGGCTGTGCTGTTTCTGAGATCCTTGCTAGTGCTAAGAGTCTATACTTTGTAGCCCTGGCTGGTTGGCTCAGCGGTAGAGCGTCGGCCTGGCGTGCAGGGGGACCCGGGTTCGATTTCCGGCCAAGGCACATAGGAGAAGCGCCCATTTGCTTCTCCACCCCCTCCCCTCCTTCCTCTCTGTCTCTCTCTTCCTCTCCCGCAGCCAAAGCTCCATTGGAGCAAAGATGGCCCGGGCGCTGGGGATGGCTCCTTGGCCTCTGCCCCAGGCGCTAGAGTGGCTCTGGTCGCGGCAGAGTGATGCCCCAGAGGGGCAGAGCATCGCCCCTGGTGGGCGTGCCGGGTGGATCCCGGTCGGGCGCATGCGGGAGTCTATCTGACTGTCTCTCCCCGTTTCCAGCTTCAGAAAAAAAAATAAAAGAGTCTATACTTTGTGACTTTGGGCTACTAATTGCCATTTTAGATGAAATAAGTTTGGAAGCCCAACCAGAGAGCAAACCCTGCTTACCTCCTGGAAGTCTCCTGAGCTCGGACCTCACTGCTTGGCTGCCTTGAGTCCGCAGTAGTACCTAGTCGTCCCCTGGTCACGGTGTCTCGTGGTTACTGTCTCACTGAGATCACGGGCTCCCAGGACCTGTTGCGGGCTGGTCTTATTTCCTAAAGACTATGTGACTCTACATCTGCCAGAGGGCTTTTGTTTTCCCATTTTCTTCTCCCAGCACCTCCTTGAGTAAAGGAGCAGGTAGCGTTAATTTTTACCTAACAGACTAGTAAACCGAGGCTCAGAGAAGTGATGGGACTTGTCCCGAGTCCCTCAGCAGGTTTGCAACAGAATGAAGGGCAGAGAGAGCCCAGGTCTCACGTCTCTTTCTCTTGCCTGTTGGTCAGCCATGCGGAGAGGAAACTGAGGCCCTTGGCTGTCTCCTGAGATGCTGAAATGTCAGTATTTCCTTTTTTGCGCCCACGTGTTATGTCCTGTCTGCTGCAAGTGATGTGTTGACTTTGTCACTCCGATCATCCAGGTAGGTGTCTGGGTCCCCGGGACAAGAGTGGGAGAACCCACGTAGGTCTGAGGAGAGGCTCCGTGTGTCTGACACAGCCTTTGGCCTTTCCACCTTTCTTCTCTGCTTGTCACTTTATACCTGACCCTGTTTGTATCCAGAAAAGCTGAGGACATTTGGATTTCTGGAAGAACCTGTCTGTTAGGCTCTTGTTCCCCAGGGAAAGGTTCAGGCATCCAAATGTGGGCATTCAAAGTGGCCAGATGGCCCTGGCTGGTTGGCTCAGTGGTAGAGCGTCGGCCTGGCATGCAGAAGTCCCGGGTTCGATTCCCGGCCAGGGCACACAGAAGCGCCCATCAGCTTCTCCACCCCTCCCCCTCTCCTTCCTCTCTGTCTCTCTCTTCCCCTCCCGCAGCGAGGCTCCATTGGAGCAAAGATGGCCCAGGCGCTGGCGATGGCTCCTTGGCCTCTGCCCCAGGCGCTAGAGTGGCTCTGGTCGCGACAGAGCAATGCCCCGGAGGGGCAGAGCATTGCCCCCAGGTGGGCAGAGCGTCTCCCCTTGGTGGGCATGCCAGGTGGATCCCGGTCGGGCACATGTGGGAGTCTGTCTGACTGTCTCTCCCCGTTTCCAGCTTCAGAAAAATACAAAACAAACATACAAACAAAAAAAACAAAAACAAAGTGGCCAGATGGTAGCTCTGTTCCACAGCAGGGGTGAGAGTGTCGTGAAGTGGATTGGCTCAAGGTCTGCTTGGTCCATGGTTAGAAATGGATGTTGATAAGGTCAGGGCTTTAGGTTTGAGGCTTGGTCAGCCTCTCCCTGTTTTTGCATAGCCAACTCAAAGACAGTGTCCCCGGTGACAGGGCTTCAGGACAGCGTAGGGCTGCGCTCTGTACCAGCAATTTTCAACTGCTGTGCCACAGGAATTTTTAAAACATGCGATACCTGACTATTTAAGTCAGGCACTTACCTCTTTTCCCTTAAGTTGTCAAATAAGAAAATGATAACTGCCAATACAACAATAGCCGTCCAGTGTGAATGAAGCATAATTATACGTGTTCTTTTTGCCAGATCAGCAAATATATTTTGGTGTGCTGCAGAATTTTGGTAATTGGTTTATGTGTGCCATGAGATGAAAAAAGTTGCAAACCACTGCTCTGTATCTTACTGGCAAGTCCAGAGTCATGTTCTTGCATATAAAGTTTGTATCCCAGTGGGTGGGGGAAGGGTGTAAAGAGGGATGGATATAAGGTGACGGAAAATGATTTGATTTTGGGTGATGGATATACAATATAAATGCTATAGTAATGTTTACCTGAGACCTATGTACTCTTATTGATCAATGTCACCCTGTTAAAGTTAATTTTCTAAATAAGAAAAAAAAAAAGTTTGTATCCCAAGTGGACTGGAGGGGAAGTGGGGGGAGTTGGATCAGAGCTGTTTACATTTACATGTAAGCCTTTTATTCCTTTAGGACAAACCCAGAAACAAAAACAAAATACCAGATCCTGAGGTTAACTCCATCCAGGACGTGCAGGAGGGGCAGCTCCTGAGGGGCTATGTGGAGTCTGTCCAGTCACAGGGTGTGCTCCTAGGGTGAGTGGGGGGAGCCTGGGGACCTGGGCTAGCCTGGGTCCCTGCGGGCCTGCCCGAGGCCGCTGTCCTCAGTCACCTTCTCTGAAGGGACTGTGAAGGAAGGAGGGTGTCAGTTCCCACCAGTTTTTTCACTTCCAAGTTGTTTTTGCTTAAAAAAAAAGTTTTGAATTACTCTTATTTGGTGTTTTGGACAAAGAATATGGCCTGTCCATTTTCAGTTTTAAATGTTTGGATTTTGACTTAGCTTGTGATCGTGATTTGTAAGTGTTGTGTGAAGTCCTGGAATATTCACAACCATTGGATGTTATAGCCTCCCTGCTCTTCTGTTTCTTCACCTTTGTCTTTCTAGCAGCTTGTGAGTTACATGTTGTGATGAAGCTGCGATGCTCTGGGGTGGGGTGAAATTGTCCTGCAGTCACATTTCCATTGTGCTTGACAATTTCTCCAGTTTACAGAGCAGGCCCTCTTTATACTTTTGAATGCCAGGAGCTTATGTCTGTTGTAAATCCTGGTCACAACTTGGATCCCCGGGAAGGTGGAAACAATGGGCTTGGCTGGGACTCTGTTGTACTTGTGACCAAAGGCGGCCCCCCTCTGTCTTCTGTCAGCCTTGGCCCCTCAGTTGTGGGTTTGGCCCGGCACCCACATGTCTCCCAGTACAAGAAGTCCAAGAAAGCCCTTTATAACAGCCACCTCCCTGAAGGGAAGCTGCTCACAGCCAAGGTCCTAAGGTGGGTGCCTTCTTCCCTCCTCGCCCCCTCCGCCCCTTTCTCCGGGAGCCCAGGGAGGAGATTTGGAGGTAAACTTGAATAGAATGGCCTGAGTAGTGGCGAGTGTGAGTGTTCTGATGAATGAAGCCCCTTTGTTTGGAATCTTCAACCTCAGATCTTAAAAGCAGGTGTGGAGACACTTCTCTGCATAGGCACCTGTTGTTGAGGACAAAGTAGAGGAACATCACAGCTGCCCCCTGTGTTTCACTACTAAGCCTGGGGAAGGTGCAGTCATTCCTAAGCACACTGAAGGATTCCAGGGCAGGTGGGGTGGGGCCCAGGAAACTGTGGGTCCACGAGAGGAAGGCCTGGCCTGCCTGCTGTGTCCCTTTGCTGTACTCTTTGCTGTCTTCACCCACCCTCTCTCCCGTTGCAGGGTGAAGCACCGTAAGAAACTGGTAGAATTGTCGTTCCTTCCGGGCGACACGGGGAAGCCGGACGTGTTTCCTGCCTCCCTAGGCCTGCCAATTCTAGAGCAAGAGGAGAGGCGGATAGAAGCAGAGGGGAGAGCCAGCAAAAGACAAGAGAAGGAGAAGAGGAACCGGAAGGGTCCGGAGGAGGCGCAGCTGCCTAGCCGAGGGAAGAAAGAGCCCCAGAAGCCACCAGGGAAGAAGCAGGGCAAGCGGCCATGCCCAGAGTCCGGGAGGAAGCAGGTATGTCCCCAGGGGGTGCCTCCCCTCTCTGGGAAGGAGAGCGTTTCAGAGCCAGCCTGGCAGCTGTCTCACCTTCTCTGGGACACAACAGTGTGAGTTTGGAGGGGCGGAGGGAGGGCAGCTTAGGGTGCTCCTGGGCAAGAAGGGTGGCCCAGCACCTCCCCACGTGTCTTCCCAGGATCGGGGAAACAAGAAGCAGGAGGAAGCCGCTCCGGTGGAGGACGACAGCGGAGTTGTGTATTACCTGGAAGGAGAGGAGGAGATGGAGGAGAAGAGTGTGCTGGCCAAGGTGAGGACAGCACTGAACACTGGGGGGGTGCTCTGGGGAGGGGAGTCCCTGACCCCTGCCAGAAGCTGGCTTCTTTTGGCACTGCCCTCTTTCCCGTTCCTGTAAGGCAGGGGACCTTGGGGCTGCACTTTCCCCAGTTGGGTGTCAGCTCCTAAGGACAGGGACCCTATCTCACCCGGAGAGTGGGCTGCGTAAGATAAATTGTAAGCAGGTTAAATTCTAATTATATTGAGTGAAACTGAATAAATTAGTGGGATGGGCAGGTAAAAAGGAGGCTTAGCGTTCCTGAGCCTGAACTCCCCTCTGAAAAATCAGAACAATGCTACTTGAACCGAGGGCTGGGTGTGGGAGGGCTTCCCAGACTAGGCACCGCGTCCCTACCATCCTCAAAATGATTGTCATCTCTGTCCTAGCTTAACTGTTATTTAATACATGTGTTATTTTGTGTGTGTGTGTGTGTGTATAACTTATATATATATAAAATTTGTTACCTAAGTGAAATGATTTACAAAGAAAGTTTTTTTTCTTTTCTTTTTTTTTTTTTTTTCATTTTTCCGAAGCTGGAAATGGGGAGGCAGTCAGACAGACTCCCGCATGCGCCCGACCGGGATCCACCCGGACGCCCACCAGGGGCGACGCTCTGCCCACCAGGGGGCGATGTTCTGCCCCTCTGGGGCGTTGCTCTGTTGCATCCAGTGCCATTCCAGCTCCTGAGGCAGAGACCACAGAGCCATCCCCAGCGCCCGGGCCATCTTTGCTCCAATGGAGCCTCGGCTGCGGGAGGGGAAGAGAGAGAGAGGAAGGAGAGGGAGAGGGGTGGAGAAGCAGATGGGCGCTTCTCCTGTGTGCCCTGGCCGGGAATCGAACCCGGGACTCCTGCATGCCAGGCCGACGCTCTACCGCTGAGCCAACCGGCCAGGGCCTGTTTTTTTTTAAATATTTTTCTGAGGTTGGAAACGGGGAGGCAGTCAGACAGACTCCCCCATGCGCCCGACTGGGATCCACCCGGCATGCCCACCAGGGAGCGATGCTCTGCCCATCTGGAGTGTCACTCTGCCGCAATCAGAGCCATTCTAGTGCCTGAGGCAGAGGCCACAGAGCTATCCTCAGCCAGGCAAACTTCGCTCCAATGGAGCCTCGGCTGTGGGAGGGGAAGAGAGAAATAGAGAGGAAGAGAGGGGGAAGGGTGGAGAAGCAGATGGGTGCTTCTCCTGTGTGCCCTGGCCGGGAATCGAACCCGGGACTCCTGCACGCCAGGCCAACACTCTACCACTGAACCAACCAGCCAGGGCCACCAAGAAAATTTTTGTCTCTAAGCTTTCCCTGGTAGACTGGGGCGTGTCTGGCCCTGGGAGGAGGGGAGAGTTCGCTGAGCGTGGAGAGAACCCTCCAGGCGGGAGGGGCTGGGGTGGAGCAGCGGAGGAGTGCTTTCCTCACCCCCGCTGTCTTCCAGGAGAAGCAGAAGGCCTGGGCCTTGGCCGAGAGGGCTCTCAAGACCATCTCCTTCAGGTCTGGGCTTTGTCCCCCCTGTATCAGAGAGAGGCCTTCTGATAGGAAGAGCCACATCTCCCCAGATTGCAGGAATAGCCATCCGTGGGTCATTTCTTCCTCGGCAGACCGATGGCATTTGGAGTGGCTGCCACCAGGGGCTCCCCAGAAGTTCCCAGGCGCTCTCATAGGTGTGCCCTCTGTGAAATAGATCTGTTCATTTATATTTTATTCTCCACTTCACTGACACCGCTAAGGGTAACATTTACAGGAGTCCCTGACTTAAATAAGGGCCCGACTTGAAACAGAAGTAGAACAAGGAACACAGCTTTCACGGACCTGGGGGCTAGCCCTGTAGGGGTCATTTGCAGGCAGAGAGAAGTTAGTTTCCTGAGGGCTAATGAAAGGAATGGCAGTCCTTCATTCTCTCAGTTTGGGGAGAGAATCAGACTAGAGGTTCTGCTCCTTCCAACTCAGACTTCAGGCTAGTTTGCGATTTGGTAGGTTTCCTTCCTGGACTTGGAGGTACAGCCAGGTAGAGCCTCTGTCTGGGAGCCCCGGACCCAGCAGTTTGGGTTGGGGTCCTGTGCCATGTGAGCTGCGCTGGGACAGGGCCTCTCTGCCTGCACCTGACGGCAGGAACCGAGGGCACGGAGGGAGCCGAGGAGGAGGAGGCTGCTCCCCTCGATGTCCCCGGAGGGGGGCTCTTTGGGCTGGGACAGGGGAGCTCATGTGCCCACTGCTCTCCCTCCAGAGAGGAGCAGGAGAAGCTGAACGTGTGGGTGGCTCTGCTGAACCTGGAGAACATGTACGGCTCTCAGGAGTCACTGACCAAGGTCTTCGAGCAGGCCGTGTAGTACAATGATCCACTCAAGGTCTTTCTCCAGCTGGCCGACGTCTACACCAAGTCAGGGAAGTTCCAGGTAGGAGTCTGGCCTGCCGCAGGGTCCCCAGCCACTCAGAAACAGACTCTCTGGGGGTCACAGAGGCAGCAGGGAAGTCTCAGGGCAGAATCCCCGTGTTCTGGGTCCAGTTCTGGTCTTTGGCTGCATGGGGGCACAGGGTTGGTAGGGAGACTCCCCATCATGTGGGCCTCATCTCTGTGACCCCCCCCCCCACTAGAACTGGGCCTGTGCATGATCAGTCAGTGAGCCCGTGTGGTTTCTCCCAGCGGAGCTGCCTGTCTGTTGTCCCCTCTGTTGCACTTTCCTTAGCTTGCCTTGTCTCTATAGGAAGCCAGTGAACTCTATAATCGGATGTTGAAGCGTTTCCGGCAGGAGAAGGCTGTCTGGATCAAATATGGCACCTTTCTTCTGAGGAGGGGCCAGGCTGGGGCCAGTCACCGTGTGATGCAGCGAGCCCTGGAGTGCCTGCCTAAACGGGAGCGTGAGTGCTTAGTCCCACCGTCGGCCCAGTTCCTGAACATCAGACTCATGTCTGGGCATGGGGTCTGGGTCTCCTCATCTGAGGCTGGTGGTAGGAGCCTTGTGGAGGTTACATAGCTACCTGCTCATGAACATAGTGCGTATTTCACTTCAGGTCCTTATCTCTGAGGAGGGAGGAACAAAAAGCAGTTAGCACTAATTCTGTTGCCCCTGCCCCCAGAGAGTAGGGTGTCTGCTGTGGGAGTCATAGATCAGTGCCTATCTGTATATTTGGCCCTAAATCTACCCCACCGTCCCTCTTTTCATCATCACCTGTGTCTTGGGACCACGAGCAGGGAGTCAGGAGTCAGACTCAGACCTGGAGCACATTGTGGTGAGCAGTCTTCTGCTGTGTGTGTCTGAGCTGTCCTCTCCCTGCAGATGTGGATGTGATCTCCAAGTTTGCCCAGCTCGAGTTCCAGCTGGGGGACGCAGAGCGGGCCAAAGCCATGTTTGAGAATACACTGAGCACCTACCCAAAGCGCACAGATGTCTGGTCAGTCTCATCGACAAGACCATCAAGCATGGCAGCCAGAAGGAAGTCCGGTAAGAGGGGAAGACGGACCAGGCCGAATTCTCGGTGGGGGTGCGGGGACCTGGGCCAAGCGATGGCTTCCAGCAACCACAGCAGCTCCCAGTATCCCCGTTGTCTTACTCCATCTGGGAAAACAGCTTTGACATGACACCTCGGGTCCTGCGGCGGTCCCATTTCCTGCCTTGGGCCAGACTCGGGTCAGGGTCGGGGACCTTGGCTGGGAGATAGGCTGGCCGCTGGCCTGGTGGAGAGGAGACTCGGGTTTCCCTCATAATTGACGCTAACTGACTCTGACGTAGAGTGTGTTCTCGGCATAATCTTGCCGTTGTCCACCAGCATCCCCAGGCAGGTGGGGTTAGAGCTGGGTAGACTGAGGCCCAGAAAGAGTAGTGCCTCGCCTGATCCCATCAGTGAGTTTAAGCAGAGCTTTGCTCACAGGTGCATGCCTCATGTGTGTCCCATCCCAGTAGCTTTGTTCTGATGCCCTGTGTGACTTCAGGCCAGTAAGCCCTTGGACATCTCTGGGTGTCCATCCGCTCACCTGGGAAGTAAGGGTGGCGTTATCTCCCCCAGTGGTCTTGCTGGGAGTTTCTAATGGCAGTAAAAACAAAGGAGTGGCTTGCTGGAGAGCAGAGGGCCTGCTGCAGAGCCTGAGAGCAAGTAGGGGCTGGGGACCAAACGCAAATGCTCCCTGTCTCCCTCACAGGGACATCTTCGAGCGGGTCATTCACCTGAGTCTGGCCCCCAAGCGGATGAAATTCTTTTTCAAGCGCTACCTGGACTTTGAGAAGCAGCACGGCACTGAGAAGGAGGTGCAGGCGGTGAAGGCCAAGGCCCTGGACTACGTGGAGGCCAGGAGCTCCGTGCAGGAGGACTAGGGGTGGGCTGACTCGACTGCCACGGTGGCTGTGGGCCCACCTGACCGGACCTTGCGCCCGGCAGTGAAAACTTGCTGGAGGACTCTATTTAAGTGCTGCTTTTTCTGCAGCACCCTCTGAGTAATCCTGTTAGGATAAAAGGAATTTGAGGTTTTTTATCAATTCCTTTATGTTATTTTGTCTCAAGTACCGTTTTTATCCTTTCCCTTCACTGAGACTGTTCAGTTGTTGCAGGCTCAGGAAAAGCTGAGGGCTTCTCCTTCACGGGGGTCCCCGGGGGAGCAGGAGTGGGAGGGCTGGCTCCTGGCAGTCGTGGTCAGCATCCCACGCCGGCCCTGGCAGGCTCCTGGCCCAGCCAGAGGGGGTCAGCAGCGTCTGGGGAGCAGGCCGCCACCTTTAGATCTCGGGGGTCTCTGGACACTCTGTCAGCCTCAGCTCAGCCCTGTACCCCATTGTGGAGGCCACACGTTGAGACAGGACAGAGGCAGGCCCTAGACAGGACAGTTGGGGAACATGGGCACCTGAGAGGAAAGCCATCTGGTGACATCACCCCTTAGCCCTCTGGGGCCAGATGATCCAGCCCCTCCGAATCAGTGCCTCATGTGTGAAGTGGCGTTAAAAAGCCCTACCTGGAAGGGTTTTGTGGCTGCAATGAGAACATGTATACTGGATGCTGCCTGACAGGTGGAGGGTCAGCGAGGACCTAGACTGGGGTACTGTGTGATTTGAGGGGAACCTCGCAGCTTCTCTGTGTCCCCTTCTAGCTCCTCTGGGGAGGGGAGGCTGAGTGAAGAGCACTGATTGGCTTGATGGTTTTTCCTTGGGTCCTGAGGGAGGGGAGGTGTGATGGACCCACCATACCCACACCTTCCTTGTAAAATTCTCAGAAAGACTGTCTCTGCATCACTTGATATGTAATAATCCTGTGTGTTCCAGAGTTCTTGGAGGCCAGCACAGACCCAGCTAGTGGTTGAAGCCAGTTCTTTTTTGGCTTGGTCTTGAGATAATTAATTTTTTTTGGTCAGAGTTTTAAATGTCCTGAGAGTTAGAGAGCTTTTCCATGAGCAGTGACTGAGTCATAGTTCAGAAAGCAGGACTGGGACTAGGGAGGGCATCAGAGATTTTAGAGTTGGTGGAGGCCATCAGGCAAGGGCAGGCACGGGAGGGAAGAGAAGCCAGGGTTGGCCTAGTTCTTGGTTATTAGCCCTAGGTTATGAGAGCTAGTCTTCCCTACTGAGTGTAGGATCTTCTGGTTCAAGAAAAAAATTTTTTTCCAGAGACAGAGGGATAGACAGGGACAGACACACAGGAACAGAGAGATGAGAAGCATAAATCATTAGTTTTTCATTGCACGTTGTTATACCTTAGTTCATTGATTGCTCTCTTATATGTGCCCCGACCGCGGGCCTTCTGCAGACCGAGTGACCCCTTGCTCGAGCCAGCGACCTTGGGTCCAAGCTGGTGAGCTTTTGCTCAAACCAGATGAGCCCACACTCAAGCTGGCGACCTCGGGGTCTCGAACCTGGGTCCTCCACATCCCAGTCCAACGCTCTATCCACTGCGCCACCGCCTGGTCAGACCTGATTCAAGAAATTTAAGCTGAGCTTCCCTCTGAGAGAGGCCAGGCTCCCTCTGTTCCCTCAGATTGAACAGATAACTGAATTCAATTGCTAACAAATCATCAGCCTCAGAGCTTTCCCATATGTGGGAATGCCTGGCTCTCCTTCTCCCTGCCCTTTCTTCTTGTCTGTTTTAATACTGCCCAGGGTCTCTCTGTCCCCTTCCCTCCCACAGGGGTGGGGTTTAGGCCTGTCCCCATGACCACCAATCTGCTGTGGGATGGCCCATCCAATCATGCAGATACCAGGCTAGTTCCTTATACTAAGAAAAGCTTTATCAAAAATGTAAATATATAAAATTAAGACAGTAGCATACATCAAAGGCATCATCCCAGCTAAGCACCACCGACGTGGGTAACCGTGTGTAGTTAGACAGAAATTAACTGCACGATCTCCTACAATGAGCCTACTGGTGAGTTTCATTGTCCCTTGGCTCTGCTGGCCAGGACTTCTCAGCCTTGGAGTCCCACCAGTAAAGGGTCATCCATGTCATAGTTCGTTAAGGACCAGTTCTGAGAAAGTGTCTTTCCTTCAAAGCTGTGGACCAAGTGGCTGGTGGCAACAGGACGGGATTTCTTCAGGCCTGAGAGGCTTCCTGTCAGAGCTGGCCACACTGTACCAGTTCTCTCCTCTGTACCCAGATTACTGTTTCTCTTGGCCTGTTTTCTCAAGCTATGGTTAAAAAGAAAATCTGATGCTGATGTGAGCAGGCATTAGGGGTTCAGTGTTGGACCAAGGACCATCATCTGCAGAGAGTGCGGGACCAGGAACCTTAGGAGACAAGCAGGGCCATCTCCATGTTGTCCGGGGCTGTGCCATTGCCCGGCAGGCCCTGGGCCCACTTGTGCAGGCGGCTATAGAGCGGGAGGCCCTGGTTCTCGCGGTACAAATAGACACCGGTGATGGCGTTCCACTGCGGCCGCGGCTGTGTGCCTTCCACGGGGAACTTGGCCACCAGCTCTTCATCGTCCTTGCTGAGCGCCACAAAGCCAAAGAAGCGGCGCACGTTGTTGGCGGCCAGCACCCGTGAGTGCACCTCTGCGGTGCGCTGGAAGAGCTGGTCCTCGTTGTTGCGGTACTGGGTCCAGTAGGCCTCCTGGCGGTAGCTGAGTGGTGAGCAGTAGTGCTTAAAGCACTTGGTCAGGAACACCAGGATGGCCACCACACCGATGAGCAGCCACCCAAAGAGCTGGCCAGAGAAGGGGCAGGGTTAAGGAGGGGCGAGGAGCTGCCTAGATTCCCCCTACCCCAGGATGAAATAGGGAGTCAGCTGGACTGAGCCTGGGCTCAGCCCCTGAGAACTGGCTCCATTGCTTCTGTAAGGGGAACAGGCCCTTCTGGCTCTAATTTCACCACTTTTCTCTCACTCTAGTGAACTCTCACTTCCCTTGTTTCTAGACTTGGCCTTCCGCATTTTTTGCTGCCATTTCTTTGGTCCCAAGCTGCCGCCCTCCTTCTCATTGTCTCAACTCATCAAAATCCAGCTTAAATTGCCAGGCTCGGCCCAGATGGCACCTCCAAGAAGTTGCCTTTCCTAAGTTCCCCATGGCCTGATTTTGTTTTTTGTGTGTATTTTTCCTAAGTGAGAAAGGGGGCAGACAGACAGACTCCTGCATGTGCCTGATCAGGATCCACCTGGCATGCCCACTGGCGTTGATGCTTGGCCCATCTGGGGCATTACTCCCCTGTAACCAGAGCCATTCTAGCACCTGAGGCGGAGGCCATGGAGCCATCCTCAGCACCCAGACCAATTTTGCTCCAATGAAGCCTTGGCTGTGGGAGGGGAAGAGACAGAGGAAAGGGGAAAAGGTGGAGAAGCAGATGGGCGCTTCTCCTGTATGCTCCGGCCGGGAATCGAACCTGGTACTCCCACATGCTGGGCTGAGGCTCTATCGCTGAGTTAACCGGCCAGGGCTGGTCATCACATTTTATTTCTAGGACCTGGTTGGTTGGCTCAGTGGTAGAGTGTCAGCCTGGTGTGTGGATATCCCAGGTTCAATTCCCAGTCAGGGCACACAGAAGAAGCAACCATCTGCTTTTCCATCCCTCCCCTTCTCCCTTCTCTCTCTCTCTCTCTCTCTTTTTTCCTCCTACAGCTATAGCTCTATTGATTTGAGCACATTGGCCCTGGGCGCTGAGAATGGCTCCGTGGAGCCTCATACCTTAGGTGCTAAAAACAGGTTGGTTGTGAGCATGGCCTCAGATTGGCAGAGCATTGGCCCCAGATAGGTTGTTGGGTGGATCCTGGTTGGGGTGTATGTGGGAATCTGTCTATCTCCCCTTCTCTCACTTGGAAAAGAAGAAAAAAATTCTTTTTAAATTTTATTTCTATGTCTTCCATCTTCCATCTCCTTTGGTGCTGTTTCCAATCCTGTCTCTTGCACCCCCTGCTTCTCTAATTTCATGCTTCCAAGTCAGTTTCCCTGTTTCTACCCAGGTCTCTGCCCTTGCCTTCTCTTCCCTGACTGACCGCTACTCTTTCGGAACTAAGCCAAGGCTGGGGCTGCCACATCCTGACTTGAGAACCCTTCCTGGCTCGAGGGACTCCCCTTGCAATAGCAGTGCCTGAGGGCTGACTCATTGCTGGCCTGGCCCTTCCTGGAAACATGCTCATCCCTGGAGCCAGACACACCCCATGTCAATTGGCCTGTAACAAGTGTTTCCTAGGCTTGCAGGGGTTCATGCTCAATCTGGCTGGAATCTGGGAGCAAAGCTCAGACTGAGACAGAAGAACACTTTCTTTAACATTTAAAAACTTATTTGGGACTGGAATTGACCCTCATCCCATTCCTGATGCTGATAATCGAATGCTTTTCTGGAGACCTTGGCCTCTGGGGACTGACTCCAACTTGAACAGGGAGCCATCCCAACACCCCTACCAGCCACCACCTAAGGAAGAAAGAAGAGGAGCTTCCCTTTGCACAGCCTTACCTGGGACTCATACTTGAGCCTGCGACTGACCTCCTCCCGGAAGTCCGACAGGTTGGCAGGGCCCTCTCCACAAGGGAACCTGGCCAGGATTTCTGTGGCATGGGCTGGTGGAAAGCCCTCTTTCCCGGCCATGAGCGAGGAGGGGTCCACAAACTCGCTGAGAGCACAGACATAGGCGTCACCCCGCAGCAGGGAGATGACAGACCAGGTGATGGGGGCTACAGCCGCGCGGCCCAGGATGGAGCTCAGAAGAAGGAAGTTGGGGGCAGCTGAGCAGTTCTTGGTTCTCCGGTACTGGCACTCAGTAACGAGGTTCCAGGTGTGGTTGTTGAGGATGACGCCTATGAGGAAGAGTGCTAGAGCAGGCACACCGATGGCTGTCAGC
Organism: Saccopteryx leptura; assembly: GCF_036850995.1. NCBI lineage: Eukaryota > Metazoa > Chordata > Mammalia > Chiroptera > Emballonuridae > Saccopteryx > Saccopteryx leptura. The sequence goes on along the minus strand of NC_089515.1, from coordinate 23,999,406 downwards.
CCGTACAGGTAGTTCCTGGCTGGTGAGCAAGGGCAGTGGAAAGCCACCACAGAGAACAGCTCCTGGCTGCCTACTGTGCCCAGTGCCACCAGCCCATTGAAAATCATCACATCCTTGCTCTTGAAGAAGAGTGAGAGAAAGCGGAAGTTCTCTGTGATCAGGGCTGCCATGGTGATAGATCAGCTGGAGGGCCGAATGCAGGATGGAGACAGGAGATGGGGATAGATGGTACCTTGTGACACTAGGGAGGTGTGCAGGCAGGTGGGCATCCGAAGGCAGGACACAGTCTTGTCATTTTATCACCTTGAGTGGCCAGTGTGGTGGTCCCTGCAGGACAGTAGATAACATAAATGTTTGCCTCTGAACACAGGGATAGAAGGGCTCTTGTGTGGCCAGGCTGGTGGGAAGCAAGGAGATAGGGAGCTTCGGGAGCCAGATTCCACTGAGCTCCTACTATGTGGCAGGTGCTTCACAGCTCTGGTTGCCCAGCCTCATGGTCCACAATGAGCTGTCATATCCCTTGTGTACTCAGGAGGTGGAGGCCCCTGAGGTAAGTGGCTTAGAAGGGTCACCTAAGTGGCTGAGATTCAAGCTCAGGTGTGTCTGTCTCAGAAACAGGTTCTTGTTATGGCAGGATTCTTGCAAGGTAGGGGTGAGGAATGGTCCTGTGGCATTGGGGAATGTGGGATGTTGAGTGGCTTTCCCTTTGGGATTCCAACCAGTGCTAATGTGCTGAAGGACCTAGGACTGCTTGGAAGGTGTGTCCTTCAAGTTTCTAGCCCCGGGGGTATAGAAGCTGGAGGGGGAGTCCTGGTGGGTAAGGGACTTGGATTTGACTCTGTGATGTGGGGTGGGGCAGAAGAAAGTGGTGAGCCCGGTTCAGCATCCCTGCAGTTCATAAGAATCTTTTCATTTTGGAGACCTCAGGCTCTGGATTGGGTTAGGAGATCCTGACTCTCAACATACTTCATGGCTTTTTTTCTGGGCCTCAGCATCCTCATCTTTGAAAAGAGCATAAATCATTTTGGTCCTTGCTTGCTTCTTAGGAATGCTGGAGGGAATGCACAATGCCTGCTGATTGTCCTATATGTGACATAGCACACTTTGTCCCTCCATCTCTCTCACTCTGTTGAGTCCTCAGGGTGGCTCCCAGAGGTGAGGCAGGGTGGGATGACTTTCCTGCCTGCAAAGATCAGGCCACTAAGGCCTAAAGGGGCCATTCAGAGGTGGAGGTGCTCAGGTAGGACTTTTAGACCATGAGGCCTGGAAAATGGGCCAGGGTGAGTCAAGCTAAGCGAGTCCTCCATTGCTCTGTTCCTGTCCATGAGAGGCGTGGTGAGCCTCCCCTCCCTGATCCATTACCCTTTCCCTACCCAGCAGCCTCCCAGCAGCCCTGTTCTTCCCACATCCCTGGGCCCAGGGACTGCCCAGCCTGCCAGGGACAGGAAGCCCTGGTGAAGGGTAGGCTCGGCTGAGCCCACTGGCCGGCTGTGTCTTGATCTGGGCTGCAGCAGCGCTGGCGGCCTGCCGGGAAGTACTGGTGGTGTGGGCTCCAGCCATGTTCTGCCCCAGCTCCCTTCCCAGGCTCCACCCACACAAGCCAGAGACAGGCCAGGGTGTGGCCCTGTGTGTCCTCCCCATCCCTGGGATGAAAAACAGAAATCACATGCCAGAGGAAGCCAGGGAGTAGGGGGCTGGGGTGGGCTGCTAACAAAGGTGAGACTTGCCTGTATTTCCTACCGCGCCCCCTCTTCTACACACCACCCCCTCACTCGGCCCAGGCTGCCAGCGGGGCCAGGGCAGAGTGGGCTGACCACGTGGGGTACCAGGAGATGGAGGCAGAGGAAGACTGACTCCCCAACTCACCGTCTGACTCTGGGAGAGGGAGTTTGTAATGCTGCCGGGGACCAGGGACGAATGGGTTAAAAGCAGCCCCTTCTCCCTCTTCCGCTTCTTCTCCTGGCCTCAAGTTTCTATATGCGCTCTCTGGGGCACCCTGGGTTTATAAACTGCACAATGTGGGGTGCAAAATGCCTGAACAGCAGTGGGCAGAGGAGGGACCAGACCAGCTTCTGAGACTACTGCCCTTGCACCCCAGGCTAGGAGTGGGACCTCCAACAACAGTCGGGACAGGAGACAGGTGGCTGGGAGAGGCAAGACTGGCCTCTGACCAGACTGGGGTGTGGGGGGCTCAGCTAGGGGCCTCTCTCCCAGGACAATCCCTCTGGGCAGCCTCCGACTGGCCCACCATGCTCCCCTGTCACCTGGCATCCCCCAGGGAGGGCCCCTTCCTTACCTGGGGCCAGCCGCAGGCACCAGTGGCCGTGGCCTCCTTGGGGCTGGGCTCTCTGAGGGGTGCTCAGACATCAGCGTGCAGCCTGCTGGGGTGGGGAAGCTGCTCTGCCTGCCTGCCCGAAGTGCGCTGTTGACTGTGCCCTCTAAGGCAAGGCTCCCTGCCGCTTTTCTTCTGCACGGGAGCAGGGCCGGGGGCTGGTGTTGTCGTCAGGAAAGTTTAACTCCAGGAAAGAGAGAACAGCGGAATGGAACTTGCTCGCCAGGCCAGAGAGTGGAAAACATCCCCCGCGCCAGGCAGAGGGCGGGCCGGCGGGCAGCAGAGGGCGGTGCGAGAGGAGAGGAGAGAGGAAATTGGGGCCCCTGCTCAGCCGCCCTGGGCCTGCGCCTGGCTCTGCCTGCTGCCCGGGCAGAGCTGCGGGAGCCCACCTGACGGTGCTCCACGCCAGCGGGACTCGTTCAGGGGCCAGGCAGGGGCCTTCCGAGAGCTGGCCTGGGCCTGCCCTCCCGGCCAACTTCAAGAGCAGCCCCCATGCGTGATGCTGCCCTCCACACCCCCACCCCTCTTCTGGCCCTTCTTCTTCAGCCACCGCCTGGACAAGCCCTTGCCCGGTTGGGATCATCTTCTATCCAGACTTTAGCTATCTCCTCAGGTACTGCTTCAAATTTCAGAGGACTGATTGAATTCTGGAGTCCAGGGGTTCTCTGAGGCCTGTGGGCAGAGCTCTGACTGGTGGGTGAAAATGATAAGGAGGCAAATTTTTGAAGGAAGCCCTCATGATGATCAGAGCTGTTCAGACTGTCCCAAAAAATGGTTATGAGCCCCCTCCCCCCATCTTGGGAGTGTGCAAGCCAAGGCTCAAAAGTCACGGATCAGGAATTCTGAATAGCAGGGCCTTGTCCAAGGCCAGGCTGGATTACTCATAGGATCAAGAGGAAGACCCCCTCCACAGACCCCTGTCGGCTCTGTTATGCTTGTGCTGTACCAATGGAACTGCTGAGTGACATGCTGGCCTCTCTGAGCTGAGCTTGTCCATGTGCAGGAGTGAAGGGAAAGGGACCCTTTCCTTTCAGATCACTTTTCAGATCCTACCATGTGGCAAGCACCATTCTAGAATCTTCCTCAAAAGTTATCTCCCTTTATCTTCATCATATCCGGAAAAGCAGATCATTTAATATCCATTTTACAGATAGGTACACTGAAGCTCAGAGGGATTCAGTAACTTACCATAGGTCCTACAGCTCCGGAATATGAACCCACTTCTGCCTGATCCAAAGCTTGAATCTTCACATTTTTACTTCCCAATGCCTCCTGACTGGCTTTTCCCATTGGAAGCCCCCCGACACACACACACACACCAACACACACCTGATCTTGACTCATCTGAATCCTCCCCCTCATTCAGGGTCAAGATGATCAAGTCCAACATCCTGCAGGGACCCTCCAGCCCAGCTTGGCCTACAGGGATGAGACTGGGAGGGAGGCTGGTTTCAGATGTACGAATAGACGGAAGGATACATAAAGAAGAATGGAAATCATTACAACAGTGTCGTGGGCATCAAGATAAAAATAAATTCTTAGAAGAGTAGGATTCGCACCTTAAAGATATGTGAGGAGGGCCTGGCCAGGCGGTGGCACAGTGGACAAGTGTCGGACTGGGACACAGAAGACCCAGTTTAGAAACCCCAAGGTCGCCAGCTTGAGCACAGGCTCATCCGGTTTGAGCAAGGCTCACCAGCTTGAGTGCGGGGTCACTGGCTTTAGTAAGGGGTTACTCATTCTGCGGTAGCCCCCCAATCAAGGCACATGTGAGAAAGCAATCAATGAACAACTAAGGTGCCTCAACTGAGTTGATGCTTCTCATCTCTCTCCCTGCCTGTCCATCTGTCCCTATCTGTCCCTCTCTCTGTCTCTCTCTGTGTCTGTCAAAAAAAAAGATATGGGAGGGTGGCAAGAAGCACATCTTCTTGGCCCTGTTTCCTCGTCTTTAACAAAGATGGCTCCAGTTTCTGCTGTCCCCTCCTCTCTTATGTCCAGGGGGACCAGGAGGTTAAGCCCACAAGTTCAGAAATCAACAAACATGTCAGCTATACATAATGAGTACTTACCATGTACTATGTTCTTTATACAATTATTTAATGCTCACAACAACCCTATGAGGTAGAGATGTCCTCATCTCTGTGGTATAGATGAGGAAACTGAGGCACAGAAATGAAGGGACATAATTCGTAAAAGCCAGCATCTAACCCAGTTTGGTCTCACTCTGCAGTCATGAACCAGAGATAAAGTGGTCTGGGAGGGGTTGGCAAAGTGGGAGCTTGTCCCCGCCAAGCCAGTTTTGAACCTTTTGACTAATATTGCTCATGTCTCCACTGTTCACTTCCCTGGGACAGCTTCACCCAGACAGTGTGACAGTTGGAGGAGCGAGGTCCCTTCCAGCTCCAAGTCGCCAGCCTCAAATGGGCAGGCAAGGTGGCTCCAGGGGCCTACTGCCCAAACCTGTGGCCTTCATTTCTCCACTTGGTTTGGAAGTCTGAGGAGCTGTAGGCTCAGACTGCCATTCCTACCCCTTCCCCTGGCCACGGTTCACACTTTGCTGAAGTAGGTGGCCACCTCCTTGCGTGGAGGCCGGGGCCGGTCCCCAGCCCAGCCATTGCCCGTCAGTGGCTCCTCCTGGCCCAGCTGCAGAGGAGGCTTGCATTTGTGCCAGCTCATGAGCAACTTGTTCATGGTGCGTTGATTGGTGATGCCTCGAAGCTTCTCCCTCTCCTCCTTGGCACTGTCTGTGGTAGTCAGGGCAGTTGAGCTAGCAGGGGCCTTGGCCAGTGCCCCGTGGGTGTGACCCAGCTCCAGGTCATGGTTCATGGCCTCAAAGAACTGCTGGATACAGACTTTGGCAAAGGCCTTGGCGTGATCCGTGCATGTCTCATCAAAGAGCTTGCGCTCGATGTCGATATAGTGGGACCAGTACTTGCTTTTGAGGAAGGCGGCCTGCGTGAAGCAGGGCCGCACAGAGCGCACCACAAACGCCAGCAGTGTGGTCAGCAGCACAAAGGACCAGCCCAGGGCCTGCAGGGGAGAGAAGAGTCAGCCGGGCACTGCCCTCCGGCCTCCCAAGCCTGCCCACACCCCCTGTAGCACTCTCTGTTAGAGCATTTAGTGAAAAGAGCTCTGACTGGGCAAGTGACTTCACCTCTTGATCCCCATTTACACATCTGTAAAACAGGCCCAGATATTCCCATTTCATGAAAATGAGATCAAGTGAGTAAAATGTCCTGTGTGGGCCTCGCACTCAACACACAGGAATTAACTAGGCAGAGCCTGGAGTTAGACTGCCAGCGTTTGGATCTTGTGCTACTATTTACTAGTTGACCAGGAACAAGGTGACGTCTCTGTGCCTCAGTTTCCTCACCTATAAAGTACGCTGGTGATAGTACCTAGCTCATAAGATTGTTGTGAGGACTAAATGTGATATTAAACTCAGCACAGTGTCTAGTACATAGTTGCTCAGTAACTGTTAGCCACTATAATTATGCCAATAGGCTCTTGCCAACCAGGCCTCTTCCTTCAGGAAGCCTTCCTTGACCTCCCCAGGCCATACTGACCCTTCCTTGTCTGAATTCTTCATCTCTCTGTTGGTTCCTGGTATGGGCTGTCATTCAGTCACCAGCACTGAGGGCCTCCTCTCTGTGGGCTCTGAGCTGGGCCCTCAGAGTCGCAGAGACAAGTTGAACAATCACTCAAGCCCTGAGCTGAGGAGCCCTGGATGTTTAGGTGTTGGTTCAGCTCCGCTCTGCTCTGCTCTGCGGGGCACAGGTCAAGTGCTCCCCAGCCTGGGCTTCAAGGGTCAGTCCCCAGCTGCACAGAGAAGCGTTTAGCTAGGTCAGAGGGGGAGAGGCAGAACAGACCCAAATTCCCATAATGGGTCTGGCAGAGCAGACATCAAGTGCAGACCTACAGAGTATGTGCACAGGGGGGTGAGGGGGGCACCCCCATGCTGCTCCATGAGGAAATGTGAGTCCTGTGGGGATGGATTGCCCGAAGTTTCAAATAAAGCTGGAAATCTGCTTTTTATGTTAAATTTTCTGTTTCTTAGGTGATGCCAACTAATTCTAAAATTGAACTTTTAATTCAGCCACTGAAGGCCAGACAAAATATGTCCATAGGCTAGGCAGCCTGTCTTCTGGGAGCCCTTTTAGCTTCTGATGTGATGTTAGGATGAGGAGGAGGGACAGCTGGCCGCCCCAGGCCCTGAGGCCTAGTATGATGAGACAAATGCCCACAGGACGGGAGGCACAGGTTTGGGAGAGAGGTGGAGTTTGGATTGGACACTTACAGTGTGAGAATAACATGGGGTGTCTGGCGGTGATGCTGCCTCTAGGTCAGGGGTCCCCAAACTTTTTACACAGGGGCCAGTTCACTGTCCCTCAGACCGTTGGAGGGCCGGACTATAAAAAAAAACTATGAACAAATCCCTGTGCACACTGCACATATCTTATTTTAAAGCAAAAAAACAAAACAGGAACAAAGACAATATTTAAAATAAAGAACAAGTAAATTTAAATCAATAAACTGACCAGTATTTCAATGGGAACTATGGACCTGCTTTTGGCTAATGAGATGGTCAATGTGCTCCTCTCACTGACCACCAATGAAAGAGGTGCCCCTTCCGGAAGTGCAGCGGGCCGGGTAAATGGCCTCAGGGGGCCGCATGCGGCCCGCAGGCCGTAGTTTGGGGACCCCTGCTCTAGGAGAGAGTCCTGGGCTGGAGAGGGGGAGCAGGCTGTCTGGAGTTGCCAGGACAGAACATACACTCTCCCTTGCAGGGCAGGCCCGGTCCCAACCCCTCACTTGACAACCCCTGGTCCACCGGCTTCCAAGGCATGCTGCCCGGTTGTCCTCCCCACACTGCAATGACTGACGGGCTCAGATGGGTGAATGCCCAGAGGGGCAGAGGACACGGGAGTGAGGCTTGAGAAGGACCCGAAATCTGAATTCCCCGTCAGTGGGCCCTGCAACCCTGCCTTTAAGGTGCATCCCAAAAGCACATCTCCTTTACCCAAGCCCTTCCTTCCAGGAGCACCTGAACCCTCAGCTCTTACTCCCCAAACTGGGAGGCATAGCTGGGGACATTTGCTAGGGAAATGTACTCAAATGGCCCAGCCACCCAGCAAATTCCCCAGGCTTCCAAACGGGAGCTCGGGGTGGAGGCAATGGAGCTGGCCGAGCCGCTGGGTCTGCTCTGGGAACCCTACGACAGGGCCTCAGGACAGGGTCATCATAGCACTTTCCCCCATTGGCTCGATCTGAATAAAGACACATGGGCCTCAGAAGCCCCTGCCTCGGTTGGAAAAAATGCCCCTGCCCCACTGAGCCCCATCTGAGGGGGAACCCCTGTCTGTTTGGGAAACATGACTATTCCTGAGGAACCCCGTTTTGAGAGGTGGGGGAATTGGGCCCAGGGCCACCTGTTCCCCTCACCTGGGAGATGCAGCGCAGGTAGCGCACGGCCACCTCACGGGCCAGCAGCCAGTCGCCATCGTAGATCTCTGGGCAGGGCACCCGGGCCAGCAGGCGGGCAAGCTCGGACGGGGGCAGGCCGGGCACCAGGCTGCCATTACCCAGTACAGCCACGGGCACGGCAGTGCAGAAAGCACAGAGGAAGCACTTGCCATCGAGCAGCGTGACAGCCACCCAGACGACGGGCGCAATGAGGGCACGCTGGGCCATGGAGCAGAACATGTAGCGCAGCACGGCGGGGTCCTTGGCCCGGCGGCCCGGCGGCCGCTTCCACTCCTCAGCCAGCATGGACACGTTGTTGTTCAGGACCAGGCCGAGCAGAAAGAGCACCAGGGGCGGCACCAGCAGGATGCCAGCACTGTAGGCTGCGTTGTAGCCGGGCAGACAGGGACAGTTGAAATCGAAGGCCGAGTATATCTGGGCGCTGGCCAGGGCCATGAGGCCACAGATGCCGTTCATGAAGGACTCCTGGTTAGACTGCAGGAACTGGAAGACCATCCGAAACTTGTCCATTGCGCCCCCCACGGGACCTGGCGGCCTCCTCCCACCTCACCGCTGCCTTGAGGATGGGCCCTGCAGCCCACTGTGCCCACTGGGTGCCCACGTCATGGCTGAGACGGGCAGAGCTCAGGGTAGTGGCTGAGGTCACTGTCTCTTTGAGGAACCTTCTAGTCAGGTGCTGGCCGAGAGGCGCAGGGTGGCCAATCCTATGGGTGTAGCCAGGGTCTGCCCCTCCCCTCCCGAGCCTCTCTCTCTGTAACCACCTCCGGCTCAGGGAAACCACCAGGGCCACACCTGATGGGCAGAGTTCTCTGTGGGTATGGGAGGAGGCCGAGGCAGTTCAGACACAGGCTGGGAAGATGCTGTTTCCAGCAGGGGTTGAATTTGGGACAATCCAGGGCTGCTGCATAGGCTTAGGTTTCTGAACCTTGTCCCCTGGGCTCCTAAGAAGCATATCACCCTTCAGCCCTTCCCATTGGGTCTTTCCTCCGTGCTGTATCAGGGTCCATGGCACCTCCTCCATCAGTTCAGATAATAATGGTATGATGATGTAGTCACAGCAATGACAGTGGTGGCTGTAACGGCAGTGATGATGGTGGTGGTGGAGAGGGCAGTGTTGGTATTAGGGATGGTGCTGATGGAGGTAAAGGTGGTGATGGTGGCAGTGATGGTGCTGATGGTGGTGATGGTGGCAGTGATGGTGGTGATTGATGGTGCTGATGGTGGTTATAGCAGTAATGATAGTGATAGTGGTGATGATATTGGTCCCAACGGAGATGGCAGTGGTGGTGGTGAAGATAGTGCTAATATGGCATGGTTTCCTGAATTTGAAGCCAGAGGATTTAAACCTGAGAGGTTGCTGGGTCCCCTCCCTACTGGGGAGGAAGCTATGGCTTGTAAGCCTAATGCAGGTGCTTTTCTGTTCGGTTTGCTTATGTCTCTGTGGGTCCCTGTATGTTCAGAGATTGTGGATAAAAAATCCTTCCCCAGCTCCACCTCCTGCTTCTACTCCCCCAGATTAATGGACAGAGGGGTGGGGTGGCGGGGTTTCATGCCTGGAGCTCAGGCCTCCAGAGCGTCTGTGGGAACCAGTCCAGGCCCCTCCCATCTAAGTGGGTAGGAACTTAAAGGGCTCCCTTTGATGCCCACCAGTTTTCCCAGAAGAGCAGGTCAGACCTAGCTCCAACCAGATGGCTCTTGTCTGGGTTGAGAGGGCAGGGCCGGAGGCTGACGCTGAGCAAGAGCCTGTACAGGGTGGCTCTGGGGGGCCCTCAGATCTGTGTGTCCCAGTACGTGCTGTGTGTGTGCGCTGTGGCTTTGGGCCTCGGTATCTGCGTATCTGCACATGTGCATGTAACCATAACCGCATCAGTGGTCTGTGTGTGTCCGTGTCTCCGTGTCAGACGCAAGAACCTGCATTGACTGGACCGGCCCTGTGTCAAGCACTTTGTATGCATCACCTCGTGTAGTCCTCATACAAGCCTATGGACTGGATGCTCTAGTCCCCATTTTACTGAGGTGGGGACTGAGGCGTAGAGAGGTGACGTTACCAGCTAAAGTTTACATACACAGCCTGCAGGTATGGGATTTGAACCTAGCTAGGGAGTGAGAGTGAAAGAGGGAGCACAGAAGCGTTCTTCCATCTTTCCGTTCCAGCTGAATCAGCTTCTCTTGCCAGTCAGGGTGGAAATGTTTGTCACAAGTAGGTGGAGAAGAATGTTGCTCTTTTTGGCCCTCAGGCTGGGCCTGGGGCAAGAGGAGCCCTTAGGCTGGTGGTTCTGGAGAACCCTGGTGGGGACTCCCAAGGGGCACTCACAGGGAAGAGCAGGGTGAGGGAGTTCCAGCCAAGGACATACTGCAGAGTTGACATGCGTGGCTACGGGGGCTGAGCTGCAGCAGCGCCCGGCAGCCCCAGGTGGGGAGTGGTCGGCTGGTGCAGGAGCCCAGGAGGAGTGTGGCTCTAGGGAGCCACCTGGATTGCTGTCTTCAGTAGTGGACACTCTTTGTAGCCGATGTGCCCATGAAGTGGTGCCCATGCTGGCTGCATGGTGCCCTGCTCTAACCACATATATACTCTCCACAAATTCTGACTTCAATGTTATTTTAAAATACTTGAAATAAAACAATTTGATTGGATTCTAAATCTATTATAGCGGTCTTCGGGTTACAACAGCCTCAACATAAGATGTTTCGAGTTTATGACACTCACTCCCATAAACACTTAAAAAAGTTGAAATGCGAATGTTTCGGCTTACGCCATTAGCATCGTACTTACAGACTACACGGGCGAACCAGTTTGGGTGCGTGTGGTAGAAGAATATGTAGTATATTATACAGTACAGTATATTTATGTCCTTTTCTCTTTTCTGTGGCTTAATTGTGTTTTTACGTTCCAGATGATTATTTTACAACTGTGTTAGGATAGGTAAGTGACTTATGCTAGGGTGTGTTTCAACTTACACCAAAATTCGAGTTATGTCACTGTTGTAGGAATAGAACTGTGTCGTAACCCGAGGACCCCCTGTATTCTCATCATTACAAGAATATTGGTTACAGTTATTGAAAGTAAAGGATGAGTGTTGGAGTGTGGTTTTTTTTTTAATTTTTCCATTTATTTGGGAGAAAGAGAGAGAGAAAGAAAGAGAGAGAGAGAGACAGAGGAAGGGAGAGGACAGGAGAGAGGAAGAGAAAGCACCATCGACTTATTCTTCCATTTAGTTGTGCACTCATTGGTTGCTTTTTGAATGTGCCCTGCCTGGGGTTCAAACCAGCGACCTTGGCATGCCGTAATGACGCTCTATCCACTGAGCACCTTTGCATACCATTCTGACTTGTAAAATTTTGAATGGTTGTAAAAATTAGTTTTAAATTTATCACCCATTTGGGCCAAGTCTTCCATGGGCGGTATTTATCAAATATTTGAAGAAATCATTATTAAAGAGCATCGAGGGGCTGGGTGGTGGGTAAAAAGGGTCAAAAGGTACAAACTTCAGTTATAAAATAAGTAAGTTTTAGGCTGTATGTACAGCATGGTGACTATAATTAATATACTGTATTATATATTTGAAAGTAGCAAGAGAATAAACCTTACAAGTTCTCATCATAAGGAAAAAAATGTGTAACCAGGTGAGCTGAAGGATGTTGACTTATTGTGGTGATCATTTTGCAATATAAACTTATCAAATCATTATGTTGTATACCTGAAATATAATATTATGTGTCAAGTAAAAAAAGAGCCTTGAGTAGGATCTGCCCATGGTCATTTCATTTTTTAAATTTTTTTGTGAGTGTGTGACAGAGATAGAGATGGACAGACAGACAGGAAGGGAGAGAAGAGAAGCATCAATTCTTCGTTGTGGCACCTTAGTTGTTCATTGATTGCTTTCTCATATGTGCCTTAACTGGGGGAGGGGGGGCTACAGCAGAGCGAGTGATTCCTTGCTCAAGCCAGCAATCTTGGGCTCAAGCTGGTGAGCGTGGCTCAAACCAGATGAGCCCATGTTCAAGTGGCAACCTCAGGGTTTTGAACCTGGGTCCTCCACGTCCCAGTCCAATGCTCTATCCACTGCGCCACTGCCTGGTCAGGCTGCCTGTGGTCATTTAAAAATCTGATGTTAAGAAGTTGTGCTTGGCCCTGGCCAGTTGGCTCAGCAGTAGAGCGTCAGCCCGATGTGGGGAAGTCCTGGGTTTGAATCCTGGTCAGGGCACACAGGAGAAGAGCCCATCTGCTTCTCCACCCTTCCCCCTCTCCTTCCTCTCTCTGTCTCTCTTCCTCTCTCACACAGCCAGGGCTCCATTGGAGCAAAGTTGGCCCGGGAGCTGAGGATGGCTCCATGGCCTCTGCCTCAGGTGCTAGAATGGCTCCAGCCGCAATGGAGCAACTGCCCAGATGGGCAGGACATCGCCCCCTGGTAGGCATGCCAGATGGATCCTGGTCGAGTGCATGTGGGAGTCTGTCTGACTGCCTCCTCCACTTCTAACTTTGGAAAAATACCCCCCCCCCCAAAAAAAAAAAAGTTGTGCTCACTGAAGTAAGCTCAAGTTTCTCATTTTAGGAAGACTGGGAGATTTTTTTTGGATGTTTTTATAATAATTCAGTATTTAATACCTTTCCTAATACTTCACACCACATCTTCCTTATAATTCTATAAGATAAAGAAGATATAATCATTTTCCCATGGGGATCTATATAGATGTCTCCAAATCCAACCCTCTGCTCCCCCCCCCCCCCCGCCCTTTGTGTGTCAATCAATGTCTTCAAGCTCTGGAATGTGGAAGTGAGGAACCTCTGCCCCTGAAGGGTGCAGGCCCTGTGAGGGAGACGGTGGGGGTGGCTCCTTGAGCAGCAACTGAGGCTGGAGTGGTATCAGTGCCCACAACAGGGACACAAGGCTGCAAGGGGGAGACTCCTTAGCCATCACCTCTTTACTTGTGCTGTCTCCGTCCTGGAATATCCTCCGTCCTCACTCTACCCACCCAAATCCACTTTATGTCCCTGCCCATGGGCTCAGTGTTTCTTTCTCTGAAGAGTTTGCTTTTTTCTTAGCAAGAAACCATGTTACAGAGTGGATAAGAGAAACCTACTGGCGGACCTGGGTTCCCGTTTCAACCCTGCCACAGACTAGCCAGGGACCTCGGGTACGTAATTTAACCCCTGGGTGCCGCAGTCTTTGCATCTGTGACATGGGGAAAATAAAAGAGCTTCCTTCTCAGGTTGTCTTGAGGATTCAGTGAGTTTAGCTCAGTGCCAGGTCCACAGCGAGCTCTCAGTAAATACTTACGACAACCTTGTGATAGTAAGAATTATCATCTCTGCACCTGAGCTTTACTTTGAAAATGTGTGTTAGTTTCTTATTGCTGCTGTAAAAAAATCACCACAACTTAGCGGTTTGAAACAACAGAAATTTATTCTCATTCATTTCTGGGGGTCAGGAGTCTGCCATGGGTCTCAATGAGTTAAGAATCAAGGAGTTGACTGCTGTGCTTTTTCTGGACGCTCCAGGGGAGAATCCACTTCCTGGCCTTCTCCAGCTTCTAGAAGACACTCACATTTCCTGGCTTGTGGTCCCACATCACTCCAAGCTCTGCTTCTGTCGTCACATCTCCTCTGACTCTGACCATACTGCCTCTCTCTTGTAAGGACACCGGTGATTACATGGAGCCCACCAGCTCATCTAGGATAGTCTCTCTGTCCCCAGGTTCTCAACATGATTACATCTGCAAAGTCACTTCTGGAGGTAACACATTCACAGGTCCTGGAGGTTAGGAGGTGGGCCTTGGGCCCATTATTCTATCTACTAGATGAGAGGTTGCTGGTGGTGCATTTAGCAGTCCTTTGTGTCATCTCCACCTCTCTCGCAGGGGTCCCCAAACTTTTTACACAGGGGGCCAGTTCACTGTCCCTCAGACCATTGGAGGGCTCCCACATACAGTGCTCCTCTCACTGACCACCAATGAGAGAGTTGCCCCTTCTGGAAGTGCAGCGGGAGCTGGATAAATGGCCTTAGGGGGCCAAATTGCGGCCCGCGGGCCGTAGTTTGGGGATGCCTGCTAGAGCATGGCTGCATGTAGATGAAAAGCAGGATGTCACAACCCTGCTCAAATTTTGTTTTTATTGATTGATTGATTTTAGAGAGAGAGAAACATTGATCTCTTCCTGTATGTGCCCTGACTGGGGGTTGAAACCACAACCTCTGTATATCAGGATGATGCTCTAACCAATGGAGCTATCCTGCCAGGGCTCAAAATTCTTGATGCATTGGCCACATTCTCACCCGCAGCACCACTGTGGGGTGTGCACCAGGCCCTTTGCCTGCAGCCCTCAGGAGTGCGGTCCTGGCACCCACCCCAGTGCTGCAGGAGTTAAGTATCAGGAAGTGCAGCATGCAAAGGGGGCCTCTGGGGAGCGGGTGCTGATCTTTAGGGAAATGTCCAATTTGCGTAGGAGAACACGAGTGGGTGGTGCTCAGGTGGGCTCTGCTGTCAACCAGCAGCTGCAGGAGCACCCAGAGAACAGCAGTGGAGGAGGTGGCAGCCATCATCTGTGAGATGTGGCTGCTGAGGCAGTTTGAGTACTGTCAGGCTGTGTTACCAGAGGTATTAGGTCTTCACCTAAGAAGGATACAGTGTTATTCCCTTCTGCATCAGCCAAACTATATTGGAGGTTGCATATTGTGGCAAAAAACAACAGTGCTCACCGAATAGTCCATGTGCCTCCTTATAATTCCCAGCTCTTTTTCCAGGTATGTTGGGACCATGGGGCTGAGTTCTGGCATAGACAACCCCCCCCCCCCCCGCCACCACACACACCTCTTATCATTTCCGCTGTTCTTTCTCTTCCTTGCCATCTGGACCCTGGATGCCAGCATAACTGATGCCTCTGTGCCCCACTCATTCCCATCAACACTCATCCTGACCTTCCAGCAACTGCTCATGGTACAACGGAGACACTTGGCCAATGCCAGCTGGAGGTGCTGCACTTAATGCCCCAACCAGGGGTGGTCAGGATTGGTAACAGACTCTCCACCTTTCTCCCTTTTGGGTTGGGAGGCCTCAGGGGCGTGAGCTCCCAGAGTTGCCCACAGCCATGACTGGCTGGCTCTGTACCCTATACTGCCGGTCTTCTCTTTCCGGTATGACTTCCCCCATTCCTGCCTGGTGCTTCCTGGGAGCATTTCCACTCTTATTCACTTCCTGGTCTCAGAATCTGGGGAATGCCATGTGTCCTGATGGTGGCATTTCAAGATGGGGAGCCCCCACCAGCTGGGTCCCCAAGTGACCAAAAGAGCCCTCCTCCCCCACCTTCCTGCCCTATTTACCTGCCTCAGACTTTGCCTGAATGATAGAGCTTTGTTAGGACACCAACATTTTGGTTGTGTTTTTACATCTGGGTCTAACCTGACTAATACAGAATGGACTGCTGTCTGTGTGTTACAAACGAGAGCACCCTGAGTCCATTCTGCCTCCTAAATACCTCTAATCTGCTGCTTCTCTTCACCTCCACCCTAATCCAAGCTCCATCAGCTCTTGTCTGCCTTGTGCTGTTCACACTGGCCCCTTAACAGGCCACTCCAGGCTGTGGCCAGTGTGATCTTTTCAAAGTGGACATTTGAGTAAATCACTACATACATAAATTCCTTTGATGGCTGAAATTTAAAAGCCTTCTCCAGGCCTGACCAGGCGGTGGCGCAATGGATAGAGCATCGGATTGGGATGTGGAAGACCCAGGTAGGGGACCCTGAGGTCGCCAGCTTGAGCACGGGCTTATCTGGTTTGAGCAAAAGCTCACCAGCTTGGACCCAAGGTCGCTGGCTCAAACAAGGGGTTACTCGGTCTGCTGAAGGCCCGCGGTCAAGGCACATATGAGAAAGCAATCAATGAACAACTAAGGTGTCGCAATGAAAAACTGATGATTGATGCTTCTCATCTCTCTTCATTCCTGTCTGTCTGTCCCTATCTATCCCTCTCTCTGACTCTCTCTCTGTCCCGGGCCTGTATGGACAGGTGAAGGCTGGCCCTGGGGCCACACTCCTCCCAGTGTCTGCTTTCCAGCTCACTTGCCTGCTTCCACTTCTTCAGGCAGGATAAACCCCTTCCACCTCAGGACCTTTGCACATGCTTAACACATTCTTAGCCTTCTTCTTCTCTTATTCTTCACCTGAGACATTTTTTGCTCATCCTTAGCTCTCAGCTTAATGGTCCCTTATTTAGAGAAGTTCTTGAACCTTCAGCTTAAAGGAGTCCTGCTGATATGGCTTTCATGGGCCCCTGGATAGCCTTCCTCTTCACAGCACTGATGACAAATGTAATTACTTGTCTTAGAGAGGTATGTTTGTTTAATATTAGGGGCTCCCATTAGACTGTAAAGACTGAAGGTTCGCATCTGTTTTGTTCACTGCTGTGTTCCCAATGCTCAGCACAGTGTGCCTGGGACATAGAGTGCTGAATAGGCCCTGGCCGGTTGGCTCAGTGGTAGAGCATCGGTCTGGCGTGCAGAAGTCCCGGGTTCGATTCCTGGCCAGGGCACACAGGAGAAGTGCCCATCTGCTTCTCCACCCCTCCCCCTCTCCTTCCTCTCTGTCTCTCTCTTCCCCTCCCACAGCCAAGGCTCCATTGGAGCAAAGATGATCCGGGTGCTGGGGATGGCTCCATGGCCTCTGCCTCAGGCACTAGAATGGCTCTGGTCGCAACAGAGCGACGCCCGGGATGGGCAGAGCATTGCCCCCTGGTGGGCGAGCCGGGTGGATCCCGGTCGGGCGCATGCGGGAGTCTGACTGCCTCCCCGTTTCCAGCTTCAGAAAAATACAAAAAAAAAGTGCTGAAAAAATGAATACGTGAATAAGGGAATAAAGGAAAGAAGTGAACCTTCTGTCTAGGTAGATTGGCGAGGAGGCAGGAATTCAGACACCACTATGAAACAGTCCTCAGTATTCTGGCTCTCGGCTTACCTCCAGGGTTCGGGTCTGTGAGCAGAGTGGGGAGGGCGTAAGAGCAGCTCCTCCTTCGCAGAAGGGCGGTGACAGCCACGGCAGGAGGGCTGGCGCGCGTGCTCGAAGCTCCCTGCTACCAAACAGCCACCGGCAAACCCGTCTTACCTCCGCTCTGCAACATCGGCCTTCTCAGACCATCTCCCATCATTCTTTCCTAGACCCTCAGGGACAGTCTCCCCATCCCACAGCCCTCTCTGCCCTCCCCGTTACAGCCGGGCAAGCAGAGGTAAGAGAGTTCATTTTATCTGGCCTCAAAGGGTTGGGCAGAGCTGAGCCCTCAGCCGAGAACTCCATCGTCTATGGCAGGGGTCCCCAAACTTTTTACACAGGGGGCCAATTCACTGTCCCTCAGACCATTGGAGGGCCGGACTATAAAAAAAACTATGAACAAATCCCTATGCACACTGCACATATCTTATTTTAAAGTAAAAAAACAAAATGGGAACAAATACAATATTTAAAATAAAGAACAAGTAAATTTAAATCAACAAACTGACCAGTATTTCAATGAGAACTATGCTCCTCTCACTGACCACCAATGAAAGAGGTGCCCCTTCCGGAAGTGCGGTGGGGGCCGGATAAATGGCCTCAGGGGGCCACATGCGGCCCGTGGGCCGTAGTTTGGGGACCCCTGGTCTATGAGGTCCTCGAAGTGACGCATGTTAGTGTGGACGCAATTCTTCCACTTTTATCATAGCCTTTAGGTCTTGGTGCCCTCACCCATAAAGGGATGCTGAAGGTCCCTCTCATATCCATATCCTAAATTGGGGCAGGCACCAAACCTCCCACCTTTCTTTTATAACCCTGGGTAGAGCCCAGGGACTTATACGAACAGTACAGAAATCTACCTATCTGCTCGGCCTGGACCGCTCTCTGTGTGAGCAGTACCCTGCCTTGGGCAGCTACCAATAACTATGATTTTCCCTCAGCCTTCCCTCTCCTGGCTCTCTCTGAAGCACTGGATTTATTGCTTATCCTTCCCCCATCTTGAAATTCACTCCTCCCTGGCATTCTTCAGGGCTCTTTGCCTCTGCGATGGCTCCTCTTTCTCCTTTGCTGCCTCTACAACTCGAAAGGTCTCGGTCCTTTCTCTCCTCACTCAAGCGCCTCTCCCTCGCTGGCCCTACCCTTTCCTGCAGCTCAGGCCTCACTGCCACTTGGGCGAACTGCAAGTATCAGCCCTTGTCCCTAACTTCCTTCAGAGTCAAGTCCAGGTCCTGAGCTAAACCTTCAAGGCTCCTGCCACACAAACTGCAGCTTCCTAGGCTTTCCGAGCGATAGGGGGATCTACAGAGACAGAGCTCATGTTGCCAGCACGTTTCTGCTTGCCCAGCTGGCCACATGTCTCCTAGAAGAGAGGCTCTCTGTCCACAGTGGGGTGAAGGGGGCCATCACCCGGAGTTTGCTGAGGCTTGGGGAATGAACTTGGGCACTCACAGTGGCTACTCTCCTGGGAGGGACAGTCTTCAGGTGCAGGTGGAAGCCTCCCACCTGTGTCCCTCTCTCCTGGGTGGGGGGTAGTGGCATATGCTGCTTCAGACAGCTCTCTCTCATAGGAGGTGAAAAAATCGTGGTGTGGATGGACAATGGCAAAGAGGATGTGGGGTTTGAAACCTCATTTGGGGGCCAAAGAGGGTGAGATTGCATTTGAGGGCCATCAAGGGCAGAGGATCCCAAGAATGTGCCACTGGATGGGGCTCTGGGGGTATTTCTTGGTGGGACTCATTTGGAGTGGGCGCTTCGGCTCCCTGGCTAAGGTCTGTTACTTTAGCCAGGCTGGCTGCACAGCCCTCTATCTGGTTGTTGGTTCACTAGCTCATGACCTGTCTCCCCTCTCAGACGGGAAGCTCCATTAAGATAGGCCCATGGCCCTGGCCGGTTAGCTCAGCGGTAGAGCGTCGGCCTAGCGTGCGGAGGACCCGGGTTCGATTCCCGGCCAGGGCACACAGGAGAAGCGCCCATTTGCTTCTCCACCCCTCCGCCGCACTTTCCTCTCTGTCTCTCTCTTCCCCTCCCGCAGCCAAGGCTCCATTGGAGCAAAGATGGCCCGGGCGCTGGGGATGGCTCTGTGGCCTCTGCCCCAGGCGCTAGAGTGGCTCTGGTCACAATATGGCGACCCCCAGGATGGGCAGAGCATCGCCCCCTGGTGGGCAGAGCGTCGCCCCATGGTGGGCGTGCCGGGTGGATCCCGGTCGGGCGCATGCGGGAGTCTGTCTGACTGTCTCTCCCCGTTTCCAGCTTCAGAAAAATGAAAAAAAAAAAAAAAAAAAAGATAGGCCCATGCCTGTCTCGCTCTCTGGCATTCCATCAATACATGTTGAATGAGCCCTGGCCGGTTGGCTCAGAGGTAGAACGTCAGCCTGGTATGTAAATGTCCCAGGTTTGATTACCGATCAGGGCACACAGGAGAAGCACCCATCTGCTTCTCCACCCTTCCCCCTTCTCTCTCTATCCCTTGATCTCTCTCTTCCCCTCCCGCAACCATGGCTCAACTGGTTTGAGTGAGCTGGCCTCTGGCTCTGAGAATGTCTCCGTGGCCTCTGCCTTAGGCACTAAAAAATGGCTCCAGTTGCTAAGCAACAGGGCAATGGCCCCAGATGGGCAGAGCCTCACCTTCTAGTGGGCTTGCCTGGTGGATCTCGGTTGGGGCGTATGTGGGAATCAGTCTCTCTGCCTTCCCTCCCCTCACTAATAAATAAATAAATACATACATATACAAATCAATAAATAAATAAATTTGTTGAATGAATAAATGACACATATGCTGCCCCTTTCCAAACTCTTTGCCTTTGTTCTTGCTGTTTCCTCCTTTGAGGTGCTCTGCCCCACCCCCATGTCTTTATCTTTATTATATGCGGCTTAAGTGTCTGTTTGTCGCCGATAGCTTATTGGTTGCTTGTGTAACTGTATTAGCCAATGGGGTGAAGTTGCCACGGCATTCAAATAGTCCCGCCTTCTGGCATACCACCTCACAAATTGAGGTTAAAGATTGGAGCAATTGCCTTGGCCGGTTGGCTCAGCGGTAGAGTGTCGGCCTGGCGTGCAGGAGTCCCGGGTTCGATTCCCGGCCAGGGCACACAGGAGAAGCGCCCATCTGCTTCTCCACCCCTCCCCCTCTCCTTCTTCTCTGTCTCTCTCTTCCCCTCCCGCAGCCGAGGCTCCATTGGAGCAAAGTTGGCCCGGGCGCTGAGGATGGCTCTGTGGCCTCTGCCTCAGGCGCTAGAGTGGCTCTGGTTGCAACAGAGTGACGCCCCAGGTGGGCGGAGCATCGCCCCCTGGTGGGCATGCCGGGTGGATCCCGGTTGGGCGCATGCAGGAGTCTGTCTGGCTGCCTCCCAGTTTTCAACTTCAGAAAAATACAAAAAAAAAAAAAAAAAAAAAAGATTGGAGCAATTATTATGCTGTTAAGAAATCTTAACACCAGAAGGGGTCTTTGCAATGGTACAAGACTAGAGGTTCTCCAATTGAAAAATAATGTCATAATAGCTAAGTCTTTGACTGGCTCCTCTAAAGGTGAAATACATGTCATTCCAAGAATTGATTTGGCTCCATCTCAAACAGGGTTGCCGTTTCAATTGAGATGTAGACAATTTCCTGTAAAACTTGCCTTTGCTATGACCATCAATAAGTCTCAGGGCCTAATGCTTAAGCGTGTTGGCATTTTTTTTACCTGAGCCTGCATTTGGACACGGTCAACTTTATGTTGCCTGTTCAAGAGTTCGTGAAAGAACAGATGTAAAATTAAAAATAATTGATGGTCCTCTGCAAGGCGAGCTTAAAAATGATGGAAAGATCTACACAAGAAATGTTGTGTACAAAGAGATCTTTGACATGTGAATTAACATTTTATTATTTAAATCACCTTTATTTATTGAGCTAGCGGTGGCTCTTAAGAAATGTACCGCCAGTGGTTTCCTTCATTGCACTCTACTTTAAGCAATTAAGCAAGTAGAAGGGGGAAACCCCATGGGGCAGTAAGCAAAGGGGCGTCCTTGCCGCCTGCCCTGGGTAATTCAGTTTGAATTAGCAGACACCTTTGCACAAATCATTTTAATTACAATTTATAATATCTAGAACAGCGGTCATTTCGTATGACCGCCGGGCTTTCTAGTTTGTCATAACCTGCTCTCCATTCGTCAAGACCCATTCAAATAAAGCCTTCTCTGATCCCCCACTTGGAGCTGTTATTCTCCATGCTAACTCCCCATGGCACATGGCTTGCCTCTATTATATCACTTACAGTGTTTACTTTGGATTATAATGATTTCTGAACCTATCACTATCTCTTAGACAGCAAGCTCCTTGATGGCAGGCTTCATCATCTGCATAGTCTCTCTTCCCTACTCCTGGGTGCAGGGCTGGCTGTGCAGTAGGTGCTCTAGAAGTTCTCAGTACGAGAAGGTGAGAGTATTGATGAGTCAGTGGCTTTTTACGGTCCAGATGCTGCATCCTTGCAGCCCAAAGTGAGGGCCTTGAGCCTCCTTTCCCCAGGCTGGGATCTCACCGGTGCTAACTGGGCTATCTCCAAGCTCCCTCCTCTCCCTCCCCACCCAATCCCTGCTAACACTTTGCCTAAATCTTGCACCACCCAATGCTATTGCTGATATTTGCATGGCCTGACCACAGCAGGGTAGGTGGGGGGGAGGCTGAGCTGCAGGGATTGTCTGTCCTACAACGTCCCTATGGCAAGAGCTCAGGACAGCAGATATGACTAGCCAGATAGGGAGGGGGCTGGGCTCTTGGGGGACATCTCAGGGTCCCTGGACTGCCCCTAGGCCCTGAGGACCAGAAAAGCATGGGTCTACACTATTTGTGCTGATGAAGGCAACAGTGGGATGTGAATGTGTGTGTGTGTGTGTGTGTGTGTGTGTGTGTGTGTGTGGTGAGTGAGTCACTAGGGAGGAGCAGTGGCCCAGAGAAGCTCACAGGTTAGATCTGCCCCAACCCTTCCTGTCACGGCCGCCAGATACTCAGTGACAATTTTTTTGTTTTGTTTTGTTTTGAGTAAGATTTAACCCTGGTGTTTCAAGGGTTTTCATCCCAGAGCAGATTTCACATCCACACTTAGCCCAGAGTTTCTTAAACATTGCAACTTACCGAATCATCTTGCTCAGCCTGGAGATACCTAGGTCTGCCCCCATATTTGCAGATATGGTCCTTACCTTATACACCAGGGGAAAGCCTCACCAGTGTGCCAGCTTCTTGCTGAGGGCAGTGGGTAGATACCCCGGGAAGTACCTGGAGAAGGAGGCAGCCTTACAAAGAGACGCTGAACTCAGGCGTCAGGCCACAGATGGTATAGAAGGGAAGGAGGTGAGCAGAGAAGTGAGGGAGGAAGTGTCTGCTCACTAAAGTTGGGCAAAAAAGCTGGGCAGAGAAAGGGGCTGCACCAGGCAGGGCTGCTCAGCCTGTATGCTAGAAACAGAATGGGTGGGTCTTTGGAAGTTGGGAGCTGGAATGGTCAGCCCTCTGGACATTTAAAAACAGAAAAAAATCCCCTCAACAGGAAAATATAAAGCTATTCATGTGCAGTAGCCAGCAAGAGGCACTAACCATCACTTTCAAGAGGAACTCAACAAGCAGAGCTTGGTAGAGCTTCCTCAGAGAACCCTGGTGGAAGCGGCAGGAAAACCCAACCAGAGAATTGAAAACAAATACACAAAGGAAACTATCTGGAGGGCTAACTAGTGTAGCAGGTCCTAGCAGGCTCTGGAGCCAGACCTCCTGCGATCAGATTTCAGCTCTTACATGGGTGCTCTGGGGCAACTAAACCTCTTAAAAGCCTCAATTTTCCCTTCTAAAAAATGGGGTGAATAATCATCACACTGCATTAGGTTATTATGGGGAGAAAATGAGTTAATATATCTAAAGAAGTCAGAACAATGCCTGGTACATAGTAAGCACCATATAAACATTTTGCTGTTGTTATTATTATTATTTAGAATCTGGACATAGGGGATCCAGAACCCACAGCAGATCTATTTAGACTCTTGCTACTAAAAGTTTGGTCCATGGACCAGGATCAGCAGCGTCACCTGGGAGCCTGTTAGAAGTTCAGTCTTGGCCCCAGTCCTGGATACACAGAATCAGAATTTGCATTTCGCCAAAGCCCAGCTGAATGATGAGTGCATTCAGGTTTGCACAGCACTGCTTCAGAGCACAGGGGTGGCCACACCCAGAAACTAGGCCAGAGATGGGGCTATTTTGGGGAAGGAGGTCAACAAGGATTAGGCTGTCTTGCCTTGGGGTTCCCACAGCCTGCAAAGCCCTCGACCCAATGTCAGCACTGACACTTCATGCGGGGACACTGTAGGGGGCCCTACACCTCGATGTTCTGGGACAGCCTGGTACTGGGAGCCACTGTGGGGGCACGGTGACTGAGGCCACCTCCCCAGAGCTCCGGGGATGCAACGAGGTCGAGTGGCGGTTTGCTGGAGTACCAGGTGCTCAGGAGATGGTCCACTTGCTCCCTGCTGGAGATTGAGCGCAGGTGGGTCTTCCCATTTCTGTCCAGGCCCTCGGGGGGCTCAGGCATCTCTGGGGGCTCGGCGCTGCTGTCCACCGTGTCCCGTTGCAGTCCCCGCGCCCGCAGCTCGTTCTGCATGCTGGCGAAGAAGTGCAGCACGCAGCGGTGCGCGAAGTCCCGCGCGTGCTCACTGCATGTCTCGTCGAAGAGCTTCTGCTCCAGGTCCACGTAGTTACTCCAGTATCTGCGCTGCAGGAAGACGGTCTGGTCGAAGCAGGGCCTTAGGCAGCGGGCCAGGAAGGCCAGGACGATCAGCAGCAGGGTGATACTCCAGCCGATGGCCTGGGGGCGGCGGGACAAGATTGGGTGTGGGCGGGGCACAGCGCTGTGAGCCTGGCAAGGGCGTTCCAGATTCTCTCCCTTTATGAATCCCTCCCATCCTTCGCATTTAATCATCCCTCCTACCAACCACCTTCATCCAGCCTCCCTTTCATGCCTCCTCTCATCTTTGCATCCATTCATCTAACCAGCTATCTCTCCACCCATCCATTCAGTTATCCATCCTCTCATCTGACTATATATCTATCATCTTCCTATCCAGAGATCCTCCCAACAATTTTTCCATCTGTCCATATCCAGTCTCCTATACAGCCATCTATCCCCATCCATTTATGTTCTGATACTCTCATACTTCCTTCAGTCTATTTATCTAACCATTCATGCACCCACTATTCATCCTTTCAACTTTCTTTCTGGAAACCAGAATATATCTTCCCAAAGTATGCCTCTTTGACAAAAAAATTATTTTGAGCTGAAGACAATTAAGAAGCATCAATCTTTGGAAAAATTCTCTACCCTTTTTGCCTAAACGCAATATATACTGCTCACAAAAATTAAAGGATATTTCAAATGAATATGAAGCGATAAAAAAAAGCATTTAATTTTTTTTTATTAAACAAGAACATCAGTAAAGCAAACAAGTCAAAGAAAGTTGTTCAATTATGCAAATGATATGTAAAACCAACTTTTATTTCGTTGGTGAAAATGCACTATACAAAAGGCTGAAAGTACTGGAGTATCTGCACATTCACATTCATTTTGAAATATCCCCTAATTTTTGTGAGTAGTATATACATTCTCCTTTTACTGGAGACAGACTCTTATCCTGCCAAGACATCACCAGGGGAAGGTGCGAACCTTACTCTATCAGTCAGGAGGAGTGAGAAGTTCCAGGTTTCCTCTCACGGGTTGGCCTGACCACAGTTTCTGCTGCTGAAAGCCTAAAACTACTTTCCTTTGTCCTGTCACTTTTCTACAAAGGTACTGCTCTTTGCTGAAGATGCTATATAAACCGGAATTCTAAGCCACCACTTCGAGTTACTCTTTGATTTAGGTTTCTCCCACGTGATGTGCGCTGCATGCACTAACAAGCTGTTCTCCTTTTTTAATTATTTTGTTGTTGTTAGCATCTCAGCTGAAAACCGAAGATGGGAAGAGGTAAAGTTTTTTCTTCCTACACTCCCATGCATCACCCATCCATCCATCCATCCATCCATCCATCCATCCATCATCCTTTCATTGTTTATTCAGTCCTCCATCCATCCTCGCATATATTTATCCACCTCATCTATACATCCATCTATCCTATATTTTGGGGGCAGCACTGGAGACCCAGTCTTTTCTCTCATAGAGTTCACACCTAAGTGGAGAAAACAATAGGCCATGACTGGCTATGTGCCAGATTGAAGGGAGTCATGGGGATTTACCTAACCTGAGCTTGAGGGTTCAGGGAACAGTAAGGTTTATTAGACTGAGACCTGAAGGATGAGTAACAGTTGTATAGGCTACGAACAGGGAACAGTGTTCCAGGCCAAGAGTGGGAAACAACTGGAAGTAGCTCTCTAGGGCTGGAGCCCACACCTGGCTGCTCCTTTCTCCCTCCTCTCTGCCCATCCACAGCTAGAGTGTCTTCAAGGTCTCGCTGAAGACTGGAGCACTGTGTGGACCTGGAACAGAGAAGTCACCCTTCCAGCACAGAGACATATTTGAATCCTTATCATTTGTAGAAGTGATTTACAGTCTCTCATTTGGCCTCTCACAGAATCCTCCCCGCTTATCAATTTAAAATACTTGTATGAGTATTTTACACTTGGGGAGCATTTAAAGTGTCTGATAAAGTTACAGCTGAGTCAGGACTCAAACCCTGGTCTGATGGAAAATTCCGCACTCTTTCCAATGAGAAATCTAGTGTTTAAGGCGCGGGGACCATCAGGGTAAAGGAGACCAAACTCCCCTTCGTTTTGCAGGAGAAACTGAGGCCCAGAGGGAGAGTGACATAGCCACGGTCACAGCCTGAACTAGAATCAAGTGTGTCCCGAGCTCTGGTTCTCTCTACACTGCACCACGGGCCTGCATTTGCCACCAGCCTGTCTTAGGTCCTCAAAAGGCTGGGGACATGTTTTTATTCTCTGTAGCCCTAGGTACTCTGCATGCCTGGGTTCATATGAATACCTTCTGGAGGACTCAGCTCAGCCTGGGGCTCTGGGAGTGGTAGTGTTGGAATCTAGGGCCTGGGCTGGGAATGGGGCTGCGGTTTGCTCCCAGGATAATGATCTCCTACGGGAAGCCAGGCATCTGGGGAGAACCTGCATTGTAGGGAGGTGGTCAACATGGTCAGAAGTTATAACATGTGTATTCAGATCCCTGCCCTGCCTCTTCCAAACTGTGTGACTTTGGCCTAGAGAATGAAACTCTGAACCTCCGTTTCCTCATCTGTGAAATGGGATGATAATGATTGTGTCCATTTTATAGGGCTGTTCTGAGAATTAAATGAAATAATACATATGAAATATGAAATGCTTAACCCAGTGCCCAACACATAAGTCCTCAACAAAAGGTAATTAGCATTATTTCTGGGGGATGGGAAAAATGTATGTATGGGGTGAACAGAGCCGTCTATCTGCAATGCTTTCTTGCTATCCAGTCTCCTGAGGGTGGACCTAACTGACTCCCGGAGGATATGGGTACCTGGTCTCTGTCCGGGGGTGAATCAGCATTAGTGACCAAGTGCCTGCTCCCCAAGGCCCAACACTGTCCTGCACATGAGCCATGTTCCTGATCCCCCTGGGACCACTTGCTCCTTGGCTGTGTCTCCAGAAGTAGGGAGGGGACACAGGAAGTCATTTGTACCTTCTCACCCTACAGAACTCATGCAAGATATATGGGAGGGTTGGCAGAGGACCTTACGAATTACCTGTGACAGGCACCGCAGGTAGCGAGACACTGCCTTTCGAGCAGGGCTGTTTCTGACCAGCTCATCCTCCCTGCAGGGCACCTTGGCCAGGAAGAGCTGAACCTGGCTGGGGGTCATGTTGGCAAAGTCCAGAAACTTCTCAGGGTCCACGGAGCTGCTGAAGGCACACACGAAGCACTTCCCATCAAGGAGGGCCAGCAGGACCCAGACGAGGGGGGCAGCCAGCGCTCTCTGCAGCACAGAGGAGAACATATACCTGGGAGCAGAGGAAAGGGAGGTCACAAAGGGAGGCTGGAATTCAGCTGAAGCAGGAAGGCTACAGGAGAGATGCAAAGATGGACTTCCCAGGCAGGCTGGGACATAGTAATTGTAGTTACATCAAAGGAACGGCTGCAGCTTCCACTGTCGGGCTCCCAGCAGCACAGGGCAAGGAGGAAGGAGGGCTGGGGACTCTGGGAGTCCCTGGACTACAACACAGGGGAGCTGGTGTTCTTCCAGCTAGGCCTTGTGGTAGACTCTGCAGATGCCCTGCCTACTCAGAGGCATCTACAGCATTGGCAGATCATCCTTATTCACGTGGAGGCCTGAGCGCCTGGGACCCCAACCACCTCAATGGCTTGTGTGGCCCTGCCTGAGGGCTAGGCTGCAAGTGATAGAAAGTTAACCCCAAGTCAACCTTCAAGCCAAGAGGATGGGCCTGGTGGATAAATGCCCATCTTCCTAGACCCTCAATGGACCATTTCTGAGGTGTGCCCTACCCCCCCCCCCCCCATCAGAGGGTCCTCAGAAAGACTGTACTCCAGTTACCTGCTCATTGTCACATTCTTCCCAGGGCCTGCTTTGGAGGGGAACCCAACTAAGACAGCCCAGCCAAATAATCCTCGAGACGTAGCGCCTCAAACAGCTCTCCCAGCATCCAGGGAGCCCAGCTCTTACTGTCCCCAGGGGCCTCTTCTGACCCACTCCACCCCTCTCATGGCCTACACTGGGTGTTGGTCACAGGACGGGAGCCCCGTGGAGCTGCAACCACTGGCTCCCAAAGAAAAAAGTCAAGGGCACACCCAGTGCATGTGACCTTCCCTGTGTGGCTGGGTGACAGGGAGCACAGAGCCCCCAAAGAACACAAAACAGAGGCTACTTGTGCACAGGATGCAGATGTTTCTAACTTGTACTGTATTTAAACATAAAATGATGCATGCTGTGTGTGTGTGTGTGTGTGCGCGCGCGCGCGCGCTCACGCACAAGCACGTGGCCTACCCAGCAGTGAACTGTAGGCAGGGGCGGCTCCAGCTTTTCCTATGGGGACAATGTGGTTAGAAGGTAGAACTGAGGACTTGTCATGAAGTTAACTTACATATCCTTGAGGACACCTCTGTTATGCATGTCAAATCACAGGATGGAAGAGGAGATCGGGAGAGGGCAAACCCAGCGAGCCCCTCCTGGCACTGCCCACAGGTCTAGAGCACTTAGACATTTTGTTCAAAAAGCTAAGGGCAGCAGAAGTTACTTAACTTCTCTGTGCCTCAGATCCCTCATCCTGAAAAATGAGTCTCATACAGGAGCAGACCCAAGGCTGTGATGGCGATTCAGAGGCTGGGCACACACAGCACTGGGCACCGAGCTTGGCACCGAGTCGGTGTACAGTGTTGGCCAGGGAGCAATTCAAATTGCTAAACTCCATCAACTGCTTCTGGTACAGGGCAACCACCAGGTGGGAGGACACAGCAGTACGAGCTGCCCCAGGGGCTTATGGGAAAGCCATGCAGCCCTTAACACCACTCATGCCTCCCACTACATGCAAAACCCTCTGTGCATGTCATGGGATGGCCCTTCATGAGTGTGCTGGGGTACAATCCGTGGTTAGCATGACAGGTGTGACCTGGGTAGTTCTGGGAAATCCTGTATCATTCATGTGTCTCTAGCAC
Source organism: Saccopteryx leptura (assembly GCF_036850995.1). NCBI lineage: Eukaryota > Metazoa > Chordata > Mammalia > Chiroptera > Emballonuridae > Saccopteryx > Saccopteryx leptura. The sequence continues at coordinate 23,970,959 of NC_089515.1, read as the reverse complement.
TGGCCACAGAAAGGTGACAGATGACAGGAACAGAAATATCTGTTTCCAGAGTGGAAACGGCAAATGGGTTTCCTGAGCTGATTGATGATGCCTTAGTTGGGGAAAGGAGAGGGCACACCCAAGCGTGCCTGTGGGGGTGGGTGAGGAGCCTGACAACACCCATGGGGTCATGGGGGTTGGGGACATCTGGCAGTGTTTGTGTGGGTAGGTGGGGCCTGACAATGCCCATGGGGGAGGGTCAGGGTTTGGGGGTGCCCCTGGCAATGCCTGTGCAGGTGTGGGGGACCTGACGATGCTCTCAGGGGAGGGTCAGGGTTTGGGGGTGCCCCTGGCAGTGGCCGTGCAGGTGTGGGGGGCCTGACGATGCTCTCAGGGGAGGGTCAGGGTTTGGGGGTGCCCCTGGCAATGGCTGTGCAGGTGTGGGGGGCCTGATGATGCTCGCAGGGGAGGATCAGGGTTTGGGGGTGCCCCTGGCAGTGGCCGTGCAGGTGTGGGGGGCCTGACGATGCTCGCAGGGGAGGATCAGGGTTTGGGGGTGCCCCTGTCAATGCCTGTGCAGGTGTGGGGGACCTGACGATGCTCTCAGGGGAGGGTCAGGGTTTGGGGGTGCCCCTGGCAGTGGCTGTGCAGGTGTGGGGGACCTGACGATGCTCTCAGGGGAGGGTCAGGGTTTGGGGGTGCCCCTGGCAGTGGCTGTGCAGGTGTGGGGGGCCTGACGATGCTCTCAGGGGAGGGTCAGGGTTTGGGGGTGCCCCTGGCAGTGGCTGTGCAGGTGTGGGGGACCTGACAATGCCCACAGACCTCTGGGTGACATGGGACCACACCTGATGATGCCCGGGTCCTTCCTCCGGTGCCCTGCGGGCCGGCGCCACTCCTCCACCATCACCACGGACTGCCGGTTGGCGAGGAGGCCACAGAGGAAGAGGGCCAGTGGGGGTGTGAGCAGCAGGCCCAGGCCGTAGAGGGCGTTGTAGTGTGCCAGGCAGGGGCAGCTGAAGTCGAAGGAGGAGTACAGCTTGACAGTGGCCACGGCCAGGAGCAGGCAGACGCCATTCATGACCGAGTCGGGGCTGGACTGGAAGTGCTGGAAGAGCGTGCGGAACTTCTCCATGGCTCTGCCTCGTGGGAGGGCGGCGTGGCAGCGGGGTGGTGAGGCTTCAGCCGCCTTCCTGGGCAGTGCTGGCAGAGTCCAGGCCCCAAGAGGTTCTTCTCTTCCAAGGGTCTGGAGGACAAGGAGGAGGTGGGTCTAGACCCCAGCAGGACTCCTGGGATCCAGCTCACCACGAAGGCTCCGATGCCCAACCGGATTGTGGATTGTCTATTGTCACCAGTGCCCCTCCGCTCCTCTCTAGAGTGAGTCACTGCTCTGTGACCAGCCAGCCCAAAGCACCTCTAGGCAAATGTGCCCTGCCCTGTCCCTCCGTCCCCGTCATCCCCCACCCCCCGCTCTTCAGGGGGTGGATACTGAGGCCGGACAGCTGGGAGGGTGTCCCGTGAGGGACAGGCAAATTCTGGGTGTGGTAAAGCTAAGATGCTGATGGAGCCAATTATATTTTCTGGCTTTGATCAAAAACATGACTTGATTCAGCTGAGCCCAGGGAGAGCTCATGTTGGCTTTCATGCTGGGAGGAACCAGGAGGGGCACCTTATCTCCCCTGGAGGGTTCTTGGAAGAGAAAACCCTTAAGAAGAGTTTAAACCAGGTTTTTAGCATTTGGTAATGAAAGACGTTGGAAAGGGAAGGCTTTCCAGACAGAAGTTCTTGGATGGGCAAAGGCGTGGAGGTGAGAAACAGTCTGGTGTGGCCAGTGGTTTGGGGTCGCTGGGACGTCGTGCCAGACGGTGGGTACCAGGAGACAGGGCTGGAGGCTCAGTGGTGGCAGGCGTCTGCTCCATTTTATTCCACTGCTCTCTAGGTCTGGCCACTGGCTGGTGTAAGCTCCCTAACACACGGCTTCCACTAACTCACTCCTCGGCTCAAGTGAGACCGGGCTCCCCCAGCCTCCTTAGCTCAGCATTCAAGTCTCTCCTAACTGTACCAGAAGTGTCTTCCCACCTCCACTAAAAACCATGTCTCTTCTTCCCACTTGCCCGTCAAGGGACAGCTTAAATGCAGACCTGTCACCAAGTCACCCCTGGTGACCTCAGCTCCGTGGGGGCTTTGATCAACCATTTGGCCCTGGGAAAGGCCACCTCAGCCTGGTAGCAATCTTTCCTAGCACAGGGACTTGGACCTGCACCTTTTTGTTCTCTGCAGCATCCAGTGGGTGCTAAACGCAGAGCTAGTTGCAGCAAATGTTTGTTCTTTGTGACGTTGGTGCTTAGATCCTCTATCTCTCTCCAACTCTCGACCTGTGCCTGTCCCCTGCCTGCTCCTAGGAAGCAAATGTGTTGAATGTAGGTTCTGCCCTTACTTTCTCTCTGTCTCCATTTCTCTCCCTCATTTTGTACCTCTCTCTGTCTCTCTAATGGCCTTTCTCTGTGTATGTACATCTAACTCTCTTCCCTGTCCCTCAGTGTGTGTCTAAGTCTTTCTGTGTGTCTCCCTGTCTTTGTCTTTCTCTCTGTGTTGCTGCCTCTTCCTGTCTTTCTCTTTCCCTTCTCACCCGTTTCCCACCCCATAGCACCCTTGTCCATTGGCCCCCAGGCCTGACATTGGCTGCCTGGGCTGGGGAGAAGAGAGGAGGCATCCACAGGAGCCCATGAGTCTGTTCCTGGGGTCACAGAATGGTGGGCCTCGGGCCCGGAGCATGGATGTGGAAGAGGCATCCAGGTCCAAACCACGCAGGTTCTTCCTAATCTTTATCCCCCTGGCTCCCTCACTGCCAGCCCAGGGCCACCCTGAGAGGAGGAAAACCTCAGGGACTGGAATGGCCTTGATCCCACTGACCCCTCCTCCACCTGGCCTGGACTGGCTGGCATCCTGGACTCCAAGTGGTGGTTTTAGTGTATCAGCACTGTGATTCTCTCCCCAGACCATGGGTCCTCATGGTCATGAATGCAGACTCTTGCCAGCCCTCTAGAGCAGCAAGGACAATCTTCTCCTGAGTCCTCCCCTACCCCAGAAGCCCAGCTCTAACCTGTTAGCTCCGTGCAGTTTTGCTGGGACCCCTGCATCTGCACAGACCACCTTTATTTCCTTATTCCCAAACAAATTTTAAAAAATAGAAATATCCCCATTTTTCCTGATTAAATACACCATTATGAGGAAGTTAAAAATAGAGAACATGGAAGTGTCCCCATCAGAGCAATCCCCAGAGAGTCTTCTTGTTACTGCCAGGGTGTGTGTCCTCCCAGATTTTTCCAGGCTCACAAGGACACATGCTGGCTGGCCTGCCTGGCATTTCTTGGGAGAAGTGTTAACTACTGTTAATTACCCACTGGGTGCCCAGGGGAGAGGCAGCTCAGGCTGCCTGTGTGACTTGTCAATGGAGGCATGTCAGTTCCTTCTCTCTACGCTCATGACACAGGTCTCTCACTGTGTCTTAGTTTCAGCATCTCTGAAGGATGGCAGACAAGCTGTTTCAGGGACCCCTAAGACGTGCAAAATAAATTTTGATTAGGTTGTGTAACTTGTATTATAAGTTAGACAATTCCAAATACACTATGTCCTGCAAACTTCATAATTATCTGTGCAGTTTACACCTCTGATGAGGTAGCAATAGACAGAAATCTGTCTGTTGTATTTATTTATATTTTACCTAATCAGTGTGTTAGTCCGGGTTCTACAAGACAGGATTCCCTGCATCAGGGAAAACGAAGGAAGCTGGAGAAGGTGGGAGAGCCATCAGGGGCATGTAAGTGTGGCTCGGCGTGAAGGAGAAGGTGGGCTGTGGCTCGGCGTGAAGGAGAGGATGGACCGGTGGAGGAACCCTTCGGGCCCGTTCCTTCTCCTGGGCTCCTACGGCAGCGGAGATCACCACCGCCACTTTCTTCAGGAGAGGCTGGGTGTTGTGGCAGAGGTCCCACAGCCTGCTGGTCCCCTTCTGTGCCTTCCAGCCTTAGTCACCTGCTGCACTGCTCTCAGAAAAGGGAGCTGTCCTGGCCCAAGGCTGTGCTCCTCTACCCTGAACCACAGGGCTGGGCCCGAGCAGGGGGTGGAGAGAACAGGGCCAGGACGGTCTGAGCACCCCTCCCTCCCATTCTAGTCTCAGGGGAGTCTCCAGAAAAGAACAAAAGCTGCAGAAAATTGGGACAAAGTCTCTCTCAGCCCAACGTGTTCATAGCTCCACCCTGACAGGTGAGACAGAGTTCCTAGGTCAGCCGGGTGCCCAGAGCCCTGCAGGGGGCGGTGTGCTGTGTGACTGCGCTGGTCCTTGCTAGGTACTTACAGGAAAATACTCAAGCAAAGAACAAGGCAAGAAGGAAGCTCACCACGACTTAAATATCAGAGTGGGGGGGTGGCTTCACATTTAAAACTTTGTATTTTCTAAATTGTCTATTTTTTTTTTAAGTGAGAGGAGGGGAGATGGAAAGACAGGCTCCCGTATGTGTCCCAACCAGGATCCACCTGGCAGCCCTTGTCTGGGGCCAATGCTG